>NC_031970.2:26054499-27254499 GCF_001858045.2 Oreochromis niloticus
TATATATAAACATAAACGCTTTGTCCAGCTGCTCCCATATTCACAAAGGCCCCAAAGGCAGATTAATCCACATGTTAGATTTGCAGTTTTGCTGGACACCCTTCCTGACACGACCTTTCTGTAGAATTTGCATCACTTCCTAGTCTAAAACTAGGAATCTTTTTGCACGGAGTAATGCTGCTCTGCATTTATAGGATATTAATATTTCTTTCTTTTTTTCTTTCTTTCTTTCTTTTTAAATAGAAAACCCAAGGAAATAAAGGGGTAGTGCTACAGTCACACTGGGAAAAACATGGGTTACAGATCATGAACAAAATTACTGCAACCATGTGCAATGAAGTTGCGATCATGTTGCCTTTGAAATTGCTTCAAAGGCTTTGATGCATCGGTATGGAAATAAAAAGGAATCAGTTTGCTATCAGTTTAAAACTGAATGGGGTCAAGTTGGCAACGGCATGAAATCTGTTTGGGATTAACTCTGATAAATTTGCAAAAAAAACCTGTAAATCTGTTGATGCCTACATACACAGAAATTCACATTAATTAATAACTACTTACACTCTGATTCCAGCAAGAACCCACTAGATTTGAAACAGAAATAGGAATATAACCACAATGTAACAAGTGGGTAACCAGTTGAGTCATGTCGTTTATTGCAAAGAGATCTATAACAGAAAAATTCAGCTGATCAGCACAGACCGAGTCAGGCAATCTGTCGGCATTTCTAAGTCTGACGGCAATTATTTGTAACACTTCACCAACAGACTGATTGCAGTTAGTTCGAATCGGGCTATGGTTGCTTCCCAGCAGGTGACCTGTGCAGTTGAAAATGGTGAAAAAGTTCATAGCTAACTACTAGTTAGCTAACTACTAAAAACAGGTTGCCGAATTTTAGTGGTAACCTGTTTTTGTAACCAGTTCTTCCTGGTTGCAAGGAGGTTGCAATCCTATTTTTGCTCTAGATTTCACAGCCGGTTTGTCCTCAAGTAGTCTAAACTGCTAGCATTAGCTAACTAGCTTACTATCAACAGCAGACACTGTTATCTATATATTAATTATAATACAGATAACAGTGTCCTGTCATATTAGAAGTCATTGGCTATACCCTGCAAAAAAAACACTTCTTTTTATTTTATTGTGCTTTATTATTTAGCCGGAACTACAATAGCAGGAAATTATATTCCTTGTTTGTTTTTTCGATTTTTATTTCACTTTTATATCACAGAATAGAGTATTTTATAAAGAATTTGACATAATTTGCCATTTAAATTATTGTAGGGGTTAAAAGTAATTTTTCACAAAGATTTCAAATTATATTTTGAATAGCAAAGCAGACTAAAGTGTTTTATTACTAAGTCCTTGAGTTATTCAAATTAAACTCCATTTGTTTTTCCTTGCCTGAGGTGTTAGATAGTGACTGTAATTGATATTGCAGTTAGTTGTAATTGATGCATTATGAAACACCAATACATCAGATGACTTTGAGAACTGTGACAATCTGAAAAGGTCCACTGTTTCAAGACTGCAAGAAACCTAAAAAGAATTATCTCCTGAACTGTCATTTAGTTGCATTAACCGGCGGTGACAGGGTTAAATATACAAAAACACAGTTTCTCATTGGCAACAAGTTTAGAACAAGCAATTAACAGGGCTAACAGGACTGTCTTTGAAAGAAAACCCATGCAGACACAAGAAGAACATGCAAACAGTAAGTGTAAAAGCCACAGCCAACCAGGACCCTTCTCACTATGAAGCAACAGTGCTAACTAGTCTTCTGCAACCTTTATCACAGCATTTGATGGTAATGTATTGGTGAAACCAAGAGCTGAGTAAATGTTAGGCCTGATTCACCAGGTGGCCATAGACATGAATGATTATTCTCCTTCAAACTGCTAGGTGTTTAAATATGCACCTGTGTGCCATTGATATGCCAAACGTATGTTCACCACCTGTTTATATTGCCCCCAGATCATTACTGTGTTGTGCTTTCTCATTTACTTCTGTTGCTAACATTTCAATAAAGCGTTTTCACATCAGGTACTAAGACAAACCTGCAGTCTATTTGTGGCTTAAGCTTAACCTGCTGAGAGGAGCAGAAATATTCTCAACAAATACAATTACTTTTTTACTTTTTTTCCCTCTTTTTTCAGGGTGGGGTGTGGTGTGGGGGGTCTTCTTATTGAATTTACATCCCTGCCTTCCAGTTACTGTGCAATGATGAATGTATCCAGCTCACAGTGTTTCTCATCTCAGCCTCTCTTTATCCACATCCTAACCATCCACACTATCTTTCCTTCCCTACCTCTATTTCCCTTTTCCCACACAGCCTAACAAACTAAAGTCAGTTAGGCTGTGTGACATCGTGTAGTGTTCTTTCTCTGTCGTGTTTAAAAATTACTGTGTGTGTGTGTGTTTCACAGAGAGAGACACAGAAAGAGGTTTGTCTTACTTTTCATAGCAGTGGGGAGTCATCTGGAAGATAATTATGTTGTGGTTTGCAAAGCTGAGCTCATGTTTTATACACAGCATTCTTCATGAGGCTAATAAGCTTCAGTGAAGCTTGTGGTGCAGTACACATTCACACTAAAAGAGCTCAGACCGAGAGAGATGCAATGTGAAAGGCAAGGGAAACCAGAGTGATAATAAGCAGCGGTGCAGGATCTCCTTAGGGCTTTTCTACGCTCTGTGAGATGCTTTCTGTCCCAGATCTGTAAAGGAAGCTAGCAGATGCTTAAACCAGGGCTCTCATAAGTACAAGTTTCTATATGCAAATGCAGACCATCCAGGCATTTAGCAGAGGAATTTAATCACCGCAACACATGCACTGCCTGCACTCAAGAACCAAGCTGTGAAATCCCACATCAACCCCACCACCACCACCTCCTGTTAGCAAGCGATGCACTAACTACAAGAATAGAATTATTATGTCACTACCACAAGCCACCAATTAAAGTAAAATTCAGCAGCTACAAGATCTATCTTCAGCCTTAGGGAAGCCCTTAGATTAGGTGTCGCTCTCGAAGAAAAGGACGATCCATTAATGGTATAATTGGGTCTCCGCACTGCATTCAGTCGATGTGAACTTTGACCCAGTGCTCTGTAGAAATCACACCTCACTTCTCTTAACCCCAATCAGTCCCTTGCTCGTACAGCGCTGTGCAAACATTTGGGGCACTTTTCCAGCCAACCAGGAAGGGTCACAATTCTAATTCAAATTACAAATTAATTTGACAGCATGGCAGTGATCCCAGACATGCAAAGACTATCTTCCCTGACAAGAAGACGAGGAGAACAAGGAGCCTAACTCTACGCGAGAACTGTAATCTGTCAAGTACCTTGTAAAACTCTGGTTAAGCACATCTTTAAGGCAGCACCAGCTGTTTGGTTTTTTTTTTTCTATTTTTTCATCCCTGTATGACTTCTAAATTAGAACTCCTCAAACCATTATTACCGAAATTATCCTCAATTTAGGCAAAAAAAAAATTATCACCAATACTTTTTGAGCCCTATTAACTCTATTGTTATTAAATATCCCAAAATTAACATCCTTTCACATTTTAAAATGACTCCAGTGAATTTTAAACTTAACCGCACGCTCCAACTGTGCCCCTGCCTCTGCCTTTCATGTATGAATATTTCATCACCCAAGCTCAGCGCATATCTTTTTTTTTGCTGAAAAACAGATTAAAGGTGATATCTGAAAAACCCTAAATGTAATTTATCAACACTAAAGCACTTTAAAGGTTTGACAGACTCTTCTAACCACCGGAATTAAATAATGAAGCTTTTTATCTCGTGCCCTCCTCCACATGATGGCAGCCAGGTGATTGCCATTGAGCTGAGATGCTAGAAAGCCCTTCATGTTCTCTGTTACTGAATGGTAATGAATGGCAAAAACTAATGCTAGGTCCAACCAGTGGTCTACAATGGCAGCTTAGAAATGCAGCTCATACTCTAAGCTTGTGTTTATGCAAGCTCCAACACTGTAACACAGCAACACATCATGCCAGGTGAGACTGCTGCTTTTCACCGTATCACTCTTGGCAGCTGACAGACCTGCTCTTCAATAAACAAGCCAGTCAGTGTCCCCAGAGCTGACTGGGAGACTGGTAAATGGCCTTAGATGCATAAGTACTGCTTTATTTTGTTGAACTGCCTGGACAGTTAGAAAATGAAGCATTTACCGGAGTCCAGAAATGGACTTTATTGCAAATGGCAAAGAGGGATATAATAAAGGGCTGAATGAAAGCCGAGCTTTTCCACTGCATTTCTGTTCTAGTGCAGGTTGCGCCCTCTTCTCATCACTGACCTTCAGAAGATGACCATTGACTGGCAATCCCTGTGGGTGTGTAAACACCATTTTAAGAGAAACCACACGTTCAGTGTTGGCCCCCAATATTTTTTCTTCTTTCTGCCGTGTCAAACTGTCTCACCGGTCTTTCATTTCCAAAGGCCAGGCTCTCTCACAAAACAAATGTGCCGCAAGTTACACATCAAACGTAAGCAAGCAATGCGAGCATGGGGACAGACATAACCGAAGGACTGTCAGCGATGCGTCGTAGAAGCTAAATCTATTTGGTGAATATTAAGAAAAGCTTCTGATTGGAAAAGAATGATCTCTAACACAGACAAGTTCATATGAATCTCTTTTATATGACAAAAATGTCTTACCACCCCAAATCTCTCATGCTTCTCCTTGCCTTGAATTAAAGACATTTCAATTCCTGTCATTTTCCCTCTTTTTCCCTGATCCTGTGCCCGCTCAGCACTCTCTGTTTGTCACTGGTCCTGATAATAACACGATGTCAAAAGCAGGGGGTGCAGCCTGTAATAGGGGGTATTAACCCGGAGGGAACGACTATCATCACGGTTTCGAGGTTTCAGAGCGCGCACGGACATGATGACAAAGGGAGAACTGCATAGAAGAGCCAACGGGGAGGCTCTTCTCCTCAATAGGAATCTGAGTCACACAACATCTGTACAAAGGATTTAGAGGATTTGTGAGGCCTTGAACTGTTATTAGAAGTATTTGACTGTGACAGAGAGATTTAACTGTTGATTTCCTCTGCTTCAATTGCGGCTGATAGAGTAGCCTGTTATTAGCTATTATAGAGAGCAGGGATTGTAGTCTACAAAGCAAAATCCCTACTATGGGGTTATGTGAGCAACCTTTTGCACTCTTAAGGTGTGTGTAGCTCATTAGCATTTATTCCTATGTGTGGCATGATCACAGTAAGAACAAGCCCTTAAGCAGAGAGCTTGTAGCGCTTGGTTTGAGTATGCATGAGTACAGACCATTTATCTACAGATAAAGGCCATCTATACATCTTCCTGCCTTTAATAAAAGTGTAAATTACCAAGATATCAAACATAAGATGAACTCGTAGCTTTTCTAACTCTCGATCTGTCTCACAGACACAAACAAGGTGGCAGTGAGGGAGGAGGGAGATGCATCGACCTCCTTTCAATTAATGATTTCTTCTCAACAAACTTCTTTCTGCCAGGAGGGTTGTGCACCACTGCTTTGGTTTTCTACCTCTTTTTAATTTTAATCACACATCAGCACAAATGTACACACATGCAGAGAAACCATTTGCATATATGCTGGGGCTTGTCAGAATGGGACTCATTATTTACCTGAATGGTGCTTAATTGCGTATCAGCAATGATATAATTCCATTCGCCTCATCATTACAGGCTGAAAAACATCAAAATCCAAGAGCGCGCAGGGCTTTCATTGGTAGGCAACCAGTTTGCTAGCCAAGCCACCCATTCGTCATCTAAGCTGATTCCCCACCATCGCCCAGCAGCACAACGGCTGTTCATTCAGTAAATTCCAAGCAGGGGTATGTTTTTTGTTTTTTTTTACTCTGAGACGAATAATGTGGCAGCGAGCTTCTCTGAACGCCAGAAAGCGCATCAATAATGCACACGCAGCTTGTTATAGCTCAAACTCACTCTGCTTCAGTGGCTCACCAACCCAAAATCCAGCATCAAAGACCAGAAACATTCATGTGCGGTTCAGTGTGTATGTGCATGTGGGTGTGCGAAGACGCTCACACATGCCAGCACTGGAGTGTCTGAGAGGTGAAAGGCGTTGAAAGCCTTGACTTTAAAACCTTCTTCTAATGGGAAGAGGAGTGACTGTCTATTCTCACTGAACAAGCGCTGTAGGGAGATTCATTTGGTGAGGGTGGATTTCTCTTCCTGAGAGGCTTTCTGAATCCTTTTGTACTGAAAAATAATAAAAATGGGAGTAAGCTTGAGGCCAAGGGCACGGGCGCTGTGTGAACGTGATGCAAACCTTGGAATCTTTAACATTCACTACTTTTTAAAGAGTGTAGGGGAGGTAAGAATGAGGCTTTTAGTGCTCTGTTGGTGCTGAAAGCAGCCAGCGGTTACAATGGGCACAGCATGAAAGAGGCTTCTGGCTGAAAAAGATGTCACATTAAATATATAATTATTACCATGTTTGGTGATGTATTATGTCACATGGAATTATTTTGTCCTCAAACAGTGTTTCAACAAAAAAGAGCTGGCAGCATAGAAGATTTCCTCACAGATTTTACCTTGAATATGTATACACAGTGATATGAAATAACGTGATGTTGTGCACATTTTCAGACACTTTTTTTGATGGCAAATTGGAAATACTTGAAAAGTTCAAGGGGAATTTGAACTTTTTCTCAGATAAATGAACACACGTCTTACCACTGAGAGTTTAAGTAGAAAAAAATGATACAAACAACTTTCTTGGTAAACCAAACCATGTAAACTAATGGTCTGCACAGCAAAATCTGCAGCTACACGTATAGGATGAGTTGGGTGGGGCGCTTTTCACAACTTTTCTAGCACAGGTCTAACATGCAGTCCGAACACCGAACTTTCCTGACCGCCGGTGGTCCGCTGCGCTCTCCGCTCTCTGCGGACGCGTCGACTCACCTACAGGAGACGGTGATCTCTACTTTGGTGGCCGGAATGTTGCCGGTGATCGGGTCGAAGTCGTACACCGATGACGTGTCTTCCAGCTTGTCCATAACGTCTCCTTCCATCATGTCCATCGCCAGAGCTCGTGGTGGCTCGGGTGTGATCCGAGAGGCGCACAGCCTGGCGCCGGCGGTGCGCAGCGAGTCTCCGGTGACTCCTGAGAACAGATCAGAGACCAGACGGCCTCCGGTCCGACCGGGTGAGGCAGCCACTTCACAAATGTTGAAGCTGGAGAGGATGGAGAGGAGAGCACCGAGTGAGGGAACACCCAGAAAAAAAAAAGAAAAGGAAAAGGGCGCACTTGGTTAACTCTGCGCAGCGTAAATACTTATTTTTTTTCTTGATTTCTGAGATTACTGTTGCGCTTTCACCGACCTGCTGGACGTCACATGGAGAGGTGGACCGCTCTCTGCTTTTGTCTTCACCGTGTGCGCACAGCGGAGCGTGTGAAGAGAAATGACTAGATACACTTAAACCCACCCATCCTCCTCCCACACGGAATTACAATCAAGTGCTGGCAACCCTGTACACTGGCGCTGCTGTTGTCACCCTGCAACATCCTGTGTAGCCTCCTCTTCAGCGTGCGCTCGAGTGTCAGTCACAGCAGATGACTAATTGATGTTATTTCGTATTTTTTGACTTTTTCTAAGGCGTGGCATCAAAAACCTGGTTGTCCTGAAGGATGCTTGTGAGTACAAGTTGGCTGCAGTCCTGCTGGTCGGGACAAGCCATGTTTAGAAGGCTGAAGAGCAAAGCTGGAGCACAATATTTAGTCAACTATTATTTTTTTATTTTGCGGTATTGGAACATTTTATATATTGGACTTTTGAGAAGGCATAGCAGAATGCGAAACAGTAAAGAAATTTAACACCACAGTGAACCATTGAGATTTTAAAAAAGAAGAGGAAAAATAGGGGGAAACAGCAGGATCAGATTTAAGTGCTTACACAAGTCAAAAGTGCAAGTGTTTCCCATCCTTCTTTGATGGAAGGCTTGTGCACAACACTTTCAGACAGTCAGAACTGCCAATTAAAAAGTGTTCATGCTGGCTGATTTAAAATCAATGATGATTAGAGTGAGGGAGTTACATAAAGATTTAATGGCCATCATCCATCCCCCCCATTAGCCTGTTGTTGTGCAGCTAAAAACCCACTCTAAAAAACACACATTGTAATGAATATGCTAAACTGATGTCACTGCCTGCCAAGATAGTGATGGGTTTGTCATTTTTTGGATAAGTATGGTTCCTAAATACAAGCAGCATGTGCGCTGTCCTCTCTCCATCACCTCACTGTTTGTCTCACTTGTTCTGACACTCCACATATTTGTCCGTCCTCTTCTCACAAATATGAGAGAGGGAGGAGAACGTGTTACACATGTATGTGAAATGCATGTACACTTGTGGCTGTGAATAAACAAACATTATTATCAGGAAAGGAGCCCCTTTTCACCTACTTGGAAAAGTGTAGTTGTTACTTTTGTGGTCAATATGGAAACAGAGACATCAGATTTTCTGTGTCATTGCACCTTTTCTGTCTATTTCTCTGTCTCTCCTTTCCCTATTTCTATCTCTCGCACACACATCACAGAGACACATGCAGCCATAAACCATTATACCACCTTTCATAAATGGGTGCAGAAGCACACAGCTCTTTCCTGCATAGTGCACCTAGCGTCTGGATTCTGGAAATCAATTTACACCGGCACAGGATGCTTCTGCCCACACAGCTCTCCAGCTCAGGATCAGGAACACACACACACATACACAAAATCATGCACAATCGTTCTTTTACACGTGCTCACCAACGCGTACAGCAGTGTGCATGTATAAAAACAAATTATTTTCTCATATGTCACCCATAAACACAGATAAAGAGGCACACACATCTACATACCCACCCTTTTCTCTCCAGGATGATTCATGTATTTTAAGGGTTTGCTGTTTAGAGTGGGTGAGCATGCTATTGCAGATGTTCCACAGAGTGGGTTGGCAGGATCAGGGCCAGAGGACAAAAACAAAAAAAAAGAAAAAAAGAAAAGAAAATGCAGGAAGGGGAGGAAGGGGAGGAAGAAGACCTTCACAATTTCTATTTTGCCTTGAGTAGTAACCTGTGGATGGCAGACTTTTCAGAAATACGACATATTTTGAATATGTATATTCTTAAAAACTGGGAATCCAGATATCAATTCTAAATCTATTTCCACCCCTTCATGTGCTGTGATCTGAAAACACAGGGTGTACTGTGGGGGAGGGGGTGTTGAAACCGAGCAATGTTTTGCCTCCTGGTTACTGAAAAAAAAAGAAAGAAAACACATCACTGTATGAGTTAAACAGAAAAATTAAAATGCCATTTAAAATGACAACTATAGAAAAAAATAACAGTTATTCTTGTTTGAAAAATTAGCATATTTAATTAAAAAAATATATATATTATGCATTTATGATCATATACCATACCATCAAACTTATTTTTTCAAATAAATTCTTCATTGGGCCATATGAAAGCAATATCTGATTATCTGTGCTACATTAGTTCTTAATATTGTGGGGTAAACTTGAGTGATCAATAGGAAAAAACCCTCTAAAATACTGCACATCTTCTTTAAATGCTATCCCCATCCATCTGCCACGGACTCGGAGGTGGTCAATGCTTTGTACTGCCAGTGACATTAATAACACCATAGGAGATTCAAATGCCCCTTTTCCTCCTTCTCCGTCCTATTTTCTCAGCTTCCTGCAGTTTTCTAGGCACTAATTACTGTGTTTATTCTTACTTGCGTCATGCTGTCCAAAAAGATCGCCTTTCTGGAAGCAATTATGCAAAAGCAAACAAATGCCCTGTCAAGAAAATGAAGCTTTTTATTTTTGAATATGCTTTTTTTTACCCACCTGAAATAGGGAGACATTTGTTTACTCATTTAATCTAATTTTCCTGCAGTTTTAACATTTTTTTTTTTAAAGAAACAAAGAATATTTTACAAAGTAATACATTTTGGATGTCCCATTAAGCGGTGGGGGTAGGGGTGGAGGTACAGGTGGTATTTTCAGCCTGCCTGTGACGCACAGGCGCTAAAATAATGTTTTCTCCTCTAAAATTAAAAGTGTGTATGATTTCATGCTCAAGCACAATTAAATATAAACACACAACATCTGAAATTATAATATTAAAGAAGCTCTGGGACCTGTAAGATTTTGTGCTTATACCTCTCAGTTAACAAATATTTTTCAATTCATTTTAATTAATGAGCCCAAAGAAAGTGTTTTTTATTACTCAGTAAGCTTTAATTTCATTTTAGTACAAAGTAGTGTTAAGTAACATCTTTAACAAAAAGGGTTCAACTGTTTAATCAAACTTTTAAAGGTTATATTCTGATTTATATGGCTGTGCTTCAATAACACTCAAATTAAATGCTTTGAGTGGGTTTCTTTTAAATGTCTTTCTCTAAATGAAGAGCAAAGGTTTCAGGATCAAGTGTACATTTAACATGGGATTATACCTTTTATATGAAGCATTTAGTGTCATTTACTTGATATAGACCCTTCATACATTCATCCATCCATCCATTCTCATCTGCTAATCTTTGTCAAGGTCATGGGGGGTGGAGCCTATCCTGGCTAACACAGGGCGATAATTTGGACCTTTGGAATTAAAGTGGTACCAAAAAGTAAATCACAATTAACACCACATAGCTGAGTGACTGCAAAACCAAATTATGAGTTCTGTGCTCAAAACAACATTTGGAACAGTCGTTCTAATTTAGCACAACTCAGATTTATTTATTTATTTTTACTATTACGATAACAATTATTTGCTGCAGCTTAAATCAATACTGTGGTTTTGACTTATGACCTCTGATTATGATTAAATTGGATTTAAAATGGGTGCTGAGGCTTTGTGCTCCTCTCTGCAAGACACAAGTCTATTCAGTTGTACCTTGTAGATAAGTAGGGGGTTTGATAAACCCAGTTCAAAAGGACCACATGTTCCCTCCCAGAGTGTAATCCTGCTCTGTGGCCCAGTGGTTTAATCCAAAATCAAATCCCTCCTGAGGTGCCAAGCAGCATAAAGAAAGCTTTCATGAATCATTGCTCCAAGACTGACAAACTGAGGGAAACACACATATACAGTATTTGTGGGAAGCCACCATGGCAGCCTATAGGTGGCTGATGGGCTGGCTAACAGCCCGCGCGCTCCTGCAGTACTTGTAAGTCAATGAACTCCATGCTGTGCCAGAGCCACTGGCAAAATAATAATAACCTGATTTTTCCTGAACAGGTCTACAGCAGACGCACAAGCTCTTAGAGTTAATTATGAAATTCTTGATAGAAGACTTGCAGCTACTTACCCAAAAGTTTTAATGATGCAGTAGTTTTTCTGCTGTGGGGAAAGTTCATCACTGAGTCCTCATGGGAAGGTGCCTGGACGCTCTTTTTTTTTTTACTAGAGAACCATATGTTGAGTGGGTTTATGTCTTTACTAATAAGTGGTGACTGAGTTTAAAAGCTGAAAATAAAGTGAAAATGATACAGAGCACAGTGGCAAAGAAATCCCTAAAGGCAAAATTTCTACAGGGAAGAAAATCCAAGGAGTGCTCAGCTCTGTGTCACACAAGCTGGCACAATTAAACTTGGCCTTTATTTATCTAGCCCTCAAAAAGCCTTTTTTTATTTTATGGCTGGAATGCCAAAGCAAAATGTATCCACAATAAAATGACTAAGTAATGCTAACACTGCATTATACTAATAGTGATATAAGATGAAATGTGTCTAATTAACAGATTTGTTAACTATGATTTAAAGAGTTAGATTGCCATTCACCCTTTAGAGCTACATTAATAAAACAAAGTTGCACATCCCGGTGATGTCACTTAAACTAACCACAGCACCTATGCTTGACTCAAAATTATAGCATTTCCATTTAGCAAATACAGAATATTTTTCTGGTCCTTGGGTTTCAATTGTAGGAAATATTACCATGAAATATAATAGGAATGTTTTTGGGGGTTTTTTTTCCAGCCCTGAGTCATGGTTGTTAGAGAAAAACTAACACAATAGTTTGCAGGTCATCATTATACCTCCCGGCATTTGGTTTAATCTGTTATTACTTTTTCTACAGTTGCATTTTTCACCCCAGTTTTATGTTTATTGTTACAAAGAAACTACCACAAATGCTTCCAGGTAATAAGCCACAACATCAAACATATAATATTTACTTTATTACATTCAATCAAAGGGGTTTTTTAAGGCTATAAAGTAGCTTTAATTTCTGTATTATAATATGGTCATGGTGTCCTAATACGTGAAAACATCTGTACACAAATTATCTCTGTAATCCTGACAGGTTACTATACTACCTAAACAAAAATTATACAAGAAAAAATGTTTATAATACTAATGCTAAATGGTTTTGTGCATTATATACATTTCAGTCAGAGAATCAGCTTAAAACCAAGGTTGATACAAGTATTACTTGGTTATTACCTTGTAATTACATGTAATTAAATGTTAGTCTGAAGTGGCAGTCCTGTTTCTTCTATGCTCATGGCAACTCATGGCAGCAGCATCATATTTGGTGTACAGGCATTAAAGTGGTATCAGTTTTCCTCTCTAACGCTACACTAGAAAAAAAAAGAAAAAAATGTGCTCCTGACCCCAAATGTTAATCTACTGAAACTTATTGTATAGTAGAAACTATAGATTTCAAACTGAATAGTTTTCTTTTGTGTGTATGTTTGAAGTCAGATCACAAAAGATGTTCAAAAATAACATTTCATAAGACATGCTGTGTGAAAGTAAAGTTCAAGATTTTATAACGTAATTAATTTATGATACGTCATTCAGTTCACACAAGTCAGCTTATTCATGTGCTCAAAAACTGAAAGTTAATTTGACATATTTTAAGAACTGTTGAGGAACGCGCTAACTTTTTAGATGATGCACATGAAAGCACACTGTGTTGGTCAGGTGGAGTATTTAAAAGGGTGCTTTTTTAAAAACACCAGATCACGTTGAGATGTCAACAGCCTTCGAGTGTCCCGATAAGAAGGAAAGTAGGTGGCTAATGTTTGACAGGACTGTTGTGATGAAGGATCAAAGGTCCCAGTCTGTTTTTCTGTCACAGCCTCTTTCATACTTGAGAGGGATTTCTGTCTGGGAGAGAGCGTATTTCATGAGGGTGAGTGTGTCTCTGAAAATACTCAATAAATCAGTGGATTTTTACAAACTGCTTTTCAATACTATGCACGTTAAATCCAAAGGCACCACGTCATCTTCATCATCGTGATGGAACTGGCCTTTTATCCGGCGCTGGCACTGATGTATTTCTTTGGAGTGATGAAGGCCGCGCAGGATGACCGGGTGGAGCTGACCGACCACGCGTCGATGAACGTGTTCTGTCTGTTCGTGCTGGCACAGCCGCTGTGTCTCGTAATCGGTGGATACACCGGCATGGCTACTTACCTTCTCACATCTCTGATATCCTACAACTTCCTGCCATGGAAAAGCAGCACAAAAAAGCAAGCAAAAGAAAAAGACTCAGAGAAGAAGACAAAGTGAGAGCCAGAAACATACATTACATGGAAATATCAAGAAAGTGGATTCAAAAGGGGACTGGAGAGTATTTAAATTAAGAAAAAAATATAAATAAATAGCGATTTCACAAGACATTATCAGTGATTTAACCTGTTGTCATAAATGTGTTGTTTTGTCTGCAGTTGTCACGATCTGTGAGAAAGTATCTTATCCTTTCTTTTTTCCATTTTCTTACAACATTACAGATAAATAGAGAGCCATAAAGGTACCTTTGGACTGATTCGACCTAGCTCTTTATGCTAAGAATCCATAACAAGCCAGCTAACAACTTGCCTCAGGTATTAATGATGGTGGAGCTCAGGTTAGAGATCCTTTCCCCAGATTAACTTAAAATGTATGCAATAGGCAAAAGTTACAGCTAGGGTCAAAAAGTTCACAGCAACTTTAATAAATTGCCCATCATACTGATTTCTCTGTGACTCTCATGGAGTTAAGGAAACTGGCAGGATGGCAAGTACTGTAGATATCATGAACTTAACCCATGGTTGGGTTTTTGGGACTTTTTCAGCTTTATTGACAGACACAGTAAGAGGGAAGCAGAGGGAGAGCGTAAGAGGGGAAGACATGTGGCAAAGGTCCGCGGGTCGGACGCTCTTGAGCATGTGGTTAAAACTGATTCAGTCAATTACTCACTTTTTTTTTATTTACCACATTTTACAAGACTTAGTTGTTGGTTGTTGGAAGAATTAACAGTGAAGTGCTCTATTCTCAGCTGCACTGAATACACCAGGTGCTGTCACATCTCAGCCAAATTAAATAGTCAGAGGTCACAGTTACGCACTGCAGATAATTATGGCGACAGGAGGATAGCATACTCTAAAATAGTTTCAGGTCTTCATCACAGCAAAGGGGAAATCATCAAAGGAGTTGGGGCTCATCGTAATGGTTTGAGGTAATTGTTGTCTCACTGTAGAGGCACACTGTGGTCTCAGGACAGCAGCCACTAAGGGAAATCAGAACCTGTGTGGAATAGATCTTCTTATTCGACTCTTGGCAAGAAGTGTACTTCCCAAAATGAAAAATTGTTCCTTTAAACTGAGAAAATGATTCAGTGAACATCTCCAAATTATAATTACATTGTTAATGTCATAATATGAAGCCAATTAGCTCTGGACTGTAAAGTTTGTCAGTGACAAAAAAAGAAAGCGCTGGGTTTTTTCTTTTCACCTATGACAGTGACACTGAATGTGTCTCTGGCCTTATAGCTGAGTCATTTCTACTGAACCTGCCTACTTGAATATGACTAATCTGTCAATTAATTAAGTATTCAGTATATTATACACTCATGAACAGTGTTTCACAAAAGCTCCCACTAAACATAATTATTAAATCAGCATTGTGCTTTTTCCATCCGTGTTCATGAATGACTGAGTGTCCCTCTGATGTGAATAAGCCTGGTACCACAGAGCGTCGGGGTGTGCGTAAACCCGGACTCAAAGAGAGAGAGCATAATGGGATTAGACTGTGGTATATGGGTGATAGTCCAAGGCTGTGCTCAGTGGGTGCACAAATGTGCAAATGCTTGCTGTTTGAGTGAAAAACAGTTCGTTTTGTTTGTTTTTTTTGCAGGAAAAGAAGTTTATTAGTTTCCTCAGCACTAATATCCTCAGTTCACGACTTTCTCTCAGAGTACCTCTCACCTATTTCTCCTCCTAAGTGTGAATTTCTGTAGAGTGAATAAGGTTGTAACCTAAAGTGTCAATCATTCGCTATAAAGGCTCTAATTCCACAGTTATTATCCGTATATATGTTCGTTCAAGGTATAGCATGAGAAAATTGTTCAGCTTTTGCGCTCCACACATTTGTTCAGTTTCCTATTCAGTATGTGTGGAGCATGTTCTCAGTTTACCTCCCTTAATGTCACACTGGAGGTGCTGCCTACTGCATCTTCATTTTATTTAAAATAATAAGCCTGCAGCTTCCCTTTTTTTGTCACCCCCCACCCCCTCAACAGGATTCTTCTTATTCCCCAGCCAGCACTCAAAACCAAACTCCTTTCTTTCTTGTGTTTCATCTTCTGTCTCAGTCTTAATCCTTTTCCACAGTTGGGCTCGTTTCCATAATGTCGCTCCTCCTCGCTTGCATTATCATTAAAAAGGGGGGGGGGGGGGATCTAATAAATTATATAATAAAGTGTAATTTCTCTTATTGTCTATTTAGGATCACTGATATAAAGTAAGGTTTTAAGAATTCAGTTGGAAAAGTGTGTGTGCTTCATAAGTGGCAGCTCATAACACACTGAGCAGTTGTGACAATGTCAATTTTAGTTCTATTTATTAATAAAACTGAAACAAAGGCACTTTTCATCCTGGTAAACGTGTAGCATACATTAGCTTTGTACTTCAGGCATATTCAGTTTGGGCTCTGTTTTGGTTTCCACTGATTACCAAGGAAAATGTCCGGGTCTTTAGCTAAATTATCCCCCATGTCCATGCTAACAGGTAGCATCAAGCTGTGTTTTGGCAGGTGATCCAGTACTTGTGTATGAGCCTTTAATTTAAATCCCTTTTAAGATATGGGGAGTTGGACTGTGCAACTATTGTTGCTGGTACTGTGAGGCTCACCTATGAAAATAAAGACAGTATCAGTTAGAGCTTTAGGTGTTTAAAGCTTTTGTAACACAAACAGAAAATGCTGAAGCTGACAGGAATATCAGTAGTTCTGCAGGTATTTCCTTACTGTAAAAATCAAAGAGTTGAACCGAGAATGTCTACAACACAGTGCAACGCCCACAGATTTCTTTCTGCAAACTGTGGAAAGTGACAGGCCAGCCAAGTAGCCCACTGACACTGCCATTATTACAAAAACCCAAGGTTACTGTGATACTGGAAACTTTCATTTTGTTTTACCTACCAGTACCCTCTGAATATAGAACATAGCTACACTCTCGGCGTATTTGGCTGAGTTTCATATTGTGTTTTTTAGTTACAAGGTGATGGGTATTGTAGGACAGAGACTGATGGATCAGCTAGTGAAAACAGACTTACTGGATCGTTGAAGTGTAATGAAACAGACGGAGGCATTCAAATGAAATTTCAGCAGTTTGCTGTATGGAGAGAGCAGATGGAGCACATGCAGCTGGGATGTGACAGGGCTTGTGTATGGATGTTTATTTGTTTGTGACTGGCATCTTCAAATGGTTTCTGCCTCCTCTGAGGCGTTAATGGCCATCGTACATCACAGTGCTTGTGTCTCCCATCGCGGCTGGGCCAGGCGCAGCCCGACACAAGTTAATGATCAGAGTTTGCAAAGGAAATGAAGATTTATGAGTTTTGGAAATGTATCTCTATCCCTGAAGTAGAAAGAAATGAATCTAGTTGAAAAACATGCCCTCCCATGTCTACATTTCATCGTCTACAACCTGTTGGTCTGTTTGTACTGAATGATCATAACTCCTCTCCCATCTGCAATGTAAGAGATCCTTTGGTCTTTAATATCAGACAGACAGACTCGAGAGCTAAGAAGTTAGAAAGCTGGGTAAATACGATAACTAATAACAAAACTAAGTGTCTGATAATGAGTGTCATCTTCTCCAAAGAGATTTTTGATATTTCTTTATGATCCACAATAGAGCTAGGGTACCCTTTATTTGAATTATCCTTCGAAGAATGCTCATTACTCATTCATCAAGCTCAGTGTAGGAATACCACATAATCAGCATATTCTTATATCTGAAGGGCTAAAATCAGCGAATGTTGATGACATTTTGCTTGAAAAACTACTCAAAATGCATACAGAAGAAGTCTATCTGAGCAGGATGCACGAACATTACATCGCATTAAATTCAAAACCACAAAATGCGCTTGTTTTGAACTGATTTATTGTCTTGAGGAAACACTGGATCCTTCTTTAAATATTTATTTACATTATTTACAGTTCAAACCTATTTTACATGGGTTGGTTGCATGCACATTATCATATAGTAAAAAAAAAAGTACAGATATTTACAGTCATTTAAGAGGGAGTAGTCTGTGCAATAAAAGGCACAAATGACCTTTGACCCTGCATGAATGTCTCACAAGTACATTTTTCATAGACACTGCCACATATTGTGTTACCATGCTACACACACCTGGAGAAAAAAAGCACTCGAGCAGCTGCAGAGGAGACGTGTGTTGGTGTGTGATAGAGATTCACTGACAAGCAGCAGAGCCGTAAAGTGCCCTCTCGATTGTGCCTAGACACGATCCTATCCTCTCAGCAGCCTGAGGCAAAGTTGAAAGTCTTTTTCAGCCATAATGATAAAGCGAGCAGAGACGGTGACTCACTAAGAACAGAATTCCACAATCTGTAGGACAATCTACAGTCATCAGAGATTCAGGATATTTGGCGAATGATTATCAATGTCCTACGTGCTCCTTCTGTTTGATAAGGCAGTAAGGCCTGTTGGCGGAGGCATGAGGCTAATGCTGAGAGACTGACTACTTAAGGTTTTTTTCCCCCATACAGTCATAAGACGGCTGGGCTGGAAACAAAGGGCTAAAGGTGGTAATCACACGATTGGTCTGACTGACAGCTTGACTCTCCAATCTGTTCTGTAGTCCTATGTTGAATTTTCTTGCCTGCGAAAACTGATAGATTTACATTTTTTATTCAGCCAATTCACCATTTGCTAAGCACCACCACTAAAACAGCAATAGCCCAAGTCATAGTTTCAAAAATGTAATAAGAAAAAGCGAATTTGGATTTGTAAACATGCTAAAACATTATGAACGGGCCTCTACTGTGATCAATATCCTGTGTAAAGAGATAATAATAGTAGCACTGTCTATTTTATCCTTTACAGGAATAAATGACAGTAGCAACTAAGCAGTTTACCACCTACAGAAGTACCCTAGCATTATTTCCTAAAGCAAATGACAATTTCACATTGTGTAGGGTTACATTACAAAAATACCTGTTCAGAACTGGAACAACTACTGCAATGAGAGCAAAGAGTAACAAAAGCAGCTCTGCCCTCATCTTTATTTGGTTTGGAGGGAAATGAGCACTGACACCTGTTTTAAAGAGCATCAGATTTGCTCACTGGGTGTTTGTTACATTTTCTGCAGCAAAAGAAAATGACCTTGCAAGAATAGATAAAAATAAATCAAACCACTGTGACGCCTGTCCAAGTGTGTCCTTATATATAGCTGTGGATTTCCACAGCTATATATGTAACCGGGGAACATGTACCAACAGTAACTTGTAGTGGGGCTCAGCAAATGGTTGTGCGAGCGCTATTGTTTAAAGCGTTGCTTTTTTAACTAACACTGGGGGTACTGCTTTTGGATATTTAAAGTTGAGCGAGATGTGCAACTAGTCGACTAGACATTTAAATATTGCTGCTCTTGCTAATCACTGCTAGAAATGCTAGTCAGTTAAATGTCTTGTCCTTTTTTTTCTTAATGTACAACGGCAATAACTGGTTCAAAGAAGTTGCTGCGCCACCGTGGCATCTGGTGCTAACCATGCTAGCCAGTGCTGTTGTGCAGAATTTAAAAAAACTACATAAAGAGCGACTGTATGTCAGCTTTGTCAGGATAAACTGGAATCTAACCAGGCATCTGACGTGATGTGCAACCATACTGTGCACCGGGATGTGGACGCTAGCAAGAACCCAACGCTACTGTAGCTAGCCCTGCTAAGGTTAGCCACCACTGCGCTTTTTGATTTTGCAACATTATACATGGTGCAAAGTGCTATACAGATAAGTAAATTTAAAATACTAATTGATAAAAAAGAAACGTGATTAACGGTTTCATATAGCTCCACACAAAATATGTCCAGCCAATGTTTAACTTTGTCTACTTTAAGTGTGCCCAGTTTTCATGTTTTCTGAGAGTTTTCTGTCTTTTAGACTAATCAGCTGGACTAATTATTTTCTCTCATCTAACTTACTAGCAAATTAGTCTTTAGGAAGATTTGTATTGATTACAGATTAATGGGTTTTACAGATTGAGCAACATATCAGCTGGAGCTATACAAATCTACAACTTCTTTTTCCCATGATTATAAAAAAGGGACAACAGGGATCTGTCTTTTTTATGCCTGAATTATTATCTTACATAATATATCAGCAGAAACATTATTATTACTCATTTCTACCCCTACTATAGTTCTAAATGGATGTCCTCTTTTCAGTGTATTTTTAATGGCTGGAGCTTTGTTTGGGACTCCTAAAACCATTTCTTTGTAAACTGAGTCTAAAACATGGCTTAATTACATAGCTGCAAAAACCGCAGTATGAATAAACCTTGCTATCAGAGATTCAGCTGAGATCAGCCAATGAGAAAGAAGCGTCGCTTAATCTCAACGGCATCTCCTCTGTAATACGTGAAAAGGAATTGGCACAACTATTTACACATCGTCAAGTAATGAAGTGATGCTGAAGTACAAGTCTCAGAGTTTGGGGCAACTTAAGGTTGGGCTGATCCAAGGTCAGATGATAGTTTATTGCTTCTGCATGTTTATAATAACTCTCTGAGTAGATTTTATGCAGAGTCATCATTTTTTGTATTGCATCTTTTGCGTGACGCATTAACAGTCAACAAGTCCAAATTCAGACATTTTGGAGATTTTGATGCAGGTGTACATCATTTAAATTAGCAATAAAAGAATGAATGACTTGCCCCCCCGAAAGGTGTTTCTGGACTTCTGATCAGCACCATCAGCATCGTTCAGAAAATGTACAAGCACAGGGCACGACAGAGAGTGCCTAAAGCTACAGAACTACAAGATCCTAGCATTAAATAGAAATATGGAGATGTTTTGAAAAATGAGCTAAATCCTTTCTCAGCATTATTACCACGTGAAACACATCACCAACCTGGTGAGTAGGGTCAGTTTGGCTAATTGGCACAGATAAATACATAGTGTACAGTGGAGTCAAAGTATACAACTTGTTAGTTTGGGAGTTTAATTACCCCACTGATCACATTTTTCAACACTCAGTCCAGTTTTATATTCAAACTACTATACAAATACCCTATTTTGTACATATTTATGGTCAAAATTCAGTGCACATCTTCTTCTTTGGCCAAATTGGGAAGATGCTATCTTAACTGTGTACGCTCTGTACACAAAAGCACAGTACAAAGATAACAAGTAAAGGGAATCAGATGCAAAATCAAAACATGAAAATGGCTATTTTACAAGAAGGGGTGAGAGACTGACAGTACCATTTTTCTCAAAGTAAAAAAAATCTGTCAAACAAGGCATTTGTTTGATTCAAAAAGCTAGCTAAATTCACAGGGTCAAGTTATGACTAATATTATCCTTCAACCTTTACCTGAGTTTCTAATCATAGCAAAAATAACACCCAAGAATGCTTCATCATACTGACCCCGTAAAAATGTTTGCATTCATTACAACCTCCCCACCTCAAAAAAACCCCCCTCCAAAACCCCGATACAGTGGCACGCAAAAGTTTGGGCATCCCAAGAGCTCTGAGATCTAAGACCTTAGTTCTCTCGTTTGGGCCGTGGCTTGATGATGATGCAAATTATTAAAGGCTTTGCAAATACTCATGCTCCAACACTAGGGCAGTCGCTGTACTCCTTCAGCAGCTGCCTAGCACTCTAAAAATGTAAATAATTGATGCCCACACAGCAACAGCTATAAGAAGATAGGAAAGTGTTTTTGAGGAGGCGGTCAGTTAGTAAACATAAATAAGAGATGGTGGTTAAAAGGAACGATGGATGGTTAAGTTGAGGTCTAGAAATCCTAAAAACAAGTCTGATGGAGTCAGAATAGAAGTTTGCGGTCACAGTGTACAAAGACGTTTGGGGAGACTGGGGTTCAGGTGGTAAAGTGGGCTGTCTACCAATCGGAAGGTCAGTGGCTCAATCCCTGGCTCCTCCAGTCCACGTGCCGGGGAACCCCTGGCCAAGATACTGAAGTTACCCACAATGTGCCACTGGAGTGTGAGTTTGTGTCAGTGGTAGAAAGTGAATTTTCTGAATGAGACTTGTAGAAAGCGCTTTGAGTGCTCAGTTGGTTGGATAAAAAAATAAATACTTAATCAAGTCGATAAATCGAGCTTTGGTCTTATGTTTGAGCCAGTGGCAAGGGAAACTTTTTTGCAAAAAAACGCTAAAATAAAAATTTTACAAACATTACTTACCAAGCCATTCGCAGTAACAGAAATTTTTAAAGGGGGTGCTCAAACTTCTGCATGTCACTGTAATTGTTTTTGGAGTGTAAGCAGCTTCAGACTCATGTTGGACACATGAAACAGCAGCAGAACATACTCACGTATCAGAGCAGAGTTGATGCTGAAAGCACTTCATACTTGAATGTGAACGCTGTTTTATGATCCCAGCATCACTTAACTCAACTACATACTGTATGTCTCTGGGTCTTTTATAAGGAAAAGTGCACTACATCACCAATATATTATTTTTTTAACAAAACCGAGAGATATTGCCTAACTAAACGAAGCTTAGCTGTAATACTAAGAGACTGTGAATTGTGTGTTGTTGTTGTTTTAAATCTAGCGGTAAGACATCTATGTGTTAAAAGAAGCTCTTGTCATGTTGGAGTGGTACAGGAAAAGTTCATAAACAGATGTGAATGTTGCCATTTTCAGGATTATAAATCAGAGGTGTCAGACAAAAAAAAAACGAAGGAGATTTTTAAATGACTTAAGAATCGCTGTCGCCCGTCGACGTGTATGGACGTGTATGTTTGTCTCAGTTGAACATGGCAGTGCTGAATCTGTTTCATTAAAGAGACACTAAATCAACACAGTGAGGGACGCCAGGACCTATCAGGCAAGATGGATAACCGAAACATCCTCTGAAATCGTCTATTTGTGTGTGTCCACAGTTTGTGCATATGTATGTGCTGCCCACACACATAATCTGCCACATAAACAGATTTGTACATCAGTGCACGGGTACAGGAAGTTTATTCCTGTCTGTAAGTATAGCAGCAAATAGTGGGTGGAAGAAAATTGGGATGTTAATAATAAATCCCTCTCAGTTATGACCTACTTTCACCCAAGTAATCTTGCCTGAAAAGCTGGTGAGAGCTGCGAGACCTCTAATTAAATTGGCTTCCCGGAGAAGTAGCTGGGAAAGAGGTGGACTCCTCAGTAAGGCTGGTCAGTCTGACACTCTTACTAACCTCAAAGATCAGAGTGGAGCAGGAAAGAAAAAAAAGGCCGGGGGAAACGAGTAGCGCTCCTATTATGCTTTGCGTCGAGGATAAATGGCAGGTATGAGCCACACACTGAAGGTTGGTTTGGATAATGATCTGGCTCTCTGCCCTCGATGCGGCACTCAAGAACGTGTGAGGAGCGTCTTCTGTTTGTGTCGTGCGCATCTGCAGGGGTGTTTCTTATTTTTGCCGCAGTTAGCACTTCACAGAGCAGATAATAAAGTCTGTTTGGGTCCTCCAGGACCAGTGCTACCTCGGTTGTGCTACTGGACATGTGTTTCCTATTTGCAAGGTCAGCAGCCAGACAGTCTGATAACCCGAGGCCCACAGAGGACAAATCCACACAGAGATCAGGAGCTACTCAGAGCATTAAAGAAAAAAAAGACTTCAATATGTGGAGCACCAGGTGTTTTTGTACACGGAGACCCGTAAAAATGTTCACTCCCACCTCATACTGTAAGTCCAAAACAACTGAGGTAGGGAAAATAATAAATTAACACAAGATATTACAAAAATGAAAAACAATACAGTTCCACTAAGATAGTGAGAGGAAGTTGATCGTAAAGGGAGAAAACACAGAGTCAAAAGCAGAAGACTAAGTGATGGTATTTCCAAGATAGTCTGTTGACCCACTGCTGTGAACACACAGTATGATTGTCCACTTGTGTTCTGCATCCGAACAGCCACAATGCTCCCGATTGGATGAACACAGGTCTCAGTTCTTTAGCGTCCCTCTGGGGTTTTTTTAAATTCAGGCTGTGTCTTAATTTTCAAACAACAGATGCATGAATACACATGTCTCTGAGCAGGTCCAGCTCACTGTTTGAAGGAACAGAAGGACACTTTTTCATTTATTTGACACCAGGCTGCAGTAGTTTTCATGACAGGAGAGAATCCCTTTTTGCCTGATGTACACACACAGCCAGGCACAATGCTGTTTCTCTTTTCCAAGTAGCACCACATTTGAATGGCACTTTCAAATTGGCAGTAAAAAAAATCTGAAAGGCAAATACTTTTTCTTTTGACTACATATTTCACCTCGGCTTTGTCGTGTTGCCTTGTGACAAAGAAGGAAAAAAAAAGACACTCCGATCGCCTTGGAAACTGTGATTTCAGTGTCACATTTCTGTGGTAGAAGCGAGCAGGTCACAGATCGGTGGCTCAAGTTGTGGGAAAAATGGCTGACAAAGGAACCGCCGTCCCAGCGGTTCTCACCTCTTCCTCCACACCTTTGACAGCCAGATCTTCACCGTCTTGTCGCTGGAGACGAAGAGAGAGAGAGAGGTGGGATGATGAGCAGTCGAAAATCAAGACGAACACAACAAAGGGGAGAAAATAACAGAACATCAATCAGGCACTCCCGCTTTCAAAACAAGTCATTGTACATCAGACACAACACGAAGACATGAACTTCAAAGAACACTTCGAACACACACACACACACACAGACTTCATTAAAGACCCTTCCACATGGTGTCACAGTAAAAACACCTCTCCAACCTAAAGTTTAGGAGCAGGTTCATAACTCTGCAACAAGTAAATCCAATTAACCCGCCCACAGCATCGCTGTTACTCTGCTAACCGTGCAGATTCATTTTCACAGTTTCGCTTGCTCATTCTCACCGTTCAGGTCCACTTTGTATTAGTCAATTAGGTAACGCACAGAACAACATTGCATTTTCAATTAACACTACACACATATGTTGCTCATAAGATTGAGCGTTGATTGGTTTTTGGGGGGGAATTTTTTTTTATAAATAATTTGTGTGAATGTGAGTGTGAATGGTTTTCTCTCTCTGTTAGCCCTGAGTCACATTGGCGACCTGTCCAAAGTCTACCCCGCTGCTCGCTCTATGGCAGCAGGCATAGGCTTCAGCCTCTCGCCAAACCCTGGTAAAGGTAAGCGAAAGAGACTGGATGGATTTTTTAAGCTATAGCCGGTATACATAAGATGGACGTAGTGCTGTGATGTCACCCACTGGTCACAAAGTAGCATTTTTGGAGTGTTGACTTGATCATTTCTTTTTTCACGACAGCCATCTTACAGTCCTCTGAAATGTAAAGTTTTCACAGCATTAACTACAGCCTTACTGCTTCCACAGGACTTAAGAAGGCAAATAGAAATCAGGTCCTGCTAATCAAATGCACTTGGTTAATTGATCATGAGCAAGTGTGAGCACTCCTATAAAAGCAGAAACTTTGGCAGTTTTCTGGTGTGTGGTAACAGAGCGCCAATCTTCCCAGGAGTGGACATCCCTGTGTGCAACAGATGGCCTCAAGCACAGCAGCAAATCTACAACAGAATGGCTGAAAAAGAAAGGAATAAAAGTGTTGCAAAAGACTGATAAAGTCATACAGTTACTGCTGCTATAATCTACCGAATCATGGGATGTATTTAGTTTTTCACAGCACTACATGGAGCTTTTTCCAAACTAAAGCCTGTTTTATTTTTCTTTTCTACTCTATCTGAGGCTGTAGCTCACAAAAGGAATATGTAGGTATAGATTGAGGGATCATTATGGAAGTGTTCACTGATGACTAAGATCACTTTAGCCTCAGGGTGATTTTCTCAAAAACTTCTATGAAATAGGACGTCTTCAGTCACAAGACTGCACTAAATACGTGTAGCCAGAAAGCCAGAAACCAGCTTAGCCCAAAGGTACCAAAAACCACCAACCAGCACCAGATAGTTAACTTATCTTACAAGCCGGGGTGATTGTAGCTCAAGAGTTGGGAGCTCACCTTGTAATCGGAAGGTTGCCGGTTCGAGCCCCGGCTTGGACAGTGTCGGTCGTTGTGTCCTTGGGCAAGACACTTCACCCGTTGCCTACTGGTGGTGGTCAGAGGGCCCGGTGGCGCCAGTGTCCGGCAGCCTCACCTCTGTCAGTGGCTACAATGTAGCTTCCCATCACCAATGGGTGGATGACTGGATGTGTAAAGCACTTTGGTGTCCAATAGGGACTAGTAAAGCGCTATACAAATACAGGCCATTTATCTTAATTGCAGGGTTTCCGCAAGGGATATAAACTCAATAACTGAAGGTCTTCTTCTTTTGACTGCTCTGCCACAGGAGATTGTCTACTGCCATCTCACCTTTTCCCTAGCATCCTCTTCTGCCACTTCAACCCTCTCCACGTCATCCTTAACTACATACATGAACCTCCTCTGTGATCTTCCTCTTTTCCTCCAACATGGCAATTCTATATTCAGCATCCTTGGTCCAATATATCCACTATCCCTCCACTGCACATGTCAAAACCAGCCTTGAGTCTCTAACTCTCCAAACTGCTCAGCCTAACACTGTCCATCCTGCTCACACTAAATGAAAATCTTTCCCTTGTTCTCTTTTACCTCTTTATGAATACACTCACAGTTGCAGCTTATGTCTAAATAAATAAAACAATTCCAATCTTGAAATCTCCCCCGCGGCCAGGACGGACCCTGAAGACGGCCAGGTTTGCTGAACACCGGCAGAAATACTGCCCATTATTGATTAAACAAATATACGGTGGCATTGATTTTCTCATCTTAAAATCTCACTGAAGCAACTATGTAACTAAATGTCAAAATAGTCATTTTTAATAGCCCAGCTGCTTACAGTCGAGAAGAAGCTGTTTGTCTTCGTGGAGGAAGGGGTCCACAATCAAACCATTAACCACGATCAGATTACAAACTGAGCCAAACAGACCAGCACATTTACAGACATAACAAAAAAACCAACAAAAAAAGAAATAAATAGAGAAAAGAGAAAAAGGTATGATACGAAACAGAAAAGCAAAGAGATACAAACTTGTGTCACCCAAGTAAGAAAATTCAAAGTAGGGAAAAGAAAAAATGGCAAGGAGAAGAAAGAGGAAGTGAGTTAAGACGGTACCAGAGGAGGGAAGGATTGGTGAGCAGAGAACAGGCAATCATGGGAGGCTGGTGGCTCGGCCCTTGATGGCCAGGACCCGTCGAGGAAGACACGGGGTCAAGCCTGGCACATAGTTCCACAGCTTCACCCTGCAGTCACTGGGTTTGACAGAACAGGGAAAAGCAGGAGGAAGGGAAGGGGTGAAGAACAAGGGAGGAGAGGAGGAAGGCGGTTTGAGAGACCAAACATGACCCGCAGAGAAGGTGACCGAGAAACAGCAAGATTAAAGACGAGGATAAGAAGTGAAGGGAAGTTAGTCGATCGCAAGCGAAAGCCCAACAGCTGAATGAGGAGTGAACAAAATAAATAAAAACAAGCAGACTGAGGAAAGCACAAAATGTCTCACTGCATCACACACTTACAAGTAAATAAGCATTATCTTTGTCTGATGCCGCTGCGAGCTCAGCAGAACAAATCTGGCCAAAAATAGGATGGAGTATGACCTTCTCACTGCTGACACATACCTGCGGATTACTGCCTGAGATGAAGTCAGCATGATTTAGAATTTCACTGAGAAAAACATTTTTGGCAAAGGGCAAACATTTTACTCTCCACCAGTTTGTAAAACTCAATTGTAAGCACTACGCTCCCTGGTTCCCAACCTCCACACCCCATCCCGTAATGCTTTTAATAGACTCACCCTTCAGTTGCTCTTACTGTCAACAACCCTTGTAGTAAGTTTAGATCACGATCATTACAAAAGGGTAAAACTAATGCACATGCTGACCACTATTATAGACAGCAGGGTGAGATTGCTATAGCGAATAATGCAAACTTTAAATATACATATATGTACAAAATAAACACCCAGCACGCCCCTGCGGGCGGTTTATCCTTCAAGCTCGGGTCCTCTACCAGACGCCTGGGAGCTTGAGGGTCCTGCGCAGTATCTTAGCTGTTCCCAGGACTGCGCTCTTCTGGACAGAGATCTCCGATGTTGTTCCCGGGATCTGCTGGAGCCACTCGCCTAGCTTGGGAGTCACCGCACCTAGTGCTCCGATTACCACGGGGACCACTGTTACCTTCACCCTCCACATCCTCTCGAGCTCTTCTCTGAGCCCTTGGTATTTCTCCAGCTTCTCGTGTTCCTTCTTCCTGATATTATTGATATATATATATACTGATATATGTAAAGTACACTTACATGCAGTACTGTTACTAGGTATAATAATATAATCACTGACACGTGAAGTAATATCTCTTCATCATGGCCCTTGTTAGTGGGTGGGACATATTAGTCAGCAAATTAACATTTGGTGATGTTAGAAGCAGGAAAAATGGGCAAACGTAAGTATTTGAGTTTGAACGACTGGGTCAGATCATCTCCAAAACTGCTGTGGTCAGTAGTTATCAAATGTGGTGAACCAGTGACAATGTCATAGGTGGCAATAGCTCACTGACACACCTGGGGAGTAAGGGCTGGGTGAGGAGCTACTGCAGACCAGTCAGGTCTGACCCCCAACAATGGGTACATGAGAAACAGTATTCCCTGTGGCCTCTTTCCAGGAGCATATCGCGCCCTGCCACAAAGTAAAAATGGTTCAGCAATGGTTTGAGGAGCACAAGAAATACTTTGAAGTGTTCACCTGGCCCCAAAATTCCCCAGATCTCAATCCAATCAATCAATCATCTGCGGGATGTGCTACACAGACAAGTCCGACCCATGGAGGCTCCACCTGGCAGTTTACAGGACTTAAAGGATCTGGGGCAAATACCACAACACACCATCAGGGGTCTAGTGGAGTTTGTGCCTCGACAGATCAGAGCTGTTTTGGCAGTAAAATGGGAACCAACACAATATTAGGCAGGTGGTCATAACGTTATGTCTAATCGATGTATTTAGACACTTTGATGGAGTTACAGTACTATGACAGGGCACAATTTTAAATGAAATGTACCTGGAAGCAGTAAAGATCTGTCTTGAGTTGGTACATATGGCATTAATGGGGCTCTCGTGACCTCTGATCTCTCCAATGGGAGTGAAGTTGTCGACGTTCCACACTTTCAGCATGCCGCCGCGGCAGCCGCTCAGCAGCATGGGCCTTCCTGGTACGTATGCAAGAGCACACACCCAGTCCTTGTGGGCGTTTGGGATTTGCTGTGAATTCAAAGCAGAGAGATGTTGGGAGTTAAAGAAACATAGGATTGCATTAAAAATGAATCCAGTGGTTTTACAGCAGGTATGTTTGTAAGACATCTGGGTCACCGTGTTCTATAAAGAGATGCAGAGAAACATATATGCTAAGTGCTTGGTGTTTAATGGATAGAAATTATCAACAGTAAAACAGGATTTTTTTGAATGGAAAGGGGTACAGCATTGTTGCTAGGCAACATATAAGAACATGTATGGTTGAGAGACTCAATAAGAGACTGTATTTAGACTCAATTACATAGTTATTCTTAGCTCGTGTGTCTGCGCATTCAGTATTTCACAAAGGCAGCCCAATGTACGAGCTGAATGTGAAATACCTGTTTTATGTTTGCTAAGATAACCCCACTGACATTAAAAAAATGCAGAAACTGTCAGAATTATATTAATTGTTTTCATTTCAAGAGCACGTTCCAGAATTTCTTTTTGTGTTGTGACAAACAGCATCTAAATGGACACTTGTTTTTTTTTATTGCATTTATTTACAAAATAAAGGGGAAAAATGAAGAACATAGTGAACCATGTCTTAGCAGAGGGGAGATATTAAACCTTGTTAATCATTTTTTCTTAAAATTAGGTGAAAAAGCTATTTGGATTTTGTGCAGGACTTTATTAAACTTTTATTATTACCTAAGCTTTGGTTTTGCTGTTGTTTTTCTTTTTTATTCTGTTTATCTCAGCCTACTGGGCTGCAGATTAATTTAGCTCTGAAGAGTGGAACACCTGCACAGGAGGATAACTTTTATTATGTTAATCTGCTTTTGCCTGTTTTATTTGCTTCTGACATTAATGTTATTTTCGTGCATTTTTCAGATATGCTTTTAATCAAAACAACAGCGCACTCTTCTAAAGTCACTCCTTACTTTTGTTCCCATCAGGTTAGTTTTGGTGGAGGGTTGTTTTTTTTTGTCTGTTCTACTTCTCTAATTTGTAATAGCAGTTAATTATAAATGTATATGGCTGATTGGCATGAGTCGAAAAAGATGCACAATTTAAAACAGAACATATTTTATTCCCCTTTTTCTTACTCTGCGGGAACGCAATTTACCATTAAAAATAAGGTTAATTTATGCTACAGCAGACCTGCAAATCACAAACTACTACTGAACAATAGTCCGAGCTGGGAGAGATTTCAATGTTAGGAGGGAAATTATCCAAATAGCTATAATTTCCTCTGTACCACATAATCTACTGCAGAGTTCACATCGCTTTGAATAAACATAGGTGTATGTTTAAAACAGCAAGACATAGTAACTGTTGGATGAAAACTGTGTTTGGTTATATTGCCTGCTAGCAGACAATGATGTTAACAGAGGACAGAAAGAACCTTAACACCCGCCCATGGTGCTCACACATAAGGATTATACTCAGACAGCCTTCTCAAATATAGTATCCCCAGGTCACAAAAAACATAAAAGCGGACGTGGAATTTCAAATGGAGCCTTGTGTTGTTTTCACCCTCTGATGGTGAAATTTATAGTACGTCAACCCAAATGGATCCAAGCTGACCCTCACAGATGTGTAAAGCTTAACACTAACAATACTCAGCTGTATACAGGAAGGATCCTACTCTGGCAACATCTGTTTAATAAATATGTCTGGCTGCGTAATTATTCTATTATTCTTTCTATTAATGGACTTTACAGGTTCCAGCTAATGATCGATACAAAAAAAGCTAAACTTAAGATCACAGTTTCACAACCTTGAATTAAAACCTGCAACAGACGATCTGAAAAAGGTGTTTAATGCCAGAAAAGTTTAATAAACGATAACAGTATGGAAGTTGCACATGGGCAATGCAATTTGAAAACAAAAAGAGAAATCTCCCATATCCTCCTGAGACCATGTGTCCTCAGATGGACTTTATATTTTGACTTTAGATTAGTGAAGTCGTGTGAATGGCTTTACGACATACCTGCAAGCCAGCAGCTAATTTTTGTTGAAAAGCTACCTTACATAAAGGTTAGGAAGAGAAGGAAGGAAAGTGCTTTCATCAAAAATTTAAATACATTTTAAAACCATTGAAGTTTCAGGGCTACCAAAGATTACAATCTCTTTACATAATGACAAATGGAGGCTGGTTTAAGGCCTAGTAATCGCTGTGCTGTTTAAGTGTGTGGTGTCACAATGCCAAGTACTACAGGGCCTTCTCAGGCCTCCAAAAAAGGTGGATGTCTCTGTCAAAGAATTCAAAAAGACCTCCAAAAAAAGCTCTCTGCAAATAATGTCGATTTTGAGGGAATAATAAAACCTGTACAGAACCTGCAGGTCCTGCCAATTGTGACCTCCAGCCTTTATCACTGGATTTGCAGGTAACTCTTGCATTTGTTGTTGTTAAAGAATAGTCCAGGTTACAGTCAGTCTCTATAATCAGATTCAACAAATTAAACTTGAACGGGCGGCTTTGCAAGAAAGTGCCTTTGATGCCCAAAACCACATTCGAGAAAAACTAGTTTGCCAATGAACAGACGGAGCAAAGCTTTTGGAATAACATAGAAATCAAGTTAGAGCAGTTTGACCACAATAACCGTAGACCTGTTTGGTGCAGATCACCGTTTCTGGGTTCCATTTTCAGCCTTAGAAGCTGGGGAACAAGACGCCATTAATTCAACTTTAAATTCTGCATCTTATAAAGAGTACTTGGAGATAATGTTAGGCCATCTGAAAGTAGCTTGAACCAGAAGTAACCCTTTCAACAGCATAATCAAGCCCTGATTTGAATTTCACTGAAATGTTATAGGGCCTCGATTTAAAGCAGGCTTTACATACAAGAAAACCCACAAAGATGCTGCTGCTGCTGAGTGAACTTGCACGGTGAAGTAGTCAGTCAATGTCAGAGACTGCTAGACTGTTATGCAAAACATTTACAAGAAGTTATTACTGCTAACGGGTTGCAGTACCAGCTTCTGAGGCCAAGGGTACACTTAATATCTCACAGTATAATATTACCCCCACTTACAACTTTGTGGAATAAATCATTGAAAAAGTTATCTTCTTCCTCACATTTATCTTTAAGTGTGTCAGCTTTGTCTGTAGGCTTTGTTTCAATGAGGATCAAGTGTTTCCCTATGTAAATATGCCAATAAAGCCAACAATTTATATTGGATGTACTCACTTTTTCATATGCACACTGTAAGCGTTAATGCCGGGCGACACCTCAAGAGAGCAACAGCTCTCTCCGACATCCACAGCATAAGCAGGTCGATAAAGTCATAAAAAAAAAACATGCATGCTTGAAATTGTTTTTCAGAAGGTATATTAAGCTATTTATCAAGCCAGAGGGAATCGCTAAACTACAGTTTATAGTGATTATAAACAAATTGCTTCACATATCCCTCTAGGAAAAAACTCTATAACGTCGGCATTTTAACAGAGGGGTCAGAGCAGCAGGGCTCAGAGCAGAAGTCCTGAAGGAAGTGCAGTTTCAGACTCTACTGTAATATATTCTATTATACCCCGAGCCACAGTTTGATCCCATTACATAATTAGACAGAGAATACTGAGTTAGGAAGGCTGTAAAACGGATTCTGTTGGCTGCTTCACAAATGAGGTTAGGGTCATAAGCCACAGACCACAGCAATGACTGAGCTGATTTAATTCAGCCTTTGAAAGGAAAAATAATATCTTGTGTTCTTGTTTTGTCAATTTGGATAAACAAAGGCTAAACAGCACTGTTGCTAAACTTTAGAAAGTGCAGCTTCATATGCAAATTACTATGCATGTAAATAAGCCACATCCGCCCACGAGGTGGATTATTATGCATTATTAACGTATGCAGGCAACAAGGGCTACACAGGAGACACTGCAGAAATCAGCAATTGCATATAAACACACAACCAAACACACACACACCCACACACACTGACTCTCCTCCTTGTTACCTGTGGCTGTGATGCGTGTGAGCTCTTACACCCTAATGTTGACACAGTGCTTTCCTGCCACATTACACACGGTGACACTGTTGATTCTCTGCACAGAGTGGGTAAAGACACGAAGGGAGAACTGCGCTGGCAGGGAGCTGTCCACCGACTGAACAGGAAACGCAGCCCTTCGCTGTCACCGTTGTGCCAGTGTCGGATAACTGGGGCGAGGGGGGGTGGGTACAGTCTCTAACAAAGTGGGCACAGAAAATGTTCGTTTGTGTCGCCGGTGTGTCCACCTCCAGAAGCTTCGGTCTCGATAGACACGTCGCAATTACGGGGATCAATAAGGAAAATGTCAATTGGTACTCCGGCTCCTAGGGAAGTATTCTCTGAGAAAATATTAATGTATTTTATTTTGCTTTAATAAATCAGCTCAACGCTAATCCTTACTTCTGATATTGTGCAAGGAATCACTTGATATGTGAAATTCAAAGGTTTGAGATTGATTGTTTCCAAATATTTGCCATCATTGCCATCATTTAAAGGAGTTTTTTTTCATAATTTGTCATGGATTTAAGGACGGCTGTCAAACTGTGCATTAATATGGATAGATGCTCCTACACTATATTGAAAAAAGAACCTACTTATTACACACCTACAGGAGCTGCTCAGCCGTGTAAACCCATACTATGAAGCTCCCAGCACACAGCTTCTGTGCTGATGTTAATGCCAGAGGATGTTTGTTTTGGCTCCAAAAAAACCAAAACCAAAAGCAGGGACACAGGATGTAAAAAAAAAGGTCCCTGAATTAATTTTTTTCTATTAACTGGCACCACATATGAACATCAGGACTCGACCACATGGCAATTAACACTAAACCACATGAGCAACTGGAATAATTTCCATTTAAAATAATAAATAAAGTAACAAGAAAAATAATTTGTGACATTTTGGATAATGGACTTGTTAATTCGTTTCCTGTTAATCTGCACTTGTTCGCCAGAGAACCAATTCATTAAAACTGCCTTCACTGCTGACAGAGAGGATCAGAGGGCAATTATCTACCAGAGCACTGTGCCGCGTTCAATCTGCACTCCTTACACTTTGCAGAAAGATTGACTTTGCCCTGCAGATAATAACGGTCAAGACATTGTAAAGTAAAAGCCTCACAGGCAGGTTCGTACCAGATTTCATGAGGATTTTACAATGATGCACAGTCAAGGAGGCATTCTTTAAATGTGATGTACGAACTCTGCGCTCGCTTGAATATAAAATAGTCTTATTCCTGTTCACTCAGACCTACTGACCTTGCATAGTGTGTGGGAATCAATACATCTGCCACATGAAGCCCTGTTTTTTAATAACCCACAGCGAGTGTTGGTATGTTCAGACCCCTCCTGTAACACAGATGCAAGCATCCACACACCTGCGTGAGCTCCTGTTGCTCCAGTTCCCATTTCTTGATGCCGTTGTCTCTCGATCCACTGAACAGCACGTCTCCCTGCACAGCCAAACACTCGATGCCATCATAATGTGGAGGCTCAAAGTTATGAGCTGGACCTACGTTTCCCAGAGTTCCCTCTGCCACGTCAAACACCTGACAGGAAAGGAAACATTTGTGTGTATCTTTGATTTATAAGGTGACAGACAATGATATTCAGATATATTAAGAATGAGTGGTTTTTGTAGGCTTTCTGTACCTTGACGTAATGATCTTTGGAGCCAGTGATTACTTGATCTTTGCCCAGCAGAGACTGCCCCACTGTGAGACACATGACAGAGCCGATGTGGCCTGTCAGCTTCCCCATTGCTTGCATCCTACACACAAACCGAAATACACAACAAGCAGAAACCAAAAGAAGGTGAAACAAAGGTCTGTGAAACTCATCATTTGTACGAACTTTGAGGTGTCGCTGAATGAATCCAGTTTCTCTCTCACAAGTGAAGTAAAGCTGCAGAGACGCGGCAACGCCATGGGCAGAAATGAAATGTTTAATACATTCATTTTTCATTTCTGGGGGGTTCTTATGCATCATTAAATGGTTCTGAGCCCCTCAGCGTAAACTGTCTGGTCCAATCTGTTAATAATTTCCCTCTAGAAGCATAAAAACTGAGGAGAGAGCGAAGCTTCCACAGGATGCCAGGAATGATTCCTGGTAGAAAACATGCTCATGATCACGCTTCCTATCCTCAGCACTGTTTTGGGGGTTTTTTGCCATCTTTTTAAATCTTTTGTCAGCCTTTTTGAAGCTCTTCTATCAAATGTTAATCAGCTCGCTGGCTGATTAACATGCAATAAGTGAATACATCCACAGCCATGTCTAAATGAATTTAAAGAGTGGGCAGTAAAGAAATTAAGTGCATAGATGAAGCACGCATGAATGACTGACAGAGTCTTTAAGCAGTAACTGGATGAGTAGATGAATGAATATAATAATGTATTAACAGATTAATTCATCAACAAATGTACCTGTTGAGGTCCCAGATGCGAACAGTGTTTCCAGCAGCAGCATAGAGCACTGATCCTGACGGGTTGAGAGCTATCTGGTTGATCTGACACTCGCCCTGAGCAAAGGTAATTGTGCGGGTGGTGGTGCCGGCGCACGCATCACCTGAAACCACCTGCCCTGAAGAGCTGTGGGGATGAAGAGGAAGAAGAAAGGTAGAAAAAAACACAAGAAACAGAGAAGTAAGTGCAATCAGCAGTTGTCATTTCCTCTACTTTAGCTTGTCATATTTCTTCAACTGGAGGCACATCGCTGAGCAGAAAAAGAAAAAAAAGCCTTTTAAAATCACTTCCATTAAATCTCTCCAAGCAAGGCTGTAATTCTGGCAAAAGCTCTAAACTTTTCCACCCGATGGTTTCCCTGCGCGAAACTTACGTGAGCGTTCGGACGCACTTGGCCGCGTCGCGGATGTCCCACACCTTGATGTAGGAGGTGGACACAGAGAACACCAGACAGGAGGAGGGGCAGTATTTGACAGACACGACATTGTTTGGGTGGCCTTTGAGGGTGACGATCTCCTGACCTGTTACCAGGTTCCACATCTTGCAGGTGCGATCTGGAAGAGGGGAGAAAGTCAGACGCATTACAAACAGTCCACTAGTCAGTCCAACTATTTGTCAGACTGTAATAAAATCCCTTCCTCCTCTCACTCTGTTAAACAAAATTACGAAGCATCGCAGAAACATTTGCTGAAATGCTACAGTAACAGTTTATTGGCACAATTTCAGTTTAATTGGTTTACAGCTTGAGAGGAATCAATTTCAACTGATAAGCTCTGTAAAATGCATTTCAAAGGAAACACTCCAACGCTGCCGTTTTAGCGATGTGTTTACCTTTAGATCCAGTGAAGAGCAGCTCATCTGTAGCATCCACACACAGCACTGGCTTTGAGTGGCCCTCGGCTACAGAAACACATTGCAGGGGTGCAGTTCGACCCCCCTTCACACCCCCGATGGGACTGATCACACCCCTACGGTTCACAAACACACAGAAAGTGTCAGAGTGGTTCCAAAATCAATCAACCAGCAAGATTTAGGTTTGCAAGGCACAGGCTGACCACAAACATGCATTTTTTTTGTTGACTATACAGAAGCAATACAAACCCATACATTGCTCACTGAAAGCGCTCGGATAAACTACTCCCTTGAAGAACTATGCACACAATTGTGTTTCCATCACTTCAGGCGCAGGGGCCTTCATCCTACAACTTAATGGCCTACTTTAAGGGGTGAGATGTCTCACCCAAAATGTGTCTGTAAACAGATTTATGCCCACACCGTATCAGTTAAACAAGTAGACACACTTTCCTGATGGCGTTAGCCCGCGCGCTCCATCTCACTTTCCCCTCCCTCTTTTCTTTTTGTTGTGGAGCAGCCCAATTAAGGCACTACAGCAGTAAGAGCTGCTTTCTTATTCAACTCCTCTTTCTCCTTCCCTCACACACACATGCACACACACAGTTATCTGCACACAGTCTCTATATTATGTGCACTCATTCTCTCTAGCTTGGACCTCTGCTTCCCCTCACCATCCCAATCTATGTCCCACTGACAGGCCAGGGTCCCAGAGCGCCTGGAGAGCAGTCAGCGGAGTGAGACAGAGCAGGGAGCGGGTGAGAGGAAGAGGGAGAGCTGTGGGAAAATTGGTCCCCGATGGGCTTCACAAGTGGTGGTTAGTGTGCGTTTGTGTGTGCGTGTGTGAAAGAGAGAGAGAGAGAGGGTGAAGTAACAGGCAAAACACTGAAGAGGAGCCGGAGGATGTGAGGAGAGAAAAGAATATCTAACACTGCACACAAAACTCAGGACAGATTTGTTTCTGCACGGAGTGAGCAAAATACAGAAGGGTGTGCTTCAAACTTGTCAAGGGTGACAACATGCTCATCTTCTGTTTCACAGCACGGATGCTCATGTCCAGCATGACAACATACACACAAATAAACACACAAGTCAAATCAAAAGTGAAACCGCAAATCATACTTGGTATGTCTGTTACGGTGTTTCAGAACGCCAACCAAAGTCAAAAGTCTCATTCATCAGCAAAAAAGAAGCCGCATGCACGTCTGCCAAATCCCCCCCCCCCCAAAGAAACACAAAAAGAAACTGCACACAAGAAGCTCAAAATAATTGATGACAGCAGCCACAGCCTGGAAGACCAATTCCACAGCAGCCCGGAACTCAAAAATAAACCCCACCACACCGAGACGTCAGCAGCACCACATGCAGAGTCCATTCTCCATCGCTCAGACGGGAACTGACTCTCAGCAGCGCCAGAGCCAATGCCCTTTTAGTGCCCAGGAAAAAGGGTTACGTGACACGTGTGGGTGAGCGGTGAGGTGTGATGAGGCGATAGCATTAGTCTGATTAGGAATACAGATATAAAGTCAGACTGTGACAGCAGCTTTATGGTGCAAACACAGCCAGCCCCACCCATTTTTCTTAAACTTCAGTTCCTTTTGAAAAGGTGATGTCAGAAAACTGGTGACTGGTTTGAGTTTACAAAGAAGAAGAAAAGCAATCCATGTTTAATAAACGGAGAAGAGAGGAAGGGAGTAAATATGTATGTTTCATATATTTATTTTTAAAGGGGTGTTAGTTAAATAAACCTTACTAATTTTAGCCCATTATTTTGCCTGATTAAAGTCTTCATGTTCCATTCTCTGTGATTAAAATGAAAATTAATCTAAAGTAATTACCAGAAACACTATTTATTTCCTTTCTTAATAGAATCTTAGCTTAACCGAGCTACTTTGGTGACCTGACAATAAATTAAAACAAAGCATTAGTTGATTAGTCTGGATATTTTCTTCAGTCTCTCTCTTTGAGTCGCTCGTTCTCCTCGAAAAAGGACGTACGGCACACGCTGCACATGCGGCACTGTATTTCTGATGGTACTGCAATGCTCCAAATAGCAGAAACTGTTTCGGTTCTATCAGCATACATGGAAGATATCATCGTGTGCTATAGTGTGTTATGCAGCATGGAAGAGCTGCTAATGGATGTTGCAGGGCCAAGACCCAAGAGACCAGCACTAATGAAAACACGCAGGGGGGGGGGGTACTCTCTGCAGTGCACAGAAAAAAAGACAGAAGGATCCTGATGAGAGGAGCATCTATTTGTGTGTGTGGCTAAAAGAAATACAGATGCCCGATGAAAACTATACAAAGGTCCATGTGTTTGTCTTAAAGAAATTAATTGACGTTTTGGGAAATATGGTTTTTTGTTGGGACACAAGGTGGCAAGAAGGTCCTGGGTCTGAATCCACCAGCCAATAGAGAGCTTTTTGTGTGGCGTTTGCAGTTTCTACCTGTGTGAGACTCTCCAGGTACTCCGGCTTCCAAAGACATGCAGGAGGTTAGGTTAACTGGTGATTCTAAACTGGCCATAAGTGTGAATGTGAGTGTAAATGACTGCCTGTCTCTCTGTATTAGCCCTGTGATGAACTGGCGGCCTGTCCGCCACTCACCCCATGACAGCTGGGATTGGCTCAAACAACCCCCCCCACCCGTGACCCTGAATTGGATAAGCTGAAGAAAATGGATGGATGCTTATTTGATTTACAGCTAAACAGGAAGCCACTTCTAGCAACTGCTTACTTAAATCTGTTAAAATTCAAAATGGTGTGCTTTGTTTTGTCTAAGAAATAATGAATACTGCCATATGCAAAACGAGCACAAACACATCTAAAGCTTGACCAAAGTTATTATTAATTATTATAAATACTGTGTTAAATCTGTATAAAGAGCTTCTGGTTAGCTGGCAAACTGGGCTCCTTAGGTTAAGAATGAGGTAGGGACAAAAAGCCCTGTAAAACCATGAATTGCCATTGTTACACTTCAGCTTTCACTCTTATAGTTAAACGTAGCTAAATGACTGCTGAGTCCAGCTACGCAATTAATAGACATGCATGAGTGTCTATTAAGTAGACGTTCAAATATTCATTTAACTCATATGTTATCAATCCTCTGTCCTTTAACAAGACTGCATTTACCAAGTGGCTGACCATGGAGACCATTAAGAGGAGTAATTACTTTAATTTCCACCAGTTTCTTCAGCCTGAAAAAAAAGTGGTGTGGTTCTCTCTGACCACAAATACAAGATCACAGCGATGGAAAAGCCTGGGTGGGTCGAGAGAAGCGGTCTGCGGTTAAAACATGCACACCCGATGGAATATGAAGGTGGGGATGAAGAGGCCAGGTGAGGCGCTGACGACTGGTGGAGACGAGATGACACCGAGTGAGTCAACAGGCAAATGGGAAAAACAGAGAGTGAGAGAGAGACAGATACGGTTCCTCTACCTGAGCACCTCTGAGAGCGAGGAGTCGCTGTCATCCGACCTAGAGGCAGAAGAGGAGCAAGGGAGAGGGAGGGAGGGCAAGGTGGGAAGAGGAAAGGGTTAATCACGCTAAGAAAAGACAGAAGGGTTACTGGCAAAGGGTTAAAAAGGAGAGGAGTGACTAGTGGAAGGGATTTTAGATATAAAGCAATGAGCAAACTGACAGGAAAGCTTGGTCAACAGTAAAGCTTGCTCTGCGATTATCGCGTGGTTCGCCATGAAAGGTGCTGCTTCACAAAGACAATCACTGAACAGGCTTTACTGTTTGACCAGTGTCTGCACAGAAAGCTTTAAAGAAACTGTTTCATGTTTGGGGAAAAAATTATTCACTTTCGCACCACGTGTCAGGATGTAAAGACTAATACCTGTCTGAGTCTCGCAGTTCGATTACTACTAGCAGCTAATAGCTTAGCATAGTCTTGAAGGGCAACGTTTGTCTACCAACACCTCTAAAGCACCTCTAAAAAAAATACTGCAAACAATAATAAATCTCAAGACACTTGAGATTAATAGGATTATGTTTTGTATGAATTAAACAAACAAGATATATGGTAATGTCCAGATTAATGAGACTTAGCGGTGATGGTGAGCTAGCTGTTTCCAATGGCTAGCAGTCTGGCTAACAGCTACTGGCTGTGACTGAATATTCAGTATACGGACATGCGAGAGGTAGCAATCTTTTCGCGTAATGCGCTCCAAGAAAGCAAATAAGTGCCTTTCCCCAAATATGAAAGTATCTGTGTGAACAAAGAACCTGAAAGAAAACGAAAGACAGTCAAGGAGGAAGCACTGACGCCAGGATAGTCGTACGCAAAGGTTACACTTGTCCTGTCCTCTACGCATGACTATAGTATGATGTCAGTGTGTCCTCCTAAATCCACTCTTTCCTGCCACATTTAGCTAATTAGTACAGAAAAGGCATCAGGGGTGGCAAACAGAGTTAACAGAAGGGAAAATCCAGTTGACTAGACAATAAGGGAAACACATTTCCAGGCCACACCCACACCTCCCAAAGAGCTTAAAGGGAAATAATGATATGTGTGTAACAATGCAATAAAAGTGTTATTATATTGTAAATATTTTATAGCCTCTGGTTTCTCACTAAGAGGGCCCGGGCTTTTCACTCTTAGCATGAAATAATAAAACAGAAAGTTCTGGATATGTCCGGAGGGAACAGCGGTGTTTAAATGTGACGGCAATTCTTCCAGTTCTTGGCATTTACTGTCAGCCGTAGTGGCTATTAGCACAGAGCAATTTGACTCACTTTAAAATACTTTTAAAATTTATTGATTATGGAGCATGCAAAAGTAAAGCGAATTCAATTCAAAGCCTCTTTATCCAAGACATGACAAGGAAACTTTGTTTGAAATTCCTCGTCCTCATTTGTCTTTCAAATCAGTATCAAACACTTGATCCCAGTCTCTTGGGAAACCAGTCTACTCAAACGTGAAAGAACAGAAACACAATATAGTCCAGTCAAAATCACAGACATTTCACATTTTAATGGGTTTGATTTATGTATATATTGCTGGATTAAGCTGTAAATGTGTGTCCGAGATGAGAAATTAAGTGACAGAGAACGTGTGAGTGATGTAAACCTCTGCTAAGCGTTGTACCCACTGCTTGCTTTTTAAACAAGAAGCAACAAAACCACACACATAGCTTCCAAACACATTTTTCCATCAAAACTAGTACCAGTATATATTCCTGTCTATCACACCTGTCAGAGTACATAATGTTATATATTAAAAAAACATGAAAACATTAGATACTGATAATTAAGAAATGGTGCCATCGCAGCCCTGAAGCTAAAGACAGTAAAAAAATGTTTCAATATGAACGACAGCTATTGCATTAAAGCGCTATAGAAAGAAAACCTTTTTATTGATTTATATAACCGCTGATTTAAAGCCTAAAAGATCTTCAGTGCTCAACACATTTATTAGACCACCATCAATTGTAAAGTTTATGCCACATCTGCCCTAAATTAACAGTACTGGTTTTTACCAAAATCATATTTTATGATTCTGTAATGGTTAAGCCACCAGTATGCTCAAGCTCTTTAATCAAAATTAAATTTATACCACCATAATATAATTATTGCTGTTATCTAAGATTTTCCAGATTTATTGTTTTATATTAATAAAGCAGAAAAACTAGACAAGCACATTATTATTTTGTGATTAAGATGCAAAGTTGCTGTTGTTTACTTACATTCCTGAATAATTAGTTTTAGTGGTTGAACGTCATGCTTGATTAATTACTGATTTCCCATAGAGTCCCATGTGGATATAAAAACAGTAATTCAGTTCAGTGCGTTCAGTAATTTTTAGTTTTAAACAGATTTTTGACATATTTGAAAAATATTGGGGTTTTCTTGTTTTTATGACAGAGGGTCTAATAAATTTGTTAAACACTGTACGTACGACGTGCTGCAGAAGCTGGACTAGAACCAAGCAACAATAGGGTACTGTTAGTCAGTGTGACCTTTATTTAACCATGCAGGTCACCGTAGTTGTGAACGTTTGGTTAAAATCTGCAGAGAGTACTCGAGCAGCACATTTGTCTAAACCAAACAGAGTAAAGAACACTGTCTATTACTGTGTATTAGATATGACACAGGATTATTGCAGACACGGTCCAAATGATTTTTCCCAGGAATCTTGTATGTGAAAATACAACACAATGTCTATATAACGTTTGCCAACAAACTGGCTCCAGATGCATTGTTTGCAATAATCTCAGCAATGCCTGGATTATGTTTCACAAAGCAGTACAACAAAACTGGATTAAACAATGAGCCCGCTCAATTTCCCTTTTCAGTTCAACCGCAACTGTGTGCACAGGTGTACAGTACAACCAGAATATCTGACGACATATCAAATGGGAACTTTTTTCAGCCTCTGTCCCAGAGTTCCCGTATTGACTGAGCAAACTGAAATTATGTGAATACCACATCAGCTATCTACTGATGTGCTGAAATCAAAGCTTTGGGTACCTTATTAAGACCCTAAACAAAAACATGTCCCATTCCAAGTTGGAAAAATCCTAAGAATGACAACAGCTGCACAGAAACATGACAACAGCCATCTCATTTACCTACCCCTGCTCCAGATAATCAGCACCCACACGCTCCAACACATGCAACCCACATAAACCACACACACACGCACACACACAGCCACGACACCCTAACTCGTTTCACACAGCATCCTTGCTGCCAATTAGGTGTTAATAAAGCTGAGAAATGCTGTGGATTAGCACAGATTAGACATCAACTTTAGAGCAGAGGCTGAAATCAACTGCTGACATTTGTCAGAGCAGAAAGTTTGAATTGATTGTAAGCAGGAAGGAAACAAGACCGCCTGCTCTTTCCCGACTCTGCATTAACATGCATCTCATGCCCACATTTTCCCTCAATCCGATGTAGTAAGATTACACAAATACACGCTGAGAGGTGTTTATAATTCTTTTACCTTTTAAAAAAATGACATCAGGAATGGGACCGCTCAACATCACGGCTGACACCATCCTCAGAAATTATCATAAATTTGAATTAAGTTTTGTCATGCACGGCCTCAACAAACCCAGTATTATAAGATAAGATTAATTACAGGGCTGTTTATATTGGATTATATAAGATTGGTCAGGCTGATTTCTCTTTCCTTTGCAAAACGCAGATAATGAAGATCATTGTCATGCACAGCACGTCACCTCAAAACTGATTTCATATCATACCACATCCTGGTTGCTTCCCAGCCACTGCTGCCCTGACACCGCATTTCAGCAGTGGGTGTTACCATTTGAGCTGCCCCCCACACCCCCCTCTCCTGATTTGCCATTGTCTCCTGGTAATTTCTGTATGAGAATTGGAAGCCTACTGCAATTACACCTCATTGTCACCGCTGCTACGCGCAGGTTTGAATAGATTGCGGGTTGGGTTTGACACCTGGATTCCAAGACTGCCTGCACCATCTGTTTCTGCGGGATTCACATTAATGCCAGAAGAAAGGGATTTATCTAAGAAAGGGATTCAGATGAAGGCAAGCTACTAGTAAACATTCTTAAAAGGCTTATTTAAATTATTGACAGAAGCACTTTCCTTTCAAAAGGCCTGACCTTCAGCCTGTCTGCAGAAAAACTGAGGCAAAACATGGAAGAGGGAAAAAAGAAGAAAAGAAAAAAGGATGGGAATCTTTCAAAGTGTGACCGACTGATGGACACAGGTGGCGTTTGTGCGTATGGATCTGCACTCACTTGTCCAGAGCAGAACCTTGGGTTTGGTTGCTGGTGAGCCTCGAGAAGACGTTGCGGTCATTCCTGGTCCTCAGAGGAGGGGAGGAGGGGGGAGTGTAGCCATCAGTCGGCCTGACAAGTGGCAGAAAGATGGTGGAGTTTAGGATGAGGAAGTTAAAGAGTCCCACTGTGTAAATAAACAGCTAGAACAAAGTGCGATCCATCTGCGAGCGAAATGAGCATTACATGTACCTGTACGCACGGTCGTAAGATTTCCTTCTGGTTAGGGGGGAAGTGTCATAGCCCCGAGACTGCCTGGGACTGACACACACAGACAAATGCAAGCAAACTAAGCAAACTTTCAGGGGAGTGCACAGAAAGGATGACAGACATCTAAGTGAACGGTTGGGACTCTATAAGCAGCAGGGTTTATGCAGTTTAAAAGCACTTCTAGCAGCCTAATCTCTTCAAATATCAAATCACACACATCACTGAGGACTCGTGGCATTTTGCCTGACTTGTTTTTGCTGCCACGAAACAGAATAATACCTGATAAACTGCTTTCTATTTTCTGATTTTCAAAAGATGTTTACTTGTGCAGGATTCACAAAATTTGACACATTTAAGTAAATAACTGCAAAAGGAAAACTTTGGCTTATTGATGCTGAAACACCAAAAAACGGAAATGAATATTAGATTTAGAAACAAAATATCCTCATCATCTGAAATGTGCATGCACTGATTTATATTACATGAAGTGTAGTGACTTTTAAGATGGAAACAATGGCTAAATTATTCACGAGAAGCTAAAAGAGATGGCTCATAAAGTATATATAGTGGATAATGACTTAATGCAATCTGATACAAGATGATAGTACTAGAGCCAATCATTCCTCTCATTAGTCCCACATCCTGATAAGACTTAATGAACAGTCAGGGCTTCATCTCAGTTATCACTATTAACTGTCAGTGACTTACAAGGTGTGACCCCTCACAGGCAAGCTGATGGTGCGGGATACCCGGTCCCTGTGATACGGGTCTCTTAATGCCAGGCTGAGCCCAAGGCTCCCCGGAGCAAGACTCAGGCCGTCCTCCTGGATGTCCGTCAATGAAGCCAGAGACTTGGTGATGTGCTGCGGTTTGCTGCCGGATGAGGGGTCCAGGATTGGGCCGAGGTACTCTGCTGACACCGCCTTCATCTGAGCTGAGAGACGGGGCTCCATCTGGATGAAAAATATTAGCCGCTTTTATTACAGAGGACAATAGAAGAAGAAGGATGCTTGGATAGGGAAAAAAAACTGGGGCATGAAATGAAGACAAACACTGACTGTAATTAAGGTGCAAAGGGAGATTATATATACAGCCTGAGAACATCGTTCAGCAGGGAAAAGCACAAAGAAAATAGAAGAAGAGCAGTAAAACAAACACGGCAGAAGTCATTCTAGGTTATTATTCTAGGTCAGCAAGAAGAAATAGCAAAACAAAACTTTAGCAGACTAATAAGAGGGATTTGTGCCAAATGAGGGATCCTTATGCTACTAAGCTTCTGGGAGTCATTTGAAGTGTTTGCTTCTACTGCCACCTCATGGTCACAAACAAGAATGGCACTATGGCATGTGCATAGGGACTAAAAACCTTATAAGAAACAACACAAACCTGCTGTAATTTTGTTTTGAAGTCATCTTGGCTGTTCGATTCTTTCATCTGAGACACGCTGGAGGCAGAGAGGAAAGATAAATGTGAACGTGCAGAAATCTTTACTGAAATAGATGTGTGTACGAATTTTTAAATGGGTCAGAGCGATGGGATACGCTGTATGATGTTGTGTAGGAAAGAAAGCTCACCTGCTGTCGGAGGCTTGGCTGAATTCAGAGGGCTCCTCATCTGTGCTCGCGTAACCATTCTCTGGAAGCAAAAAACCATTATGTCTCACAGTGCAACAGGATGCCCTAATGCCACATTCTGCGCCCCTTATTCACCCAAGGCATATATAGTTATCCTACACTAAAACTGAATCCACATATGGTTTTTCTAAGCATCAAAAACGTTATTTTTTATTTTTCTTTATGCTTTACCAAGAGGGAATGGGGCTAAACACAATCCATCTCCTATGATGCTGCTGCATGCAGCACAGCACTTTCATGTGTGAGAAGAAACTAGAAAAAAGAAAAAGCGGACAACTGTGCAGCTTCTCTACTTTTTATGTCTTCCTTCTCCTTTTTCTCACCACAGGACGCACAGGAGTCCTCTCTTACCCTGCTGTACGTTGTGGATGAGAGCCTGGAGTTCGGGGATGCACTCTGCCTTTTCTCGTAGGGCATCGAGGATCATGTGATTGTGGGACGAGCCAATCACGTCTGTCTGTCTCAGCTGGCCTTCGAGCAGTCTGATTTGAGCCTCCTTCTGAGCCACCTGCAAACTCTGCAGGAACACGATAAAAGAAAATAGAAAAACAACAACAACAACACAATATTGTAACACTGAACTATTTTAATAGGCTCTCAATCCAGAAACGCAACCCAACAATGTAGTGTGATACAGAGAAACACCACTAGATGGCACTGAAACCATCATTTAATGCATCCACACCTGACTCTAACTTTATGCTGTGATACATTTTCTGACTCTTACTCACTTAAATCTTCTTAAAGCTACACATTTAAGCCTACAGATGTTCTTGTCTTCCTTTATACTTGTCGGTTTTAAAGATCCCCGTGTATGATCGTTTACCTTGTCTATGGAAGCCTTCAGGAAGTGATCCAGCAGGTGGCGCGCTTCAGACAAGGAGCATGAACTGATCACCACTGAGGTGTCCACTGAGTCCAGCTCATCCTGCAGGAAAACACACAAACATGAATGTTACTATAGGCCTGACTCTCCTCATTGCTGGCATGCAGGTCTAAATGCCTGTGCATGGGTATGTTTGCGTCTTCATACCTTGGTCTCCTCTATCTGTACAATGGTGGCCTGGCAGTCAGACAGGCTGTCGTTGATGTAGTCTATATTGGCGTTCAGCACCTCAATATCCTCGTTAATTTCCTGAAGGAGGCGGTCCTCAGCTTCCGGTCCCTCCCCGTCCGCCATCAGCACCTCTCTCTTATGCGAGAGCGCTTCCTGCTGGGCCGTCAGCTCTTCTCGCTTCTGACTCAACAAAAGCACAAATCACCACACAGCAAAAAAAATTAATAAAAATTAAAATTCATAGTTATATTTAACATCTACAGAAGTCATTTCTACATTTGGAATCTTAATTTTCTCTGTTTATCGGAGGCACTAACTGAACAGACGCATTCTGACGCATCTAAACTCTGAGAAAAATCTGACAGAGTTTTAAATTTGATGATTCAAACACAGCAGCTGCAAAAAGTGGTGTGCCAAGCCATATCTGTGAAAAAGGCCGCCCTCCCTCCCACATTTTAACATTTCTTCATCTGCGAGGGAAAGGAGGAAGGAAGCGCCTCACACTCAGTTTCAGTTTTTAACCGACTACAGAAGTCAACGTCAAAAAAGTTGCTGATGCAACCCCCGATGCTCAACTGCTGCTCAACTCTTAAATAACCACAGCGATGTGCCGTACATTTGAGAATTTATAATCCAAAACCTTAAGTCAGTCTCGTGGTGGAAAGAAACTACATCCATCAAACCACACGTAACCCCAGTGACAACATTTTAGCTCTAGCGTGCCATTCCTACCTTGATAAGGCGATCCATGTCAGCTTCCATGTTTGCAATGGTCATTCTCTGCATGACGATGTCCGTGATTCGACGCTCGAGAGCTTGCCACTTCTGACGTGCAGACTTTGAAATGCTGCTGGCTCTGCCTGCAGCTCCACTGTTGCCCAGGCCGGCTGGCTTACGCTGCAACTTCTTTCTACTGCTGGTGATGGACCAAAAACAGGTGACAAATACTGGATAAATAAAATGCCATCGACTCACAATAAGCAGCAATAAAGTTGTGTCATGTATTATATTAAAATCTGTATTCACTGATCTGTCTGCTTTCCCAGGTGTTGGGTTGCTAGTCTAATTATTACATCACTTCCTCACACTATAAAACTCAATCCCGACATCATCTTTCTGCCCGCCTTCTTTAAACCGATCGCCCTCCGCTCTTCATCTTTCAGACTCCTCTGTGCGACCCACCTCCGCCCTATCTCCGCCTCATGCAAGTGTCTTCATCCAAGCCTCCATCTTATCTTTATCACCACCACCAGCGCCTGGACTCTGGGTGGTGCTAATTGAGCTTTTATTTTTTCATTATAATTTTATTCAGCTCAGTCCAAGGACAGTATCATAACATCTCGTCGTCTTACCCGATGACCCGTGTTCCGTCCATGCTGCCCTCGCTCTCTCCCAGATATCCGTACACGCTGTTCTTGTTGTTCCACTGCCGCACCAGGCCGCTTACGGTCCTCGCAGTCTCGGGCTCGGAGCTGCTCGCCGTGGTGCTGGCTGATAACTCAGCTCCGGAGTCCGTAACCGGGGGAGTCTGGTTCCAGCGGGCCACTCGTCCAGCCACTCGATCTGACATAGGTTTGGCCAGGCGCCGCAGGGCGGTCACCTCCTGAGTCTTCCTGCGCAGCACCAGCTCCTGCTGCCGCTTCTGAGACTCCAGCGCGCGGATTTGGTACTGATGGAGAAAAAAACACAACCTTTTTTATAAAATTCATCACTTTTTAAAAAGAAAATGCTTTTCAGTTGCCTTTGAGATCCCTGAGCTGAATGGGATTACTCGTCACACAACAGGTTTGCAAAGTGTTGATCACGAAGGGATTTTAAGACTTAAGATGAAAATCGAAATAAAAGGATTATGAATGCTGCCCACGGTATGACAGCGTAAAGGCTTTTTATGCTCATTAACGAGCCCTCTTCTCCAGGGAAGCCAAAAAAAAGATGGAAGTTAATGCTTGCAGAGGATGCACTAATCTTAAAAAAACAGAATAATACCAGAAGTACGTGTTTAGTATTTACATAATCCAGCACTCAAGTTTTCAGTGTGCCAGCCTACAGATGGGGCTCTGACTCTACATTTACATCCATATGCATTGTGCATACAAATTCACCTACATTTAATTGGATACAGCAGATAACACTTAAATTTCTGCCACGATGACAGTAACAGCAACATATTTAACCTGGCTTGTATAGATGTTATATCTGTGTTTGTGCTAATTCTCCCAATAAATCCCAAATAATTCTGCTGCTCACCTGAAAACTCACATTTGCAATGCTAAATATAAAACACACGCACAAGAGGTCAGATGCTGCTAACCTCTTGTCGGCGCTGCTCCTTCTTTAGCTGGGCTATCTCACGGTTTCTCTTCGCCTCTACCATCCTCCTCCTCTGCTGCTCCTCCTTCATCTGCTTCATCAGCGCCACCTGAAAATGGCAGAAAACACTGGTGATCGCACAACATCCTTCCCTTCTTTCCTCCACACAGACTTCCAGCAGCCCCCTCTTACCTTGGCCTTCTTCATCTCGTTGACCTCGCCCTGGAGCTTCTTCAGCTCCCGTTCGTACCTCCCCTGGTTCTTGAGGAGGCGTGCGTGCTCCTTCTGTGCCGTCTGTAGCTTGAGCAGGTCGCGATTCATCTCCTTGAGGCGTTTCTCGTACTCCTGCTTGATCCGGTTGGCCTTCTCCTCCGTGTAGTTCTCCATGGTCACTGCACAACCGTGTAACAACGTTAACGAGCCGTAGCCGACACCTCGCGTGACACTTTACACTCACGGAGCAACTTAACTAAACTCACTGAGGTTCTGTAGCACGCGATCTCTCTCCAGCTGCGTGTCTCTGATCTTGTTTTGCAGCAGGATGAGCTTCTCCTCGTACTGCAGTTTTAGCATCAGCAGCCTCCGCTGGCTGTTCTCCAGCTCATCTATCAGCTTCTGCTTGATCTCAATCTCGCAGGTCAGGTCTGCCAGGTCCGCCTGGAAGTTGGCTGCAGGTTGAGGAGTTTTGAGAGAGGTTGTAAACCAAACTGCACCATTTGTGTGTGTGTTTCGTATACAACTGTGTATTAAGAAATATGTAAAAAAAAAAAAAAGGCTTGTTTTTGCAAACTTTCCATCAAGATGCGAATTCATTTCTGCTCTTTTTACACTAAAAACATCTTTATCTTTACTGTGAATCATCTCTCACAGCAGATGATGTCCTGACAGAAAGAACAGCTGATAAAAAGGGGCAAGCTGTAAATCCACAGGGACAAAGAGTGAAAACAGTGGTGTCATTTCATAACAGCAGCTGTCAGGACCACACCTTTCTCATCCGAGTCTGAGTCCGAATCCACCAGACTCTCATCACTGTCAAAGTCATCCTCTTCCTCCCTACCCTCCTCTTCGTCCTCCCCCTCGTCGTCATCACAGCCACTCTCCTCCTGCAGTGGAGACATGATTTCCTGCGCACACGGAGAAACGCATAAACGATCAGACTCATTATGGTCACTTTAAAGCTGGCGATTGCCGATTCGTGCGGGTCTTACCTCGGTGTGATTCTCATCTGAATCGATCTCTCCGTTCTGCCCGTTCTCCCTGCCCTGCCCGTTCTCGCCGTTCTCCTGAGTGTGCAGCTTTACTCGTTTCTTCAGACCTTTCTCCAACTCTGGGCTGAAGGAGAAGAGCATGCATGTCAAGCCAGGTACTGTCAGGCATGGGATTTTCCACAAAGATCACTTCACCTTCAGCGCTATACCAGATGGCTTTTGCTCCGCAGAAACACTCCCCTGAGTGTAACTAAGACCGTGCACACTCTGACATCCCTTATTGTGCTCTGGGAGTTTTGCCAAGTAATATGCTTACTGCAAAGTCAACCATCAAAAGTCATTAAGCAAACTCTTCTTCACCTTGTCTACCATCATTGCCCCTTTAGCTCTTGAGTTTTAGTGCCAGTTTTATTATCTCCTTTGCTCCCTCTTCTACAAACTTATCAGCCATCCCAGCTCTAAATTCCCATCTTCCTCCATTTCTCTGCCATTAGGCCTCAATTAGCCTGTTAGGCTGTGTACTCTTCTCTCTCGTGACCCAGTAGCCGACTGACTAAGACCTTTCTGTGTCCAAGCCAGCGTTACAGCTCAGCATTGGCAGCATACCAACTCTTTTCAGAAGCTGGCAGCCCCCAAGTCCTAATTTACTTGTGATGTCGGGCTTAAAGAGAAAAGTAATGAGGAAGGGAGAAAATATATGGTCAGGAAACATTTCACAATCATCACCGTCCTTTTAAACCAGCTTTTAAAATCTTAACAGGTTCATATGAGGCATAAATTGAGCTATTAGATATTATATTTGCATAAAACAGAGATGTTTGGAGGTCTACATGTCCTCTGCTCCTCACCTCATCCTCCTCTGCCTCCTCTCTTTCTTCTTCAGTCTCTCGATATCCAGCTTGGCCCGGCGTAGCACATCCGTCATCTCCGCCTCCATAGACATGGGAGCAGGCGAAGAACCCGGGGGGTGACCAGGGGCGGGGCTGAGAGTGGAGGTGGGGAACGGGGAACGAGAGGAGAGCCGGCCCACTTGTCGCCGTAACGACTCGTTCATGGACTCGCTCTCGAGAAGTTTGGTTCTGACAAAGGTGGAAGAGAACGACAGAAAGAGGCAACAGAGGTGTTCATTCATGAATTTTATTACAACAGCAATAAGCAATACAGGAGGGAAAACTAAATAGATAATCATACATAAGTGTCCCACAGTAAACCCCTTAATTAGTACACTTTTCCCTGCTGTGGGAAGTCAAAAAGCTGTGAAACACAGTAAAAATAAATATTGATGTCACACGTATATGCAGTATGTAATTTGACTATCACTCTCATATTAAGCTCCAAACTGTAGTGACACACTTGCAGCGTACCGTCGCTGACTTTAATAGACCGGCCCAGCGGGCGCTCACAGCTTGCAGAGAGAAGAGGAGAAGCAACTGAACTGAAGCTGAACTGCACCACAGTGAGTGACTCAGCCGAACTAAGTGGGTTTCTGTAAGAAGTGGGTCCCTCCAGGTGTGTAAGAACTTGATGCAGCTACAGAAAAGTCTAACTCGTTCACCGTAGGCACCTTACTATAGTCAGCTCAAAGCCTGTGGAGAAGCTGAGGCTGTGGTACAGTTCACAAAAGCCTCTCATGGAAAAAGATTTAGTTCCATTATATTTAATCAAAGAAACATCTCCAAAGAATCTAGATGGATAAACAGAACTACAGGAAAGACACAATTATGATTTGGGGATAAGCAGCTACTTAAAATATCACAGTTATCACAGTAAATACCAATCGCTGTTAGTCTGCTACTGGTTTGAGTGACCACTGGTCAGGCATAGTTGCATAATGATACTCAGGCTCTTACCTGAGTTCTTCAACCTCTCGGATATAGTTCTGTATTAGAGTCCCGATCTCCTCATTGCCCTCGCCTGGATGATCAAAAGTAAACGCACTCAGATCACGGAAAATGCAGTTAATTTAAAACAAACAAACATCATCATTACAGAGGCCGAGCTCATCCGATTAAGAATCTCTCTCACGTACTTGACTTGGCGAGCAGAGTGCTGACCTCATTGGCCAGCAGATGCGTTACGCGTGAGTTGAGGTGGTCGATGGTCTCCTGCATTGCTTTCACCCTGAGACGCAGGGTGTCATTTTCTCTCTGCAACATGGTGTTCTCCTGGTACAGGTCACTGAAGCCCTCTGACCCTTCCTCACAGGCTACACGCTTCCCCTGCACAGAGCAGACGGTTGGCACGGTCAACAAATGCTTTGGCGTCCAAGGGTCAAAGGGCAGACGTGAAAAAACAAACTCAACCTAAATTTTACGCTCATACAAATACGCCACGCTGCAGCCCAAACAAACAAAGTGCTGTTATTTACAATGACCGTGGCTCTACAGCGATGTATTGTTGCGTTTTCAGTGATTAACGCTGAAAGAATCCCGTTGTTTCCCCCCTTCCAACAGACAGTCACTGTTAACCGCTGCTCACAGCCATTAACTCCACTCATCCGCCGCTTCATTACTTCCACACTCAAGTCACATCGCATCCCTTATTACCACATCGAGGTCAGCTTGCCATCCCTCAGCGCAGTCACTTCCCTGTAAGTGTGGTAACCCTTTTAGTCACGTAATAACGCAACAACAGAGCTAAACGATCACTTGTTTCTTACCCCAGAGGTCAAAACTGATGAAAAAGTGGTCCGTCTTTCTCTCCTCATTTCTTCTCACAGTTCTCATATTATCCTTCATGCAGTTTACACTCAAGCTGAAACATCGATTTGTCCCTACATTACACTGTAAAATGCTGAATAAGTGATGTGTGTGTTCCAGTAATGATCTTTAATTTGATATATCTGCAGCAAGCACGGCCTCTCCTTTTATTACTTACCGTCTGATATCATTCTCCCTTACTCCATTAGTCTGTCTTCTTCTGCTTACACGCTATTCTCAGTTTCATCCATCTTTGCCCCGCACATACCCCCTCACTAACTACATCACCAGCATGCAGCTACGTCCTATTGCTCTTCCTCTGGGCTCATCCCACCCCCCCATCGCTCACCGCCTTGTACTCCATCAGCTCCATCTGAAGTCGGGCTATCTCGGCGCGCAGGGCGCTGATCTGCTGGCTCGTCTTGTCTTGGTTCACCATCACCTTGTTCTTGATGTTTCGGGCGCGATTGGCGTACTTCAGCGTGTTCAGCGTCTCCATGAAGTCCCGGTCTGACGGGCTGACGCAGGCGATCATGACCGTACGACTGAGGGAAAAAGAAAACACGGAGGCCGTCGGTAAATGTGCATGCGCAGAGTAATAGTGTGGTTGTGTTTGGTTGTCATGGTTGTTACACGTTGTTGTGGAAATAACCTGATTAAGTAACTCACCAATCATTTCAGCTGCAAAAAAACTACTTTTTGTGTCACAAAATTTAGATTCTTCTGAATATTACATCTTTTTCCAACAAATACAACTTCTTCACATGTGTGTGTCTGTACGTGCTTATACCTGTTCCCTCCCAGCGAGTCCTGAAGCAGTCGGGTAAGTTTGGAGTCTCGGTACGGGACGTGTCCGCCCTTCTTGGTCTGATCGCCTAAAGCACTGATCACATTTCCCAGAGCCAGCTAGCAGAGGTGCAAAGACACACAAGAAGAAGATGTGATCTAAGCATGCACAATTATTTCTTTTGTATACAGATTTACAATCTTACACTGGCGATCCCTGCCTGACTTACAAGTCCACAATTAATAGAGATTCCCTCGCGGGCTCTGTCTCCTGTAGCGCCTGTGCGTTTCAGCCTCTCGGAGCCAGCCAGGTCCACAAAGTGAAACTTGGCCATCAGTGTCTCATACTCTGGCTGGGCGATCGGGCCAGACTCCACACCACCGTTCAGCTCTCCATTCTGCCCTCCTCCACCGTTCTGCTAAGAAACCAACAAACACAGGGAAGCAGGTTGCTGAGTTACTGTTTCTTACTTTAAATCATTTAATCCCTCTGAACGATGCAGAATTATTTATGTTTCACTTCCACTCTGCGCATCATCATATGTGACTTTTCTTTTTACTCTTCCTAAAAAGTCACGTTTCCTATTAGCTTATCGTTTTCCGTCTCCTCCGGCTAACAGCCGACAGGTTTTCATATAACCGGATGATGACAAAGTTGTAATAACTCTAAATACCTCTCTCGTGTGTTTGTTTCTCTCATTCTTTCCACCACCCATTGCAAACTCACCATTTGCTGCTGACAGACTCGCATCTGACAGAGGTGGATGGTGAAGATGGCGTGCGAGCGGGAGCTCTGGGCGTTCATCTGAGTGCTGGCAGTGGTGCGGGACAGAGCGCCGAGTTTCAGGCACTGCAGCAACTGCAGCACACACACACAAACACATTATACAGGACATTTGGTTACTTTTATTGGAAAGTAAGAAACCTCCTGACTTACGCATGCAGACTGAGAAACAAAAACAAATGCCTGTTGACATCACGCCAAAGTTTCTTTATAAGTACCCATGAGTATGATCACGTCTTGTTTTAAGAAGACGCTCTCAGCTTCCTGGAAGAGTTCAGCATTTCCCACAGAGATGTTCTTGTCATCACCGCTCGCTTAAGCGCTAGCATTTCATTAACCTTTACGTTTCCTTTCCCTGCCCTCTCTGCTGCTGGGTCCTCCCCTCACTCTGTATCCTAACCTGCCTAAATCCTGTCTTCCTCAGCTGACTCCATCACTGCCAGACTTCCATCTCGTCCCTGTTACCCTGCTTTGACATTTTCTGTCTTCTTCTTCTCTCCCACAGGAGCACCCTCCCGTCTCTCAGCCGTCTGACTTTAATGCGAATAAAATTCAGCCTTTCTTCCTCTTTCTCACTGCGTCTTTTAACACTTGCTGACATCATTCTTTCTCTTTCCCACCTTTAGAAAAAAACTGAGTAACCACAACCACAACTGCTTTGTCCAAGTCAGTGTTTTAGTGTAGCTCTTCCCCTAAACGAACACCTTTTTTCTGTGTATCTTGTGACCAAAGATTCCTCGTGTCCTAATGGGCCTTTCGGATCCTTCTTCCTCCACACTGTCAGTGCTCTGCGGTTTCCTTTCTCGTCAGCTGTGACACATTTCTCATATGTGACTGTAAACAAGCCAGCCTCTCAAGAAGGAAGCTAAACTTCATAACATAAATAGCCCCATGGGTTTAAAAATTGACGTCGGTCAATGCAGCAAAATAGAGCCCAGTCTCCCTTGTTATCTCTGACCTCTTTGTTGTTTATGAAGACGGACCACCAGATGGTTCTTGGCAGTTCACACTCCCATCCTTCCCCTCACCCCAGTCAGAGCTAATTCGTGTCTTCACAGTGAATACTTTCCGATGTAATATCGCTCATCACTGTACAGTCATGGGAGACTTGACTTCTGCACTTTCTGGTTCATTTAAAGTTGTTATATCAACCACCGAAGTGTAAAAAGTGGTTATTTTGTTCAAGATTTTGCATGATAATCTGAACATTTTTAAAATATACACTTAATGATTGAATTATTAAAAGGTTTAATCACTGTTGGTAACAGATAGACGCTGAACTGTAAGGGGATCCGGTTGCTCTGTTATGCTGTGGGAGGTATTATGCTGGGATGGTTTCGGTCTACTTATCCTTTGAAGGAAGGGCAGAAATCAGAATGATGTCACATTTATCTGATGACGAAAGCCTTATAGCCATCTGAGCTGTAGCTGTTGGCAGAAATGTGAAAACTTCCCAATCACAGCTCCAGCTGCACTCACAGACCCACCTCGTCCTCTGATTGCACCAGCCTGGAAGTGACTCCAGTGGTGTAGATGCTGCCACTGGAGTCCTCGTGGATCTTTATGGTGGACTTCCTACCGCGACTCTCTGGATCTCTGGTTCCATCAAACAAGTCCAAGATCTCTTCATTGTACAGCTGCAAGGAGCAGAACAAGCACACGTTAAGGCCTATCGCACCTCGTACAATTCGTACACGCTCAGTGCAAGGATGACCCCCTCTGCTCAAAATGATTGTGCACCTCATAAAACTCAACTATTTTGTTCTGTTAAACTGATTTCTAGTTTCGTATTTCCACACAGCTCTGCAGCCACAGAGGTCAACGTGATGACAGCTCAGAAACCTTTGAGGACAAGGGTCAAAGAGGTCAGCTGAAAGCTCAGCTGCTCCCACCTAGTGCTAAATGCACACACACACACACACTCGCCCATCTGTTCACCATCAAAGAAGATAACCTTTTGACCTGAAGCCCACAGAAAAGACACTAATAGTGAGAAGCGGGAACGCAGACAAAAGAAGGAAAAGAAAAATGGACAGAAAATGATTTTATTTTGAAATTTGAATTTCTATTACATTGTAATTATTATTACACTGTTCAGTTCTCTCTCTTCCCCACACATACACAAACACACACACGCAGTAGTAATGTCCCCTAAATAAAACCCAAACATTTGCCTGCCAGAAGCCCCCAGAGGAAATAATTACTCGTATATTATCTCATTTCTCCTACGCAAGCGTCCCTCCTTCCCTCCCATTCCTTGCACTTATCCATCTTCTCCCGCACAGTGATGAGGAATAATGTCAGAGGTAATGGACAGCATTAATCAGGACCAACAATGCACAAGCAGACATTCACGCTCATCTGTCTTCAGGTTGTCACTTCCTGTTTACAGAAGCGGGTCTGATCTTGTCGTCTCCCCCACTTTGTCCCATCTGGTTGGAGTTAATATGGACCAGCATACACAAAAACGCACACGCGCACTTACATAATGGCAGCAGGAATATCAATACAGCATTGTATGAGTGTCAAATAGAGTAACAATGTGAGCGCTGCCTACCTCCAGGAACTGGGCGCTGACTTTAAAGTCCGGGGGCTGGGTGCCGGCCTCCTGGGCGAGCATCCTCCTGGCCTGGATCCCCTCAAACAGCTGATGAACAGCCCGCGGGATTATGCCCTGGTCCTGTGGGCTCAGGCTTACATCGAAACCCGTCCCCATGGTGTACGTCTTCCCTGAGCCCGTCTGTAAAATGATTCACCAGTGATTCATCACCCCCAGCCTCATTCCTTATTTATGTACATTAACAAGGTTTCACACACATTCACTGTAGTTAATTAAAATCAGTAAACCGTGAGTCAATGTGCATGGCTATGCTCGCTGCACGGGTGTGTGTACAGACATGTGCATGTTTCTGCTTTGTTGTTCTTTTATCTATTATGTCAGCTACAACAATTCACCAAGCGTTGCTGCTCTCGCTCACTTATATTTGATATGAAACATATGTAACGCTGAATGACTTGAAAGACCCTTTAATTCATGCAAGTCATGTCTGCCCAGGACTTTAATTACATTTGAAGGGTAACAGAGCCCATGCATGAACTGCAACATGTCTTTCTTTGTCTTTTTGTAAGTACTAGACACACAGACACATAAAGGTGGCCAGCCTCGTCCTTAATTTGGAATCTCACAGAACAAAATAATATTTTATGTAACACATCAAAAAAAAAGGACAAATTTAAAGCTTATGTCTGTCTTGCCCACATGTACACTTTATTTTACAGGTTGGTCAGGTATATAAAAACCACTAAGTGAAATGGGTAAGGCACTTGATGATTTATTTATTTTTTGTGCATCTGTGATCAGTTCACTAGGATTCAGTTGCCTTGCTCTTATTTTGAAAGCTCAGATACTACCCCAGCCCTTTCCCTCAGGTTGTGACATTTTCCCTGTTGGAGCAGTCCTCAGTATCATTCAGCTGCTTCTCAGGAGAGGATCTCGCCCTGAGGTCAGACGAACATTTTTGGTTATGCAAACCAAATAACTACTCTGAGCAGAACCTGGAGCAGGGATGGCAAACTGGGCAAGGTGGCGCTACGCCAAGGTAAAGGAGGATGCAGAGAAAAAAGGCGACTACCATTGTGTGTGACTTTTAAACCTACCACCTACGACTTATACATTTTGCCTGCTACATTTACTTTGCAGTTCCCTACAAGAGCCCAATGTCTGAATAAAATCCTTAATGGGAAAATTTTAAAATAGTTTGTTTGATTTTACTTTTTCATATTTAAATAAAATAGTGACTAAATTACAAAATAAGAGGTAAATAAGAAAGACTTCAAATTCTCTGTGAATTATTCATTAAAAAACACCTCTAATGTAATTGTACATTTCTGAGCTTCTCCTGCTTCGGGCCTTACTGAATGGAAGACTCAATAGTCTTATTCAGTCTCAGTGTAATATTTCAGAAGCATCACAACATCTTGATGTACGAGTTATCTTTTATTACAGTCTTCTAACGGCATTCTGTGGCCGTGGCAGAGAGATAACTCATCTCTATAAATATTCTAGTCTCCCTCTTTGTCAGAAAGCATGCAGACTGCTGTCGTGCTGCCTGCACTGCTGTTTGACCCCTTTGTGAAGGAAAATAAAGCTCATAAAGACAACCTGGCTGCGTGCGCCTCGGTTTATTTCAGATTTCCTTAACGGAATCCAAGCGTCTGTGTCATACCTGACCGTAAGCGAACACGGTGGCGTTGTAGCCCTCGAAGCAGCCCTCAATGAGCTTGTACACGCAGGTCTGGTAGATGTGGGGCTGCTCTGAGTCAATGTCGAACACAAAGTCATAGGTGAAGGCCTTGTCCTTTCCCAGGAGGACTTGAGGCTCTCCGGGTGTGACCAGCGTGCACACGTGGCACCCTTCTATCTTCTCTTTGGCCATCTGAGGACGAATCCTGGGAGACGACAACAGAAAGGGAAAGAGAGAAATCATCAGTACATTTATGAAACTGTTACATCGATTTAAAACGTAAAATGACTTGGCGGCTGCACAAGTGGCTGTCAGGCAACTCAGCAAGACAGGCCGCTGATTGTTACAGAGCCTGAATTATTTTAATGCTTTAATGCATCGTGCAGATAAAGCTTGAGATTCTGATCCCACATGGTGCACTGGAAACAAAGAACAGTGAGAATATGAGAGCGCACAAAGTGGGCATAAAGTGAACTGTTCTAAGAGCAGGACCACTGATGTTGGCACACCATACAAGCTCTTAAAGCCATCAACAGTGGCTGTTAATCCTTCATCTAAAGACTCTGCTGGGTTTTCCTTCCTGACAGGTAGTTCGCTGCAGTTAATTGCTTTTACCTGAGATCCCAGCTTCAAATTAATCCATGATTAGATGAGTCTGAAAGGAGGCAGCCGCAGCTCCAAAACGTCTTACGAACTCGCTGACAGCTCGAGGACCAAGTATTTAAGTTTAGGAACATTTTCACTTCCTTGCCGGCAGAAGAGCAGAAACCCAGACAAGCGAGACCGCTGTTTAATTAAGATGAAGCCTTTAAGGACGTGACAGTGCTGCAGTGCTGATTAATCGTGAGAAAACACCAAACAGAAATGTTGCTCTTGCATAATGCAAGTACATAAAACAGATGATTTTCCAGGCGCCCTGTTAATCTCGTGCTTTCAGAGGTACAATATGGACACAGTAGGGAGGTAATCACTTTAAGCTGCGCAAAAAGCCATGAGGCAGCAGTATCAGAGCAGTAGGTCCACCTCTTCACATGCTAAGTCCCCCCACCCGACTCAATCTTTAGGGGATGCAAATCAACTCCCCCACACACCAAGACTGCACAAGAGACTCCCTATGGGATGCGGCAACAAAGACACACACACATAATGTATAAAGGGAGAGAAGTCCCCAACCACATCCAGCTGCGACGGGATGCTCCGCAAACCACAAAAACACATGCACACACACACGCACACTAAGACTGTGGAAACAAATGCTGTAGACATGCAGTTCAAAAACAACCCTGCTGTACACATGCAGTTCACACATTGCTCTCAAGCGAGCACCCCACCCACCGCTAACACACAGAGTTACACTTCTACGCACACAGGGCAGCTTTCTGGCCATCTTTCAGGCCTCGAGGCCCCGCAGAGAGTCTTCCAGGAAGAAATATTAGATGAAGTCCACAGCAGCACACGTTAGCCCAGATAGCCTTATGACAAAGAGCAGCTTGCAGACAGACGAGCTCCTTTTATGACTGGATGTGACCTTGACCCGGAGGTTAATGTATCTAAAACCGCAGATCTCGCAATGAACGCTGCTTAAAGCAATTATTAACATGAAGTGGTTGCAGCAGAAGGGGAGCGCACTCGGTCCCCACGATGGATTTCACAGCAACACAGCGGCGCGTGTGAGCTGCAGCCGTGTCATGAAAAGAGAAGAAAAGCTTTCTTTTTGCTTCTTCTCTCTATTTACATTCATTTCATCCAGTCTGTGTGCACTGCCTTAATATTAGAAGTGAAAAGAAAGAAGGAAATTTAAGTTAATTAACCCCATCATCGTTATAGCACGTTTCCATAACTGAGTTTCTGCTTCTACCTATCACCGAGCGACTGTGCAGGAGCGTCTCTGCAGAGCGTGTCGGGATTTGTCCCTGCTGTCAGATCTCAATAATCATTTTGCACTCGATGCCTTTGGCAGGACTTTGTCTCATGGAGCATGTGTGAACATATTCGACAGACCCAACCCCAGAACGAAAGAATTATCACAATTCTCATTAGCTTTTAATCATTTAAGTCATCTTTTTTTTTTAAACTGGACGCCTAAAGTTGTCACTGTGAGACGCAAATGACAACAATTCCACACGCCCGGCGCGCACAACTACAACATCCATGCGCACAAAGAAAAATAAAAACAACAGTCCACGCAGAGACATTCACACTAACAAGCTAAAGGCTCAGCTGGATGAGCATTTAAGCCAGCTGTGCCAACAAAAGAAGGGATCCATAACATTGACCGAAAGAGCAATCACACGCGCAAACACCCAAACACACACACACACATCCAGACTCAGACATACACTCATTTAAGGAAATTTAGCGGCTAAAAATAGCATCCAATGTGCCGGTTAAACGTCTGAATCAGACTGAGGCGTAAGGAAAAACACAAAGGAGCAGATTGTGGATTCCTGATGCGGCAAATTGAGGCGTTTATCGCTTATCATCTTTGCACACTAATAGGAAAATGAGTCAGATACCCCAGTGAGTAAATAAAGTCCCTGAAAGAACACACCCCACCTGCCCTCCACGTATGCATCCTCACACACAGATGAATTTAACCCTTGTGCATCCCTCGTGAAAGGGACGCACAAGGGTTAAAGGTGAATTTGAATGCAGCGTCATGCTTTCATTACTTGCCCTCCCCCAGTTTTTTTTTGTGTGTGTTTTTTTGGCATAAACACCAAACCCAGTTCTGTCAAACACAAAAACAAGCAGACACACAAAGTCAGAAACTCATTATCCCCAAGCTCTGAGGGAATTCGTTTATTATTACAATAATTATTGTACCCCATAGTGCTAATTAGGACGTGCAACAAGGATGCAGAGAGGCACGCGCAAACATCGAAGCAGCTGCCATATCTAACGCTGATAGCAGCAAACTCCACTGACGCGTGACTGGAGAGAGAAGCTGAGTGCAACATGAAGGAGGCAGCAGACCTGTTAGAATACTGATCGCACTCCTACAGACGTCTGACAATTAAAGCCTTCGAAAGCCGACACGTGAATTATGTTTCTTAGGTTCACTTGAAGTTATGAAGGAATGCATCAAAAAGCAGTGCCTCCCAAATGTGACAGTAGGAGCGAATCGCAGATTTTATTTGTGGGATTTAAAAATTCAAAAATGCATTTAGTCCCGCAAAACGACAGCACGACACGTTCATCTCTCATAATTCAGTTTTACAGGCAAAACAAAAATAAAAAATGTTGGCACGTCGTTGGTGCGGCAGGCTCCGTGGGGATGCTTCTGCCTCGGTGATGGATCGGTGCTAGACTGACAAAACACGCGCTTATGCAGCTCGAGATGGTTTCTTTTGTGCACATAATGCTGGCTTATGTAAGAACATGCCATGATATGATAAAAGAACATAGACGTCTGAAAACTACAATTTGTGTGTTTGTGTGTAGGTTTCAAAACTGAAATGGGTCTGCTGCACAGAGCAGGAACACTTTACTGCAATGCTGCAAAACACCTGCTTTATTCTCACAGTTCTGAGTTATGTTAGAATTGCTCTTCTCTTTTCAGTTCACTTCCTCTGTTATTAGTCGAGCCTCCTCTGTGTTTTGTTGTCAAGGCCCCGTCTTAACAACCTGTGATGCCTAAAAACACCTAACACTGTGTTGGTTGTTTCTCTCTTTAGTTGCTTCCTGTTTTATTTTGGTTCCTCCTTGTCTGTTTATTTATATTCTGTTCACCTGTGCCTTGTTTCCCCCAGCTGTGTTGACTCCCTCTGATTAATTTATATGTTTTTTCTCTTTTTAAAATTACCTCTTTCTTTTTTCTTTAGTTGAATTTATAAACAAAATGCCACAGTTTGGAGTGTTTCCTTAAAACATTTGAGGAAATTGGGCAAGACCTAAAAAAGACTATTTATAGCACATAAACATTATTAAGAAACAGGGAAAAATCCAGCAAAGACCTAGAAAAGGACTCAAAAGAAGCATCTGGCCCTTCACTTGATCTCCCTGTTGTTCATTGAGGTCTCTTCAGAAATGGTCTCAGTGGAAGGCTGGCTATCAGGAAGACATTTTTAATGAAAGGAAAAAGGAAAAAAAGGGTGAGGCTGAAAATCAGTGGCAACGGGTCTTCAAATCAAATCATTATCACTGTAAACACGGTGGGGGCACTGTCATGGGTTGGGTTGCATTTTGGCCAGTGGTGTTGGAAATCTTGTCAAAATTGATGGAATTAAAAGTACCAGTAAAGTACCATCAGATTTTGATCCTCAATGGAGAACTGTGCAACACATTTTGCCTCATATGTACTTCCCATATATGTTTGCACATGTTTCAATAAATTGCTACACCTATTTCCCATGTTTCTGACAAGATATAAAGAAATCGGGAGTGGCTCAAGACTTTTGCACAGCACTGCATTTCATTGCTTTTGCTATCATGTCTTAAAATGCTTTTAAAACAGCACACAGTGACAACTCCATCAGCTACAGCGTATGTCAGCAGCAGCAGCAGCTACACTCAGCGACAGCTGAATGTGAAGCCTCCTCTTTCATCAAATCACAGTGAGAACTGCAGCATGCATCGTTCAGGTTGTGATACTTTTTAATATTAGTTCCTACTAGTTGTTAGTCTTAGATCACAGGTTGATGCAGCATTTTTGAAATGAAATGATTAGGAGGCTTTGAGTGTGATGTTATCGTTGCACTATAGATAAAGATTTAATATGCTGCAAACACTAGCTGTCTTTGTTTAATTATATTCACATTTCCTGTTACAGAAGTGCACTGTGATAAATGTACTTAAATGTAGATAATGTAGCGACAGAGCACATCAGCCCCTGTGGGATTGCAAATATAGTTGTACTACACAATATTTCAATAAAGTTGTAATTTCTAAAGAAAAACTGGAACATTTTTATTATGCTGAATCTCTTGGCAATTTTAAGAAACTTTCATTAGGCTCTCAATATATACGAATGCATTTGCACACACAGACACACAAGTCATAGCGTGACTTTGTTGTTTTCTTCCTCTCGCTCAGCTGGCACAGTTTAGGAGGGTACAGTTTCCTTGGGAACTGCACTAACTGCCAGACTCCTAATGTGCTACGTCTGCATGTGTGAGCATATGTTTGTGTGCCCACTTCAAAACGGGATGGCATTCTAGTTAATCGCAAATGGCAAAGGCTAATACCACATCGTGCCCAATCGTCCAGTAATCGTCACCTCAAAGTCGACTGTTAACCTGCTCCCCAACTGTCGGAAATAGCCCGAAGCGAGTGCCATGTCTGCTGCCAACAAGGAGGGAGGACCAGTAAGATCAGCATGCCAGTAGCAGCTTTTTGTGTGCGGTATTGTCTCTGTGTGTGTGTGTGTGTGTGTGTGGGTTCAGTCAACCTTCAAGAACAAGCTGGTGATGTGATAGCCAAAGGGTTCATTTCCCTAATGTAAACACTCCAGCAAAGGCACCGCACACACACATAAAGAGGCAGAGTTAATCGCATTCACTCGAGTGTTTCAGAGCACCGTTGTCTCTTGTTCGGCACAGAGCCAATCGGGGAAGCTGCTCTTCATGAAAACTGTCCATTTTTCTAGAGAACATGCTCTTATCAAAAACTACATAACCAAGACCTCGTTTCCATCGTCGCCCCATCTGTTATACGCGAGATTAAACTTCCTGATCGGCAAATGAACAGCGGTGTTGTTTCTGTGCTCTTGCCCATCCTCGCACTTCGGCCTGCTTCGAGCCCTCCCTGAGTTCACTGCCAAAGAAAGCAGACTAACTGGACTAATCACTGAATGGTGACAAAAGGCCTTTTTCCATTTCCTTTTTTCTCCTGATAGCCGGGGAGATTAATCAACCGTGTGGACTTGTACTAACTCGTTCGCTTCCTCTTCCTCTGGCTTTCTTTCTTTCTACCAATCATGCCCCTCTCCTGTGTGGCGGTAACAAATGTTTGAAATGCAAACACACAAGACACCCCCTCCTCCCACCCGCAGTACATTCACTAGGTGTTGACAGATGGCTCAAAGGTCATTTTGCCGTCCAAGAAAGGTTGTGTCAACAAGTAGAGAACAACAGGTGAGGTGGACCCTGATGCACAGGGGTTGGTGTTTTTCTGGAAACAGGTTAAATAAAGTGAGAGTGATATTTGAAGAGCCCTGCAAAATCCTCACATAGACAAGAAAGACCAAACTGACCTGTGAACAGCTCATAAAGTCTGATGACTGATGAGGATGGCAACTTTATTTGTCTTTTTAACTTTCCTCGCTTACATGACAGACACTAATGATCGCACATATGCACTGAAAACATGTTGTAAAGCCATCATATTGTGTGTGTGGTGTGTGTGTGTGTCAGATTTACCAAAGCCAAATGCATTCGTGCTGCACATCTGCATCAATGTAACACGTCTGTGAAGGTTCTCAGTCATCCAGGTCATCGTAGTCAAAGGAGTTTGCAAAGAAAAGCGTCTGGACTTCTTTGAGTTGCTTTTCTTTGCAAACTCCTTTGACTATCAATGTAACACCCACAGATAAGCAACCCTGTTTTTTCCACAGGTCAGCAGAATGATCAGTCATGCCTCACACTTTTACCGTTGCGGTTTAGTCATTTTACACAGCAGAGTTTCCAGTCGCACAACACATCCACTTAACTGAAGTCTGAAGTCTGAGTCATGGCTGAATGACATCACTCGGGCTGCTCGAAGAGAATGCAGAAAAGCAGAACGCAAATGGGAAAAAGACAAGCTACAAGTGTCTTATGATATCTTAAGAGATAGCTGGCATAAATATCAGAAAATTGTCAAGAACCAGAAATCCGCCTATTTTGCAGGTGTTATTAATGACAACTGCCATAAGCCCCGTGTTTTATTTAGTATTTTAAGCTCTGTTCTTAACCCTCCCCAATCCAACTGTACAGAAGCTTCTGCTGAAACTTGTGAAGCTTTTTTAAATTTCTTTGTGGAGAAGATTTTATCTATTAGAGCACATATTTTACCCCCTTCTCATGACCCTTCTGTTATTTTTACGCCTTTAGCAATTTTTTAGCCATTTTGAACCCGTGTCTCTATTTAAACTGGGTAAAATTGTCACCCAAATCAAGTCTGGCTCTCCCAGTGATGTTCTTCCCCCTCGCTTTTTTAAAGAAGTTTGGGGCACTATTGGACCTGATATTCAAAGGCTTATAAACAGCAGCCTGACTTTAGGCCATGTACCTGTAATGTTTAAACAGGCAGTGGTCCAGCCTCTGCTGAAACCCCCTGGCTTGGATGCCTCTTTGTTGAGTAATTTCAGACCTATTTCAAAGCTTCCTTTTGTTTCTAAAATTTTAGAAAAAGAAGTGTGCTCACAGCTGCAGACTTTTTTAGAGAGTCAAAACATTTTTGAGGTATTTCAATCTGGTTTTAAAGCACTTCACAGCACAGAGACTGCACTTTTGAGAGTTTTTAATGATATCTTACTAACTGCTGACTCTGGGAAGTCTGTCTTACTTGTGCTTTTGGATCTCACAGCAGCTTTTGATACAGTAGATCACAATATTTTGATTTATCGTCTAGAACATCATGTTGGAATTAGAGGCACTGCCTTGGAGTGGTTTAAGTCATACCTCTCTGATAGAAGTTTTTCTGTCTCACTTGAAATGTTTAAATCACTTTTAAAAACACACTTTTTTTCAAAGGCTTTTTAGGAGTATTATCAGAGTCAGTTTGTAGTCAGTTTTTAGTCAGCTGTTGGTCATTCTTAATCTTTTTACTTTGTTAATCTTATTCATTGTATATCTTATTGTTTATTTTACTCATGTTTTAATATTTAATATATACACTGATTTATTTTTATCTTCTTTTTCAATTATATATTTATTTTGTTTATTGATTTCATTGTATGCTTAATGTATGGTTTTTAACTGCTATTTCTGTTTTATTATTGGAAAGCACTTTGGTCAACTTTGTTGTTTTTAAAAGTGCTATATAAATAAAGTTGGATTGGATTGGATTGGATTAACTGCACATCCAGAGTCACAAGGGGGGTTGGAGCCTAACCCAGCTGTCATAGGGCAAGAGGAATAGTACAGAGTACATCACACAGCCAACACACAGAGACAGGCAATTATAGACACTTAAAACCCATTAAGATTCACTAATTAACCTAACAAGCATGTCTTTGGACTGTGGGAGTAAGTGAAATACCCCCAGAGAGCTCACACAGGGACAGGGAGAAGATACAGAAAGCCAAGCAGATTCAAGGCGACAATGCAAACTGCTGCACCACCACTGAGTGAAAAGGTTCAGATATATGCTCTACCTGCACAACAAAGAGGAGTATTACCAGTTAAAATGACAAACAGTTCCCTCGAATGTTTGAGGAGTCCAAAGCAGGACTAAAAAAAGGTTGGTAAACTGGTAACAACAGCTTGAAAGGATTATGCATCTCTATGCCTGTATGGAAACCACATCAAGGAGGCATGAAGACAAAACACCCGTGTGATTGCTGCTAACTCTCCGCCGCTATTATTATATCAGATGAAGTCAATCAAGCTGGCAATTTAAAGAATCTGATTGATTAAGACAGCTGGTTTCTCACACACAGCTCAGGCCTACAGGGCAACTGAGAAAAAGGCTTGCAATAAGTTGGACTAACGTACACTGTGAGCTACAGCTGATGTTATTTAAAAAGAAAAACAGTGAGAAGGACATTAAAATGTCAAACATGTCTCCATGAAGACGAAACAAATAAATATCTGAAATAAATAAAGGAACAAAAGGTTTTGGTAAAACAAAAAAAGTGTGATAGAGGTGCAAAGACTGAGATTGCAGATACAAGTGGAGGAAATGAGCTTACTCCGAAGGGAGTCTGGGCTGACCCAAAGAGAGGGGGTCATCGGGTTGGCACTCAGATTAGAGCTGCTACAACTCGAAAAGAGCCAGTGGAGGTGGCTTGGGCAGGACGCCTAGTAGGTGTTTCGAGCATGCCCAACTTAGAGAAGGACCCGAGACAAACCTAGGACACACTGGAGAGGTTACATCTCTCAGCTGCCTCTGTGTCTTCCCAGAAGAGCTGGAGGAAGTGGCTGAGGAGAGGAAAGTCTTGGCATACCAGCTTAGACAGCTGCCTCCCGACCCAGATAAGCAGCAGAAAATGGAATAAATTCATAGCTGTAACTTAAAAACCAAATCTAGCCTCACACTGAAGCCCTGCTCTTTTCTCCACCCACAGTGGCTGAAAGAGTGGGAGATGGCGCAGCTTAATATCCCTCTGTTGTCATTTCCCTCATTAATAACCAGTCAGCGGACAGACAAATGTAAAGCCTGTCATCATTTTTACTCTCCTACCCTTTTTCTTTCACACAACTCATTTCATTTGAATGAATGACGGCTACAGCCACCTGAACAGTGAGCCAGCAATGTCTATTTATAATGTTGTCTAACAATGAATTATTGGTGTAAAGAATATGAGGCAGGAAGGTTGATTGCTGAAAAAAATATGTTGCTCTCTCTTAATGCTAACATGCATTTGGTCAATAAAGTTTCTCCTTCTGTTTTCTCCTTCACTGTGCATGACCTGAGTTTGAGACTATGAAGTAGTTGTGTGCAGGATTTGTTGCAAATCGACTCTTTTACAATCTGATCCAAAATGTAAATTACCAGGGTCATTCTTTCATTTCTACAGCGCTCTATAAGTAAAGGTTCAACAGCTTGCTATGTTTCTGCAATGAATTTTTAGAGTCTGGTACAGTTATTCGAGAAAATATCCACTAAAGCCTTAAAGAAGATGTGTTGCAGCTCATTTTTTCATTCAATTACACCAAATTACATCAAAGCTATCCTTAATTATTTCCCCAAATAACACTGAATGTGCTCAGAAGTGTTTCCATTTAATTCCAAGCCTGTCTGTGCCTGTTGGTGATAGGCAGCAGCTTCAGGATGCATCCCTGCTGGTTTCACTGCACCGCAGCCCCACCGCGCTGTCAGCGAGCTGGGTGTTGCCTCCACACAAACACACACACGCACAACACACCACAGCCTGGATTTCTCGTAAACCCTAAGAGCACTTTGCCATAAAATAATACGCGAGCACACCCATTTGTAAAGAGGTCCATCAAATTGATTTGGAAATGAACATGAAACTGTTTCTTCAGCTGCTGCCAAACTCTCCGAGCCCTCCACATGGATTAGCATACTGCGCCGTGTGCCCAGCTGGGCATGCAAAGAAACTTCATTAGCTTAGTTAGCTCAACAAAACAAAGAAATGACTATACTTCTTATGGAAACCAGAGGAGGCCAGATCCCTGTGTCAGGCTCTTATTAAGAAGAGCCACAGATCGGGATGTGCAACTGATAGGGGATATCCTGGCTGGGTTTGCATGTTCTTCCTGTGCCCGTGTGCTTCTTCTAGAGGGCACTCCGGCTTCCACCCAAGGACCCACATGGTAGGTTAATTGGTGACTTTTAAATTGGACATGAGGTAGATAAAGCGCTGTATAAATGTATCCTCAAAATGTGACTTGCAGTCTAAAAAAAAAGCTATATGAATGCAAGCGCACCCATCAGCAGAGAATCAGTGACATCGGTGAGGTGAACTGGGAAAACAGAAGCTAATGCCCAGCACAGCCTGTTATTTATTTGTTTATTATGACTTCATTACTTATTCATTCATTTCTATTTTTGCCTTTTTGTCAGTAGCATAAAGCGACGACACCTGCCATTTCATTATTCGACCTCGTGTTGCGTAATGATAATGAATATTGCATGCTTTTCCAGTCACTCAGGTGCTACCGACGAGCTACGGCGATGAAACAAAGCACACTTCCTATTTTCACATGCGGGAGATGATGACATCACATGAAATACCAAAGAATCAACAGGTATTGTCATATTTTATTGATGACAAATCCTCAAAGTTCCTCTTACTTAACTTCTGTTTAACCTAATCATACAGAGTATATGGGGGTTGAGTTCCCAACCTGGTAAAGTTTTTAAAAGAAATCAATCCTGAAAAAACCTTTGTGTTTTGGTAACATTATTTACAGAGCAGAACAGTCCTAACCTTCCTGAAAGAGATTAACCAGCCCTACAGAGATTACATAAGGAGCGCTGTGTCTCCATCTGGTTCCGCTCTGTTTGCTTGTAGCGTAACTCCGATTAGAGCTTCGTCATTGTCAGAGTTCAGATTAGGATTAACCCAGCTGATACAGCCATGTGTTAGAGTGTGTAGCCACACTGCAGAAATGGACATATCAGTGTTTTCAGGTATGAGCAAAGTAACACTCATAAAAAGTGCATATGAAGAACAAGTGTCCTAAAAATTTTTAATCGTGTAATCCCCAAAACATAAAAGTGATAACGCATCCTTCTGGATTAAGTGTCTGGTGTGTGTGGACAAACCCGCCTCTACACTCATCACCGTCTCTGTGAGCAGGGAGGCAGTGCAGGTCGTGTTACTATAGCAACCAGCGAACGATAACTCGATGCAATTACCCAAGTTTTTAAAAACTTAAACAGACTGCTTCTTGAATCTCCGCTGTAGGTCAATAAGATTATAATTTCAGTTTCCGCGAGCACCTTACTTCAGCGTGAGACGAGCCGGCGGGTTTTTGACAGTTAGGTGAACAGCGATGACGTTTCCTCCCGTTTTTATTCTGTAATGAAAAGGCTGAAAAGCCGAAGCCATCCCAGCAATATGTGACGGGAGCCTTTGTCTGGCTGTTCACCTGACGACTGAAAAGCTGTTGAGGTGGAGCCGTCTCACAGCCTTTGGACCATTTATCTCACCCCCGCCCTCTCAACCTCTTTTATTTTCTAAGACTCAAACAAACAGAAAGGAAAAAGGGAAGAAAGAGAGAGGGAAAAAGAGAAGAACAAGAGAGGGAGGATAAAGTGGCGATTCATGAAGACTGTCGCATGTTTGACATGAAAAGCCCTGAGAACTCAGGAAATTGCTTTGGCCTATTTTGGGTTAAGGAGCTCCGGGCATATCAGTGACTGTGGGATGAAACGAGAGAGGCCCTGAGGTGCAGTAATGGATGGAGTGGAAGCAGACCACTGGCTGCTAAGGTCAAACGAAAAAAAAAAAGGTAACAAAACAGAAAGGATGACAATGGAAGGCTATTTGTTTCCACATCAGTTGATCGATGGGGGTCTCAGAGATCCAGTAGCAGTCACATAAGGCTGGTTTTTAGACAGTTTATTACTAGATTTAAAAATATGTCACAAATATTCATGACTAAATTCAGTGTCCTAATTGCAAGACACTTCTAATGGCCAACAGGAGGGGAGTCCGCTGGCTGTAAAAAGATGTCCCGCTGTCACCACTATGACAAAATGACCCTGTGTCAATCTCTAATTTTAAGTCTTACCTGTTGCAACATAGTGCTGGGCGATATATCGATTTTTTTAAAAATATCGATATATTTTTATAAAAGACATAAGATGTGACAATATCGTTTGTATCGATATAGTCTATGTTGCGTTATAATTACACTTGTGGAGCCGCTATTTTGCCTCTCTCTCGTCTGGGTTTGTCTGCCCCGCCTCTCTCCCTCACTGAACACAAACCCCCTCCCCCATCGCTACACCTCCAGTTGGCGACAAGATGGACGCAGGAGCTCGTCGGAAAAAAGAAAACCAATGGCTCAATTATTTGGAGATGGTTTGGGTTCAAAGTGTCAGATGAGCAGCAGAATAATGTAATCTGTAAAGAATGTCGAAAAAGCGTCGCAATGAAAGCTTCGAGCACTACTAATCTTTTCCACCATTTACAACTGCGCCATAAAGTGCAGTATGAAGAGTGTGTGAAACTGCGTGCTGTAGCCCAGACCGCAAAGTCTTCCGAGGTTCCTGCCGTGAAACAGACCACCTTACAACACTCATATACTCGTGCTGTGCCATATGATACCAAAAGTGAGAAGTGGGGGGAAATTACTAAAGCAGTGGCCTATCATATTGCTAAAGACATGGTCCCCATCTCAACTGTGGAACAAGAGGGCTTTATACAGCTGCTAAAAACTCTTGACCGAAGATACCAGTTACCTAGCCGGAAATACTTCACCAGAGAAGCACTGCCAAAAATGTATACTGAAGTTAGACAGAGTCTCGCTGCCCAGCTCACTAAAGTGTCTCACTTCGCACTGACCACCGACATGTGGTCCAGCAGGACGTGCGAGCCATATATGAGTGTGACTATACATTTCATGGAAGACTGGGAACTGAAAACTGCCCGTCTCCAGACCAGCTACTTTCCTCAAGACCACACCGGAGAGCATATAGCTGAAGCCCTGCAGGATGTGCTCAAAACCTGGAAGCTCAACCCGACGGGACTGGTTGCTATAACAACTGACAACGGGGCTAATATTGTCAAGGCGGTTCAACTGAACAAGTGGCCGAGGATCCAGTGTTTTGGTCACAAGCTTCATCTGGCCATTGGTGAGTGCAATACTGAATTTGTTGATTTGAGAAAAAAAAAAAATGCTAATAAATGAAAAGTGTATAGAGTCACTTGCAGAGCTAAACATGCCAATGGACCACAAGACAAATATTTTTATAAGTCATAGCCAGCATATACATCTATCACTTAGAAATCGAAAGTTAGTTGAATAAATAAATAAACTATCCCTCCCTATTAAATCCAATAAACGTATTGGGGTGTATTTGTGCTTGTATTAGATTGAGTTGTGACACTAAATGAGGACTACAGCTGAGACAAGACAGGGATACATTTTTAAATACATAGTGAGATTAAAAGGTGTAAAAAAATAAATAAATAAATAAAAAATGTTGTGTGTGTGTATATATATATATATATATATATATATATATATACACACACAAATATGTTCCAATCATTTGCTGGTGATTTTACCAAGATAGTTTAACTAGAACCATTTCTAGGTTATACAATACATGACACATTTTGCAAATGTTGTTAAGTCTTATGCATCACATTCTATACAACTGAGATGGATATTAATTTGCCTTTGAGTGATTTGCATCTTAACATAACATAAGTGATTTTAAAAGTTTGTATTTTGTGTTTCACAGGACATGCTATGGATGAAGGAGAAGCTGCTGACGACTTTCTTACACAGAGAAATAGCCCGGGTAATTCTCTGTGTAAGAAAGTCGTCAGCAGCTTCCCCTACAGCTGGAGGAAGAGAAGAGAGCTGGCTGAAGTGCAAATACAACTGGGTCTTCCAAGTCACGACTTTCTTACACAGAGAAATAGCCCGGGTAATGTGAGTCTCTGCTCAGCTATCAGGGTACGTGTTTGTCTGAGCTGACTGATCCAGCCGTGCCTGAGTCTGCAGACTGTGAAGAAGCAGCAGTAGGACACACAGCTAAGAAAAAGAGATCACTGGCAAGCTTCTTCCAGCACAGCACAGCCACCAACACTGGTTTCACAAAAAGGGAGGCAATCGAAAATGAATTTTCTAGCTACCTGTTGTCAGTTTGTGTAGAGAGTGATGCTGACCCTCTCAAATGGTGGAAGGAACATGAAGTTGCCTATCCAGCACTGAGCCGCCTGGCCAAGAAATACCTTTGTGTGCCAGCTACCAGCTCCCCTTCTGAAAGGACTTTTAGTTGCAGTGGAAACATTGTAACCTGCCACAGGGCATCCCTGAAACCTGATACTGTTGACAGATTAGTTTTCCTAGCACAAAATCTGTAAGCTGTACAGTTGTTGGCCTTGCCAATTGTTTGTGTTCTTTCTATATTGTTATTGTCATTGGAGATTTGCACAAAGACCCACTGACCAAAGAATGGAATCTTGTTAATTTCATTCAATCTGTTTACATGTTTTGTTCTTTTGCACAAAGTACCAGATGATTGTTCAGGAATACACACAAAGAAGCACTTTAGAAAACTTTACTTCAGTGTAAGCACTTTTTAAAGAGCAAGTTGCCTTTGTTATTTTAGATCTGCATCTTTTTAGTTTACATTTTACATTTAGTTTACAATTTTTAGCTTTTTGTTATGTATGAAAAGAAAAAAAATGGAGCATTATTATTTAACAAATGCTGACAATTTATTTTTGACAATTCTTTCATGTACATCTACAGTTGTATCTTAATAAAAGTTACATGTGTGACATCTGGGATAAGTACCTTTGACCAAGAACTCTCTTTTTGTTCTTATTTTATGGGATTAAAAAAATATTGAGATATATATCTTATATCGCCATCCAGCTAAAAAATATCGAGATATGAATTTTGGTCCATATCGCCCAGCTCTATTGCAACATGTTGTTGCTTTTTTAAAAAAAAAAATTAGGTTCCTATTCCAGGTAGAATAGAAAATATAAAGCATTGTATGATTTAGGGTGGGTCTGTCTTGGGATTGACAAGTTGCTACAATCTGAGTTTGCCATGTCCTCAATCTGTCAGCTAAAACAGGATCCACTGCTAAAAAGTCGAGGCTTCAGAAACAATTTGTGAAAACAGGACATCAACGACCAGTGAGTGGATGCATGGTGGTTACATCCATGGAAATAATTATTTGATCCTGCTCAATCTGTACATTTGTTTACTTACAAAGAAATGAACAGTCTCCAATTTTCTGGTGTCTAATTTTAATGAAGAGACACAAAATCAACCAAAAATCCAGAAAAAGCTAATTTCAAAGTTATCAATTATTTTGCATGTCAATGTGTGACGTAAGAAAACATGACTTAATATTTGGTGCAGAAACCAATAGATATAGTATAATTATTCAGGTATAGACTTTCCAAAACTTTAAAATATGACCAAATGAATGTCATCACCAGTAATATGAGTATATAGAATGGATCGCTGCAAAGATCAGGATTTCCACTTTCTACTTGATGCTACTTAATGTGAATTGATTGCGAACAGCTTCAGGGATATTAAAGCTTTAATTACAACGTCTCTTCAGTCAAAAAGTCTGAATGCCGACCTCTTGTCTTACAGAAAAGACACAAGCAAGCAGAGCCTAGCTTAAACATTATTGAGCTACAGTAAGCATTTCTATCCTGTTGCCCATTTAATCAGTGCTCCCATCGATTTTTTGGGATCAGCCGTTTACAGTGATTCCTCGCATAAAACCGTCAACTGTCTCTCTCCCTGCATCTGTCTGCTGCTCAATCCCTCACAGTCTATTCAAGACACCTTTCCCATAATGCCTGTGCTTTGCTCTCTTTGACTAATCAGTTGAGTGTCTGTGGACGAGAGTAATAACAACGCACCCACTGCTATGACAGGATATGGAAGCAGGCCATTTCCTGCAAAATCTGTCTCTCACTTCGGCCTCCAATCCTCCACATGAGCCCAACATCACAGCAGGCTAACAAGCCGCTATCCAAACACACACACACACACACACACACACACATTTTTAATGCAGGTCCAACACTCTCTGAGGGAATGGCAGAAAATAAGCAATGGACACGTGACTGTGCACTGTCCCTGGCAACATATGTTTATACGAGTTATGAATGAATTAAGCTGGCACCAAACAAAAGCAAATGAGGGGCGAGAAATTGCATTTCGCCAGCCTTGAACCTGGTCTCTGATTTATGGCAACGAGAGGGGAAAAAAAAAATAACGAAGGAAGGCAAACACAGCAGGGTTATGAATATAAGTAGCTAGCTCAGGTGGGAGCACCAGAGGAGAAAGCACTAATAAGGACCAGTTGGACAAACTGGCAGAGGGAGACACAAAGTAAATATAAAGGAAAGCAGACTGGAAAGCACAAAGGAGAATGCACCCTATATGTGAACATTCACAAGCACAAGCAGGGGAAACGGGCCAGTGGTCACAAGAGACTGGTGCTGTGTGTGGACAGCTGGCTTGCCCAGGTGGTACCATGCAGACTGGAAAATATAGGCATCTGTCCTGCCATAATGGTGGATACAAATGTCTATGTCCTCACAAGCCCAGAGTACTGACTGCAAAAAGAAAATGTTTCTTCTTCAGTTTCATTAAGTTCTTGTTATAAAGAGCCACAGGCATTCCTGGCTTACACAAAAATCCTCCTAATAAATTCTAGAAAGGATTCAGATTTCACAGACCACCACCAGTAACTTGATTAATACTCTGAGGATCAGCAGATACTTTAAGTTAAGGGATTCATATCAGTGCTGACTCTGGATCACTGTCTTCTGAGAGGCTGAGAGTCAAAGCAGTTCTACTATGTGATTTACCCAAAACAACAAGTGTTCATATTGGCATATGCATGTGCGATAGGACAGTATGTCAGCTGTATTTTATAGATTTACTCATAGTGAAACAAGCATTTACAGTTACATTCATAACAATTCAATCAACTATGTAAACTCACAAAGTGGTGAAACAGCGTCACTATGGAAACACAAATGCAAAGATTGTAGCCACAGAGAGCAGTAACCACACTGTAAATAAGCCACCTAATCGATCGATGATACTTGGCCATTTAAACGTTCATCTTTTATTGCACGAGCAGGTTAGTTACACCCAGACACAAAATACCACAGCTCACAACCTCCGTCGGGTTAACCTTATCTATCAAACTAACCTCACAGACTGGCGACCCTGTAGCCCGAGGCGCCGCTGCCAATTGGTAACGGGCGATAAGACAGAGGAGAATTCACGTACTCTGTGCACATTGGTTTGACTGGGTGCCTTAGCATGCAGGGTCGCATGCTACAGCAGGAATGAGTGCGCTGGCTCATCCATGTTAACACGAGCGTTTCCTTAACCAAGCCAGACTTCAAGGACGGGCTTGTCCTACATTGTCTGGAAAGAGCTAGGTCGACTCTTGAAGAAATACTCCGTCAACTCTGTTATCTTTCCCCATCTCCATCAGGAATTTATTTTCCAGAGACAAAGACTGTCATCGGAAGTTGTCCTTCAAGCTGAATGAATGAATAAATATTCATGCCCTGTAATAACATAGCCAAGATGTCAAAGACAAAATTAGAGCTGGAACCAGAAATTCACAGTAAGATATTTGAGACACTTAGGAGGCTCAAATATCCCATTTTAGAGCTGATATTATCAGGTAAAGTAGGGCAGAGCTTAGCGGGAAGCTGGTCAGAGCACGTGTGAAGCAGTGGCTGTGAAAGACTTTGGCCTAGGCTTTAAAAACTAAGCTATCACAGACTGCATTTATTTGCTGTCAGAGCATAACTGCCCCCCAGTATATGAAGAGTATATAATACTACTACTGACAGCATAACAATAGATTACTTTAAGTAAAACCAGTGCAAATGTTATTTATTAGCCTGGTATTGACCATCACTGTGCCAGAGGCATAACCCCCCACCACCACTGCTGTCAAAGACAAGCATTCGTCATTCAGTTTCAGATGAGCATCTCTCATTGTTACAGGGGCACATCAGTACGCATCATCTGAGCTAATTCTGGGTCAATCCCCACCCCACTTCCTCACCCCCCTCCTCATTTCCCCTTCCTACCCCCTCTCATTTGTTCTGTCTGCCGCTTCATGGGGGGGTGGAGGCACGAGAAAGAATCAAATTAGCTTCCTTTCATACATTTTCATGACAGACAGTCTTGTCAAGGTCAGAGAGGTGCCATGCTCCCCGAGTCGATTTCATTTCAACATCTGAAACAGAGAATAAGAGTGGATGCTTTTTAATGGATGCTGTAAATCAGCATGCCATCACTACGGTGTGCCATGGGAAAACCTATAAGGTTTTTGGAAATTTTCAAATGACAGATCACACACTATCCAGTTCACTGTGTCAGTGGGACTGACAGAGGAAGCGGTGAGTCGACAAGAGGATCGAAAATTAAAAGCAAAGCAGCAACAAAAAGGAAAAAGAGCCAAAAGTTTGCTTATTTATATCTTTCTCTTACATATCCACGGTCGGCATATTTCATCAGATGAATACATGTGAAATTTTCATCTATGTGCTTAAGTGTGACACTGTGAAATATTTTTGTTGAAATGTTTTACAGTTCGTATGTCAGATATGAAGCGAATGTGTGACAATTTCTCAAAATACGAGACGGATCTAAGTACACAAACACACATGCAAAATACTAAGAATGAAATGCAGAGGTGGAATTATTTCAGTAAAGGTCACCAGGAAAACACACACACAAAGATCCCTTTGTTCAATGTTTTTCTCTAATACAGAGCCCACAACATACGCTGTCGAGCTGCAGACTGCTGCCATGACTCTGCTTGTCTGTCTGCCTCCCTGGAGGGCAGGTTAGCATTACCACCAGGCCAGACTCCCTCTCTGTCAGACAACATTTAGCATGAGTGCTAATGCAGCCACCGTCGCCATGGCTGTCTGTCTGTAGGCATGTGAACTTAGCCAGTGGCTCAAGTCTTCATTCATTCCTTTGTAGTATTCGATATAGATACAAACGTGTATCAGGTTGGATTAAAAAAAATACACTTTCACTTTAGAATGAAGATTATTAGTTTGATAAAATGATATGATGCAGCAACAAAGTGATTCTCCCAAGCTAATTCTCCTAAGATGTTAAAACTCTGTGATTTGCTCCCGTGGAAGACAAGGAAAGGCAAGTTTATTTATAGAGCACCTTTCAAACACTACATTAATTCAAGGTGCTTCACGAGATATAAAAAACAGAAATGAAAGAGGAAAAAAAGAAGAGAAAAAACAATAATAATAATGATAAGAAGAAGAATATTAGTTTAACTAGCACAGCGTATATATGTATACATCTGTATGTGCTTTAGCCGGTGGACCAATCTGAACAGCAATTATCAACATCTATATGTTTTTAAAAAAGACCTTTTTTTCCCTTTAACATTTATTTCATCGTCCCCCTGCAATTACAACGTTACCTCCTCTGTTTGTGTTTGTTTAACATCTCACGTATACGTGATGGAATTTTATTCAACTAAATATGGAAGAATTTAAAAACACACCACAAGCCTGGCAATATGAACACTATTTTTTTAAATCTTCTTTTTAAAACTAGCAAAGGTTGGAGAATAGCTAACCTCTGAGGGTAGGCAGTATATCAGCTAAATGTCTTATCACCCTGTTTAGATTCAGATATGTGCACCGCTGGGTGATCGGATCTTAGAGACCTACCAGGTTTGTATTCATTAAACATCTTAGATGTATATTTAGAACTCAAGACATTTAATGATTTTTTTTTTAAATAGTAATACTTTGAATTTAATTCTATATTTTACTGGAAAATGATGAAAATGTAGGGCACTGAGAATTTGAGTTATAAGCTGTCTCTTCCTGGCTTTCGTTAAAATTCTACCTGCAGTATTTGAACTGTCATTGTCTGATAGTCTTTTCAGGAAAGCCAATAAAATAAGCATTGTAGTAGTCAGTAGTCAGAAAGACTCCATAACAGTGTTCCCGAAATGAAATTTAAGTGGATTTTCACTTTAAAAGGAAAACAAAGATTTTTTTTATTTTTAAGTTGTCTTAAGCAATACTTTATTAATAAAGCAAAATCTTCAGTAGCCATCCAGCTGTTTTCAACAAACAAGTACTAACAAACAGTACACTGCCTACCCAGAAAAAACAATAAACTGATAAATGCAGCACTTGACAGCTAAAGTGACATTTTTTTTGTCTAAGACAATAATGGACAACTGAATTTCCCAAGAGGCCAATGAAAAACTGGGACTGTTGTGGAGGGCCCCAGCTGTCCCGCCCCCACATATAAATCCTAATATTACTCCTCTGTAAAATAAACTTTTGCTAACACATCAACATAAATATGATATATTATAACAAGTGCTAGTTTGTCACAATAGTAGAGGGCTCAAATCATTTAAATTAAAACGATTTATTCCAGGATGGAGTCGTGTTCTATGTTTCTACACGACAGCACTCTGCGCTGAATACTATCACCAGCTTTTATCGTGCGAGGCCTCTCAGTGTTTCTAGGCACCTCTTCCTCTCAGTGCTTCTATTTTAAATAAAGTTTTGCTGATTCAACCTGAACATCAGCAGACATGATGTTTACCCTGCTGTGTTAGCGAGCTAACATTCCCCAATTAGCAGTAACAACAAAGTACAGCCGACACCGGGAGGAAAGCTGTTTCTAAATATGAGGTGATAAAACTGCACAGTGCTGCAACTGAAATGTAAATTATAACCACATTTAATCGGTTACTCATTCCGGCCATTTTAAAGCCTTGCCCTGCTGACACCTCCCTCCATTCACACACAATAACCCAAAACAAACCCAGAGACACAAACGCCAGCAGTGATTAAGCTACTTAACGCCGTGAAGGTGATTATGGGCCAGCTGGTCACAAACACACACATCATGTCCCTTTATATCGGCACAGTAGGCAGCTCTACTGACACATTCACAAACATATAAATGTAGGGATGGACAGGTTTTTAATAGCTACACGTTTTCCCAAGTAAATTCAAAGGGGAGAAGCAGAGAACTGCTGTCTTATTAAAGGCTAAAGACAACGTGAGTAAAAATTCTTGAACTTCACACTCCTATCACGGCCAGTTTACAGATTACAAAAGCAGAAGACAATATAATTTCAGATTGTTCATGCAGAACATCTGACATTCAAACAGAGAAGTCAGTAAGGTTTTCATTACAGTCTAGACAGGACATCTATGGCTCTCCATCTCTATGCCTCTTCCTCTCGCCACGGGAACATAGCAAACACGTGCAGCTGCGCCCAAATTATTCATACACACGATGCCCAAACGTACACACACACACACTGTCTGCACACTTATGTAGCATCTCATATTTGCATGCTACAGTAGCCCTTTTGACAGCAGACGAGACACTTGCTCCTTTTCATACTCCACCCCGCTTGCCCCCCCCCTTTTTTCCCTCTTTGATTTTTCTTTGTATTTATTACAGTGAATTGCAGGAAGCATTGCTCTTCTCAGCAGACGGAGAGCAGTTTATAAAACAAAGAGGACATCAGAAACTGACTCCACAAGCCTCTCGCTCTCTTTTTTTATCCCCTTCCTCTCTAAAAATACAGTCTGGACTTCATCCACGTCTACCCTCCAATTCTCTGGCTTTTTTGCGCGTTTGTGTGCATGTGCATCTTTATATGTGTGTGTCTGTGTGCGTGCAAGCTCAGCAGAGCACACAAAGACCTGCAGTGACATCAGACTCATTCACACAGTGTCCTCTGTCTACGCTCACCCAAGAGGTGCTCTGTTTAAAAAGCCACCCCCCCCCCTCCAAAGGCACGCTCAGTCCCAGTGATCTCTGAGTGACCACAACAATGTCGACACACATAAACTGGCCAAACTGGTTTTATGGTTTATCGAAATGCGCGGACCACAAAGCATCTATAAAGATAATTATTTTCTAGACTGACCACACATGCTGTGAAAAGACTGCCCTTGTGGTTCAAGCAGAACGAGTTATTATTTAGCGGTCCAGCTGACATATGATGACACCGTGATAAGAGATACATGCAAATGCTGGACTGGACTGAAGCGCCTTTCATTGCTTAATGAATTCAAATGGATAAATTCAAATACAGATCTGTTTGTGTGTGTGTATGTGTGCCTTTGAATGTCTGCGCAAGTGTGGGCGAATAGGAGGTAGAAGGAGCCGGGGGAAGAGAGAAAGCTGGTCACATTCCAGCGTTTTGGTCACACTTTTTTCTGCACACAGTGCAGACGAGCTTGAGCAAGAGAGGGAAGTTTAAAATGGCGTAAATGTGTACACTCACAGTGCCTGTTTTTTATTTTAACTCAGGAGCGCGCAACGGAGTCGCAGACTTACTCCGAGAGCTTATTTTGAGAAAAGCCAGAGGCTCCTCTTTGGGTCTGTGTTTCTTTCACCTTTATGCTTTCTTTTAGCATTCGGTCCTCACTGAAAACACAGCAGCACACAAAGCAGGAAGTGAACAGGAAGTGTGGATGGTCCAGAAGCAGCCTTACAGGAAGTCATTCTGCAACAGCAGCGCACCATTAGGGAGTACCGATATACTTAAACAGAGCAAATTCATTAATAGACAGCTTGCACAACTCATTTCCAGATCACTGGCACATGTATGACCTAAATATTGTTGATCTATTACATACATAAGCTACACATGTAACAAATTCCTTCACGTCTCTGATCATTTGCAAACAACATCATATGAGTCTATGAGTCTACCTGATAGCAGACGTGTAATTGTGTGACTGTTCGGCAACCAGGATTAAGACGTGCAGCTTGGCAACCTCACTAACTTCTTTGTTCTGCAGACCTTTTTTGACCTCAGCGAGCCGCAATCTGTTTGTAAAGCCCCTGAATCCGCAGAGCCGGATTATTCAACAGGTTTTTCTGTGATAAACGGGGTGACGGGCAAAACACCCAGCACGACTGATTTCTGCACATCACCGTGTCCGAGTCTCAGCTCACGTTCAGTTCAGGCAGCAGACAGCGTCTTCAGCACACTTACCAAAGAATCACTCACAGTGCTATTAGGTTAGTTTGAAGGGTAACAACAACAACAAAACAACAAAAACATAAAATCACGTGACCACAACCAGACAAGCACGAGGAGGAAGTGATGCACAGCTGCGGACGGCCAACTTGGGCGTGTGCCCTGTCACGTTTCCTGCTCCTCTCTCCTCCCTCGAAGCCAAACACGCCGACTACGAGCGACTTTACAGGCTCATCAGCACAACAACACTGTTTTTCCCATTGCAGTGATCGATGTGTGTGTGTGTGTGTAACTGTGTGTGGGAGTGGGAGATGAATGTCGCGACCAAGTGTAAGAATCCTGCCATGAGGAGATTACATTGCAGCACTACCCTGTGACCAGCAAATACAGTACTGTAGGCTCGTAACACACACACACACAAACACACGCACACACACTTTCCCACCAAACCCAGCTGTTTTAGCAACAACCCCCTTGGGAGGTTGTAACCCAGACACAGCCCGTGTGGCAAACTATTAACACACACAGGAAACAGGCGAGACTGGTAGCCTACACAGGACAAACGTCCAACAACAAAACACCACCATTTTTTTTTAAACTCCCATTTAAATCCTTTGTGTGTCAGCTGTGAGGGGCCACTTCCCTCAGTCGTATTCTGCTGCTCTTGTTTTGTTTCGAAGCCGGTGGAGCACATTAATGGCTTTATGAAGAACTTGTGTAGAGACCTCTTTTACACTGGCTGATCAGCACATCATAAGAGTTCAAGAGATAAAAGCTAATCTTTTTCTTTCCCCTCAGCTGAACTCTCATCGCCTTTTAGCCAAAACGGTCTGCGTCATAACTGTCCGCGACAACCCAGTCATCCACCTGTAGGGTTTGAAGGAACACTGAATATTTTATGCTTTTTTTCCCCTATTCAGCCTCATTACTGTCATCACCCCATAACCACAAAACCATGAGGGGGAGGGGGGCAGTCGAGTTCAAATTAGACCGAAAGGAGAGCCTTAAGGCGAAAGCCTGTTAAGGTGAGAACATGGAGTAACAATCACAAGATCAGGAGGCACAACAGCATTAAACAGATTTGTCTTTGAGTCTATTTCTACCCAGCTACGGGGGCTGACTTAGCACTTCAGCAGCGGGCGAGTCACTCGATTTCTGAAATGAGTAAATGGCAGGGAGCCGCACAGAGGGCAACGGCGGGGGACAGAGATCGATATGCAAATGGAAATTTACACACCGCTCACCAAACACGCATGCACGGGTGCAAAAGCTGAACTATAGGCAGCCCACTCTCACTCAGAGTCTGTCCTGACATAAAGCTTTCAATCGGGGGAGCAAAATGCAACACTCAACATAAAACCAGCAAGAGTGGGAGCCTGAACGTAAGTGCATGTGTTTGTGTGTGTGAAGGTGATGGTGAGTGTGTCTACTTATCTACTGATTATAGCCTGCTTGCACTCGACTGAGCCGATACTGTAAATGGATGCAGCTGGATAAAGACGCAAAAGCCAGGCCAGGGGCAATTTAACAACAACTGTTTAGGAGGGAATTACAGTAGATGCATCTGATCATGTCTGCAATGCAGATCCACTGACTCAAGCGTGCGTACGGATCCAGGATTGTAGGATTGTAGGTCATTCAGGAAATGGATGCTGGCAACACGAGACTCAGTATGCGTTCGTTGGCCTTCACGTCAACCCCGTTGCCCTCGCAATGCACATTCGCACATGCAGACATAAGCTCTGAGCTGTGCGCGGTCCGCCCGAGGGCATCGCATGATGGGAGCAATTAAACGCCGTCCCCTCTTATCAAAGGCCTCTTCTCTGGGAATAAAAGAGGCTCGGAGGTCATTGGGAAAAAGTAACTGCTTATTCAGCAGGAAGTTATCTTTTTCCACGTGTTTATTTGCAAGCTTCCCATTTCCTGTCAAACACACACACACAGATCACACGTGATGAAAAGGAGCAGCATCGGCTCACCCAGCAGAGTAATTACATGTTACTACTTAGCCCCTGTTTAATTACAGCAAGACTTTCACGCTAATAAAACTAATTCCGAGGTACTCTCGCGAAGATAATGCTCCTGTGCTGATCTGACCTTCCTTTCTGAACAAAGAAATGAAAACCTGTTTACAAACTGATGATAACATCAAAAAATAAATTAAAAAGGAGCAAGAGGGAGCTAAAGGCAGACGTGTTAGTCACTGAGTCATTTACACATCAACAGGCCTCCTGGCTGGTCTCTCTTTCGCTAAATTCAGTTCAGCAACAGCCACCAGCGGCCTATACGGCTTCCCTTTTCACCTTTTTCTGTCAGCACCACCTACTCCACTTCCTGTTACAGTTGTCACAGCGAATGAGCACAAAGGAGATTCACTCTGTGGCTGACAATGAGGCAGCTGATAAAGCCTTCCCCTGGGGAAATGGGGCAGTGTTTTTAAAGTTCATCTTAAAAGCCTGCTTTGCTGGACCAACCCCCTACCCCCATTCTCAACCCCCACCCCACTCAGATCAATTATTGGGATGTGAAGACCTCAAATGGGTGCTTCATGAAGAATAGTTATGTTTGTGTAGTTTGTGTTATGTGTAGAGCCGGTTACGCAGTACTGCCAAAAGGCGGCTGCTCGCTGATGTGACAGTCTGTGAGGCTCTGAGTTAATTGGGGGTCTGTGGGGTCTGTCAGACCACCGCCACAGCTTTGCACGCTGTAAAATGAGCATGATTACAGATGCAGTTTTAGAGCACTTTTTATGCTCACTTCTTATGATCACTTTGATCACATTTAATTTTTGGATTTTTTGCTCACACACATACAGAAAACTGTCTCCTCTCACCAATTCAAGAGCTGCTCTGCTCCCCAATCCAACAAAGGCAGTGAATGTCACAGCTCTGAAGGAGAGATTTTCTTTGTGCTCGATTCATTTGCTGCAGGACGCTTTTTTGTGTTCTTAAGCACAACAATGCGCCTGCTTTTTAACCTAGTTATGGACCTAACTCCGTCATGCACATGCAAGCTATTGACTAGGCATGGTTAGGATGCAGGTAGGTGCATGTAAGAATAATCCCAGCAAAAATTGGTAGGGAGAGAAACGCCCATTCTCCTCCCTGCACCTGGCTGCAGCTGTCCTTGTCGCTTCACCCAATGTTAAATCATGAATGCAAGACGTTGTGTGCAGAACTTGTGCATACAAACATATACACACAACACCACCAGCACATGAGAACAGTTATATACGGATATAGCGTGAAACAAACGCGTGCTTTTGCCTTGTCGATACTGTGCAGAGCGCCGCCCAAGTATTATAAAATAAGGTGGAATAGTATTCTCCGTGGCTGTGTAATCTCCTGTATCCCAGAAATGGACAGAGACATCGGGAAGTGGAAGACTGTAGGTGTGCATGATGCATTTCATTAATCGCCGGGAGGCACAGACACAAGCGTGCTCTGCTAAGGTCGGCAGATTTTCAGCAGACAGACGTCGGAGGCTTACCTCAACGCAACCTTCACACAGCAGTCTCCCTGGCTCCCCATGGCGGCTTTCAAGGTTCACGGGTGAAATATTTCGGGTAATGTTGTGTTTTCAGTGTGCGTAAACCGTGCACTGCTGCTGCGGCCGTGGCGGTGGAGGTGGGGTCTCAGCGGGAGCAGCCGTCAAGACCTGCCGGCGCTGAGGTGTCTCATCTGGACTCCTGTCCTCTTTTTCTCCTGTGCCGTGGCGGTCATCGCTGTCTCTCTGGTGTGTGTCACATCACAGTGCTTAACCCGCTCTTTTTTTTTTTCTTTCGCTTTTTTCTTTCCGTGGTCTAGCTCAGTCGCTACATCCTGTTCAAAGTGCCTGTGAGGGAAGCGTACGAGCGTCTCTCTGCAGCCACACCGCTTCTCTGAGCGAGCACGCTGAGTGAGCGCTGAGAACTGGAGGTAGTGCCGCCTTCACTGACTGTTGGAAATGTTCAATTCGCCATTGAACCTTTAATACGAGTGTCTCCCTGATCACTGCCCCACTCTAATATAGTATACGCATTTGTCTAGGATGAGTTTTACTCATAAATACAAATGAAAGTGAATAATTTATTAATTAAATCAATAACTTACTATTAACTTTCACTACATTCAACAATCAGTGACGAAGATGATGTGATGCCTTTTCAACATAAAATCATATAACTTTATATTATATATGTAGAATATGATATCATACAATATAACATATCTGTGTTCTACTATTCAAAACCATAATATACTTTAATATAATATGTCCATTCTATACTCTGTTATTCAATACTATAGTATCCTATGCTATACTATAGCATAGTAATATCTAGTATACATATACTCTATTAGGCTATGCTATTTTTTATATGCTATCCTACATATAGGATAAGGTTAGGGGTTAGTCTATACTGTACACCTATATATAGTCTATGGTGTATACAGTACAGACTATAATATTCTCTACTATACTATGCTATCTTATCAAATATATATATATACTGTTACTACAACTCTAGTATTCAGTACTATACACTACAGTATATTAGACTAAAATATCTTCTACTATACTGTACTATAATCCAGTCCTGTACTATACCATGCAACACTATATATCCATCCATCTCTTTTTCCACTTATCCAATTCAGGGTGATGGGGCAGCTGGAGCCTATCAAATGACAAAGCATATTACACCCTGGACAGGTCACCAATCTTTGACTTGCCAACACATAGCAACAGATTTGAATCGACAGTACTCACCACTGTCTGACCCCAATGCTATACAAGCTTCCCTTACCCACATCAAACAGCAGTGGTCAGATCTCCCCCAGAGGCTGACTGACTGAGAGGTATGCTTTGGCATATCTTTAATGAGAGGGTTCTTTCTTTCAAATGCCAAAATACTTGGTGTTAAAATATTTATATCTCAAACAGTACGATAAGATAACATCTAATTGTAATTCATAAAATGAAGCAATTGGAGGGTAATTAAACAACAACAACAACAATAACTACGGTCGCTTTCCTGCGATGCACTTCGGCTGTTAAAAAAAATACGAGGCGTCCTTGAAAGCACCTTAATCGTATTGATTGGCGTGCAGCTGGACCAACTAGTAAAAATCTCACACCGTTTCTTAAAAATCCCAGACCAATCATCGAGGAGAACAGACCGATTAGCCCCACCCAGTGACACACCCCTCCTGCTGTAAAGATTACACATCTACAGCCCTAACTGCGACCGGTGACATCTGAAGTCCGTTAAAATGCCATAAACAGAGGGGGACTTTTCACATGAGGAGGGGCCACCGGTCTGAACACCTTTGAGGTCAAACTTCAAATTCAAAAGTTATCGCATTATTGCTAAGACTGAGTTCGTTGGCCCTGGCTTGGATGGGAAGTCAGACTCTGCTCTGCACTCTTTGTGCTGAATCACATTTCTTCAAAAGGGGAAACTGAAATCCTTTCCCTTTAGTTGAGTCAAACGAACAAGAAGATCTGTTGCCAGTCTTCCTCAATTTCTTTATCCCTTTCTTCACGTATACACAGAGCCTTTTTTCTTTCTATATGTTATTTCTCTTGATCTATTTTTGGAGGTACAGTTTGCTCTGACATCCTCTACATTCAGGTTTCTGCTTGACTGTTTTAAATAATCTATGCAAAGTGAATGTACCACAGTGCCACTACACTGTCATAGTTGTTGGCAGCGTTTATACTGGCACATCAAATCTACACTACAGCCTTTCCAAATACTCATCCCCCTCATTACCCATGCCTTGTGTACCAAAGATGTGAACAGAACAAAACTGATGAGTTTGCCAGTGACACACTCACGTCTGACTACAGCAAGTTGCTTTTCCCTTTTCCGACACGCTTGCGAGCTCACTGTGTCACACCGCCAGACAGATGCTGCTTTATCTATACATTTTGATTAAATTAGAATTCCTAGTGTGAGGTTCTGGGACTATCTCACTACTGATCAGCATAAACATTTCTCCCTCTCTCTGCACCAGCACTGATGACAATCACTTTTATGTTATGAAACAGAGTCTGCACACAGTTGCATGCACTGTAAACCTATTCAGTGCAAAGAGGAGCTTATGACTATGTGTGTGTGTGTGTGTGTGTTGGTGCCTGGGGGCCAGGTGGTGGTGGTTGGGGCTGCTGGATTCCATGCAAGATTATGAGGATAGCTAAAATCCTCCTAGATCTGCTGGTTACCAGCCACTAGCCGCCACAACTGGAACAACATAACACAGCAGTAAGGGTGGTGCATACAAACACACACTGGTGGACCAGAGACCACGCCATAATTAGCTTGCACTGTTTTCCTAAGCATTTGTTTAAGTCCTTTCATTCCTTTTGCGACCTGTTTACAGTTTTCAAATCCGCTCTGGGTGATTCTTTCCCCTGCACTGCCTCCTCTTCAGCACTTTCAGGGTAAAAAAGAGCGTTTCATAACCATCCTCTGTGGCTTATAAGACCCTGAAGATATTTCAATATTGCAATTGCCACACTGCAGCATAATCCCTATATTTAGGGAGGTATACAATCAAAATAATTACATAAGCGGCATTAAAATGCAATTGTTCAAGTCGCCTTCGGGTTTTGTCAGTCACGGTGAAGTCAGCACCAGCTCAGATTTAACACTTTGCTTTTTCGTGACCCACACACATTCATGCGCATCATCCTCATTACGGGAGCTTATGGTAATGTCCTGGGCTGAAAAGATAAAGATGAGTCATAACTTTCTTTTTGCAGCAATCTTTTTGTGGCTATTTTCAAATGTTGAATGGCCTATATAAACTGGAAATCAGCCGTGATATAGTGGAACATGATATAAAAGACTTTTCCAGAGTTACCATATACCTGTACAGTGCTGTGAAAAAGCGGAAAAACTCATTCCGCCTTGGGAAATCCAGACCTGCTGAATCAAGAAATCACTTAAATAGAAGCTGTCTGACAAAGTGAAGTAGGCTAAAAGAGCTCAAAAATCAACACATCGTGCCACAATCTAAAGTCATTGGCATCTGTCAATCTGGGAAGGTTTACAAAGCATATTCTAAGGCAGTGAACCACAGTAAGAGCCATTGTGCACAAATGGGGAAAACCTACCCCAAGAGTGCATCAATGACTCATCCAGGAGTTCCCAAAAAAACGCAGATCAAAAATCTAAAGTACCTCATAGTTCACTTATCTCAGTTAAGCTCATGTTCATAATTCAGCAATAAGAAAGAAAGCAATTGGGCAAAAATGACATTGTGAGAGAGCTCCAAGGAGAAAACCACTGCTGACAAAAACAACACAAAGGCTCGTCTCACATTTGCCAAAAAACATTTTGATGATCTCCAAGACTTTGGGGAAAATACTGTGTAGAATGATGACACAAAAGCTAAACCTTTTGGAAGGTTTGAGTCCCATTGCATCTGGTGTAAAACTAACACTAAAAAGAACATCACACCAACAGGTGGTGGTGTGATGTTCTGGGCTGCTTTGCTCTTTCAGGACCTGGACAATTTGTTGTAATTGATGGAACCACGAATTCTGCCCTCTACCAAAAAATCCTGAAGGTGGATGCCTGACCACCAGTTTATGCCCTGAAGCCAAAGCTCATTCGATTTATGCAACAAGACAATGGTCAACAGTAAAAACCAGTAAGAATTTAAACAATTCTGCAAAGAAAAGTGGTCCAAAATCCCTCCACAGAGATGTGAAAGACATTTGCAGTTCTTGCTGGGAACGGTGGCACAACCAGTTATTGGGTTTAGGGGCCAATTACTTTAGGACACAGGGCCAGGTAGGTTTGTGTCACTTTTTTTCCTTAATAAATGAAATCATAATTTAAAAACTGATTTTTGTATCTACTCAGGTTATTTTTGTTTAATATTAAAACTTGTTTGATGATCTGAAACACATAAGTGTGACAAATATGCAAAAAACCCCTAAGAAATCAAGAAGAGCTTGAAGGTAAATACTTTTTTATATTCACTATACTGTGTGAAACTCAGTAATTAATATTATATAAAAGACAAAGTTAAAACCAAAATGCATTTAACGCCAGTGAAGTCCACACGTCTTGAACATCACATCTCCTCTGGTGAAAAAGACTGAAAAAGCACAAAACTGAAACGTAGATGGAAGATGAAACTGCACCCTGATGTATTCTCCATCTTTATTCTTACACTTTGATGTGTCTATAATCCCTCACATTCTATATTTGGCTTTGAAGCTCCATAAGCTAATCCCCCCTTTTTTTTAACCGTAACAAAACTGCTTGAATTGGCCAGGATTACGCAAACGCACATTTGACGACTCACTGGCTGGCACAGAAAGAGGTGCGCTGTGAAAATAAGAAGTCAGGCTGTTGTATTATATATATAGTAGTTGAAATTTTGCTTTCTTACATGCCCTTCACTTCAACTTGAAGCACCTAGATTTTCATGGATGTTTAATGGTGTCTGTGTTTTATGCAGATGTGCAACAGAGGAGCTGCATACGTGCTTTAGATTTATGTGTGTCAGCTGCAGTGGCACACAGCAGAGCAGGCCCTTTGCCAGTTCTTGGCAATGCTAAACTCCCACAGTGATTTGTCTCACCATCCGAATGAGCGTGACCGATAGAGGTAATGTAAGAATGCGTTTACTCTCAGCAGAGCAATGTTAAAAACACTTGATTTTACTGCAAGGCCTGATTTTGATCAGGTGTTTATTACATAAGTAGGAACTTTTGTGGCTTAAAAAACTAATAAAAAATGGAAGCACACTGAAGTGCCAAAAATTGCAGTTCCTTGAATGCTATCCGAGGGTGACTCCTAATGTGAGTCAGTTCCTTTAGAGTTCCAAGTGTTCAGTTTTACAGGATGTAGAAACATGTTTGGAGCAAAAACAAATGGCTTTGCTCACCACTGATTTACTCCATAACAGGGGCACAGGAGTGAAGTTTTATTGCTCACTTATTTAAATTTTATCAAAGCTTAGAGTTTGCATCATTAGGGCGTGACCACTAATCATCAGCTAATTCAGTTCACTGAACAGGACCTCTCCACTGCGCATGAGGCGTACGTTATGTGGTAAATGTCCATCCAAAATGTCTGTGCTCCAGTTTTGGTAAGGGAGATTCTGGTATTTTATTTGTTGTGCAGTTGTTAGCACCTTTGCCTCACATCAAGATGGTCTTGGATACCAGTCCTCTCACTGGCTGGGTGGGATTAGTTTGTTCTACCTGTGCCCGTTTGGGTTCTCTCCGGGTACCCAAGCTTTTTCCCACAGGCCAAAGACATGCATATTAGGTTATGTGTTAAGTGTTTAGGTGTGAATGGTCTTCTGTCTCTGTCGCGCCCCCAACCAGTTGTGGCAGATACCCACACCCCTCTACTCCTCCTGAGCCTGGTGGAGTTTCTGGAGTTTTCTGGAGCAGGTTTCCTGTTAAAATGGAGTTCTTCCTTCCCACTGTTGCCAAGGGCATTTCTCTTAGGGGGTTACAATATAAAGCACCTCAAGGGGTCTGTTGTGGTCACTTGGTGCTATATAAATAAACTTGAATTGAAATGAATTAAAAGCAATCCTTTTTAACAGGACTTTACAAACTGAACAGCGGATGAAATCACAGTGTCTTCTTTATTTACATCTCTATTCATAGATAGTGATGTTTGTTTAATGTGCAGGAACTGTGTGGCTCAGTCATGGCAACAAAATCCATATGTGAACACCATGCTCTCTCACAGCCAGTGCAGAAGATGGGAAACAAAGGGAGAGAAAGCACAGATATGTCACAAAGGTCCAAGGCCAGGAGTTGAGTAATAGCTGTAAGCGCTTGCATGGTATCCATTAAGATAACTTTTTTGCCAATGCAAAAGTACTCCTATGGAGTTAAAGTGACTTTGACAAAATTCAGACAAGGAGATGAAGTTGTTTTCAAGGATGCGTTTGCTTGAGATCAGAAGAGCATGGCTGATCATGTCTATGTGTTCACGCGCTGGTCATGCACAGAAAGCGATCAGCAATGATTCATGAACCCAATCAACCACAAAGAAGACCTACATTTCAGCTTCAGTCCTCGGGGCACTGACTGACCCACACTTTGCCTGTTTCTACCCCAGCTCTGATGCTTCCTGCTGGGCTGTGAGAGGAGGCTGAAAGGTGGCTCATAGGCCGAGTGCCTGCTGCAGCCTGGGGGCGTTACAGAGAAGTAGTGACACTCACTGACCGAGTTACTATTGCATCACACGATCTCAAACCCTGGATGTGTGTGTGTGTGTGTGTGTGAGAGAAAGCGAGAGAAGGATGAGGAGGTCAGCAAGGGGTGGTTGTTGTTCAGTCCTCTGCCCCAAGCACATTGCATGCATTTTTCTTTTACACACACATTCAGAAAAGACAGAGTCCATCTGTTTCTGCTGACAGGAGACAGACAGACCCCCGAGCTCGAGGAACAAGCTGCCCTGCCTGTATAAGTGTGAATGTTTATATTACATTAGTAAGTGTAAAAGGGAAGAAATAAAAAAGCGCTCACTATAAATCAGTATAATTGGCTAATCATTTCATTCGTTCAACTTCTGCTGTCATCTTACCCCATCATCTACCATCTTGTCTCTCTAAGGGCATCCGGCAACTTGTTTCTATGGAAACTGCCTCTAAAGCAGGCAGGAAGAAAGGGACAGGAAGAGATGCTGAAATGGCAGAAAAGCCTCTTTGTGCCGGCAGAGGCTCTCAGATCGAGTTGGCCTAAAAGAAGCTAGACAGGGTTAAATACACACACACTCACACTCATAAGCTCCTCTTTAAGCAAAAAATGGGAAGACAGGGTGAGATGGAGCATCACCAGATCCAAGAATTCCCCTTGAAGCCATGCAGCCTGAAATCTGTAGATAACCTGATAACAGACTACAGTTAACTGTTCGAGTCTCTGCAGTAAATAAGACTGTGCTATATTTTTTTTTTTGCTTTATCAAAGGCTGGGTCTTGTTCATGATTTGTCTTTTCTCCATTCACAGAGACACAAAGTCATGCACACACACACACACACACACACACACACACACACACACACACAGAAAGGCTATTTAACAAAAACACACAAAGAAAGCATGAAATCCCAAGACCCCACTCATGTGCAAACACTACGCCATAAACACGCACACTGTCACGCGTACACAAAATCTAACTCTATTCTGTCTTGGAAAATTGGATTGCCGGTCCAAATAATTTGATTATAAACACCCTCTGCCTTAGACTGGGGCTGCATCACTTAATAAAGCTTAAGTGCAACAACACGCCAGCGCCCACACTCATAGACACACAAGTCCCACACCATCACAGATCTATAATGTCAGCAGCTGCACCTTCCAGATCAACAGGCGCAGGGAAAAATGGAGCTAATCTAAACAGATAGCAGAACGTTCTCAGAGAAAATTGTGAATTTTAGATCTAAAATGAAGCAATAAGTCAGCTTTTTAAAGTCAGCTAGAAGCTTTGTGTATTCAGATATTGACTGAGGAGAAACTGAAAGGCTAACACAAGATCCATATTCAGCACTAGAAGAAAGGCTTCTTTAAGTCCATACATTTATGTATTTTCACATATGAGCAGTTTGTGTGGGCCAAAAATAAAAACTGTGGCCATGCTTTAACATTTGTTTAAGGAATGCACTGCAGAGATGAATGCATATGAATGTAATGGCCATTTTTAAATATAAAAACAGAAAAAGGTGAAAACAAATTAAGAACGGTTTACTTCATCTTACAGGAGCAACTGGGTTCATAGGTCACTAACTGTTAGAGGCCAATGTGGTTTATTTTGCTCCTATAATCAATATAAAATTACCAGACATTATTTACCATCATAAAACTACCCAATGAAATGCTACATTAAGTAATATATATAATGATAATAATAATAAAAAAATAATGATTAGACATATAAACATATGATCTCTAAAGGGATCATTCTGCAAAGAGAGCAGGTGGTAATGCTCAAATACATTTTTATAAAACTTTTTATAGGATAAGATCTGAATCCAAATCAGATCTTGCCATATCACAAAAATGTCAACACTTTATATTAACTGGACACTATTAAGCATTACTAAGGTATCAATAAATATGTAGTTCATCATTTAGAAAACATCACTCCTCCTATAGATGATGGATTAACCATCACTAAAGAAAGTTTTACATCAGGTCCTGCTTTTTGGGAGCTGTTAATGACATCATTTAGAAAGTGACATAAACTATTAACAGTGTATTTAGATGCACATTTATACAGACACAGCTTATAAAATGAGCTAGTTGTTTGTGAGTGTGATAATAGAAACGTTTCCATAACTGTTTATTTCATATGGTAATTCATGGTTAATTCATACAGTTATGAGTTGTTAGATAACTCTTTCGTGTGTACATCATGTAAGGTTAGGACGATCTATGCCTTACAAAGCATTTATAGACTCAAATAGTTCTTGGAGAGAGGCTTGAGAGCAACAACCTATCCTGTGGAAGCTTCACAGTACACTTTCTGAAGGGTGTGGCAAGGATTCGTGGCAGGAAAAACCAAAAGTGTCCTGAAAGAACTTGCTAAAGTTATATATGATGTTATATACGAGATATTTCATCATTAATAAACCACTAACATCAGTGTATATGAATGGCATGCTAAGGAAAAGTCATGCTTTAGAAATAATGAACTAAGTATTTATTAATACTTCCCTAATGCTTCAATTCAATGTGTAGTTATTAGAAAAAGCTACCTCTCTCCCTTTTTTTAACTTTATGTTAGAATATGTTCTGTAAAAATCTGGCAGCTTGGAATTTGTCTGAGAAATCATTTGGGACAAAAACAGGAAGATTGGTTTAAGTGCTAAGGTGAGGCAGCTAGACGAGACTGCAGCTCTGGAGCTCCATCTAGTGTTTGATTGTAGTACATCCAGAAATAGCTTGCAGACGTCACAGCGTCTCGTTCAATCGCTCCATCAGTAGCACGTGCGTGCAAAGAAAGCTGGAGTCACAATGTCCCTCCTTAAACTCCGGATGTTTGTCTAAGGGATGTTAGGAGAACTTCGGCACAGAATAGCAGGATTACATTATAAAATCGCAGAGTCGTTAGGGTAAGCATACGATCCCCAAGAGGGTCGTGGACCAACTGTGGATCCTCTACCTAATCACACGAGCCAAGGTGCGAAAAGGTGTGGGTCACAATCAGCAAAGGTCGGTTCGGGTGAACCCACTGTGAAACATAGCCCCACCCTATCATTGATTCCCTGAGGCCAAATGGCCCAGGATGTGAGTGGGCGTTAAAGTGTCTGGGAAGGGCTCTCAAAACTGGATTATAGATGGCAGACAGTTGGTGTCGTAAACCACGCCTCTGTTCAAGGATGGTCGTTCACAGTGGACATAGATGGCTTCTTTCACTCCTCTTTCAAACCATCTGTCTTCTCTGTCCAAAATGTGAACAATGGCTTTCTTTGAAAGAGTGACCTTTGTCTTTTACATGAAGCCGAGTCTTGTCCCGTCGAGGTTGGTGGGACAATATTCAATAGATATTTTAAATCTATTGAAAAGTGATGCTGGGTGTGGTTATAAAAATGTGGTAGTGTTTCTGTGTTTCTGTGCCCACGCTGCAGGGGCGCCTCCAGAACTGTTTCATAGGGGTGGTCATATGAAGGCCAGTAAAAATACTGGGGTGGAACACCAAAAGAGAACAGTGCAGGCTATTCCCAAAGAGCTTTTAGATGTCCTGGCAAATCAGGACAACTATGCAGTGTGTCATTAAAAAACAACAAAGAAAGAGAAATCTGGACTAGTTGAGGGCAAAAGAAGAAGTAGTAGGCTTAAACAAATATTTACAGCAGGTGAACATTATTAAGAAATTTGAAAAATCCAGCATAGACCTGACATAAGACCTGAGAAATCCATCTGACCTTCAGTTGACCCATCTATTTTTTCTTGAAGCTTCATCAGAAGGGGTCTCGGAAAAAGGGTGGCTGTGATAAAAGTCATTCTTAATGAAGGGAAACAGAAAGAATAGGCTGAGGTATGCCACATTACACGAAATGAGGATTTGCTCAGTATTTTTGCACAGTATTCTAAGCCTACAGCGCTTAAATGCATCTTTATTTTAATTTCTCATGCTCCTTTATGCTAAAATGTTGCTACAAATAAAAGCAAATATTGAACTGTTTACCATTTTTAGTACATTTGTTTAAGAGCAAATGAATATATTAACAAATACACAATTCAAATTGGTTACTTTTCTGTATTCAGTAGCCTACTTTGCTTTTTTTAGTGTTATACGAGTACAACAGGTTTACAGCAGTAATACATATATATATATATATATACATATATATACATATATAGATATTAGAAAGAAAGAAGAAAGCTGATTAAGTAACACATGCTGTTACATGTGAAACAGCCTTGCTTGCCATCCTGTGTTGTTCTATCCAGCGGATCTTTTAACCATTAATCATTTATTATCTGACTACCTCAGCCTTCCTAGAGGAACCTCCCCTGCCAGGTGAAATCCAGAACAAACATCCCCTCATTGAATGCGGTGGAGTCAGTGCTGCCGTGGTATGCAGTGGTTTCTGGGACTGTTCACCTCTGCAGGGCCCACTAAGACACTGGGAACGTGTCTCTCATACAGGTGCGTTTTCAGTACCGGGAGCTGTCCGTGGTTTTGAATTGCAAAGAGAACCACTGGAGCTATTCCCGTCTCACTGGAGCAAGCACTTACTAAAGAATGAGGACTTTGTCAGCGGATGTTTTTGAGCAGGACACTGAAGGTGCTCACTTGTTAGTTTTTTAACTCCTTCACTTAAATTCAAATTTTTTTCTTTCTTTCCTTCCTTCTTTTGAGAAGCTCCTTCACCTCTCGCCATGCTTCCTGCTCAGGAGGCAGCCAAAATCTACCACACCAACTATGTGCGTAACGCCCGAGCCATGGGGGTGCTCTGGATCGTTTTCACCATCACCTTCGCCGTGATCACCGTGGTGGTGTTCATCCAGCCCTACTGGATCGGCGACAGCGTCAACACGCCGCAGGCCGGATACTTCGGCCTCTTCCACTACTGCATCGGGAACGCGCTCACCTCAGAGCTCACCTGCAAAGGGAGCGCGCTGGACTTTGGCTCCATCCCGTCCGGCGCATTCAAGACGGCCATGTTCTTCGTGGGGATCTCCATGCTGCTGGTGGTGGGCAGCATCGTCTGCCTCAGCCTCTTCTTCTTCTGCAACGCGGGCAGCGTCTACAAGATCTGTGCCTGGATGCAGCTGGCTTCCAGTGAGCTTCAGGCTGTGACTAAAAAAGTTTCAAGAGTTTTTAAGTGTGTTTAAATTACAGGGTAGATCTCACAGTAAGAGTTCACGTTACTGGAAAGTAACACCATCATCATGGTCTTACCAGCATCAAGAAACATCACCATGTAGGCTCCAATTAAGAGAAACTGCATTTCACATTTCATTTCACTTCCACTACCCGTAGAGCTTGCATGTAGATATTATTTTCATAATTTTGCTATTGTAAGGTTATATCTTGTTTATGTATTTTAAAATGTATTTATTCATGCAAGTCTTCATGTAAGTATATAAAAAAGCCAAGGAAAGGAATTAATCCAGCTAATAAACAGTCAAAGTGGAAACTAAATGAATTAAACTAAGATTTAGGGACAGAGCTGTAAGAAGGTTGTGAAGGATAATGGTGGCTCACAGCTGTAAACTCAGAGTCTGAAAAGCTATGAATTTAAGCATTTGGCGATATTTCTGTAGTTCCCTGCATGCTCGCAGACACAGACAGAGGTGAAACATGATTCTGTTTGAAACATGAAGCAGTTTGTGAGCAGATGTACCTGCGAGTGAAAGGAGAGGCCTGTAATGAACCAAGTAATGAGATTAACCCGGAGGTGTGTCGTTACACTTTCTCCTCTCCCCCTTTCACACGTGTTCTTGTAAATCCATCTTCATGAGAAGCAATGTTAATTTTGGCTCTGACACCAAGTTCATTTTTTAAGGATATTTTGATGAGAGGGCTGTTTGAAAATGGCTGTTTTGAGGGCCTTCTTTGGACTGAGTGGATGCAGAACTTATCGGGTTTGTTAGGAGCGAGGATGGGATCATTAATTCGCTGAGCCAGAGCCCCCTGAGGTGTGAGCTTAATAAAGTCAGTTTAAGGAAAGAATTCTGCTGTATTAGTTTAACTGAAAGAGTCTTTCTAATGTATTCAAATATGTAGTGAATTTTTAAAGAGGACTTGATAAAGTGAGCCTCAGAAATGCATGGAGAGGCTTTGTGAGGATCAGAAAGTGAGAGTGAGATGTGAGGCAGGTGTGTGCTGTGCTGCACCTCGTGCTGAGGTGGGACGGCAAGAGGTCTTAGCTGTCTGTCCGTGGAGTCAATAATAGATGAACAAGTTCATCTTTCTTGAGTTGAGATGCTCTGGAGTTGCTAGGCAACTAAACTCTGTAGGTGTGTGTGTGTCTACCTGAATGAACACAGTGTATATTTAATTTCTCTGGTGGTTTCACTGTCATTTGTTGCCTGAGCCTGTCAAAAGCAGCGAGATGGTCTGTCACAGTGAGCACATCTATTCAGTTTCACAGGTTTCCCACCACAAATCAATGCATGTTTTTGGACTTCGAATAAACATTTTTCCAAACACTACTAAGATAAAAGTAAAACCATCACACAGACAGAGCTGAAGTCCAGCACTCGTCAGCCTGTGCCTTCTCTCCTCTCAGGTACGTGCATGGTGATCGGCTGCATGATCTATCCTGACGGCTGGGACTCGGACGAGGTGAAGCGCATGTGCGGCCAGCGGACTGACAAGTACACGCTGGGCAACTGCACAGTGCGCTGGGCCTACATCCTGGCCATCATCAGCATCATGGACTCCCTCATCCTCTCCTTTTTGGCCTTCAGCCTGGGCAATAGACAGGACAAGCTGCTGCCCGAAGACTTCCAGGTGGAGGAAAAAGGTGACCAAAGGGGAAGTGAGGGGTGGGGAAGGATAGTGAGGGGATGCTTTTCCCTAAATCTTAGCTGTCTGTATGGTGAGAACACAACACTATATGAGGTTGTATTTGTATCCTTCTTCTTCAGTTATTATTGGCTTATATTTACACCAGCTATGTCTCTTCTTGACTACAGATAACGCATAGAGCCCGGTGGACACTGGCACGAATGGATGAGATTTTATGAAGAGTGCCACTGACTTCAGAGGATATCCCGAGGCTTCGAGTCACTTTGAAGAAATAAGAGTCCATCTCTGCCTCAAAATGAGCTCATCAGAGAGTCACTGCCCATCCTCTCCAAGGCTACAGCTTCAGATTGCCGTCAGTAAAAGCCACTTATTACATCAGATTTAGCTCTCACTTTTTGCTGCTTTACATTTTTTAAACATTTTGATTTTTTAAAATAAATGTTAATTGCTGAAATGTTTTCATTTTGAGCTTTGAGCCTGACAGTATTAGCCACTGTTGCCTTCTCTCTATGTGAGAAATCTAATGGCACTAACAATAAAATGATACCCAAGCTGATAACGTTTGGTTTTGTGCGTCTGTAATTTATTTTTAGCATTCATGCTCTCTTAAGAGACATATTTCCATATGCATATACAGGAGATATTTGACTTCAGGGATAATTTCACTTCTGTAAACACTGTTAGGTTTAGGAAGATGCTGCCCAAGTGTCTTCATTTGACTCCACCCATTACGTGTGATACTCTCACATGGGTTCAAATCCCTGCACATACCCTGCACTATGCTGCTGCCAGCTTAAAGACCATTTTGTGCTACTTTTGTTGGGCATTTGTGTTTTCACATGCATCTGTGTTGAGTGATGGAGAGAATATTTAAGTGGAAAAAAACTGTGGAAAGCAATGACATAAACAACCCAGAGAGACTTTGAAAATTATTTATTCTTACTGCCTAAAGAAAAAAAATAATCAAATGATGAGACATGGACAGTCGAGCCTTTATAGAAAAACAAGCAACATGTTTCTGATAGGACTGAAAGGAATATTACAATAACTTTAAGTACAATCTATGATTTTCACATCCAGCACCTTCTTATACACCTGAATACACAGCTTTAAAGATTGAACATGAATAAAAAAAAAGAAAGTGTAAAAGAACTGACTGTGCCCTCACTCTGTACGACTCTGTTCCAGCTTCAAGCTCAAAAAAAGGAGAAATCAAAGTCCGACTCTTTGGTACACTGTACTGTACACTTGATGTGAATCCACCTGTCGCTGGATTTGACTGTGAATGTGGGAATTAAACTTATCAGGTAAAAAAAGCAACCCAGGTGTGAAAGAGCATTTGGCCAACTCATGCATGAAAAAGAGAAGGGCTCTGTTTTTTTTTCTCTTCACATTATAATGTGTCAAGTACTTCTCTTAAGTCAACATAAACTAATGCTGAAGCTAAAAATCTGTACTCTCACAAGAAACTGACACAACAGTTTGGCTATCAGTGTGATTCTGAACTCATGATGTATGACCTGCACCTGTATACAAATGTAAAACGTTCTTTGATAACGGTGCTTTGAAAGCTACTAGCTGCTCTTCATTCCAGTAAGCAATATGTAGTTATCAATTCTGAGCTCTCTGCACTCTGTTTAAAGGCTTAGGAGCTGGTACACCTAACATGATGACGAGCAAACAGAGAAATTTGACTTATAAGTGATCTATATGATAATCGAATGTGGCTCTGATGGTGACTGTTACGACTCTGTTAGCATCCTGTACCTTACATTTTTCTACAAATGCAGATATGTCCTTTTAAACCTGATGATCTCTTGTGTCTAAAATACAAAGAATAATGAGCAGAAGAGAAAAAGCTGGAGCTGGCAAAAAAGGGAAAAATAAGATCAATAAGTTCTATTCAGCCAGTAACAAAAAGTCATAAATACTGACAGAGTACTTTAAGCCTGTTTTATTCTCCTTCCCTAACAGAACAGAGATTCAGCAGCAGTCTGTCTATTGTCTCAATGCTTCCCGATGAATGTAAGTAGACCCGTGAGAGCCGTGACAACAGGCTACAGGCACGATGGAATCACAGGCTCTCACAGAAATGGAAGTATTTGCTTACTGTACGTTTTCAAGCTTAGACCCCCTCAAACCTAACTTATCCTTTTCACAATATGCAGCTGTGTGTACAGGCGTCCTCTAGGATGAGAGCCATGGGTGGGAGAGGCACTGGGCTGCGGTGGCTCTTCTTTCAGGCACCAAGTCCAGCATGGGAAGCAGGAAGCTGCTGAAAGAGTGGGCCTCCTCTTTGGACCACTCATACTTTTCTACCAGAACATCAAACAGACCCCAAGGCTTCAACTTGGTGATGTGCCGGAGATCGCCTGGGGGAAAACACATTTAAAAGTCAATCTGTTGCTTCATTGACACAAACAATCACTTTCTGCAGTCGTCAATCACAACAATAGACCTCCACATTTTAGCCAACAACTAGACAAACACGCCCCTGTTTACATCAGCAAAGTGAAGCAGGTGAACAGGTTCAGTTTCCTGGAAACCACTCAAACACACACGCCCACACCATAAAGACAACTCACAAAGTGTACTAATTAACAAACTTTAACAAGGATACATTCCCGTCTAAAGCTCTTGTTTGCACAGAAGAGCAACAGACAGCATCTTGTCTGAAGAAATCGCAACCCAGTATAGATTATGCACGCCCACCAGCAGAAGGCTCTGCAGCGGGTGATTAAAACCACCCAGAACATCACCAGCACCAATCGACAGAGCATCACTGATCCTGATGTCATGAAGTGTCTGCAGAGCCCAGAGCAATGCAGAAATATCCACTGCGACTTTGCTGCAGTTTCTTCCTTCAGGCTGTGAGACTACTGAACTGATCCTCCTTGCGTCACCACAAAAATCATGTTCCATTTATTAATATAAAGACTAAAATACATGTTTTTTAATATTTGATTTGTAATGTAACGGGCTACATCTTAAAGTTTGTTATACAAGCATGTGTTGAATAATGACATTTAAATGAATCTTGAATCTATTCACCACTCATGTAACTGAACATGACTATGTGGGATCACATGTCACAGAGCATGTAGAAACAATCTGAAGTGCATTCATAGGCTTCAAATCTATTTATCTCCATTTTATATTCATAACTATAATTATCCTGGTATTGTGTTTCTATAACAAGTGCCTGAGTATCTCTTGAGTAAACACGCAGTGGGATCTCTTACTGCTGCTCATGCTGCACTTTCTCTGTAGACTTTGTGGGGATAAATCCACTGCACCACCTCTATAAACTTGAAATAGCTGTACTGATTATAATTTGCTAGTTCAAACCGAGCAGATGGCTGTTCCCTTGAGCCATCAGGTGTTGGGCCTAAAATAGAAACTTCTGCACCAAATACCTGAGAGTATATTAAGGTTGAACTGGATGTAGCTGCTGCAGAGCTGGTAGCAGGCGGCCATGTTTACCTTTCTTGGTGAAAAACTCCTTGGAGTATTTGCCTGCCAAGATCAGCTTCCGAGGGACTTTGCCTAGCAGCTCGATGATCAGCGCTATGTGATCTACAGTGAGGCGGCAAAACACAAACACAGATGGACTTCATTATTCTTTATCCAGTATAAGATATAAGTCACAATAAGTCGAAACGAGGTGTAGGAGGAAAAAAATGTAATTTCTTCTATCAGGAATTAATATACTTTATAGATTTTACAGTCTGTGCTGAAAAGATTTTGACATTCATGTGTATGTAAGCTCATCTTTGCTGGAACTGCTCTCTAGTTAAACTTAAATATATGTGTGTTTGGACCACACCAACCTTCATCTCTGGAGTAGTCTTCTCCAGAGTGGGGTTCAAACAGGTAATCTCCAGTAGCCAGCTCAAAGGCCTGAGGAAAGAAGTACGTAAGAACTCAATTACAAAAAAAGAGAGATCATACTCTCCCACTGGCTCCCTTCTAAAGCTAAACCACAATTTAAAATCCTTCTCCTAACATACAAAATCCGGAATGACAAAGCTCCATCATAAACCTAATAATGGGACAATATTCCCATACAGCACTTTGATCTCTGAGGAGAGGATTTTTTTCAGTTCCTAGTTTTCAGAAGTAGAATGGGAAGCAGTGTCTTCAGCTATCAGCCCTCTCTCCTGTGGAACCAGCTCTCAGTTTGGATTCAGGAGATAGATGCCTCTCTCTTGCAAGGTTAAGTCTAAATTTTTCCTTTTTGATAAAGTTTATAATTAGGGCTGAATTGGGGGATCTTAGATCATCTTTTTAGATCTGCTGCTTCAGGTTTAGGATGCTTGGAGACTTCCCATGATGACCTAAGATCTTCTCCACTCTCCATTAATTTATATTATAACCTGTTGCCTGCTCTCTTGGACAGTTTGTGTTTTGTCCTGTTTGTTGTTCATGGTTTCTCTCTTTTCCATGTTCTCTTTCCCCTCAACCAGGGGTTTTGACACACTGTTACTCATCACACTGAAAGCTTCTGCATAACATAAGTTATGTAAAGCTTGTTTTTCAGTGGGGGTTTGTGGGATCAGTTCATTTGTATACAGGTGTCCTGTGTGCGAGTCTGTTTTACCATGCAGGCTGTGCTCCAGATGTCTGCTGGTGTGCTATAGCCGGCTCCTATCAACACCTCAAGAGAGCGGTACTGCCGTGTCTGGATGTCATCTGTGAAATGTTTGTGCTATAAAAACAGAAAAGGCAAGACTGGGTCACAAAATGAAAAACATGAACTTGGAAGATTTATAGTAAAAAGACACAGTAAACGTTTCAAGATCTGCTTAAAAGTCTTTTACAGATTTTTTTTTTTCTTTTTAAATGTGTTATTGAATATTTTACTCACCACCCAGCAGGCATTGCCGAGGTCAGCAATCTTAACCTGCAATTTGTCAGCATTGAGAGGGTCCAGGGGGTTTACTAACATGCTGCCTGATGCTCCTGTTAAAGAGAGGAGAAGAAAGTGAAGCTGGTGTGTCTGCAGAGCAATTCTTTGCAGGATATTGTCAAGATAATTAATTATTGGAGGGGATTAGCGGTGTGTACTACAGAAAAACTAAAACAAACCTTACAACCCATATTCATTGCGCCACACTGGCAAAAGTTACACTGTTTTATCCCTCCTCATTGTAATTCATGTTGCATATAAATATGACTGATAATAAAATATTTGTAGTCATGTGCTTTTAATAGTCTTGTGTGTGAAATCAGACTTTTGTGCACAAGTAAAAATGCATTCAGTAACAGAATAGTTTGCATGATTTGGTGTACTCCAAATCATTTTCCCAGTCTTCTTATGGGTTACCATCCTTAATACTGCAGTGTGGTAGTAGCCATGTAAAATATTGTTACCAATTTCACGAGCAATGCATTGATCAAGAGGCACTGCATATCCAAGAGTACTACCGCCTTATAAACATGAGGCATGTCTCTGCTAACCAGTTAAGTTGTACTCTGTCCAGACGTCTCCTTTTAGAAATGAAGTCGCCACTTTATTTGAACCCATCAATAAAGTCAGAAATCATGTTTAAAGATGTGATAATGATGTCTGACCACCATATTCTAATCAGTTCGTCATTAAGTGAACTTTCGCCCTAATTTTAAGAATATTCTAAATGGACGTTTAAATATCTGACAACCAAAAGAGATGATTCCTCTGGTCTCAGCTGCTGTAAACACTGTATTTTAGATATCAACTTCTTAATACACATTAATAGTCCCAAACTAACCATCCTGGCTGTTCTCGTCTTCATTTTCTCTTTTGGTCTCCTTTAGAGTGTCCATCTCCTCCTCTATCTTGTCTCCCTCTTTTAGCTCTACAGTGACAGAGTCTGGACTGAGTGAAGCAGGGGGACGTTGCTGTTCGGTATCAGAGTTTCCGTTACAGGATGGCCGCTCTTCTTTGTTACAACATGCATTGTCGGTCTCTTTATTGCTTTCTGGTTGCTTTGCATCCTGTTGATCCTCCTGTTCCTCTGTACATTGCTCGGTCCCTTGAACCTCTAGACTGGTCTCATTCTCCGGTGTGGCGGCGTGGCCGTTGCAGTTGAACTCCATTCTGTTCTCCTCATCAGCCGTAACCTCCCTCTGTTCATTTAGCCCTGACATATGAGCAGACTGCTCTTCGGGAGTCAAGTCTGGAGCAAAAAAGAGAATTCATTTTGTAAAGAAACATATATCTTGTGCAATCAAACATGAATTCAATCTGCAAATAAAACTAAAACTTATCGGCTGCCCTTCATGACTCTGACCAGGGTCTGTCCTGTCATTTACCTGCGTTAGTATGGTTAGTGATGTCTTGCAGCGTGGCAGACGTAGAAAGAGTGGCTGAGGACGTATCTTCAGTGTTCTCCGTAGTCTCCTCGTCATCCTCCTCTTCTCGGGTGTCGGGTAATGCTCCTCCCTCCATCTCGTGTATCCTCTTTTCCTGCATCTCAGCCTGCTTTTTTTGCTTCTTCTTCATCTTCTTCTTTTTGTTCTTTGACATTTTGGCCGTCTGGGAGAGAGAGGAGAAAGGGTAGTTTGCATTTTGAATTCATTCAAATGTCAATTTGTACAAAGCCCTGCTATCACAAGATCTGCTTAAAACAAAAAGATAACTTACTGGTTTGGAAGCTGGGGCTGTACTCACTGCAGGAAAGACAAAAAAAATAGAGATTTATGTTGCTGAATGACATGTGGCACATCCTCAGTCCCTCTATTATTAGTATTCTGTTCGGGTGACTGAGCTGATTCATACCAGTGCTGTACTAATAGACTGTCTGCAGTGGCACCCTGCTCAGTGAGAGTCACACTCCTCTAAGCAAGCTGGTAATTTCCATAACCAATCCAGCGGTGACTCATAGCAGCACACAGCTAAGCTCTCCACTTTTATTATAAACATCCACAAACACTCTAGTCTCTGAATACGTACATGGCATACACTGGATTATGTCATAGGGTTGGAAAAACATTTTATTCTGAACTTCTTGTTTGTACTTCTTCACACAATCGTAAAATAAACTACTTGCAGTGACAGTTCTCTAATGGCATTACTTGGAAGATTATGGCTCACTGCCACATAAATACATCTGAAACACCTCAAGTCACAGCACCTGGTGACAAATCTAAACAGCAAATCTCTTAGTTGTAAGCAGCAAATCAATCAAACCAAGATCTGAATGAGAAAGGTTGTGACCTGCAGAACCCGAGGGAGGTGCGGTGCCAGTCTTCTGCCACTGAGTAGCTTCAGCAGCCATCTTCTTGATGTAGGGCTCATTCACAGTGAGCAGAATGTTCTCCGGTTTGATGTCTGTGTGTATGATCTTACACTTGGTGTGGAGATAGTCTAAACCCTGCAGAACCTGTAGTTTGGAAAAGTCAGATTCAGGCTTAAAGGTGAAAGTCTCATAATATCATATAATATCAAGTAAAATGCATCATTCATGATGGCAGATAGTTTTGATATAACCATCTTCTTCACTGAAAGACAAACACTTTTCTGTCACTAGAACCTGTCTGTGTTATGCTGTACAGTACCTGTCGTATGATGCTTTTAACACAGGGCGAAGGCAGCCCTTGATAATTCGACTTAATAATCCACTTCAGCAGGTGGTACCCGAGTACTTCAAAGACCATACACACATCTGGAGAAATGGATGTCAAGGACTGAAATAATGTTTACAAATTAGCATTAAATCTAGAGTTTTTCTATATAAACTAGTGCACACGAACACGCACACAGACAAACATAAAATCCCATGTTTTCTTCACATCACAAACACAATCTCCATCTACTGCTTGACTACTAATTTAAAGGATGTCTAGACAGGATACAGCACAGAGCTCTAAGACAGATGGAGATGGCATGAGCTTCACTATATCAAACACTGTCACACTGAAAAGACAAAGTTCAAATGAATGTCTGAACAACAAATGTAAATATGGAGTGTAATAAAACTGCAATATCCTGACTTTCCAATGACTGTCAGTCTAAATGCATCTTGTCAGTATGTCTGCACTGAAGCACAACAACACAGACGAGCTAAATTCACATCCAGCCTGAGGTGGTGTGGTCTTACCCTTGGATGTTCATCACTACTGTAGTTAATTGGCCTGGAATGAATGTAATCATTATGCCCATGCCATCAAACTGAGACAACAACAGCAGGAAGGACAAGGACAGTTAGCAATTAAGCTGCTGTCAAGCCACTAATGCCTTCCTTAACAGAATGATCAGGCATCAGCTGATACAGTCAGAAAACTAGTTAGTTTGCACCATTTAAAGGATAATGCTACATTTGTGACGGAGTAAAAATATAGGATACGAGTTCCATTCATGCCAGAAATTTTGAAGTCATCTAGCAGCTGCACTACTTTCTCTCTGTAGGGGTCACTGGGATCTGTGTTTCTCACCTGGAGAAATAAAAATAAGAGATACAATCGGTGATGTGAGCTGTGGGATATCTACATTATGAGTCTGTGTGAAGTAAAGTGCTGTGCCTTACTGATTTCAGCAGCTTGATTTCATCCAGAGCAGTCTCAGTGTAATGTTCAGCACTTTTTACAACCTTCATGGCCACGAAGCACTTTTCCCTGGAAATTACATGGACAAAATCAGTGAGTAAAACATATTATACAGTTCAGTGTATGCCGCATTTGCCTAAAAAGACTAGGGCTATGCTAGAATTCTATCACTATTTTATACCTATTCGGTCTACGAAACGAGTAAAATTACCCTTACACATTTTGTACATCATCATTCATATAATGATGTATGACACTAACACATTTTTTAAACAATAATAGTAAGTAAGAAAGGAAACAATCAAACATATTTTAAAATTAAATGTCATGCCCCCATCTAAAACACAGATTTCTAATATTCTCTCTTTGATGTTTAAAATATTGTAAAAACAGGTCTCCATCTCCTGATAAATAAGTCTTTCTGAAGCCTTAAGAGATCTCCCAGACCATATCCAACAACATATGATATGTAGGAGCATCATGTTTCGACCATCTAATCATAATGCATTTAATTGCTGCTGTCAATAGTAATTGTAACAGATATTTACTAGCTGACCCTTCAGACCCTGCGGGAATTAACCAGATCAATGCAACCTTGGACTCTCTTGCAAGATTTTGGTGAAATATCTTCTCAAGAGCTTTTTGGACAGAAGGAGGGTAAGTGCAAATGAGCCCCAATTCGTGTACCACGTTTCTCCAATATATATTTGGGTAATGTGGGCAGATTTTTGCCATCATTTCTGGAACGAAATCGAATTACAACCTTTAATCTGGTCTCTATGAATCTGAGCTGCTTACCACGTGTGCTATACTGCATATTTCCTTCCATTTATCTGGCAATATTTCTGTCTGAAATTCAGCATCTCAACTTACATAAGTCTGATCAAAGTTAGCCACACTGGTGTCTGAATTACAGAAAAGCAGATTGCTCTCTAAAAATAAAATCTCTTTAATAAATAAATCGGGTTGTCAGGTGATTAATTCTAAACACAGAAAAATTAATAATATTTTGTGAAAGCTGGCTTCACTAATATTATTATCGTCTTGGAAAATTCCTCTCATGATCTCTGTAAATCTGTATGAGCAAACTTACTGGATATCCCAGGCCAGCCACACAGTGGAGAAGTGACCCCAGCCAAGCTTACGGATCACATGGTATCTCCCATTGAACAGATCTCCAATCCTCACATGGTGATATCCACCTGACGAAAGGCACATGCATTGTCATACAATGTATACAGAATATCCTGCAGGAGGATTTCACTTAAAGGCTTTACTGTTCATGCAATTAGCCTGAAATGGGTGAAACTAAACTAAAGTGGGGTGGTGTTTTCTGTTTATTTCTATGCAAAGAGCATTTTGGGGGGGGGGGGGTGTCATACAAAGGCCAGCAAGTTGGTTCATTTCTTCTTGGTCAGTTAATGTCAGTGATGTGAGGACACAAAACTGGTGGGTACAGACACTCATAACAGAAGCAAGTCCTAATTGCAGGTGTTGAAGGTTGAATGAAGACTGATTGCATCCAGACATATGACTGAGATAAGGTGAAGTGTTGATAATATATCATCATCATCAGTAAAAAGGTTTACAGTTTAAAACATGGAACACTTTAAATGTTACAGAAAGCCTGGATGGCATGTTCATCAGCTTTACATCTATACTGGACAACATTGGAACTTTGTTTTGGCTCCAGTATAGTGGTGGCTTTGAAGCATGAGAAGACGACAGCCTGTCTTAGAGAGGTGTTAAAGATATTTATGAGGATGTGTTAGCTGAAACCCAGTTTTTTCTTGGGACACTTTAGTTTGTCTGCTTGGTTGAGTTCCTTCATGCATTTAAAAAAAAAGAAAAGAAAAGAAAGAAAAAAAGAAACCCTCCCCACACACAAACACACATTTCATTTTAAAGAGTAAGAGAGATCGTACCCCTGCAGTAGTCATTGGGGTCCTCCTGTTCATCGTCATCAGAGCCCAAGATCTCTTCATCCTGCTCTGGTAACGGAGACTCTGCCTGACCTGGCTGAGAGCCGCCTCCACGGCCATGAGGCTCTGGTCTGGGTGAAGAAGAGAACCAGAGAGACAGGGATGGTAAAACAGAGAGGAAAGTGTGAAATTCAGGAACATAAATGACAGGAAGAAAGGAAAGTGTGAAGAAAAAACATTGACGGCTGAAAAGCTGGTGAAAGATGATGTCAGACTGGCTCACAAAGATGGATGTCAAAGAGTTCACAGCAAGGTTTTATCCAAAATAAACTCATGAACAACATCAAGGATCAGGAGAAATTCTCAATCCACTAAAAAGTACAAGTGTAATATTTCTGTGATGACAGCCATTATGGAAAGGGTCTGTGCTCCAATGTATTAATATTGATGTATACATATATGTAAGCCAGGATACTTTTGACCCTGTCTGGATCAGAGAAGATTCAAAACAAATTCAGACTTGTGCACCCAATTCTTGTTTTTTAAAAACAATGCTGTAAAATCATTCCAATCAATTAAAGGAAATCATTAAAAGCCCAAAATTAGCATGAAATTCATGCCCAAGATGAGTGGATGTAAACCTCTGAAAACAACTATACATCAGTGGTAAACATCTGACTCTACTTGGTTACTCGTTATCAACTGAATAACAAGTAACCACAGTTAGCGTGTATTTTGAGAAAGAATAAGTTAAAGTGAAATGATGTCATGTTAAGCTCCTTAATTTCCAGTAGCCGGCAACACAATGCTGCAGTGGTTAGCAGATCGTGGTCCTGGGTTCGTATCCGCCGACTTTTCTGTGTGGCAAGTGAATGTTCTCCCTGTGCCTGTGCAGGCTCTACTTTGGGTACTCTCTCTATGTGTCATGGTGTATCCCGGAATAAGTTGGAAGTTCCCAGTCAGAATTAAAATCTAAACAAGTCTTGGTTTTCCTTGGTTTTCCTGGTACATGCCAAATCCAACATCCAAGTTCCGAGGTATCTGGAACGCAGCATTAAGGTGCAGGCATACCCTTTGCATTGGTCACTTCACGTGCTGCCGCAAAAACGATCATGCAATCACTTCTATTTATGCTCGGCATTAAGGTGGAGACAGCCACTGCAGTATTCACCTGAACAATAGGTGTCCCCACTCAGACAATATAGCAACATCAGCGCTGACATATGAAGAGAAGAACTCAAAACCACAAGCTAGCACACTGCCTAATGCTTTTCTACAAAGTCTCATCTTTTCAAACTATTGCAACATCCGCCCCAACAGAATCTGTAAACTTCTGAACTTCTGCTCTGAAATATCAATAAAATGGTGGTGAAAACTGACAGTAAGAAGGCCTTAGGCTTCTAAAAGACTGGCAACTGGCTGTACCCCACCTTCTAGCCTATGATAGCCGGGGTAGTCTCCAGCACCCTCTTAACACTGAACTGGATAAACAGAAGAAATGGATGGTTGGAAAAGGAAATGGATATTCAAAATCATCATTAAATCTACAAGTTACAAAAAAAATACTCTATTTATTTATAGCAATGTCTATTTTTAAAAGTAACATGGGGCACTTTTTTCTAAAGTGGTGACTTTATACATACGTTTATATGCCGAAACCATTTCTCCCCGCCCTAGGAGCTCTGGCAAGCGCATCACAGATATTTACTCACTCCTGAGAGTCTGAGGAATGTGGGTCAAAGTGACTTCATTTAAATATTAGGTTATACACATTTTTTTAAAAACAATAACGCAAGGTGAAAATGTTTAAAAAAAAATCTAAATGCAGTAATATTTTGTTTTTGAGCAGTTTTTCATCACATTGAAAAAATATCTCCATCACTGTGGACTGTAGGTGTACACTAAGGTTGTACATAGACGCCGGTCAGGACAAGAACAATGCAGTACAAAATTGGATCAGAGAAGCCAAGTGGCCTGGTTAGCAGAGCTGCTGCGAAGCGGGGCATTTTCAACTTATAAACTCTTTCCTATTTTACCTCCTGAGAGTCCAAAGCCTTTTTAACAATTAGAAAAAATTACATTAGAAGAACAAAAACATAACTTTTTCCACAAAAATATCTTTTCCCCCCAAAACATGCTTTAAATGATTCCCGTGCTTTACTTTATTATATTACTGTGATTTTCAGTTAATTCATTTATTTGTTATTATTATTATTTGGCTCCATTTTAGATCTAATCTTCCACAGGCTTCCCTTAATTCAGTTTGTCATCCTTCTCCTTTTAAGTAATATTAGACATAATTTACTCAACTCCATCTGAGCCACATCCCCACTGTAGCACATTCCTGGAGTAGCATTTGAAATACATAATAACAGCATGAAAGCAAGTGCCAGCATCAATGAGAGAAACTGATGTAAGCTCTTAGGCTCCAGAATCTATTTTGTTTTTTAGCTACACACAGGATGTAAAGCAGAAAAAGAGAAGAGGTGCGTGACTTGTGTTTCCTGAAAAACACCACACAGACAGTGAAGCATCTTACTTTGCATGGCAACTGGATTCTCGCAAGATTTACAAAATCATGATCTTTCTAAGCTTTGAGCTACGTGTGTCTATTTATACCAAAGTGTGCAATAAGAAGCTGCAGGCCAATAAGGTAACAACCATTATGGGTCTTCATAGTGTCACCATTTCTAATGCAATTTTATCTTTATTTAAATATGAATTATAAAAATAATCTACCTCAATACTTTTGACATAATTACCTACAATTTGAATCCACAGTGTCAGCTTGTAGAGCATCACTAAAAACAATGTAGTGATGTACTGCACTAATATATAATATCACCAAAAAGAAATACCATGTAGTTAAATATATGATTTAGGCTCATGATGGTCAACTGAGCAGGACGTGCAGTGGTAATCTAAAAATGATTAACTGCATATTAAAAATCAAGTCTACAGGTGCTCATACTGGAAAATTCAAAGTGAAAGATACACTATGTTTATTTGGTCAAAAACACACATAAACAAACAGGTTTGAAATCAAACATGTTAAACAAAGGCCCCTGAAGAATGATTTAACAGCATTTCACTGTTTCTTTCAGCTCCAGTTGCTGAAAACAAAAACAATTCTCTTGCTTTTCCAGGAGCGGCACAATGTTTGACTACTGACTATGCAAATGGTTATATAAGGTCAAGCCTCAACAAAATCTAAAATCAGAATAAATTAAATAATCAGCTAAATCTAAGTAACCATTCCTCCAGAAATAAGAGCATCAATAAAACCAGAGTGCTTATAATGGGCTACTCTATTTCCACCCGGTGACGGTACACTGTGGAGGTAAGTAAGATAAAAGCTCACTGCTTCCAGCAAGAAATGTTTTCTGCATGCAGTGCAGGCAGATGCTTTTCCTCACAGCTGACAGATTCTTTCTTTATAATACTTCCAGCCTTGAATAGACGTTCCAATCTCACATATAAAATCTCTTATGATCTCAGGTCTAAGCAGATTCATTTTTCCAGCTAATGTACAATGTTGGAGCTCAAGCATAACAGCATGTTGTTCACATAGATTTGCAGCTAATTAAAGGAAGTGACAGGGTAATAAGCAGCTGACATTACTGTGCACCCTCTGAAAAAGAACATGTGTGGAGATGCTAAATTTGCTTCGGTCGAGGGTACTTTATCGTGTTCCAGTTGCGATCAATTTTAAAGTAATTAGGATTAGCGTGCATAGCTAATCAGTTCATTGGCTTAGGTCAGAGCAGGATGACCACTGTGGATGCATCTTAACAAAATGTGCCCACAAAGCTGTGTCACATTTAGTTGTTTGTTCAACTCAGCTGTTTATTACTGCTCCTTAGGGGAGGAAGGCAATTATAATGTTGAGCTTAAGTCAGAACTGCAGAGATTAATTAATTAACCAAAGTCCTTTTCTACAGTGACAAAAATTAGCTTGGAGTTCAAGTAGGTGAAATTAAAATAGGCTTTCTGCTTGGAACCTGACTACTTCTGGCTTTATGATGCAGGCGTATAAGAGAGGAGAAGATACAAATGCAGCCAATGAAACATGTACCCAGTGCACTTTCTATTTGCATATCTGCCAACACAGTACAACAGATCTGTGATATTTTAAATATCACAATAACACTACAGGCCTGCTGATATCAGTCTAGCTGCTGTGTGTGGGAGGTATCCTCAAAGAAAAAAAAGAATAAGACAAAAACGTTTTGTATCATTACTCGTTCTGCGTCCGCATTACACATTCACCCACCTGCGGTGAGAATTCCTCCTGAAAAGGTGTCACTGAAATGGGCATACACGCATTTTTTCCTGCCCTCTGATTGGACTGTATGCACCCCTGAAAATTTTTGGGTCCCCCTACATTTGATTGCAGTATTCGAGTGAATAAAGAACAAAACCGCACTACTTTTAGGGCTGACAACTCCTACAAGGTGAATTTTTCTATTATGACTAACAGAAGCGTTCCTGCCTCCAGACTCTCTGTGCACATTACTGCAAGAAATATGAACACAAACAGTCTGATGAAGGCAAAACAAAACTAAATCTGTTTGCTTACTCAAAAGCAAACAGAGCACAGTCATTGAGTGAAACCATTCAAAAGGCCTAACTCCTTTCATTCCTAATATATAAATGATGAAAAGCAAAACAGATTTGTATCAAAAGTATGTGAGGGTGGTCTCTGCCTATGCAGCTACTCATGGAAAAACCTGGATATTATTCTAATAGTCCTGAAACAACATCTTTATATATGGACATGTCAAAGCTAGTGAATAAAAGTACAGGGGATGTCGATAAATGTCATCTTCATGGAGGAAATTGCTAAAGTGACCACAACTACAATGAACAAAAACAAAAAAAACCCACAATATTTGAAGAAAAGAAAGAACCGATTCCAAGTTTCTTATGTACTGTTTAGACACAATGAAGGGATTTTTATATGTAGATGCATGACATGTTAATAAAGAGAACCTACATCAACATATTTACGCTGTTCAGTTTTTAAATCAGCCACAAAGTTTTTTTGGACCTTGAATCCAAAGACAAGATTCTTAACTAAAAATAGCTGACAGCATTAGGACAGAAAGGGGGAAAGAAATGTGGAGGTTAGAAACCAATGCCTGCATGTAAACCAGGAAAAGAAGAAAAAAAATGTAGCACGACCTCCAACTGATCAACAGCATTCACACATTTGAAGCCAAAACACAGCAGGCAATCATGCTTTTCCAGATCACGCATCCAAGTTTGTTTGGTTCCCCCCCCCCCCTTTCACTGCGGTACAATGACAGTTGGACCGAGACAGTTCAATGACCTCTGATCACACGACAAAACCCAGGATACATCAAGGACTTCTGCAGCACTGGATACACCTGGACGTGAGTCATATCTCGTCTGGAGTTGTCAACAAACCCGTACACACTCATCCTACTCTTACCTGCAAGATGCACGGATACCCATGGGATGATGCAGGGAGGAGGCCCAGAGAAGAGAGGGTGTAGGTGTTGAAAAAGCCTTTCACTCCATCCAACAGGAGGAAAAGAAAGAGGGATTAGAGGTTCAGAAAAGGGAAAGGGATGGAGAGAGTTAAAAAAAAAAGTACAAGTGGAGGAGAACGAGGAGAAAGCGATCAGTGCTGACAACTGAAAAGCAGTGATTATAACAGAAGAGAGGAGAGAAGAGGAGAGTGGATGGATCAGAGCAGCGAGGGGGAATACGAGCGAAGAGAGGAGAAATGTAGAGGCTCAGCTGCAGGCTGAGCACTGAGGCTGAGTCCTGGAGCGCAGGGTACCACTGCACACTCACCGACTCTCTCGCTCACTTTTTCCCTCTCACACATTCACGTCTCTCTTTCTCTCCGTCTGACCGAGAACTCTCCTTGGCTGTCGTCAGCCTCTGGCCCAGCCCCCTTTCACCGACAGCTGGGACATGATTGGATGATACAGCCCAGCACTGCATTGCAGGTGAGGGACGACATCAACCCGCCACACACACACACACACACACACACACACACACACACACACACACACCAATCTGACCAAAACAACACTGTTCTCCTTTCCCCCTCTCTGTCTGTCGATCACCATCGCGCCTGCCTGTTATTCAACAATGTTTCACTTACTCATATTTGCACGGAAACATCAATGCTGCAGTTTATTGTGCAATCATCAGACCTTACTCATAGAAAGGCAGACTTTCAAACTGTTGGACGATTCATGTAATGGGGGACGAATCAGCTAGGTATCCACAACTTGAAATGCTGCTGCATTTCACAAGTTTCTGCAGCTGTATTGGGGTAGCTTTGCATGACTTGGGGCCATTTTTTTGTGATTGGCCATTTAACATTTTCCAACAGGGCACAATGAGATTGCTGAACCTCCTCCTCCCTCCACACATATACTTGCTCACAGTGAAAATGAATACTAAGAAGCCACCTGAGGGACATGAATGATTTAGCAACTTCTTTCCAACTTCTAACATACACATAGGAATAAATGATCAACATGTTGTACAACGTGTAACACGTATTGAAGTTACTAAAAAAACCTTTTAAAATAAAGGTAACGTACACTGTATGGGCTCCGGGATACCTCAGAACTCAACAGTATTTAACATCAGCCACATGAGGACAGGTCTCCAGCGCACTGCAATCGTAGTTATTCTGATAAGAATCTCAAAGCAGTGTAGTATTGTCCTTGTTAACGCAACCAATGTTGATTTTGACACCAAATTTTGGTTTTGTTTTAGTCAGTCTTTTGACTAAAACCTGAAAATTTTAAGTCAAATTGTAGTTAACTAAATATCATAAGATTACAGTAGATGCAATCTAAAGTTGATTTAGTTGACTATAAAATATAAAATGTTAAAGTCTGTCGTGTTTTTACAGATGAGAGTTGCTCCACGCAGTTTACAAAGCATCTTAGATTAAGGCTGGATCACTTCCAAATTCATCCCACCTTTCTACACAACGTAATTTGTTCTGAATCTTGCCAGAATTCTTTCATCTTGTTTCTATTCATTACATTTCACAACAATTTTTGTCCTTGTGCATTAGCTTTTATTTAGTCATTGTCTTGTTTTTTGTCATAATAACAGAAACTATGAGTCAACAAAACAATTCAGCAATGTTGCTTTACAGCCAATTACCTAAATTAGCAAGATAAAATTATACAAATGATGCAAAAAAAAAAAAAGTACAAAATAAAAATTATCCCTACAAAAGCAGCCAGTTATGAGTACTGTGTTTGTGTTGTTGAAGATATCTGAGACAGTAAATTAAATACAACTACAGAATAATACAAAATCTGGACAATGCAGCAAATCCACCTTCTTTCTATATATGAGAGTTACTTGGTTTGTACTCGTCCCCAGAACACACATGAAAATGTAATAAGTAAAAGCTTAAGTGTAAATAGAGAAATTCGTGATAACTGAATCTCATTTCTCTGATGCAGTTTCAGATTTGTTGTCTTGTGCACACAAGACACTTGAATGCAACCTAGCCAATTACAATGAAAAGCTTTGAAAAAAAGAGCTCTATAAACTTTGCGCAGTCACTTTGAAGTTCAAAACAGTTTTCTGTGTTTCAGTGTCTGCTGCCAGTTTTTATTATACATTAAAAAAAATCAGATAGTGAAAATAAGGCTGAAAAAATTGGTTGTTTTTATCCAACAACAACAACCAATTCAGGAACCCACTGACTGCCATCTAATAACTTAACCCTCTAGGCCACAATGGTTAATCCTTTTGGTGGGGCAAGCAATTATCGGGATAGCTGATATCTGGTCCAAGGCTTCCTGATCTGAGCAGATACCTCTTCAAAAAAGCCTAACTGTGGTCATGCAATAACTGATTATCTGGAGATTGCGCTGCAGCCAGTGCATTCCCTGGGTTGTTCTCCCTGCAGACCTTTTACATTCATGCCAAAGCCTGCTTAAATATATTAGGTCTAAACTACTTGGTCTAGAAAGCCTCTGGAACCAAAACTCTTATCTACACTCCTGTTTTTAGGGATTAAAGCGACAATAACCACATGCCAAAATTTGAACAGCCACAGCTTCAACAAAAGAGTTAAACAGTCACCCTGAGCTGACTGTTTAACTCTTTTGTACACAAAGACCCAATAAATAGTCTGTATCTGTGTTATTCAGTTATTGTCCGTCAGAGAGCCAAAATCTAAAAAAACTGCAATCACTTTACATACCCGTCACTTCTGAGCACACATCTGATCTGACAGAATGTGTTAGCATCTCCTGCTTTCTCCTAGCTGAACTTTTTCCACCCATCCAGCCCTATCAGATCGTTAGAGCAAAACAAACAAGGGCACACAGAAGCAGTGGAGCTTGTGAGGATGGAGTATGGCCAAGAAGTTTAGCTTCCCTACTTGCTCCTTCGAAATGAAATCAATGCAAAATGCCTCGGCAGCAAAATGAAACAGCAGCAATAGGTATCTGTGCCGAAGGCCTCAGGTTGCAGTGCAAACAAAGTGTAAATGCGTGTGGTGCAGCATTTTGCCTTAAGCACTCGAACACCTACTGAAGGCATACGAGTGAAGCAAAGGATGCTTGTTAACGTCCTCAAATCTTCCTCACACAAATGACTTACATATACCTGCTGTGTAAGCACCAGCTTTATATAAAATGTTCTTTCCAATATTCAGAGCTACGTGGGTTAACTTTACAGAAATTTGTCTTAATAGAGACAGTGTTTTATGCTACACGCTGAGTTTTTTTGTACAAACCAGGTTTCCAAGCAGACTGAGAAAGACACAGAGGGAGGGAGAGGCCAACACACCACTACTTAAACCACTGCAGATTTCCATGGTTCACAAAAACAAATCTCTCCATAAAAACAGCTGAAACCCCGACATTTTCGAGGCCTGATGTGACCCGCCTCCCCATGACACCCAACACAAAAAAACCACCCCCCCAAAAAATACTCATATTTACGTGTATTTATTCTGCTTCTGACAAGACGGAAGGAAGAACAGTGGTTAACCTACAGCATGAGGACAAAAAGAAAGCAAGAGAGAGAGAAACAGAGCAACACAGAGCTGTAGTCAGCTGCAGATGATGAAAGATTTGATGTGTTATGTAATGAACTGCAGCAATGGCTGGAAGAGAAAAGGGAGCAATGAAAGCAAAATATAACAGAGAGCAATGGTGCTGGAAAATATAATAATGGCTATTCGTGTTCAGTCGCCTGAGAGGACCGCAGTCCTAAAATTAAAATCTGAGGCACAGAAATTTGCAGGGAAAAAAAGGTTTCCTGTCTGACGTGATGCAAACAAACAAGAAAACAAGTCTGCAACTGAAACAAGAAATAAAATTTTAAAGAAAGCGAGAATAAGGTCCTGTGTGACAAGTATACTCCTGTTCTCAGTCACTTGTAAAAGGACTAAGTGAAACACATGAACAGGCAGTGAGGTGCCTAGTAAGGCAAAAGCCTGAACGTGCTCCCTAATTTAAAACAAAAATAAAGGGGAAAAAAATGGGATCAGAACATCAGTATGTCAGCCAAGCTCTGTCTAAACTAGCAACACAAACTCATACACACACTAAAACACTACTCTGACTCCCATCATGGCAGATTAAAGAACCAAAACATGCATGCTCCAAGTCTGACTCGCTTCCCACAAGAGAACTGCAGCGCTACTCACTTGCATGTTAGACCGCTGGCAAGCTTCACTACAGCTGAATTGATGGAGAAGATCCAGTCCAGAAGCCACATGACTAAAAAGACACTAGCCTAAAGCTTTGTTACACAAGTCTATGATGAACTAAAATAAGCGCTGGCAAAGGTCTTTTTAAAGCTAGATTAAGACTTTTGTGACCTGAGACCAGGTCCGTGTGCTCTCCGCTGGCTCTTTAACTGTACACTAGCTGCTGTGTCCTTTCAGCACAGCAGCCCCAACAGAGCGACTGACACAAGAGAGTGGGAGGGAAGGACCACGATAGGAGTAAGGGTGAGAGAGAGAGTGAGAGAGAGAGAGAGAGATGAGACAAAAAGAGCCAGATAGTGCAAAAGGGAGACAGAGTAAGAGGAAAAAAGTGGAAAAAGAAGATTTGATCCATCCTTGAATGGTTTCTACTTGTGTGTTGCAGTTTATGCAGTTTAGTAAGTGAGTAAGTAAGCACTTTCTTCTGAACACCTTACACTGTATAAAAGATGGACGTAGCCACCATGATGACACACACTGGTTTCTGAAGTCCTGTTTAGAAGCTTCAAGACGAACGCTTTCGCTGTCTCTGTACTTTGAAACGAGTGAGTGGTGGATCTGATGGTGAAACCAATAGCTCATTGGTTAAGCACTTGTCAATCTTTAACCAAGTTGTTAGCCTCCTTTTTTGGCATATAGAATAACCCAAATTTACAAAACTGACCTAATGTTTTATTCAGTAGGACGTGAAATGAGCAACTGAGTGTTTGAGATCATCGGGAAAGTGTTCCTAGATCTCCTGGCAGAGGAACATCTTCCCTCTGCTATCACTCTTTGCTATAATGTCGGTTGAAGGCTTTTCCACACTGACTTCATTTTTCTTCAACCAGATGCTACCTCCATCTTTTACACTGTCTATGCTGAAAATGCATGCAGTGCATCATTGTTTCATGTGCAAAAAGTTTTCAAGGGTTGTGACTAGTGCTGGGCGATATGACAATATATATCGTGTGGACGATAGAAAAGTGTCTATCGTGCCATTTGTCTTCTATCGTTTCTAACCCTAATTTTATAAATTATTACATAAAATATATCATTAACCCATTACAACCGGTCGGAGCAGGCACACTCCGTTTTGCCTAACTATTTTTAAATCCCTGTAGAACTGGAACCACGCAAGGTAGCGCAATAATTTTTTTTGCATATGAAACCGTAGGAGTTGTACTTACATCTTATTCCATTAGCTTGCCCTAGGTCACGGTTTCCTTCCACGTATAGCTTTGCAAAAATTGCATAAAAAGCACTTCCAGCAACAAAAACATAATATTCCAGAAACACGCTTTGCCGATCCGATCAGCTGTTCATAACACTTCCTACGTTGGAATATAAGTCAGCGCGAACTATCGCATGTCCGCCATTACCTGTCCGAAACCGGATGTGACGTCATTTTCGCGGAGAATGTAGTTTTTTACCTTCAAAGCCTATGATGGTGTTTTTAAACGTCCTGTTTGACTTTATGCTTTTCTGTATCGTTTCTGGGATGCTTAGAAGTCAAATTACACTGTTGGAAATAGTTTATTTTGATGCACATGCTGTTTTTTGCAAATTTACATTATAATATTTATTTTCATTTTTCCTGTAGTATATAAAAATTAGTGTATCTCAAAAATAAAACTATGAAGACACTCAAAATAAATTTCTCGTGGTTGGAAACTATTTTGTGCAACTTTTTTGTATTTACAGTTTTGAGGGATAAGCCTCTTAAATTTCTCTAACTAGAAATATATGTAAAAAAATATATGTAAAAAAACAAAAACAAACGATTTTCAATTTTTTTGTAGTTTATTGCACTTTTTTGCAATTTATGTAGTTACTATGGACTTAATGCATACATATTATTAAAATTTGGGCTATAACGGTTGTATCGATGTATAGCAACTTGAAATGCTCCCACAAATGGCACTACAGCATGTAAAATGTAAAGATAAGCTCTGGCGGACTTGGTTCTATGGTAGGTCTTAAAGGGTTAAATAGCCTGTGGCAAATATATTAGTGTTGTCTTCTCACTATACATACTCTTAATTTTATGCAAGAGAAAATAAAGTATAAAAAAATGATATTTTTCGCAAAGAAACTCTGTCTTGTGGTTTTGCGACATGGTGCTTCTTTACGTGCACCCGGATTTGCGACATGCTTTACGGTAACTCAAAACAAAGACCGCACCCTCTCCACTCGCTGTTTACAGACTGCATACTTTCCAGATGACCACAGATCAGGTGGTATATCGTGATATATATCATTATCGTGATATAAAATAATTCATATCGTGATAAATATTTTTTCCATATCGCCCAGTAGGGCTGTGCGATATGACCAAAATCTCATATCCCGATATTAAGACATCTATCGTCGATATAACGATATAAATTACAAAAATGTAACATTTCCTGTAAATTCTGTGAATCTCGGGCATCTCGACTTGCGTGAAGTGTTTCCAGCTGGGCGTCGTGTACCTGGAGTCGAGTGTTTTAACTGATGCATGGAACTATACATTTTTAGACGTAAGTTGTAACGGCCGCCGTTTTCTTTGTGAGTATTTATTACACAGCGTGCTGCGGGGAAAAGTCTGTTCTAACGTTTGACTCTAAGGTTTATTTTTTAGCACCTGGCGGCTCTTTTTTGCTTCTCATCCGTTAATACTCTGCATCTTTCACGTGACTCGTTTTATTTTGAAAAGCCTCAACAGGATCTTGAGCTTTATTGTGAAAGGTTTATGTGGAAAATAAACAAGCGGACACGCCGTGGTTTTACCGTCGTTGTTGCTAACGAAAACGCATAAAAAACAAGCGCTTGTCCGTCCGTAGTGTGGTTATATTAAATATAAGAGAAAGAGAGAACTTTAAGAAATTAATATAGCCACTACAGTGACCATCAAAATGATGAAAAAATATTGCCGTAAACAGTTTATTTTGCGACACCACGAAACAAACGATAGCGTAAAATGAAACGATAGACGTTTTTCTATCGTCATCCGATATATATCGTTATATCGAACAGCCCTATCGCCCAGCACTAGTTGTGACAAATTTTAATGACTGTCACTCAGCAAAAAAAATCAGATGAATCACAAGAACAAGAAGTTAAGCCCAAAACTGCCATGTTGTCAGTAATATTAAAATCATGATTTAGGTCAATACAAAACAATATAATATGGGATAATGCAAAATCGTGGAGCCTGAACAATCAAAATATTGTATTTTTTTGTGGAAATCATGCATCCTCCAGATTAAAGAACAAAGGGACCATTCAGCCAGCGGACTTCAATGAACTATAACAGAAATGACTACTCGACCAACGGTACTCTAACTGTCCATGTCCATAATCCAGTATAATCAAAGCCTTACTATGTATACATGTACAGAAGTAACATGTACATATGTGAAGGCACCATTAATGGTGAATGCAAGCTTTTTGCTACCATCTTCATGACAATTTCAGGAAAGGTCTTATTCCAGCATAACAATGTAAATGTTTTCAACGTGTTGCTGGCAACCAACTCAAAATAATGAACACATGTATGGATTTTAAAAATTAAAAAAATAGATAAATAAATAACCAAAGGTCTCTGTTTCAACATGTGATGCATTGTATTGCACAGCTGTCTTAAAATGAAAATAGAAGGTGTAAACACACAAATGCATTTGTGGTTGCATCAGGAATCCAGCCATGTATCCACTGTATTAAAAAAATCTGCCAGATCAAACTGCGGCGCTATCAGCTGTCACGACCCCTTGTAAAGAAGAGAGCAGCCAGAAGTAGCTTTTATTGTTTAACATATGTCTTAAAATAGGATCAGTGTTCCAAGCGGTATTTTTAGTTAAATATATGGCAGGGTTGTTATGCAAATACATTTTGTGTGTTCTGTTTTGTTTTTTTATACACATAACACATGCATATGCATACATATACAGCTGGATTCACAACTGTCTGTAAAAATCTATAGCTTGCAAATGTCATGCACTCCATACACACACTCTAAATATAGCCTTTTTGTGCCTTTATTGGGTTGCTGTTTAAAATCTATTCTCCTCTGTCCTTAACGTTATAAAGGTGAAATATTGCACTTTAACCACGGTGATAAAGTTTATACAACTGTCCCGAATTGTGACAAACCATGCACTCAAACTATCTGAAGCATCAATATGTTTAAAATTGACTCCTTGTCGTCCAAAGTAAACAAAACCCCTCAAATGTCAAAGCACTTTCTGTATAATTATGAACTAATTTAAAACTATCTTCAATTATAAAGCGTTACAATGTGATCAGTCTGTATGGCAAATGATCTAATAAGAGCCAAGTTTAGAGCCAAATGATAGAAAGCAGCCGAGCAGTTTTCATGATGAACCATCTGTTTCGTGTCTTTATAATAATATAAATGAACTTGTGGTGTGAAAACAAGAGAAAGGTCCATTTTCACTTACTTTTTGCCAGGTTTCCGGGGCTTTGTCCTCTTCTTCCTTGCTTGCATCGCTAATACTAAAGAGCAGAGAGGAAAGTGGTACAACATAAAGCACAGCTCCAAATATAGCAGCTGTATCTTTATAACACGACACCATGTCAAAGCCGTTTTCGTGACTTTTTATTCCAGGGAGTGCTGGTGTAACTCGTAGTTCAAACTTATATTAGCAACAAAGGAGGCTAGCAGGTTACTCCGCGTACGTAAACAGACAGAAAACCGGCCTCAGGGGTGTGTTGCCTCACATAAAAGAGGCATTTTAAGTTAGCTGCTAATAGCCAACTTGGTGCTTTTCACAGTGAAATGTGATATTTCCCCTTTCTCTATTATCATGTGGACCCCTGGTGAATTTTATTTAAAGTCTTTGGGACTGTATGTATCATTTATACTCTAACTCGGATCGACACTTTCCGCATACTTTGTCCACCATCTAATCTACTATCTGACGGCTATAGCTAGCATACTGTTAACACACATACACACAGAGAGAGCAGAGCGCATGGTCCACTCATACTTTCTGTCAGTTCTTAACGTTTCTTGTTATAACATTAGTTGTTACTATCGTTTCAGCAGACAGCTGGCCTGATAAATGTCGAAAAGAAAAGCGTATGTCCTACAAGAATCCGTATAAAAAGCATTTTGCTTCAGTTAGCTACGTTACCTTTTCTTTCCATGCTGAAAACCAGTCAGGGCATACGCTGCGTTCGAGGACTGTTGGAAAAGTAAAAACTCTAAAGTGCGCCAAAATGACCAAACAGAGCGGTATGAGTTTGTTCCTGGGGGCAGTGTCCGTAGATACCACCTTCGATCGTACTAAGTATCTTTTGTCAAATAAATTTAGCGCTCAGAACTTCATTTTGGAATTCCTTGCTAAGTTTGATTGTTAGCTTTACTGCCTGGTTATTCAGGGTCACAACTGTAATCATTTTTAGGATGTTGATTATAAAACATCTTATCTGTCTCAATGATGGCTTGGGGATTATGCATAATATTTGGGAAATTATAGACGACAGCAGGAAATTGAGTTGGTACTTGTTTTTATTGTTGTTTATTTTTGCATTGAAAATTCACACTTCTTCCAAGAAGAAGAAAAGCTTCCCTGAGAAAATAAATATTTTTGACCTATGAGTATTTTGGATTTTAATCATTACTTTTCCCCGTCATCTTGCAGTTTGGGCTTTTTATAAATCAAGGAGAGCCTACAAAGTGCTGAGAGCATCAGAGAGAAGCATCAAAGCAGCTATCAACCTGAGAGGAGCACTGAGTCAGCACTCTGTTTGCATGAAAAAACATAATTTACTTGTAATTATCTAAAATGCCAAGCTGGGTAACAAACTGAAGTGTTGTACTCCTTTTACTACTAATTATTATTTATTTTCTTCTTCAATGCTGGGAAAACATTCAACTGACTTATACTTGGTATTTAACTCTGATGCTTCACAAGTGTCACAGCTTGGGTGACCAGGTGTCCTTTTTATGTGGGAATGAATGCACTGCATTTTTATCCCTTGTCCCATAATTTGACTGATTTTGTAGGCCAGGCAAATTTTTAAATCCTGGCTTTTGCACTGTGGATATAAAGGGAATGCTTTGCTGTTATACTTAGTAGCAGGTTAGCCCGTCTAATGCCATACTCATTAGGGAAAGTCACTACAAAGTCACAAGCTTTGGAGATTTTGTTAAATGTGATGGAAACTACCAGAAAGGAAATGAAGCGGGGATTATATTTTGGGAAATAGGAGTTTTTGTCTTTTTTACTACCATTGTTTTTCAGTTTTGCACTGGGAGTAAATATGGCGTGAAGAATCTGGATTTGGATGTGGCCAATCTGTGGATATGAATTTCATGGTCATTTTGGGCTATTGATGATTTCTTTTAATGGTTCTTTTTCCAGGGTGAAATGACTGTACAGAATAAATCTTTAATTAATTTAAAAAACAAGTGTTGATTTGAATTTATCTTGGATTTTCTGTAATCTATACAGAGTCTAAAAGAATACATAGGGTTCATATATAAATATATATATTAATCAAATATATACATACATACAATTCTCATCTGTGAGCATGATTTATGATAACTGGTAGTTTCTCAATGGCAGCATAAAAAGGATTTCTTTGACATCACTTACTGGACAGATCAGTACTCAGAACAATGGAATAAGAACAGAGTGAAGATCTAAGAAAGAGAACTGTAGATTTACACAAGTTGGAAAGGTCTCTTGTAGCTTTTTCTAAACTATAAGGATTAAGTTAAATAGTTGGATCTAAATCATTTGCAGTCAATGACTACCTGAACTCTAGAATTCGTGAACGTCACCAAATGTGTTTGCTTTTACTGCAGCCACCTTCATTTGCTGCTCTTCTGTGGGTTTCTCTGACTTCAGTTTTGTATTTAATAAGTGAAGTTCATGCTCTGTTTGGTTGAGACCAGGTGACTGACTTGGCCATTGAAGAATATATTTAGCCTTGAAAAGCTCTTAGGTTCCTTTTGCAAGTTGTTTCAGCTCATTATCTATTTGCACTGTGAAGTGCTGTGATCAGTTTTGCAGCATTCATCTGCATCAGAGTGGAGAGCCCTGCACTTCAGAAGTCATCCTGCTACTTCTCAGCTATGAAGCCTCAAAAACACTGGGATAAATAAGGTGACATAGAAAACTTGTCCAATAATAATAACAATAATAATAATAATAATAATAATATTAAAAGACTCAATGACCATAGCTCTTGAAGAAAGTCCTGAGGGTCTTGGACTATTGATTATGTGAGTTGTCAAATGAGAAAAGCACAGCAAACTGTGAACACTGGCATCCTTTTAACCTTAAATGCAGGTGTGCAGCCGATCCTTGTTCTGTTAAAACGTCTCTGTCGTTGTTGTGCCGTGTATTTGTGGAGTGGCTGTTTGGAGGGCAAAAGTCAGATCACTCCTCGCATGCACAGCCTAATCTATGTGGCTTAGTTTGTGTTTTAGGCGCTTTGTCTTTAAGATAAAGCAGATTTTGTCTGAGAGAGTGTTGCTGACTCTGGGATCTTGGAGTTTCTCTGAAAAGCCCGGCAGGCTTTCAACCCGTCACACACCAGATGACAGAGAACTTACCCAGACAAGTTCTGCTCTACTTGTGCTATGCTGCCATCCAATGGTGATATGCTTAAAAAGGAAAAGAAAGGCTAAAGCTCACCCAATGAATGAATTCTGTTACAGCTTTGAAAAATAGTAGGCTTTATTTTCTAATGGTGGTATTTACAGGTGGCGTGGCCTGCTAGCTTGATACATGTGGTCAAAAAAAACAAACAAACAAAAAAAAAAAACCCAAAAAACATATTTCAGGCAGACGAAGTGTAACCAAATTTACTACTGACATCGGGATATGGACAAAATAAATATCCTATCTAAATCAATGCAGTTGTTTAAAAATGATAAAATATGAGGCTTCGGCATTGCCCTTCAGCATCCAGTGAGTAAACATATGCACTTTCCTGCATACATGTGCCCCCCCCCCCTCCTCTAAATTACTCTAACAGGCTTCTGGTGCTGCTTAGAAAACAATCATTACAGAATCACAGAATAACATGAAATCTTGATTTAGCACACAAAGAGTAAAATAACACATTAGAAAAAATCACTACATTTAAAACAAGCGGCTGAAATCAAACGTGACTGATGTCTGATATTGTTTGGGTGCCAAAGGCAGAGCAACTGTGGATACAGCTTACGAGTCTGACTTTTCAAATGGTTCACATTGGAAGCAGTTTGTCATAAAAGTCTTCACACTAAAAAAACAGTTTAGTGGTTTGTTAGTCAATAAATGGTGACTTATATGCCACCGTTTCAGGATATGTTTTGGGTTTCTTTTAAAAAAAAATTGTGATAATTTGTTGATCCGTGAATGAAGGAGCGCTGTAAACAACCTCAGCAACGGTAATTTAGCAAACTGAGCAGAATGTATCAAACTGATTCCAAACGATCTCTTGATAACATTGTCGGCTCTTGATATGAAAGCTGTAGTCACTGTGGCTCAAGTGATCTATGAAATTATCGATGACACATTTGGATACTAATACAATAAGCTCTCCATAAATAATACAAACAACCTTAAATTCTGACAAATAATATTCTCTTTTACATCAATATACAAACAATATAAGAAAAGATCATAAATATACGGCGCAAACTGGCGCCCCAAACATTCCATAAACATTAATAGTACTGTTTCATAAATGCAATATGATTAAATTACATTGTCGGCTGACGTTGTAATGGAAAAACATTAAAATTTGAATAAACTAGTAAGCCAAAAACTCTGGCTTTAACATGCTGTGGTGAAACTGGAGAGGTTGGTGGCCGTTCGCTGAAACATTCATGTGAGACAACAGAAAACAGAAGTGCAAGAAGACGGAAGAAGGTTACTGGGGGGGGGGTGCCATGTGTAAAACTCAATCATTAAGAAATATGAAGCCTTGAATTTTCCATACTGGGCTGAATATTTTACATATTTTGATGTATCCTATACATATTCTAAATAAATTACACACAGTATCGGTTTATATGCCATTCTAGAACAAACTGTCATTTTGGGCGGCTGACGAGCGTCTCGGTTAATTCAGACTACTACACGTGTGGTAGCTGTTTTTCCAGAAAGATTTATGTACAAATACTGTTTCTGTAGTATCTACATAGTTCTATGTACTCGTAGAAATAACAAGAATTTAAAATGTGCCAAAAGATACACTTCACACTCAGCATTGTTTAAAACTTTCCAGAATTTTTGTCCTACAGCATTATTTTCAGCTATTTTATTTTTTTTATAAAACACATAATAGATGTTTAGTTATTACAATTTGCCTGGAGATACTGACATGTAATGTTTTCTTTTTTTATTTATTTTTTTTGCTGTGTATGTAGAATAAGGGACAGAATATAAAGAATATATGTCTGAGATAAAAAATTACTAATGCAAAAGGAGAGTTAAAGTCTACCTCAGCACGGTGGGATGCATGTTAAGAAAAACAAAACAGCAGAGCAGGGGACGGTATGAACACGATGTCAAGTTTTTTGTTTTCGTTTCCCTGATAGCGCAACGTCCCCCCCACATATGAATGACGGCAGGCACTTGAATGTCATCGCTGTGCGCGTGTATGAGGAAAGTGGCGGATAGTCACATGAGACCGATAGTCCTTAGAAAGTGTTTCTTGGAAAACAAATCGTGGAAGAGAGCCGCTTCCTCCTCAAGATTCCATGTCGTCTTCGTCGAAAGATGGTGGCACGAAGCTGATGACCTCTTCGTAGGTTAAGGCTGAGAACAGATAATTGAAATTACTTTCCAACGTACAGAATAAATAACCTTTAAAATCTATTTGGTCTTAACAACTCACTTTTCCATTCCTCAATTTCCAGCTCACGGCTTTCAAAGCTCTGGTCGTAAGGCTCTGCTTCAGGCTCGTCATCTGGATCGTGATACTGGGCAAAGTAAGGGTGGGCCAGAGCCTCAGATGCTGTGATCCGCTTGTCTGTATCCAGCACCAACATTTTCTCCAGCAAATCCACCGCTAAAACAACAAAGGAGACAAAGGTGAGTATGAGAAAATCTACAGGTCAGAGCAAAAAGGTCCAGAATGCTATCTTTTCTGTCAATATATGTACTGTGACCACGGTCGATGCGCATATTAACTATGGGCAGCCTTTCAAATAATGGCATCAGCTTCTGTTTGTGTAATCTCACAGAGGAAAAACAATCAGCCTATACTAAACACTTTGATTCCAGTGATCCCAGCTCCATTAAAATGCTGTGCTGGGACCTTAAGAGAGCTTCTATAAACTACTGAATCATGGGGTGTGCTTAGTTTTTCACAGCACTGCACAGAGTCTTGTGAAAACCTTCTTTTTCACATGACTGTATGCAGTGAAGACTTTGAAGAAACTGTGCATGACAATGACAACGATCAGTTGTCATTGTCACTAGTCGGTACCAGATGTATGGGTCGTTTAATCTAATTGTTTTACATTTTAATTGAGACTCAATGCCAATAAAGTCTTTTGTCCTAATGTTATGCAGCCATCTTCCACCAGATGGAGCATGGTTGCTGAGAAACACCATAAATCTGTTAATCTGGGCCCGATTTTTTTGGTTAACGCTTTTACTGTTAGTTCTTTTAAAGGCGAAAAAATGAGATCATGCATACAAACGGGGGAAATAAGCTTTCTCTGATGGGTGGATGGGCTTTTGATGGGTGAGGAGTTCAGTCATTCATGCTGTCGACCCCTGGGTAAAGTGTTCCGACTGGGCATGTTCTACCGAGAGGAGGCCCGGAGGAGACCCGGGACCCAGTGGAGAGAATACGGCCTGGGAATGAGAGCTGGAGGACTTTTTTTTTTTTTCCCTTAAGTGGTTGTCATGAATATTTTATCTGCATGCGTCATTCATAATGCAGCTTTGCAGAGTTTTTGACATTAAATAGTTTCCAAAACTTGATATCTGAGTCTCTTAGTTTAAAACTAGTTGGTTAGTCTAATTTTTTTCCCTTGTTTAGTCGACTAGAAAATTAGTCACCAGGAACATCCTTAGTCTAAAAGCATTTCATCTACAGCATTTATACAAATGCTGCCTGCTCTAAAATGCATTAAGTCAGTGATGGAATAATCCTACAATGACATCCCCTAGATTATCTGCTGAAGAGCTCTTTATGACTCAAGGTGACAACAGTTAATGTAGCTTGTCCATGTTACATAACTTGACATTGGTTACCTGAAATAATTTCCTGATGTGGTATGGGATGCACATGAGAAAGCACCCTTCACTAATCCAAATTGATTTAACATGTGTAGCAATCAGGATTTTTCCTGGCGTGGAACTGGTCTTTGTGCAGTAACTACACATACAAGCACAAATGCTTCATGTAAAGCAGAGCAAATGAGACACTGTTATTTCATGCCAGTGCTAATTGTTTTTCCTCTTGCACTAGCTAAAGCTAAAAAAAAAAAAAAAAATTCCTACTGTGGTAAAAAAAAAAAAAAATCTTGCCAAAACAAATACAGATGAAACCCCTCCATTATTATAACCTACACCACTAGAGGGAGCCAGTGAGCCAATAGCAGCGTAACCCAATGGTGTCATTCTGAAAGAGGAACTTACCAAGAGGGTTGGCACCAATAAACACGTCAGCAAAGTTTCTCTTTGGCATCTGGGGAAGTGAGTTGATATAGTTCCTCGCCTGTGAGAAAACAGAAACAAAGAAGTGTACTGTAGAAGCAAACTGCAGAAGATTTTCAAGAAATAAGGCAGCTTTTAAACTGCAAAAACATGCAATATTTCAATAGAACTACAATGCTAAACTGAATTTGCCTGTTGCAAGACAAACTGTACATCCTCCCATTAAGCCATGTTCCAAGCATTTTAAGTAACACCCAAATCACATGCATTACATAAACACTGTGGTATTATTTTCATAGTCAAATAGGACAGATGATCAGAACACGCTGGCTGCACTGGCAGAGCACTCTCATAAGCCTTGCTGTGACAAGCATGACAAGTCAAAGAGGAAAAGGGGAATGTGTGGCGTGAGAGCAGAGGACAGTATGCAGAAAGGAACTGGTAGGAAATATTTTAAACATCAAGTCTAGCTCCATTTATCTCTAAACAATATTGCAGCTATCAGCTGACAGATGACTGCAGCATGGCCCTGATTCCGGCTGTGGGGAAGAGACGGGGCATGTGGGAAGACGAAGGGAACTTGTCTCACCTCGTGGCTGGGCATCCTGCTTATTAGGGAGGCTGGGGGCGTCCCTGTCAGGCGCATTATCTGCTGCAGCTGGTTTATATCTAAACCTTCTGAGTCAAGGGGTATCATAACATGGAGGTCAGCACATCAAAGAGCAGGTGTAGTTAGGTAGGCTGATGTATAGAAGGGGTAGGGACTGGGGTGGGAACACACACGGGGTGAGGATGAGGAGGATGTGAAAGAAAGGAAGGAAGACAGTTTCTAAACTTTAATATAAATCAAACCTTCATTGTCTGCAACCTATATTCAGATAATCACGAACACTGTGGCCCAGTTTGGCACTAACGTTTTTGTTACTGTCACACAAAAGTTATCAGTGGGGCTCTGAAAAAAGTCATAGTACATGCTGGAAAGAAGCAGAAATCAAAGCACTGTGCTCAAATGGGATAAAAGCGGAGTGTTAAGAGCAAAACAGGTGCAGCTAAGAGGTAGTAGCATTGACACCAGGTCGTAAAATAAAGAGCCAGGGCAACACAGAGGCAATAGGGAGGATAGGCAATGCAAAAGAAAAGGAAAAAACAAATAAATAAAACAAAACTGGATGGGATGGCACTCACAGACTCTGAAGAGATTTTCATCAAGAGCTCGGGCCCTGGCGTTCCGACGAGCATCATTATAAGCTTCAACTGATCAATATCTACCACACTCACATGAAGGAAAACAGAAAGGATGGAGGACATAACGGGGACAGAGGGGTGAGAGGTACAACAGTCGATGCTGTCGCCTGTAACTGATGAAGGTCCACTTTTTCAAAAATAAAAGATATCAAGCACCAACTAAAACTCATACAACGTCACACTGATGCATAAATACTCACAGATAAGTTGAATATTACTATAGCACTTACTGTGGCTGTGTGAAGTATTAGATTAAAGGCGTACTTAAAAATGACAATGTCGATGCAAGAGAAAATATCAAAGCAAATTATAAATGAAAGACCAGAAGCAATCAGAGGGTGACATTGGTGGAGCTAGCAGGCCACAGTGCTGTAGTTTCTGTGCCTGCTGTGGTGAAAAGAAAAAGTAAAACTTCTACTTCACCCATCACAAACAAAACAGAAAGTCTGGCTGGAATTTTCATCCCTCAGACTCATGTGAGTTGAACATGGACGTTTGCAAAAGCTGCTTTTATTCTGGGCATGCTCTTTCATAAATGTAATTCCTGTTGTTTTCTACCTGAATTCTTGATGGTGTCTAAAGAAGTCCTTGTTTTTGTTTCTCACCTGTCTGCTGGGTCAGGGATGAGATACTACTCTAGGTGGAGGAGCTCAAGTATCTTGAGGATCTTGCTCACGATTGAGGGGAGACTGGAGGGTGAGATTGACATACGGATTGGGGCGGTGTCTCTAGTGATACGGATGCATCGACCTGCTGTGGTGAAGAGAGAGCTCATAATAAAAGCTAAGCTGTCGTCTTATTGATCAATCTACGTTCCTACCCTCACCTATGGTCACGAGCTGTGGATAGTGACCAAAAGAATGAGGTCAGATACAAATGGCAGAAATGAGTTTCTGTCAAAGGGTGGCTGGCTCTCCCTTAGAGACAGGGTGCTCCTTCACATCGAAAGGAGGCAGTTTGGTGATTCGCACATCTGACTAGGACGCCTCCTGAATCCTTCCTAGGTAAGGTGATTCGGGCATACCCTGTGACTTCGTATCCCCCCAGATGAGCTGGAAGAAATGGCTGCGGTAAGGCAAGTTTGGGTATCTCCGCTCAGACTGCTGACCTCGTGACCCAAACCCAGACAGGCAGTAGATAATGGATAGATGAATATGCATAAAATTAGGTGTGCAACTAGTGATTATAATTCACTGTGTAAATCTTATAAACAGTGATAAAACCATCACAGACTTTTGAATCTACAAAAATTTGAGAATCTGGAATAGAGTGTTTATAATTCTTAGTGCAGACAAGCTGAAACTATAAAATAATTGTCACCACAGTTTCAGATAATCATTTGATCCAGCATCAAAAATAAATGAACTAATTACTGCGTCTCGACTCTGCAAAAATGTCACCAGAAAGCATGCGAAGAATTCTCTAAATAACATCTAACAAACAGTTTGAAGTGATTTGCTCATGCTACTGTTGACACACTACTACCTAGTACCCAAAATATGAACCGCATATAGTTGTAGCATGCCTACTATTTAACATTTTTAATCTCAGTGATAAGGGAGTGCACCTGTACTTACACTGTACAAAGGCTAATGAGATGCATTGTATCCACGATCCCTCCCTTTCTACTCATGTGCAGAGATCAGCTTCCATTCAGACAAGTAAAAGGAGACAGACCAGAAAGACTGCTTGCTGTATATTCAAACAAGCACTGTGGGTTGGTAGCTCCACTACATCACAAAGCAGTTTCGACACATTCAAGCACACATACCCCTGCAAGGCATGCAGTGAAGAAGGTGTAGATCGGCTGATTGATTAGTTAGAGCAGGAATTATGAACACGTTATGAAACAGATTTTGATCTTTAACAAAACCACCAACTCGGTGGCGTGCGCTACCTTCTATATTTAAAGGTGTGTGTGTGTGTGTGTGTGCGTGCGCCAATTTACAGGGTTTTCCGGTGTGTTTTTATATCAAATCACATGACAGCTCTGCTGGTGTGTAAGGGTTTTGTGGGAGGGAAACAGGAAGGTAGTGTATCGTGGAAAAGCAGTGGAGATAAAAGTGGGCAGCACTGAGTCATAGACCACAGGGCACTATTAACTCCATATGAGAGTGTGTGTGCATATCATGCACATACACACACTTTCCTGGCTATTCTGGCATGTAGCTCACTAAATTCAATACTCAGCAATGCTTTTAAGTCAGCCCGAAAAAGGTAAAATGGTGCTTTTTTGTGTGCTTGCAACAGTGCTGCAGCAAGAGATTCTGTGAGAGCCTGGCAGTGAGTGCATTGGACAACAATTCTTATATAACTAGTCTGATACATATTTGTAAACCGTGTGCACGGTTAAGCAGATTGAACTCAACCAGTACCTCCTCCTAATCTAACACAGACCTGCAGGCTGGCTACAATCTGACATTTATTTTAGCAGCAGAGGTGGAAGGATACGGTCTGTGCCAGGGAAGAGCGTCCGTCCTGTAAGTAGTTCAGCCATGATGCAGCCCACCGACCAGATATCCACTATTAAATAAAAAGAAATCATTTCAAACATGCATCTCAACAAATCCTTTAGATAGGACACAAATCCAAGCTTTTCAGCATAATGCAGAACAACACAGCTGTACGTGCATGCTGCACATGCATATGCAAATGCAACGATGTAATGGTATCATCCTGTAATCTTCACTACTTGCGGTGAATTCAATGAAGTCTGACTTGTTCTTTTCAGATTTAGACGCTGCTTCCTGATGAGAGCTGAGGCTGCAGTTTTGCGACAGCATCCTGACAATTTGTCAGACTGTGAACCAACTGCGCTGTATTACGTTGTGTTACATGGGCAACATTTAATTCTGTAACTCTCAATGCTAAATAGGAAGAGAATTTCTTTACCACATAATGACAACAAATTCCATTTATTTTCACAAACCAAACTTTTCAAAGCTGCTGGTGAAGGCACAGCCGAAAGCACAGCTAAACAGCTTGCACAGTTTAAGTCCACATTTGTTTATTTACCCATTTACACCAACACCACTTAATGCTTTGTAAAGAAAGTGTGAAGCAGAACTAAATGGCACTCAACAAGGCAAACGTCTGTTTTGGATGATTTAGGCTGATGAAAAGGCCTCTAAACATCATGTTGAATAAACAAGAAAATTGAAAAGCTGGCCTAGTTTCTCTAAAGTTGTCTCCTCATTTATAGAGAAGAAAAAACTTTGTATCCTTGTATGATCACTGCAAACATAACCAACCTCTGTAAACGCATGACTCTTGACTTGTAACAGATTTCCAAAGAGCTATTTCAACACAGTTTTATGAAACTGCACTCAAAACATGATTGAATGTCTGTGAGCGTACCGGTCATGTTGTAGTGCATCCAGTTGAGCATGATCTCCGGGGCGCGGTACCACCGTGTGGCTACGTATCCTGTCATTTCATCATCCGTGTGCCGTGCCAAACCAAAGTCCAGGATCTGAGTGATGCAACGATGCGTAGGCGACGTAAAGACAACAACATGAGACGTGACTGAGCACCTTTAGCTCTACAGTAAGTTATATCGCATATGGTGAAGCTTGGATCTGAAACAATCAGTCTCCTCACCTTAAGCTCACAGTCTTCATTCACAGCCAGATTACTGGGCTTCAAATCCTGAGGAAAGAGGGAAAAAAAAAAGAGTCCAGATGAGAATTTAGAAACAACAGGTAGACATCCTGCTGGTATTGCTACACATGTCATCATACTGCAAATATTTGTGTATTTTTTGTTTTGCACTCATTCCTTCAATTATAATTTTATTCATAAATAAAAATAAACATAAAACATGTTAATTAATCTGATTACTTCAAGCTCTAGTCTATAGATTTAACAAAACACCATCCAGAAAAGCTAAAGTGCCATTAATTGTTCTGTTCAGTTTAACCAGCACTGGACTGTTTTTCTTTGCAGACATTGACACATTCAGTGAGGCCATCACTTACTCTGTGGATGATATCTGCAGAGTGGATGTACTGTAGGGGGAAAAGAACATAAAAATATTTAAATGCAAATTCATCCATCCATATGGAAAGCATGCAGTCACAAAAACACCTCACTTACATTAGTGTGTATTAGCTCATGTCATTTTAAATGTACACCAGCTGAACTTCCAAGCGATAACACGAGCAGAACATCAACATAACTAGAGTACATTTCTTTAAATAGCAATGCTTCCCAACATACAGAGCCAATCATCTGCCTCAGCCTCCTCTTCTGTCCATAAATTTTCTTTGAGGTCCATATTCAGCATTCTTTGCCCAGTGTATCCACTTTCCCTCCTCTGCACATGCTCAGACCATCTTAGCCTTGGCCTGTCTAACTTTGTCTCCAAACTGCTCAACTTGAACTGTCCTTGTAATATGATCATTCTTTCCATCCTGGTCAAAATCGTAACATCTTCAGCTCGGCCTCTCGTCTTTTCGTCAGCACCACCGTCTAAAACCTGTACATCATAGCAAGTCTTACTACCAGTTTATAAACCTTCCCTTTCACTCTTGCTGCTATCCTTCTGTCACAGATGACCCATGACACACGTCTCCGCCCACTCCACCCTGCCTGCACTCTCTTCTTCGCCTCTCTTGTGCACTGTCTGTTGCATTAGATTGTTGACCCCAGGTATTTGAATCTGTCCACCTTCACCAACTCTACTACCTCTACACGTCTTCACTATTACACCTGTCTCTCCCTCATTGACACACACATGTATTCTGTCTTACTTCTACTGAGTTTCATGCCTCTTCTCCAGAGCATACCTCCACCTCTCCATGTTTACTACAGACTACAGTATCATCTGCAAACATCACAGTCAGCGGGCACTCCTGCTGCACACCTCATCGGCCAATCTGCCCATCACAACTGCAAACACGAAGCAGATTCCTGATCCCCATCTTGAACACTTCTGTCACTCCTACTGCACACCTCACCACTGTCCTCATACATGTTGTGCATCATCCTGACTTCCTCATGCAGTACCACAGTTCCTCTCTTAGCACCCTGTCATATGCTTTGTCTAGATCCACAAATTTAAGCCAAAGTTTAAAAACTGTTATCTCCTCTGAAATGTAACTACACCAACACAATCACAGCAACTCTGACATATCTCTCATATGCTCTCAACAAGTGGCGTAAACAAGTGATTCACAAAGATAACACTTTCATGGAACAACAAAATCAAGTGTGTAATAGGCTGTAATCATACATGGTTTGCTCATATTACAAATACAAAAGCTAGTATTTTACTAGCTGTGGCCGTATAGTTAACTTTTTACAGTCTGTGTTAAGACTCAATTGAGCAGCATTTGCCCTTTCCTGTATTGCAACAATCTGCAAAAGAGGAACTGTTGAATTTTATCCATTCACTTTCAGTTGCCACCGTTTGCAGAAAATTTTAAAAAACAAAACAAAACACACACACACAAAAAAAACAGTCACAAGAGTGGCACAAAAACCTCACTGCCAACTAGAATTCAGCTGGTCTAAACGCAGAACAATGCAGATGCATCTGTGGTCTAGTGAGCTAGCTTTGCCTGGTTCCTCTAGGCATCGCTTTTGCACAGATTCAATGCAAGTCAACTTTTAGGAGTGACCAGTTTTGAGTTGAAAACGAGGGCCTCGCTGACCTTTAAGCCTCTGAGGATCTGGTATATGAGGAACTGGACGTGGTCATCCGTGAGCTTCTGACACTTCACGATGTTGTTGAGGTCTGCCCCCATTAGGTGTGTCACCAAGTACCTGCAAATCAAACAGCCAATCAGATGTAATCTTGTAATGCAGGAAAGTCTCTCTTTGATTTCTGCTGCAGCTTTATTTAGTTAAAACTTTAAAGATTTCATTTTTGCTGATTAGCATGTCTGTGTAAAGTGCAGCTAATGGTGTTTTTGATAAAATCATTCATCACTTTCTGTAAGAATTATTTCTAAATGTGGCAACTTAAAAGTCGGCAAGATTAAAGTGATGATAACAGAAAAACAACACAACAGGAAAAAAAACACTTTTTTTCAACAGTGAAATATTTAAAAAGAAAGGAAACCAGCTGAATGAGGCCAGCAGTGATTGTAGTATATATATGACCTCTTTAATCACACAACACTAGTCCAAGGTCGCTGTCAAGGAGCGAGGCATTCATTAATGGTCATGTGAAAAGATAAGCGCCTGTGTATCTTTGGCTTAACTTCGCCTCGTGTATGAGATCGCGTTGAGGTTCATCTCACATTTCCACAAATGTGCAACATGCTGATGACGTTACACCATGCAGAGAATTCAAGGACGCTGATTGACTATTCTGCACACATACACTGCCAGATGGCTGTTACCATGGAGACTAGCTGTGATGTTCCTTAGGAGCACGTGTTCACCCTACATTCACCTTGGTACCACTCGCCACATGCTGCTCTCTCATGAAGTTAAGAATCCTCGTGCATCTCTAACTAGTTTTGGCTATCGAGGTAATCTTGCGATTATCTGCTGGCATGAACGCTTTCATTGTGTAAAAAGTGAAGCTTAAAGACGCTGAGACAGAAAACAAGAAAATAAACTGAAAGAGTAAGAAGGAGAAAAGCAGAGAGCAAAAACGAAAAAAGAAAGAAAGAGTGACTTACACATCGTTAAATTCCTCTAAGCTTGTCGCTGGTGTGAAAACATCTAAAAGGCCGATCACCTGAAAGAAAACCGAAAGGTCAGAGGTTAGAGACAGCTAGCAACTGGTTGGTGTGTGAAGTTTAATTTAGTTAAATAAGCAAACACCCCACCCTGAATCACCATCTTATTATAAGAGCGGTGTAAGCACTGTAGTGATCTCAGCACCTAGGCTGTCAACGCCATTTTGCCTGACAAAAAAAACAACAACAAAATAACAGATCATGTTATCCCGACTGATCAGGGTAACTGGGGTCCCAGCCTGGAGACTGGCCAAGAGGAGGTAGGGCCTGGCTCAGGGCCTCGGCTGTGCTCTCCGTAAATAGGCCACATGAGGCCACAGCCCATTGGAGGGGCCGTAGGTGTCCAGTGCAATGTGGATTGCAAATAGGGATGGAAATTGAGAAGGGTTCTTGTAGAGAACCGGTTCCAAGTAGTCAAATTCCTTGGAATCGTTTGTCTGCCTGCCTATTATCGGTTCTTGCACTCTCGCTACGATCAGCTGATTTCACTTCGTGTGTGGAGGAAAATTGTGGCGTTGTCTACAGTTTGGACATGGACATTACTTTTATTTTTATTGCACAAAAGGATAAGAGCGCGTTGGGAAAGTGGAGACTGCTCCAGGGCATAAACAACTGCATTATACTGCTAACAAAACTTTGGCTCCTCGCAAGCACCTACACAGACAGTATGCTAACGCTAAGCTAGCCAAGAACCCAGAGTGATGTTAAAGCTGAGTAAATGTTGACCCCAGCCAGCACCGGGATAAAGTGAGCCGTCACTTGCGGTGAAGCCAATGCTGAATTCAACAGGTAACAAACCAATGAGCAGCCAGACAGCAGCCTCCTTTTCTACCTGTTTGTGTTTCTAAAGTAGAATCACCATGGTGATCGCTTTAAAGTCTCTTTGTGCTGGTTTTCATCTTTGTTTTGTGTTCATACCTAAATGCTACAGGGGAAGATCACGTGTCCTCATTAGAATAGTGTGTGTGGGGATGTAGGCTGCAGGCTTATATTGTTAAATTCTAATTATGAGTCACAGTGTTTCAGTTCATTTTACACAGTGAAATGAAAGTAACGTAACGAGTAGTATAACAAATGTCTTTCTCCTGGGTGTATTTAAGTAACGTACGGCATTACTTTTAAGAAAAGTCTTCTGTGTGATATGTGTAATAACTTTTTTTTACTTTACTTTTTTGTGTAGTGACCCCCAACAGTGATCACAACAAAGAGGGGAAATACCTCTAAGATCCAGAAACATTTGACCACTCAGCATGTAATTAATTTGCATGAATGTAATGTCTTTGATATGCTGCTTAGAGATTGTGGTGCCTCTCAAAGTGGAGCCAATGAGAATCGCTAAGGGACTGACTCGCTAAATTCTTATTAATTTCAATCCCTAATTGCAAACAATGCATATTGCACAGTACAGCAATAATAATAATTTTTAAAAAAACCCAACAACAACATGTAAAATTTATGTGAAATTTAGTGTTAGCACTAGGTGCTCTGCTTAAGTTACCTCGTCTCTTCAAAGGAAGTAGTGAACATTATTTGGTTGATGCATTATTTAGAATAATCCACCAAGCTGACAGGACAGGCACCTTTCAGGTGGTTAAAGTTGCATGCAACCGGTTACGCTGGTTCCAACAATGCAAAGTTATTTATAATGGCTTATAAATTCTGGATGCATTATTCCTTTTTTCCCTCTAACAATACAAAAGCTTTTAGAGATGGGGTGTGTTCTGGAGTCTTTAACCTAGAATACACAGCATTTGCAGGGTCTTTCTCCCCTTTCCACAGTCTCTTGCACAATAAGTTTGTGATTGTATGATAAAAAAAAACAACGTAATGTGTGAAAGTGACTAAATATGGATGCATACAATCACTACAGTTGAATATCTGCAGCTGCAGCTTCACCGTGCCTCAAAATAAAATAAAGAAAGAAAAAACTGAAAGTCTTCTCATTTATGTGTCTTTCAGCAGTACATGTATTGTACACACACTTCAGGCATGCATATACATATGAATGCAGACATACTGGCAGAGAGAAGCCCTGAGTGCTACCCCCACCCCCTGGGGTCAGGGGAATTGAGGTAGATAGGTATTGTAAAAATACTGGAGCGACCCACCCACACAAGACCTAAATCTGCAGCTGATTGGTGGGCCACGGCCACAACAAACAGCCGATTGGTCCACTCAGGCTTTCCAAACTCAAAACTCGGGGAGTCTCCTGGCAACAGCATGAGCAAAACACAGAATCCCTCCCTATGTAAGCCACAGATATGTATTAAAGCACAGATGATTTATGAACAGAAAACAGATGTTTTTTTCTTCTTCCTGTTAGTACAACAAAAAACCTGGCAGCAGCATGTTCGTGCCAAGATAAGTGAGATTCTTTATCAGAATGACATTTCCATGAGACGTTACCGTCTTGCCTTCAACACAGCGATACAGGCACTGACTGTGTAATCCTCTATAATCCGTATTCCACGTAAAACCTGTTTTTCAAATGAATGCACTGGTGTGTTTTTCCCCACAGCGCCAGCGCACAGCGCAACACTAATTCTAAAACTGCTCAAGTTGTAACAGAAGTGAAATCAGGGCTTGTGCAGAAAACAGGATCTAAGACGAAATAAAAAAAAAAAAAGCAGTAATGTGTGAATGCTGAGCCAAGCGCGCTCGGACTGAACCACAGCAAGTTCTGGCATGGGCGGTGATGTTTCATATGGAACTTTTTTCACAACATAAGGAGGCCTGGATTTTTTTTTTCAGTGATCTGGCGTGTTCTCGTGCACATTTCTTCCAGGTGGCCTTTCATCTAAATACATGTAAGGCAAGCTAAACGGTGCGCTTCTTTCTCACATTTCCATAAGATCTGAATAACTTCTGCACAGCAGCTTCTAATCAGAGCACACAGGCACACTCTGAGTAGCAACAATCCCAAATCAGATCTTTATTTAATGACTTCATAGCTGTCATTTATTAGAAAGACAAACCCAACGTGTGTCGTGGTAGCTTCTAGAGTTGCTCAACACTTATTGCATGAATTCTGTGAGCGCCTGCAATGAGTTCTTAAAGCTAATTAAACAGTGCAGAATACAGCTAATATTACATTAAACTGTAACTTTACAAGATGGGCTTTCATTTAACTGTGAGATTTGTTGTAGTGTTGTTAGTGGGTTTTCCCCTTTGAGACTTTCCATGCTTCTTACAGCTAAAGTTTCTTTTTTTTTCCCTCCGTGAGCGTGCCTTCTGAAATTGTTCACTTCAAAGCTGCTGCTGGCTGATGATATCGCATAAAGTCCACTTGCATATACTGTGGCGATCTAAATATTTCTACCTACGGCTAGTGGCAAACCGCTTCTTACACTGCACACTTCCCTCTTTTCTAGAAACATTTAAACTCATATACAACATTCACCAGGTGGATTTGTTTCCACACAGCACTCAAAAAGCCTACATCTGCCAGCTTGAGAAATAAGTGCTCACATTTCAAAACACATAAAGATCCTGTCTCTCTGGTCAAAAGTGTAACCCCAGATGAAGCAACAGCACAGAAACCAGGAACAATGTTTGCGTTTTGTATGTGGGCAAGTGTCTGCATGTATCTACACACACACACACACACACACACACACACACACACACACACACACACACACCAAAGCAGTGATTGTAGGCGGGAAACTCACACCACTGGCAAAAAAGTTGAGATACTTAGCATGATTTTTTTTAAGCTGCAGCTACAAAATAAGATTAAAAAAAAAAGACACCACAGTAGGTGATGGGGCTGCAGATGTAAACCCGTTTGGTGACTCATACCTCACCAAGTAACATCAAGCAATAGGCGTTAGTCACTAGCAGGGGAAAACCTCCGTTGTGATGTCCTGTTAGCATACACAGTTATTGCCTGAGGACAGTGTACCTGTGCCTGCTCATGCTGACACATGAAAATACCAGAAGAGCTAACACTGGGGTTTAAACATGACAGTTAAACTCTTGTTTTTTGAAAGGTTTTGTAGTCATTTCCAGGTAGTTGACGTGCAAGTGCTGTAATGTTAAACTGAGAGTACCTATCCTTTCTTTGCAGGTGGCTTGAAGTCAAAACAATGCAGACGCTAGCAGTAATAGCAGCAATACCCTACCACATTGACTTATCACCTTATCACTATGTTATAGATGTGTCTTTACATGCTTTCCTTTTTTGAATTCCTGCACGAGCTACATTTTTTTTCCAACTCTTTCATCATCATTTTTCAGCAAGTTAAGCCCTCGAGCGCCAGATATCGTAGAGACATATGGAGTTATCAATCCATCTGGCTTGTTACATCCTCCAACTCAACGATATGGTCAGAAGTCACGAAAGCGACTGATCCTTTTGTAAACCTCGTGTGCTTTTCCATGTGCACTTACATGCCACAATTTCTTTAGACTTTAAATGCACAATAAATGTTGCGTAAATACTGAAAAGGAGGCAAGCAATCACTGCCACTCGCTGAGAGGTGGAGGTGATGTTAGACCGAGTTGTAGGTGACTTACATTTTCATGCTTCATGTGTTTGAGCAGCCGCAGCTCTCTGTAGGTTCTCTTTGCATGGATGATGGACTGGAAAGGTCTGGACAACTTCTTCACTGCTACCTTCAGGTTCGTCTTCACATCAAACGCCGAGCTGAAAGAAAGGTAACGTGTGAAACGGGTGGGGTCTTAACAGGAAAAAGAAAATGCATCGCAGCAGGTCACCAACAGCTGTCAGATAAAAAACCCAAACATTTCTCAAACTGACAATGAGATTCTTCATTAGACTGCGTAGGTGTCTATAACGCAGTAAACAAAGCAAATACTTACATAACACTGAGCGCCTGGTTTCAGTTCTTATTACACTCTACAGTCTAAAGTTGAATAGGGAACATGATTGAACCTGTTCTCGAATATCAGCTGCATGGTGGGCAACGACACAGGAGTGTGAAAGTACAGCAGCTAATTACTGAAAAACAATTAACTGCACAACATGCTGGTTGATGATCAGCAGTCTTCAGATAGAGTAAAACATTCTACTATTATAGAGCTGCTGTAAACTGTTGTTTACATGCTACAGAGTGTTGTAACATTAATGTAACCCAGCTGACTGTCTGACAAGATGTCCACAACCACTTGTGACTGACCACTAAAAGTCTGTTATTGCAGCTCTATTTGGAGAATTGGTTCTTTTTTTCCCCAGTCATTCAAGAAAAGCAGGGCTGACGTCTTTTTGAAGGCCTAATCTGTCAAAACATTATTAGTAGTATTTTTATCACAGGAAGAGAACAAAACAGATCATTTTATGTAACAGGAACAAAACACACACATACAAACACATAAGAAAAAGGTCTTGTAATTAAGTGTGTGGCCTCAATTTCCTCTTTTGTCTACACAACCGTCAACATTCAACAGCTGACTAATTCAAAACGGTTCAATGTGCTGAATATCTCATTTAACTCGAGCAAACTCAAAATTAGCAACTGCCTGGTAAACGTGATGGAGATGTCCACGTGACTCCCTACTTTCAATCTTTATTTGTCTTTATTTCTGGTAACGGTCAATGTAGAGCGATGCAGGAGAAAACGCCAAAAAGCACAGTCACGAAAAAGATGAGTGAAATGAACGTGTTTTACTTATTTACAATAACAAATAATTGAGCACTGGTTGACTCTTAAGATTATTAGACAGACAGTCTGAAAGAGAAGCTCGACATTGCAGTATTTCCTGTATCTTTGAGGGAAGGCAACCTACTTACAATTAACCACATTCCTTCCAGGTCACTCAGATAAAGTACATCACGCATAGATGATTGCAACATCTTTAAATCTGTGCTCCCATATGTGTGTTTGTTGTCGTTCTTGTTGTTATTTTTACACCGCACACCAACTAAAAAGAAAAGCAGGAACTGCCTGGAGTGACACAAGGAAACCACCAGAACTAGACTAGCGGGCCCGTTTTTCTGTTGCCTTTCAGTTTAAAAGGAGACGGGAGTCATTTCTCTTAAAATGTTTTGCTCAAACTGTCGACCTTTTAACTGCACATGCCCGTGGCTGAGAGCGCAACGCCACGCACAGGAGAAGTGTTAAAACTGATTCTGTGTGAGTGACAAAGCTATGACCCAGAGTGCAACACATCCATAATAAGAACATTAAGATAAGCACTGTGTTTTTTCCAGTAAGGCTGAGATAATCTCCCACACCCAATGTACTCCATGTCAGAGGCTTGCAGAACAACTTTAATGTGTCAGCAGTGAGGGAAAACCCATAGTCAGTAAACAGTGTACCAATCCTAAAAGGCAAAACAAAGGCACACGCACTCAAACTGCTGCTAATCTGTAGGGCAAACAAGATGGGTCTAAGCATACACTATCCAATTAGTCAGCAGTAAATGGAACTGCCATAAGAAATGGCCATAAAGCGTAGACTATAAAAGGAGCAACGCTGCGAGGCCGGCTTCACGGGGAAGTAGAGAGGCAGCACGCTGACTAACAGAAGGACAGAGTGAGCAAACAGGCAAATATGTGCTGTAGATGACTCGTCGAGATGTCTGTAGTAACTGTCTTATAATCGTAAGACGTGCACATGCTTCGAGAAAGCTGGAACGCTGCATTTGTGCACTTATTATCTGAGCACGTACACGTATACATTGGATTTCATATCAGAGCGTGACGGGGTTCGTGTACGTCATCAACGCGATGGGCACTGCCAAATCTCAGCACACGCGGTATCATTTTTAAGTAACGAGCCATAACTTATGATCTATTCATTATTGGTGAAATGATTGACACGGATAAAACTCAGATTTACAGCAACACGTTACAATATTTACTCTCTGTGTTGCATTAACACTTTGAGCCGCATACTTCACCTTTGCGCAGGTCAAACGAGAAATGGAAGTAACACCTTTTTCTGTAAAACAAAAAAGAACCTCATCTAACCTGTATGTTTGTTAGGGACAACAATGCATCATAATCCTCAGTATACAGTCACGAAAGGAAGCAACCGTAAGACGACAGAGTCATGCAGGACACCGTGTCCTGAAAAGCCAGTAAAACAATAGGTGAGAAGCAGAGTGAGTTCTGATGACTGCATTTCAGAGCAGCAACGCAGTCAACGCCACACTCCCAATCATCATCGTCATCGTCAAGCTTTCCTGTAGCTGGGGACGAATCATCAGTTCATGATGAGTGCATTGTGGTGCAGGAAGTGTTTTATATGCGCACACAATGACATAAGGCACAGCAGTGCTTGCGATAAGGCTTAATTTCCTCTGGGCCACTCAAACATCAATGTTAGACATTAAATGATATAATAAATATGGCAAGTGGGGTGACTTAATGATCTGGTGACGTTACAACCACGCTTACGTGCTTTTCGTGTTTACTTGAACTTTGAAATAATCTCATTAGAGCCATATTCCAGCTAATAATAGCAATCATCATCGTTTAATTGATTTATCAATGGCGTTATTAACACAATAATTTTCCAAACCCGCTCAGTTAACAGACCTACAGATAGGGTCGGGGGCTGACTCACCTATGTCTACTCTATCACCTAGTCACACTCACAAATCAAGGTAATTTTAGAAGTCGGAAAACTTAAGTATGTTTGTAAAATCTAAAGAAATTGACTAGCATGAGGTACCTACAGAGATTTGGCACAACAGGGCATTCAGACCACGATTTCGCTTGCTAAAGCTGTCGGAGGGGAAAAAAAGAAACTGCAAAAGGTCGTATTTGTGTTTTAGGGATTCAAACTCTAATCCATAACTTTATACCAAAATGAGGGGGTTTACTTTTCTGACATCACTGAAGCATTTGGTCATAGACCTCACATGACCAGTTGCTAAAACCAAAGTCACAAAATTGCTGCTTTTGGGCACAAGCTGAAAAATCACTGCACTTTTCTCTGAGGTGACAACCCAAGGAGTCAGCCACAGTATGGAACATAATGAGCGTTGTGCAATTCTTTCTTCATCAGCAAAATATGAAACGCTAAATGCTGTCTGACAATGTAAAAAAAAAACAACAACAACAACAACAACAAAAAAGCACATAAAGCCATCATTCCAGGTAAAGAAGGTCTGAAGCTGTGACTTGCAGCTTAATAAATATAAACAGAATCATTTAGGTCGAATTTCAACCTCATGAATAAGAAATGTGTGTAAGCAGAGCCAGAGTTTACCCTGCATTATCAGCTGGAGCTGTGCAGAGTAAACTTTAGGTTCCAAATTTGCCAAAAACAGTTTAGGCCTGTCAATAACAAGTGTAAATCTCAGCATGCTTTGAAAGAGTGACCATGAAAACGGGAATCTGCAGATCTGAGAGTATGTCTTTGCACAACAGTGACATTACAACATACATATGTAAAAAAAATTAAAAAGCTTTGTGATACTGAGCAGTGTGCTTTTTACTGGACTGTCTTTTCTTTTTATCTATGGCTAAGAATATTTCTGCCCTGTGTCAAAGTACCTACACACACCCTTAGCTACAAATAAAAGTGCCAGGACACATTGAAATCCCAGCCAGCAGCTATTACTCCACACCAGGCGTGGATATCCATTCAAGTCTGACATTCAAAAAACAGTACAGCTAAGAAATAAGTAGATATCAGTAGTGTTATTATCTCTGGTGTATGCGAGTGCAAAGTTGATCAGGCAATTCAAATGAAAAATCCACACAGTTAATGCCTGTTGGGCTGTTTTATTGAGCGGAGAACTCAAGCAACATTATGGTGGAGACAACAAAGACTTGGCCCGCTGAGTGCCTAGGAGCATGTGCCCAGCTGATCGACAGCCGTGACATGCTGGTGGAGGAGCTATGAGGTTATTTATATTTTTCCAGATACCATCTGAAGGGCTTTAGAGGCACACTGCTCTCTGGACCACTCTAGTTGCAGATTTTTTTTTTCTTTTTTGTTTTTGGGAAGTTGCATTACGCAAAAGGTTTTCCACAAGAAAAGCTGACAGCTACTTACAGAAAAAAGCAAAAAAAAAACTGGAATTTCCAAAAAGTAGCTGCTGATGGCAGTGCTCACATTTTGCCTTGGAAGTGGTGCATATTAGATTCGTGACAAGAATAAGCCTCATTCACGGGTCATCTATGAACATATGCCTTGCATTTGGCTTTGGCACTGGTGCTTCCAAACCCAGTTATTGTCTTAAGGACAAAATGAGGTCATGCTTTGACCACCATCCACCACTAACAACTGCAAAAAAAAAAAAAAAAAAAAAACCCTTACAGTCAACAGCTGAAGAGATGAAAGTGCGGCCAAAATGAGCTGTAAAGTTATAATTACGACTCGTTGCTGTCCATGACTTTGTACTGACTAGAAGGCGTCAGGACTGATGCCACTACCTAACCTCGGGACCGTGAGTCATGCGTGTGTACCACAGCGGGCGAAAGGATGACATCATTCTAGAGTCGTCGACGTCGTCTGATGGGCTCCTGTAGAAAGCGCTCACTGTGCATGAGGGGGGCCTACTTTCCGAAAACCACGTGACGTTCTGGTACTCTGCAGGCTGCACCCAACTAGAAATGCATAATGTATGCAATGTGCGGATGTGTAAAGTACCAGGCGGCACATACAGCAACACGGCACTTATTTCAAGTGGAAAACGCTTTCTTCATGACGTCCTGGTTAACCCTTAAACTGTGTAATTGGTACTGATGTGATCTGTTAAGGAAGAACCCCCCCACACACCACCACCAGCACCACCACCTTTTTTTTCTTTTCTTTTTTTTTAAACCAGATGATGCAAGCATAGACATGCCGCACATGTAGCCTTTTGTTGATAAAAGACTTGTTTTTTGCTTCTTTTTTTTTTAAAGTAGCAAGTGTGGAAGTTAAACTTCGCCCTGGGGCCATCACTGTGCTTACTGTTCGCTACAAGTTACACCAGGCTGTTCAAGCGACACGAGAAAGTAAAGCAACAAAGTCAGAAAAAAAAACCGTGCACAAATCACAAACAATCCCCACCCGAAAAAATGCGAGCTACTGTGGGGAGTGTGCACGGCTGAGCCACCGCGGCCCAAGTATTAGGACGTAAACAAAGGGCATAAGTTATATCCCCATGTCTTTCACGGACACCCTGCGCAGACTGGTTAAGCAGCCCGGCGACAGATAGCTCTCCCGGGCCTTGGTGGTTGGTGGGAAGTCGTTTGGTCGTTGTGCAATCGTGCTCTGTGTGTGTGTGTGTGTGTGTGTGTGTGTGTGTGTGTGTGTGTGTGCACTAGCTCTCTCGCTCGCTTGAGCTGTGCAACAACAACTTACCACACGGATCCGTAAGCACCGGAACCGACAGGAGATAAGTTCTGGTAGCGCTCCGGGACTTCCCACACGGTTTTGTTGAGCTCCTGTCGGTAAAACGTGGGTCTCTCCTTCTGCGACATTCCTGCGGATTCACCAGCCCCGCAGTGACAAAACAAGCCAGCGGAAACTTCTGCCCTCTCCTCTCCTCCCTGTGCGGCACGACGTGCGGTAGTGATGCTGCTCTGCAATAAAACTCTACACGGAGCCGACCCCGAACAAAGCAAAAAAATAACCAAAACAAAACAAAAAACTCCAGCCGCCTTGTCGTGCAAATTTCGGTGCAGTTGCGCAGGTAAAATCCCACTTCTCCGTGCACGCCGGGAGGGCCGCCTGAAGATAACTTCCCCCTACGAAGCTCTTTGGGGTCAGGAAGCTCAGTCTGGCTTTCGCTGGATTTTTCGCCCTGTCCCCGCTTTGCTGGGCGCGCGGAAACGTGTACGCGTACGTCTCTTCGCTCCTACGTCAGCCAGTGCGCGCTCACGTAGCGATAGATTTATCTCGCGAGAAATGAGCCGCAATTGGGAAACTAGGGGATATCCCATCCACACCGTGTACAGGAGCGGGAATCTCCCCCTCCAGTTATGTTAATTTCGACACGTTTCTCCTCTTTAAATGTTTACGTCAGGCAGTGGAATAAACAAGTATGAAAATAGTCATGAGATGAGCAAAATGAGCAAATGAGCTCCGTTTTAACCAATAGAGAGAAATCCTGCTTTAACTTAAAAACAACAGGAATATCTGATAATATACATGATCAATATAACACTCACGGGGACATCTTTAGCCGAGTAGTACCGTTTCCCTGCTACATAGCTCATTTACACTGTGGTACTTTAATAATACTTTATTGATGTGGTATTAATGCCTATACCATCACTTAATTATAGAGTCCTGACTGGTTAAACAAGCACAGCATTTAAGCCCTTTATAAAATGGCCCCAAGCAAAAACCAGCTTGCTCTCATTAGCTCCATACCTGGTTGCAAATGAACCTTGACATCACCTGTGTGTCAATAAAGTGTGACAGCTGCTTGAATTTAATTACACTGGAAAGTCCAACGTTGTTTATAAGCAAATCTGGTATTTCTAAATGTTCACATGTCACTAAAGGTCTATCACTCATAACAAGAAAAGCAGACACACAAATAATAACATGAATGATGGTCGACTTCTGTTTTAGTGCCCTTGTAACGAGCACGGTGAGTCACAATCACACTGTCATAACTCAGAATAGGCCATGCCACGATTAGAAATACAAATTCCACCTGTGCTTTCCTTCCTATCACCGTAAATATATCAGACAACTCTCAAAGGACTCCATGTCCCTCAAAGTACAGAAAGTATGACATATTCCTACAGATAATAACTTATCTACTGAAGGTTGTCTTTAATAACAGAGAATGTTCACAGAGAGGGCATTAGTGGCAAAAGACACTGAAAGGCATGTGACACGTGTAAAGAGGTACAAGGTTCATTAGGTGCTGAGCTGGGGGTTAGTGGTCTTACAGAACCAGAATAATCTAGAAACTCTGTGAAAACTTTTTACATTAGCCTCAGCACACAGTTATCCCTCATGACACATGGTGAAGGCATACATGCTGCTGGGGGGATTTTGCTGGGGGGTTTCTGCAGCAGACTTTGGTGGGTAAAAATGAAACCAGCAAAAACACTGCTATATTGAGGGAAAAAAGTCACCTTACCTGATGTGAAATGACTTTAGATCCCAAATATGACGACAAAGATTTTAAAAAGAACTGTGCTACTGCACAGGAGTGACAGAAAACAGCGAGTCAAAAATGCAAATGTTGTCACAGCAAAACTCAGGTAGGTTGCAAGATGTGCAAAGCTTGCAACCTACTGTAAACTACAGTTGTATCACAATGAAAAACAAAAAGAAAACCCCCCCCAAAAAACTGAAGGACAGGGGTGAATCTATTTTATACACTCACAGGTCACTTAATTAGGTAAAACCTAATAGTATTGTGCTGGACTCCCTGTTCCCTTCAGAACTAGTTTAATTTGTAATTGTACAGATTCAGCAAGGTTTTGGAAGAGGCCATTTGAGTACAGTAATTGTCACGTTCAAGAAAATGATTTGAGCTTTGTGACATGGAAGCAGTCATCAGAAGGTGGATACACTGTGGTCATAAGGCAATGGACATCATCAGCAGAAATACGCAGGTAGGCTACAGTGTTTAAACAATGCTCATTTGGCATAAGGAGCCCAAAGTAAACCAAGAAAATATCCCCCACATCATTACACCACCAGCAGCCTGGAATACAAGTCCAAGGCAGGATGGATCTCTGCTTATGTTTTTTAAATCAAATTCTGACCCTACCATCTGAATATTGCAGCAGAAACTAAGACTCATCAGACCAGGCACCATTTTTCCAATCTTATATTGCCAAACTTATGACATCTGGTGTGGTGTTCTGGTGTTGTAGCTCATCTGCTTCAAGGCTCCATGTATTATCTTCTGTTGGTTGTAACGAGTAGCTTTTCGAGTTATTGTTGACTAGCCACCAGCTCAATCCAGTCTGGTAATTCTCCTCTGACCTCTGGTATCAACGATTCATGTTCACCCAGAGAACTGCCACTCACTGGTTTTTCTTTGGACCGTTTATAGAGAATAATCTGAAAGATGAGGAAAATCCTAGCAGATCAGAAGTTTATGAAATACTCAGACCAACCCATCTGGCAACATATACCATGCTGCTTTGTTCTCATTCAGATGGCGGGTTTGAACTTCAGCAATTCACCTTGACATGCCTCAATGTATTAAACTGTTGCCATGAGATTGGCCAACTAGATATGCCTGTTCAAATGTTAAACGTACATATCTAATAAAGTGGCTAATCAGTGCAGATCAACTTTTTTTTTTTTTTTTTTTTTTTTTTTAAAGACAACAATACATAGATATTGTATGATCAACATTTTACTTAAAATTGCATTGCATTCCCTCCCAAAACAATTTCTTCTTTTGAGAATAGAAATAATGTGACAGAATTGAAGTCATAATAGCGGTATACATTTAAAATGGCATGAGAAGCACCATCCCTATTTGGCATTGCCTGTAAGTCTTCAAGCAAGACACAGCAAACACATTTTTGCAAAATGTTGAGATATGCCTCATCTGTTGCAGGTACTACTCCTTTCTCCAGAGTTTTGACAGAATTTTAATTACAGTCTAATGTGTGACATTTAAAACATGTTATCCAGTATACATTTTGATAACAAAGTATATACAACATACACTTATGTAAAATCTGTATTTTTCTAACCTAAAAAAATGTTAACATGGGAGATCAAAAAAAGTAAATAAAAGTGTACACATGGACATTTTATATATTAGCTTTTATCTTTCCCTCCACCACTGACAGAAGAAAAAAAAAAGAAAAAAAAAAAGAGTTGCTGGGCACGAGCAGAGTTGATCATTTTCACTTTGATCACATGTAACCTCTAGCAAATAACTAGCGTTATTTTTATTTCCAAATATACACAGGTAGGCTATTTTTAAGTTGTATACAGGTGTAAGGTATAATGCACACACAGCCCTTCAATCTTCTGCATCCTTCAGTAATAATTATTTCGTGGGGTGGATGGAGACGTCAGACAGTACTACCCAACAACAGAATATTACCATGTGACCCAGTACTCTCCCTCCCCTGAAATAACTGTGGAGTACTTCACATCTGTAGTGCATACATAATATTAAGGTAGAAGCTGTGTACCCAGTCATCAGAAGGGGGCAGCACTGACTTCACTTTCACATGGGTCCAAAGGTCCAGCGGGGGTTCATCAGTCATAGAATCCAAAAGGTGTCCCAACAACAAGGATTAACACGTGACCGCAGAGATGAGTCCATCCCCTCTCAGAAAAGTTTGTCCTTTCCCATCTAACCTCACCATCATTTTAAGAAGACAATGTAGAAGGCCATGGCCAGGCAAGATACTGCCACAGCGATGTGAAGCCTTGTCCCAATTACTGCAGCTGAGAACGAGATAAGATGAGTTAAAACAAGAAGAAAGCATCAGACAAAGTCAGATCTTGAGCTGAAATGTCAGTGGATATTGTGACATACTACATTGTCTGGAAATTCAGTCATTTTTGGTTAATCTGACAATATAAGTGCGTGAGAAATGAAGGTATTACATCAGACTGGAAAAGTTCTTCCAGTCAAATAGTACAATAAAGCTGGCCTCGGATTTACTTCTCTTTGTTTATAATGACATAATAAAACTGTAAATACCAAACAGCTGAACTGTTATTACCTTACCTAAAGCCTAAACTACAGGCAGTTTTTGTCCACTTTGCAGCGCTTGTGTGTTCATGTGCGAATTTGTTATTATTCTGTTTTTATCTCCATTATATCTCTGTATATAGTGAGAAGGCAACAATGGCTGTACATTAATATGAAACATATAAGAAATAAAAACATATTTTTCATTGTTGTTCTTTATACGGTACACATTCATTGTATAAGACAAAGTAATCAATTGTATGCACTATTAATGTAATTCTTTGAGATCTACTTATTAACAGATATGTATGACAATATTCCAATGTGCCACACCACTAAAACTAGTTTAACAAAAATACATATAGAAACAACATCATACATTGTAACAAACATGTAATGTTGCCATTCGTTTTGAGATCAGCCACTACATATAATATTTAATATGTAGTGTAATATGTAGTTTAATATTTAATTTGGAAGGATTTAAGACTTAAATCCCAAAAGCTATATAAATATTAAAAATCCTGTAACCCTAGGCAGTTTATATAGCATATTTCATCCAGATTGATTAATGCTACTAGGAGGACTTAGGTAACAGACATACATACACTATGATCATTATAGTAAGAAGATGAGGAGTTCTGAGAAAGAGGGTCCAGTATTTGTTGACCTGTGATCTAGTTATTATCAACCAACCTTGCGTGTTGACATTGTTTAATTTAAATAATTAATGTACAAGAGTGCAGGACAAAAAAGAAAGCACCAGGCTGCTAATATTAAGCATATATAAAAAAGAAAAAAGAAAAACGGGAAGTCATTGTGTCTGAATCATACTTACCTTTGTAGAACACACCCCACACTCCTTTTTTCTCTGACAGCAGCCAGTTGTTGAGGCGAGGCACCTTTTTGAGGTATGCACAAGTGCAGATAAAAAGCAGCCCGAAGACGAGGATGCCATCGAATGAATAAACTATGGAAAGGGAAAAGTGGCATTGCATACACTTATTATATTAGAGAATCTAAGAGCACAGAGTAACAATCACTCATTTCTGCTCAGATACAACCAAATACACTCTTAAATGCAGCAGAGGTTTGCTTTATAAGGAAGCAAATATTGACATTGAGCAACCACTAACTCCATGCGTCATATTAATATAGTATGCAAAACAAAACTATGGATGTCACCTTCTGATTTTCTGTCTGTACTTACCATTGAGACAAATGTTTATGCCAGTGGTGAAGCATACATGTATATTCTGCCTAACAGTGAATTTTTTTCCTTTGACCAAACTCTGTTGTTGCTGCTTGGTTCAATAGTTGTCTACCTGGCTATCCTGAATATTTTGTAGCATTAGCCACAGACACACACAAGTCAAAGCCTGATAGCATAGATACGTGTAGCCTTACAAAAAAGTAGAAGCTAGGAAGAGGTTCATACTACACACAGCAGGCTTTGTGATAGTACTGCTATTTAATAGAACGACAAATACTATAGCACTGTAATGAGTGAAGAGTTTGTTTTGGTGCTAAAAGAGTGGCAGTGCTGCCCAGGGCCACGTCTACAACTAGCCTAGCCTCAACTAGCCTCAATTCCAAGAAGTAGCTTAACTTCATGTCCCGCTTGTTGTCGACACGTCCTAGCTAGTTGGAAAACACGGAAAACCTACCATTTGTCATATTCGCAGCTTTCTCTTTGACGATGTTATATGACGGTTTGTTCCTCTAAACTAGCATTCCATCCTAAATTTTAAAGTAGAGATAATGCAGTCACTCGGCTGACATTTCCGTTTCCCTGACTTAAAATCTTCTTCTACGCTTCACGCTATTGCTTTTCAGTTAGCGTTACTGCCACCTATTGGAATAATTGATTAACAGCTTAAATTTACAGTTTTAAACGCCCATTTAAACTTGTAATCAATTAGGTTGTAACTAGGAGTTTTCACTTGTGGAAATCGGATTTTTCAAAATATTTTTCAAAATATGAAATAACAAATTACAATTCCACGCACCCATCAAGTTTTACTTCTTAAAATTAGATTTTAGATATCCCCAATTGAATGTCTTGATTGATATCTGTAATGCAAAGAGAAATATCTACAACACTGCAACTACTTTCAAATTGAGCTTTTAAATGATGATTTCATTTGTTAAGGGAAAACCCCTATCCAAAGCTACCTGACCCTATGTGAAAAAGTAATTGCTCACCATTGTTAAATTGTGAATTAACTGTGATTACCCATATGTTTTGGAAAGTTGAGTTCAGTTTCACAAGCCACACACAGGCCTGATTATTGGCAGACCTGCTGAATCAATAAATCAGTTAAACAGAATCACAACCTGCCCTGATCTCAAGAAAAGATGAAACTTTCAAGGACTTTTAAAACAAAGTCATTGACAGTCAATCTGGACAATCAATTTCTAAGGCTTTGAGACTCAACCAAACCATGCTGAGAGTCATACTGCAATATGAAATGTGGCAAACTTTATCAGAAGTGGCTGGTCTACCAAAATTACTCCAAGACCACATCAACACCTCGTGCAGAAGGTCATAAAAGAATTCAGAACAACATTTAAAGAACTGCAGGCTTTATAATTCAAGGTCAGAGTTTGTGATTCAACAGTAAGTATGACACTGGGCAAAAATGCCAACAATATAAGAACAAACATCTTGATGAGCCCCATGATCTGGAAAGATATTCTGTGGCCCGGTGAGAGTTTGGGTCCTGTATTTTGTATTTACTCAGGTAATCTTTGTCTAATATTAAAATTTAATTCAAATTTAATATTAAAATAAAATTCTGCTTTGGTGTAGGGATAAAAACCCTCTAATAACACTCTACAAACTTTCTTATAAACTCTTCTTAATGCAGCACAACCAAGGCAACAAAACTGAGAGATATGTGTAAACATGATAAGCTCTAACCTTGTGCTTCTACAGAGAGGTAATAAATTATTATAGCAGTAGAATAATGCACCAGTAACAAACAATCAATACAGCACAAGGCAGGTTTTTATTGGTCGTTTCTTGTGGCCGGCACACTGCTCCCTGTAGGGAAATAATATGGGTGGAAGGTCAAGACACAATGAACAAACTGGTAAAAAAGGCTGACTCTGCTGCAGCTGTAAACCTGGGCACACCTTATGCAGCAGCAGAGGGAAGGATGAGGATTAAAGTGAGCTTCCACCCACACTACAGTGAGCTGACATCATTTGCCCCTGTCAAATAAATCAATTAAAAGAAAGCTTCAGTCAGATTTAGGCAGAGCGGCATCACAGTGCTTAACACATGATGTGAAAACCTGAACAAAAACAATAATGTATTTATTATGTATATATGTAAAATACATAACACAAAACATTAAAACACCTTCTTAGTTGAGAATTATAGGTGCAAGTCAGCCTCTGAAGCATGTAGTGTGTGGCTTTACTGATGAGAAAACCATGAGTCCAGATGCGGTGGTGTTTCATCTTTGAGTATCTTAGACAAGGAAAAGACAAAAATGTTGTCAGGGTGACAACATATAGACACCTGTAAAAACACACAGACTTGTGTTCCACAGATGGGTAATCCCTTCATTTCTACACTCACTGGCTCATTGTGTCAGTCTTAGATTAGCCTGTTTTTTACTTTAATAAAATGTCTTATTCTTATATATTTAATAATATATTTCATGACAGTTGTAGGGTAAAAGTATGCACCTTAACAACAAAGAAAAAAAGCATTATAGACTCATAGATTTAACACTTTAATGTGAACGCTGAATATTTTCATCACTTTGTGTAATAATAAAGCAAAAGACGCAAAAAGCCATCTTTGTTTTGCTGGCAGTGTTTTTTCATTATTGCTGTAATGAATTGGCCTAATCCCTGCATATGCTGCTGCTCTGAGACAACAGAAGTTTCTCCCCTGAAGGGAACAAAGAGTCGTAAGACAGTTAATGAGATTTGATAGCGTGGCACCTGTTTGATCATCTGCGCTCCGGCTGCAGAGCACGGAGCACCCCGGTCTCAAAAACAAAGCAGTCCTCCTCCTCCGGTGCATTCGTCTCTGAGGAACAGAGCTCAGCAGTCTCTCCTTGGCATCTGTTCATCAATGCTTCTCCACCCGACCACACAGGTAAGGCAGTTTTATTGATCACTTTTATGCAATTATGATTAGTGAGTACCTATTAAATGGAAAACCATAAAAGGAACAACTGAATTCATTATTCGGATTATAGAAAAAGACATCTATCAAAAGTAGAGTATGTGATTTACCACCCTGGTGTGTGGAAGCATGTTTCTGCCAAATGTTCCTGAAAAAAATAGAGAGATTTTAAATAATAATATGTAGTAGTTTTTCTTATTTCGAGTTAGTAGTCACAAAATTCACTAAATCGACTTACTGAGTAAAGTGAAATTTTGAGAAACCTAACTCAAAAGTTGGAAAAACCTAAGATTTTCACTAATGGATGGAAAATTATGTTTATTCATTTGGCAGAAGCAAGCATCGATACCAACCAGTTACTTCTTTACTTCTCCATAATTTATTTTGCAGCTGCATAGTTCATGTCGCTAGACGTGATCATTTAAATCTGGTAACATCTTTGTTGGGTCATTACTTTACAATAGAAAGCGCCTGGAGGCGACTGTTGTTGTCAGTCGGCTCTATGTGAAGAAAACTGAATCGAAGTGAGTTCAGGTTCAGGGTTTAAAATTAAAATGATTATGTTTATTATTTATCAGTTATACATGTATGCTGCCTGATTATATATTGATGAACACTGGTTTGTAAATTATTCTACAGTGTTAAGCGGCGTAGGATCAAAGAAGTGTGAACTTCATCCTACTCCTTTTTGATCATGTAAATTTTGTGATATATAAAGTTAGTCGTGGCATAATAATATTTTTTTCTTTGAATTCTTTATTTTATTTACATGTTTGAAATTAAATAGGGAATCTATCAATTATATTTATATTTATATGACATATTATACAATTTATTTAATAGTTTTTTGGGGGGTTGTTTTCCCTTTAACAGGAAGGATGTCGAGCTTTTGCATACTTAGCTAAAAAGGTGTCACACATCAACTAGATTTTACAGTTTAGATTGCATAATAATAATCATCATCCTAAATTTAGGCTTCAATTGATTCACACTAGAGAAAGCTATTTACCTTTTTGGTGAGTTATTTAATGAGAATATTTAATAACCAGTCTGACTTTATTTTATCAAATGTTTAAATATGCTAATATGCACAGTTTTACATTTTGTTTTGTTCGTGTTGCACTTCATATTTCACATAATTACCTCTGGTTTTCATTCAGGTACCACACAAAATGGGCTTCCGCAATAAAAGAGGTAAGATCAAAGTTTGATGAAAGTGAAGCTCATGGAGTTTGAGTGAATCTAAAGAAACAAACGAGCTTCACCTCACGTGACAGAAACTAGTTTTAGTTTACTTCATGAATATCTTGCAGTAAACATAGGCTGTAGTATTGTGTACACTGAATAAATTGCACTGGCTTGTTATTATGTGTATCAGACAGACGTCAGTGCTGGATGGTCCCATCTCACCAGGTGACTGAAAATCAACAACAGGAGGACAGTGACCTCATCAAACCCAGAAAGCTGCCAAATCCCGTCCTGGCTTCCCACCAACACAGAGCTCTCCATCAAGAGCTGCTATTCTGCCACAGACGGTGAGAAAACACTGTCACAGGTAGCCGGCGCTGTTCACAAATGTTGCTCAGCATTGTCTACTTGAGAGTTCTGCATTGAATTGTTATTCGTGTTCTAGTACCTTTACTAAAAACACTCTGAGTTGCACTATTTTATTAGTTGGGGCGTTCAAACATTCGTCTGTTGGAGAATCCTCTTATTTAACCTTTTGGCCGCTGGTTGGAGTTGTGGCAGTCGTGGATTAGCAGTATGCTTAGGTGGTGTTTAATGTGGATCAAGTCAAAAGTTAAATGCCCACTTGCCCCCTGTTGAGGGATCAGTGCTGATCCCCCAACAGGAGGCAAGTGTTCTCGCTCTCAAGTCTGAAAAAGAACAAAATAATCAATGTAACATAATCAACGACATTTGTGGTGCTTAAACAAGATTTCTATTAAACTTTCATTTATTTATTTCACACTTGGTTTAAAAGTTTCAACAGTTTTATCCTTTCATACACACAAACCATGCTTTCCCCTGATATAACACTGCAACCATGCATGAAAAGGAGCAGGAAGAAGAAAATAACTTTAAAAGTTTTATTAACTACTTTCAATAAATAGACGCCCATCTACTGTATATACTTACACAAAACAAAGGATTTGTTGCATTAATGGTAACCTTTCTGCACTTACTCATAAGGACCACACCAAGAATTCAATGTTTTGGCCTTCTTGTTTGTCTTAATCTACAGGGAGTGCAGAATTATTAGGCAAATGAGTATTTTGTCCACATCATCCTCTTCATGCATGTTGTCTTACTCCAAGCTGTATAGGCTCGAAAGCCTACTACCAATTAAGCATATTAGGTGATGTGCATCTCTGTAATGAGAAGGGGTGTGGTCTAATGACATCAACACCCTATATCAGGTGTGCATAATTATTAGGCAACTTCCTTTCCTTTGGCAAAATGGGTCAAAAGAAGGACTTGACAGGCTCAGAAAAGTCAAAAATAGTGAGATATCTTGCAGAGGGATGCAGCAGTCTTAAAATTGCAAAGCTTCTGAAGCGTGATCATCGAACAATTAAGCGTTTCATTCAAAATAGTCAACAGGGTCGCAAGAAGCGTGTGGAAAAACCAAGGCGCAAAATAACTGCCCATGAACTGAGAAAAGTCAAGCCACCAGTTTGGCCATATTTCAGAGCTGCAACATCACTGGAGTGCCCAAAAGCACAAGGTGTGCAATACTCAGAGACATGGCCAAGATAAGAAAGGCTGAAAGACGACCACCACTGAACAAGACACACAAGCTGAAAGGTCAAGACTGGGCCAAGAAATATCTCAAGACTGATTTTTCTAAGGTTTTATGGACTGATGAAATGAGAGTGAGTCTTGATGGGCCAGATGGATGGGCCCGTGGCTGGATTGGTAAAGGGCAGAGAGCTCCAGTCCGACTCAGACGCCAGCAAGGTGGAGGTGGAGTACTGGTTTGGGCTGGTATCATCAAAGATGAGCTTGTGGGGCCTTTTCGGGTTGAGGATGGAGTCAAGCTCAACTCCCAGTCCTACTGCCAGTTTCTGGAAGACACCTTCTTCAAGCAGTGGTACAGGAAGAAGTCTGCATCCTTCAAGAAAAACATGATTTTCATGCAGGACAATGCTCCATCACACGCGTCCAAGTACTCCACAGCGTGGCTGGCAAGAAAGGGTATAAAAGAAGAAAAACTAATGACATGGCCTCCTTGTTCACCTGATCTGAACCCCATTGAGAACCTGTGGTCCATCATCAAATGTGAGATTTACAAGGAGGGAAAACAGTACACCTCTCTGAACAGTGTCTGGGAGGCTGTGGTTGCTGCTGCACGCAATGTTGATGGTGAACAGATCAAAACACTGACAGAATCCATGGATGGCAGGCTTTTGAGTGTCCTTGCAAAGAAAGGTGGCTATATTGGTCGCTGATTTGTTTTTGTTTTGTTTTTGAATGTCAGAAATGTATATTTGTGAATGTGGAGATGTTATATTGGTTTCACTGGTAAAAATAAATAATTGAAATGGGTATATATTTGTTTTTTGTTAAGTTGCCTAATAATTATGCACAGTAATAGTCACCTGCACACACAGATATCCCCCTAAAATAGCTAAAACTACAAACAAACTAAAAACTACTTCCAAAAACATTCAGCTTTGATATTAATGAGTTTTTTGGGTTCATTGAGAACATGGTTGTTGTTCAATAATAAAATTATTCCTCAAAAATACAACTTGCCTAATAATTCTGCACTCCCTGTAGAGACACGTCTTCTATCAGTGTTTTGTTGTGTCCTCAGAGGTGTGCTGCCAAGAAAAAAGCCGGAGCTGCTGTGTGTCCTCGAACAAAAACAGAGACAGAAGAAAAAGCAGGAGCTGGCTCTCCACCCTCCCTCTGACTTGGAGGTGAAGCTACGTATACGGCAGCAGAGAATGCAATTTGTAAGTACTCTGAAAAAAGAAAAAAAACCAAAAAAGGATCTGGGGAATTCTACAATAATGCATATACTTTTTGAATATTTGCATGCTGACTAAAATTGAATCTTGTTAGAGAGGATGTCCAAACACATATCTGTCTTGCAGTACGAGCTGGAGGAGAAGAAGAGGAGCGAAAGTCTGAAGAATATGCCAGAATTTGTTCGTGTGAGACAAACACTGAAGCACATCCCAAATCCTTCCCTGTGACCATTCGAGAAAATCTGCACATACCCTTAACGTGTAGTCCAGACAGATTCTTGTTGAGACTGTAATTTGAAGGAACACGATCCTTCAATGACAACTGCTTGTATGTCAGAAAACGATAATCAAAATGTATCTGTGATTATTTTGAGAATGCTTAAGTGTGCTGACTCATATAAACTGCAGTAGTTATGAGTTGCAAAAAGGCTCCTGCAAGCTTCACAGTGAAAAAAAATCAATTTTGCTACATATTACATTTCAGAGGAAAAAATATAGATCTTTTAAAATGAATGCCATGGGTAAAGATTTCAGCCACAACAATAGAACCACTGCTGCTGCCAGGTAAAGGACCACAGCCACATTGATCCTTTTGTTATGATGCAAATGCAGCGTTTTGCTTACCTTGGGCAGACCTCATGTGGTTACATGTGGCTCAGGTTACTCTGACATATACCACCACCGAACTTTGCATTGTTGCAGACTGAGCACAGTCTCTTTGCTTGGCACACGCTGACACAGCAGGATGGCGAGATGACGAGGCCCACCACAATATAAGAACTTCTAAGGACCACAACAAAAAGTCCAAGATGTTGCCCTAGGCTCCAAAATCCCCAGATCCCAATTTAACTGAGCATCCTGGACATGTGTCCTATATACTGCTGCCACAGGACCTTCCCAGAGGTCCCGTCTCTATAACAACAGATCAACTTTAGTAGCAAGAGAGAGAGGGACACAGAAAATATCAGGCAGGCAAATCTGGCGTGTTGGCACATCAGTGCTGTTTCCATTTTTTTAGTATTAATAAAGCAGCATTATGTTATTTAATCTTAGCAGGACTTCGACCTTTTGTAGAGTTTTCCATTATGAATGCATTTGGCTGTAATGTCAAGTAACCCCTTTAAACAACTGATGTAAAAGATTTACATGACAAGAATATTTTTTTTTTCTTTTTTTAATAAAACATCCAGGGGCAGCTGACCATTTACATATTTATATATAAAAAAAAAAAGACAAACACTTGAATTGCATTGAATTAAAATCTTCTACTGACAACACTGAGAAAGAGTCATTATTCACAACAATGAAACAGCAGTCATTAAAAACAAAACAAACAAAAAAAGAGCTTAAATGTTGCCCTTTGTGCAGCAGTCTTCATTTGTAGCGCTCCAATGTATCTTACCCTTTAATCAAAGCTCTTGTACAGATTTCACAAGTTTTGGGAAACAGCCACTGACATCACAAAGATGGGTTACCGTTCGGGAGGCTAACATAAGAGAAAACAGACAACGGATGAATAACATTTGAGAGAAGTTAAAACAAGTCTTCACGCTTAAACAAAAGTGACTAAGTGCCAGCCGGTAGTCGACTCCTGCATCCGTGTTGTGTTGCAAACAAAACATTCAGATTTATGCCTCTGTACAGTAAAATATCCACACCTGGACTTTAATGCTCTGTCAGAAATGTAAGTACCATTACAGAATTCTCAAACAGGCTCCGGCATGAGGAAAAACACAGAAGTCCTGCCGAATCCCACACGTTCACCCATTTTCTTGTACACATTCTCAAAGACACGTGAAACCTCGCGCGCCGTCGATCGTAAACAAAAAGTCAATCTACAACTTTTGTGAATGTTCTCCAAAATATTTTAAATACAAACTGTATCCACCAGCAGCGACCACACCCACCACGCCCAACCAAACTCAATACCAGTGTGTTGTGTTTGCCGCAGAATAAAATAACAATAAATAAAATACAAAAGAAAAAAAGGTAGACATCAACAGAAGGGTACAAGGGTTTTTTCTTGTACTATCTACTATACTGTAATAACTTTAAAACATATCTCATATATGTAGAAAAAGGTACAGCAGGTTAAGATAACATACAGACACTGAAAAGAAGTAGGCCACCAGAAGGTGATAAGGTAAGCACTGACAGTAAAACCGAAGGGGCTCGACAACGAAGCAGGACTGAAGATGGCTTCTGTTAAAATACTCGAGGGCCAATATCTCTTGGCAGTTCCCTCTTGTTAAACAACATCAAGCCGTAAAACTGATACCCGACATCGTACTAAAAGCTGTAGCTCTGATTTAAACGGGTGATTTTGGCTCTATAACCACGTAAAAGCGAGTATTAATGCGTGGAGCCCCCCAAAAAAGTGTTTGAAAAACAGCTTCAGATTTGTGAAAATGTGAATCTTTTAGTTCATGGCTTTTTCTCCATCCAAACCCTCACATCCACAGCTATAACATGTCAAAGCCACACAAAAGTGAAATGAAATTAGTTGTAGGTTTAGAGCTCCTAAAGCTGCTTTAACATGATAAAACAAAAATAAAACAAAAAACAGTGAATTGCACCCTTTTTGTGTTTTCACAAATGCTACAATTTGTATAATGTCTTGTATCAGTTAGGTGACTTTAAACAGTCTAACAATGGAGACTTGGTGGAAAGGAAAAATCCGCTAATATTCCTGACTTGGACGACATGACTATAGATATAAAGTGAACTTCAGCCTTTTAGAAAACAATGATTACGGGATCCCATCCTTTCTTTGGCAGCACTGTGAGGGTGGCACACTCCAGTCATACACGTAGGACAGGCGCAGCTTGACTTCCTCCTTGCAGAGCCTGCCATCGCGCTGCAGAGTCTGATGTTTTTCCAACATGTCCTCCAAGCTCTGCTTATGCGTCACCAGGTATTTGTTGTTGCAACCGCGTGATTTGTACTCCGTGTCAAAGCGTGGGTCGTGGGTCCGCCGGATGTCTACCGGTGCCAGCCACGCGCCCAGCGACACGTCCTCGCTCTGCCACGTCTTGAAGTATCCTGCATTAAGACGCACGTAATGCACCAGATCGGCCGAGAGCACGTAGCCGCCGCCCAGCGCGTAGGGGAGGTAGTAATCGCACAGCTCCCACGAGCTTTCGCGCCACTTCCCCGCCGATTTCACCCGGCCTCTCCCTGAGAAGAAGCCCCAGTACAACCGGTTGGGCTCCTTCCCCTTCAGCTCCTCTTTGAGGAGGTCCAAGCGAGCGAATGTGTCGTCATCTGCTTTCAGGACAAACGTGAACTCAACGTTCTGGTCCAGCCAGGTGTACATGTGCAGCAGTTTGAGGGTCAGGTTCTCGTAAGAGTCTCGCAAGTCGGGCAGTAAGAGTAAGTCCTTGTGCCGCCCTTGCTCCGTGTTAAGATTCTGAAGGTCCTCACTGGAAAGGCCCTGTGTTCCTACTACAAACATGGCCAGAACATCAGAGTCCCGCTTAGCAAGCCAGGTGCTGCGGATAATACTACGTCGTTCCGTGTACTTCGGTCCTGTTGTGATGAGGACCACGAGAAATGCTGACAAGTCTTTGGATGCGGAGGGAGGATTCTGCTGCGCTGGGCGGGACTGAAAACCGATGGCTTGGGGGGCTCTGCCAGGAGGATCGGGGTGACCCTGTTTTAGGGTTTCTGATGTGCATTTTGCTAAGAAGACAAGAACTACAGCAAAGCTGCAAACTGTGCCAATGACCAGGGCTGTCTTGTGGCGGCACACCAGACGAAACAGATTCATGATGGGGACTGTGGGGTGAAAAAACAAAAACAAAAGAGGCAAAATATATCAGTTTTATCATCACAAATTATAACTGTCAAATATAAATATGAACAAGTATGGCTAAAGGGGAATGAGCAAAGAGCTTTTGCGTCTTTCTCTGTTTTCACGTAGACGCTTTATGCCTTGGATAACTGCAGCTATCGAGCGAAATAGCAAAATAACCTCAGCTCTTTTACTCGCCCATGATTCTGCAGCACCACCTGGTTTCTAAGCTTAGTAGCTGAACAGTACACACACACACACACACACACACACACACACAAAGAAATGCGATAACCAGTTATGAAATGAATTGAAGAGGATTTGTTAGTTACCTTAGCAAATGAAAGCGCGTGTCTGTGGTGTGAATGGTACAGCTGGAGCGGACCACTGATAGCAGCTTTGCAGAGCTAGCGCTAGCTACCGAGACAAAACCATCTGCGCACTTTGTAAGCTCACTGCGCTGAATGCAAACGCACAAAGCCAGCTCATATTGGAAGGAAGGATGGAAACCTGGTCTTTTCACTGGGTCAGTCTGGGTTACAATAAGCAGCCTCTGTCATTCACCGTTCAGAGATCCGCACACAAGGTATCAATGCAATCACTGTCTGCCTCCAAGTAGTGTCACTTCTGGGTCTTCGTGACGCAGGGGAAACGGAAGTGAACCCCCGCCCCCCAAAAAGAGGTGTTAAAATGGCGAAAATTTAGGTTTATATTGGCAAAGATTTCATTTAATTTTTATTCTTTAAAATGAGCATAAGCAAATAGACAAACACCACAACTCAATTTGGCAGCTTTTGCCAAGAACTGATAAAACACAGTGATTACAGTAATACAAAACAACAACAGAAGAGCTGCGAGATCTTATTTTTGCCACTTGTGATCATAAAGAAAAAACTAAAATTAAAGCAGACTGAAGAAAATTGAGTGCTGTGAACAGCTGTAAACTAGAGCATGCGCAGTAGTCATTCTCCAGCTTGGAGCCCAGACCGGATGTTATTTTGTTTACTTCAAAATATAGGCATGCAAGTCCTTTGGGAAATTAAAGATAATCACAAACCTCACAAACTGAGGCTGTTATTATTGGGTCTGTGTAGTAGAGCTCGGGAGGATACCAGGAGCTACCAGTGATGGGTAACCTGACCACTCAGTTATTAACCACTGAACAATGCAGCTTTAAAAGACTGCTGTTAGTTGTTTCTTCATCTACACTGCTGTGAAAAGTATTTCATGTTTATACTTACACTATTCACATCATATTTTTTTTGTATTAGACAAAGATTACCGAGTACATATAAAATGCACGAGCCAAAGAATTTCGTTATGGATAAATGTGGCTACACTGTTTATTTGTATATGACAATAAAACTTGAAACTTGAAAATGCAGTTTTGAATGATAATTTCAAAGGAAAAAAGGTTGTCCAAACCTACCTGGCCCTGTGTGAAAAAGTAATTACCCCCTAAACTTAATAACTGGTTGTGCCACCCTTTGCAGCAAGAACTGCAATCATGAGTCTGTGATAACCAGCAATGAGTCTTTCACATCACTGTGGAGGAATTTTCTCCCACGCTTCTTTGCAGAAGTGTTTTGATTCAGCCACGTTGGAGGGTTTGAGCATGAACAGCCTGTTTAAGGTCACGCCAAAACACCTCAAAAGGATTTATGTCTGGACTTTAACTAGGCCATGCCATTTTTGCCCAGTCTCTTTCTTATTGTTGAATCATGAACTTTGACCTTAACTGAGACAAGTGAGGTCTGCACTAAGCTATTTAAATAAAAATCTATCATTGGCAGTCATCTTATCATAAGTTAATCAGTTTTTCGACAATGCCTTTATTAGCTTTCGTGTGATTTTTATTTTTTCTTTGTAATTAATTGTGGATTCTTCTTGAATTATACTTTTTTCAATTATACTTATTGTTCCTTTAGTTAGCCTAATTTTCATTTACTTTGAAAGTTTTAACCGGAAGCTGCTTTTCATCTCCGGCATGAAGCCGACTGTGCTAATGTCCATCAGTTCCTGGAAATAATGGCTTCGTCTTAGTGAAATACTACAATGTTGTGTGTGGTTATGCATAGCAGTCAAAGAGTTCGGCATGTGTGATCATGTAAGCCCATATTTATCTGGAGAGCTTTGTAGCGTTACTCATCTGGACAGTACGGTAGCTAACTGACGTTACTGTTGGACAAGGACAGAGACAGACAGATCATGAGGGTTTGGAGGACCAGCCGACAGTCTGGGAAATGTGCAGCTTTTCTCGCCATCTTTATGCTAATTTTGAGTGCACAGCTGGTGAAAACAGCCTCTGAATATGACCCCTATAACGTCCTGGGTGTCAGCAGGAGTGCCAGTCAAGCCGAAATCAAAAGGGCATACAAGAGGCTTGCCAGAGAATGGTGAGTGACTGACAACCGGCCCTCTAATGTCAGCCTATCATATCTTAGCTGACAGTCCGCAGTGTGCATTTCACATTTGGCATGAACTGCTGTTAGTGTTTGCTTAACCCATTACTGTGTAGGCCTGTTTCAAACGTTAAATGTAACCCTCTGTGAATCTGCTGGTAATCTGTAATGTCACCCTTTTTGTAGGCACCCAGATAAAAATAAGGACCCTAGTGCTGAGGACATGTTCATCAAGATTTCTAAGTCTTACGAGGTGAGTGAAAAGGGATCGTTACATTTTGTAGTGGCATTTTAACATGGTTCATTTAATTCACTTTCGCTTTCTTTATCATAATCTCTTCCCCAAATTGCAGACATTAATGTCAGAGTCTTATTGTTTGCTGTTTTTCCTGTTTTGCACACAGATTCTATCTAATGAGGAGCGAAGATCCAACTTTGACCGGTTTGGGCAGATGGATGAAAACCAGCCCTTTGGCCAGTCACAGCATCATGGTTTCCGCAGCTTTCACAACAGCTTCTACTTTGATGAGTCCTTTTTCCATTTCCCCAGGTACCCTCTGCTGTCAGTGTAATCTGGGCTCCTCTTTGTGTTTGCAAACCAAACAAAAATATATATCTAAGCAGATTCATTACATACATCATACATCAATTCATACACTGAATACATCAATTTTGCTTTTCACACATATTTAGACTTGATCCTGTTATTCTTCTTGTTATTTTTTTTTTTGAGAAGGTTCTCTATCTCATGAACACTGATTCGAACCAAGCAAACAAATGACAGTTACAGTTGCAGTTTACACTCAAGCTGTGTACTGTTAGCATCTTTGAGGTTAGATCTTAAAACACTTCCTGTTTTTCCCTGCTATTCTCCAGGAACAGAGACTTTTCAGACAGCAAGTACATGCTTCGCCTTGCACAGTTTAACAACGAAGTCCTTCCAGACAGCCACAAGAGGCCATACCTAATAAAAGTGACCTCAGAGTGGTGCTTTGCATGCATCCATATCGAGCCAGTGTGGAAGGAGACCGTGCAGGAGCTGGAGCCTTTAGGTAAGGATATCAGTGTGTCCTAACACCATCTTGGGATAAAGGCTGGTTTTCCTAAAAGCATCAGCTCACAAGATTAATGTTTGCACAACTGCCCATTAGGGCAACAGTGTTGAGATGCTTTACTGAGAGCCTTGCACTTCTTTAATTATTCATTATGGTTTATTTGTTGTTCTTGGTTTCTTGAAGCAAAGAGTGAAACAAGAGAACTCAACTCTATAAAATGATTGTGAATAGCTGCGATTTCGGCTCATCAGAAGCACAGTTAGTCTGTATCAGCCGTCTTGCTGAAACATCCGGCATGTTTATGCAACCCTCTTGCACTGAGCTGATGTCACCTGTGAGAACAACTGGGATTTGCATTGAATTTCACAAGGTGGATGTTACAACTGTTAGACAAAAATCTCTTGCTTTGCTTCGAGATTCAAGGCCTTTATTGTCACTATGCAAACATAACAAAATGACAGTGATACTAATCTCCTGTGGCACGTAACATTTAGATGGCAAGTAAATGGTGACAGAAATAAAAAAGAAAACATATGAAATGTAAGAAGTACAAATGATTAAAAATTCTGCACTAACATAGCTAAAAAGAACAGCAAGAGTGAGGGTGCGTTAGCAGTTTTATAGTACTGGACAGAGTGCAAAATGATTACGCAAGTTATAAAAATGTTGATAAAATAAGTCATGTATCCATATAAATATGTCTATCTGAAGGATGAAAACATAAGTGTACGTGAGAAGCAGAAAAAGCACAGCTCTGAAGGTGCCTGCCTCATGGGACGAGCATAATAAATAGCGTCTAAGGTGTGTGGAGAGTCCTTGTGGATTTGCTTGGCCCTCTTCACGCAGCGAGTGATGCAGAGATGTGCTCTGTGCTGGTGATGTTTCATGCTGTTTTCACAACCTGCTCAAGGGCCTTTTTGGTACATTTGGTGCAGCTACCATATCAAGCTGTCATACAGTTTGTGAAGATGTTTTCTTTATTTGTCTGTAAGAGTTAACAAACAGCTGTTGTGACTCACCTACAACTGCTGAGGTTTTGCCATCCCAAGAAATCCCAGCTTCAGAAACCTGACGTTGGGGACTATCTCCATGGCTTCTTTCATTAATGTATAGATTTTTTTGAGGTGCATGTGTGGTTTATTTTGTAGCCCAGATGTCTACAATGATCTCTTTGGTCTTTGTGTTCACACACCATAATATCATAGTTTGAACCTTTTCCCTGTGTGCATCATTTAGGAGGCTACTCATGGTTGTATTATTTGCAAACATAACAGTGGTGCTTGAGTCTGGATGGGTTCAGTAATCAGTGTAGCTTCTGATGCTAAAGCAGTATTAAGTACTGTGCTGTTCAGGTCATTTTATGACTTAAACTAGGAAAATAGTAGTTCTTCGAGGCTTTAAGAGTCTCTTATTCCTGAGCTTCACAGTAGTTGTTTAGTGAAAGTGAAAATCAATCTTAACTCTTTACCTCATAAAGACGACATTTAAAATCCTTTCCGGTGTATATAAGTAAAGATCATTGGAATATTTTTTCCAGGGGAAGTCCCAGTAACCTGTATAGGCTGAGACCTCCTTTGCTAAACCTCTGATGCACACACATTCATTTTTTTTCTGGAAGCAGGCCGAAATATGACAGAAACCTGAAACTCAGTTCAGAAAAGAGAAACGAGGGTTAGCGCTACCAAGTGTCCAAGGGGAAAGAGCTAAAATAGAATTTACTCACATCACTTGCATCCTTTGTTATTATAAACAGATTTAGGCATAGATATATTTGAATACAGAGAAATTTGCCATCAGCTTGTTGTAAGTGAAAAAAAGTAACATATAATGACATTAACTCACCATGTAAAATTATTGGATTATAACAAATCTGTCAATACTGTTTCAGGATTTATTGATTTATTTTTAACTTGCTGAGGAAAAGGATTTGTTTTACTTAAGTGTGCCATGTCCAGTTGTAATCTGTTGTTATTTTTACTCCAGGTGTAGGCATCGGTATTGTAGACCTGGGCTTTGATCGGGCTTTGGCCAAGCAGCTGGGAGCTTACCGTGCTCCCTCCATCATCGGGGTGGTGAACGGAAGAGTGACCTTCTTCCATCAGGCAGTGGTGCGGGAGCACCTGCGACAGTTTGTTGACGATTTGCTGCCCCAGAAACTGGTGATGAAGGTAACTAAAACTGATACAATTGTGCTGCTACTGCGTGTGTGCCATCATCTGTTTTTCTTCTGTGTTTATAGATTAGTCATCATGGCTAATAAAGTTGCAGGAGGTATATTTTTAAGCTAATTTCTGTTGTTTTTGTAGATCACTGACGATAACTACATGGCATTTCTTGAAAACTGGCATGTGGAAAATAAGCCCAGACTTCTGTTGTTTGATCAGGTCCCCATTGTTCCCCTGCTCTACAAGGTAGGACATGAACACATCCAGCTCCAAGCAAATAGAGCACTGATTACAGAATGAGTTTTTCAGCCTGCCTCATCTCCTCCTTATAAAAACCTAAAATGCATGATGGCACATAAATAGACTCCCAACAGCAAGTTCAGAGGTCTCTGTTTTAGCAGCTCTTCCACTTAAAATTGTTCCTTTTTCCAAATAGATTAATTATATATTTATATACCGCACAGAATTTTAGCTAATTTATTTTCACCTTAGATGGTTAACAATCAAAAACGAATACAAAAGCAGCGTCATTCTTGTCTTGAGCACCCTTTCAGGCTCTAATCTTTCCATTCGACCCCTCAGTTGACGGCATTCGCCTTCAGAGATTATGTGCGTTTCGGCTTTGTGGACCAGGGTGGCACAGGCAGCACCAGGCTCCTGCGGCAGTACAACATAAACACATACGCTCCCACCATGCTGCTCTTTAAGGAAGACACGGTCAAGCCTGTTGACGTCATCCAGGTACACCATGAATATGCTGCAGCTTAAAGCTGGTTCCTTATGGTAATAGATTTAAACTTTACATACAAGGACCTTTGTTTTTTTATCAGGCCAGAGGGATGAAGCGACAGATCATGGACGAGTTTGTCTCAAACAACAAGTTCCTGCAGGTGCCACGACTGGTCAGCCAGCAGCTTTTTGATGAGCTATGTCCTGTCAAGCAGTTCCACCGGCGGAGGAAGTAAGACATTTTGTGAACAGATTAGTAGCCAATAGTCCTGCACTTATGATCCTACTCAGATTGACCTCTTGTAAACTGAACCAAGACTGTTAGAAGCAAAATACATTTTTCATAACTGTAAGAAGCAGAATAGTTGGACAGTTGTCATGATGGTAATGCAAAGGTTGTGTAGTTATATTCAACTGCTGTGGCTGGGGAGCTGATTGTGAGTGGTTTGCAGGTACTGTGTGCTGCTGATCACAGGTGACGACCCAGCCTACCTTCCAGCCAATAAGGCCTTCCTGGACTTTGCCTCAGCCAACAGCAAAGATGTGCTACGGTTTGCATATGTCTACCAGCGTCAGCAGCAGCCTCTCTGCCAGGCGTTGCTCCAAAATCAGGGAGCACACTCTGCTCAGGTCAGTGGTCAAAACAGACACAGTCCATACTTTACAAAAGCCATCCCCAAAGTCAAGAGTACTGCAGCCCACTTAACAACCAGAAAATCTTTTTTAGTTGCTGTTATTACTGCAGCCCACCCCGGCCCACGCTTTGGGGATCACTGCTTTGCAACAATCATCACTTTTCTGTCTGTTATTGCTACAAAAAACCAAAACCTCAAGGACATCCTGCACTTTTTGGCAAACCTTCTTCATTTACCCAGAACAACCTGCAGTGGAATATCTCTCTGATATGATGTGTCACATTACCGAGATGGTGCAGCGCCTCAAGTTACAGTCACAGTGCTCCTAAACACTGACAGGTGGTGATTCTCGAGAGGCGGAGCCAGGCTGGTAAAGTCCTGTACCGGTCCGTGAGCGGTGGCTGGAATGGCAGTGAGGAAGACAAGTACCACCTTCATGAACAGCTGGAGCTCCTTCAGAAGGACCCCACCTATCTGACTTCAGACGCCACCTTACCAGAACTCAACAACGAGATGGCCCCTGTAAGTGCCAGCGTAGATGCTTTATTTGAGAGCCTGCCAGGCTGGGTCTGCATGGGCATTCACACATTCATCTGAGGGTGAACTTCATTCAATTATATTTTTGCATTAATGTCCTTATTTTCCCCTTGCCAGATTTTTATCATTCGGTGGATGAATGCTGCTTATGATTACGTGCTTCAAATATACGATGACCTTCTCTACTCAAATTGGTAAGACAATACTGACCAAGTGAATCTGCTGAGTTCATTGTAAGAAAGAGACAGTCTAACAATGTTTGTTTTTCCTGATGTTTTTGAAATGATTAAGTTGGTGAATCATTCTGTATCTGTATACTGTATGTTTTTACATTGTGTGTTTAATTACAGCTGTAATGCTCCTCCTCTAAAGTGTATAAACTTGTAGAGGCAAAATTAGCTCAAATGAAAACTTTGTGCTGTGCGTTGTATTTTTTTCCTGTATGTTTCAATCCAAACTCATTTTTTTACTTCATTTTCTTCCTGCAAGGCGAGAGATGATGCCTATTCTGTCCTTGATCTTCTCAGCTCTCTTCATTGTTTTTGGCACCGTCATCATCCAGGCATTCAGGTGAGGTAGACCCTGTTGGCAGACATGCATGCATACTGAAACTTGACTGTTTGGCAGGTGCTTGCAGATGTTGAGCTGAGTCAAACTCTGGGAAAATAACATGATCTCAAAAGACTGATGATTTTCTTTCTTTGGTATATTTTCAGTGAGCCGGGTGAGAGCAAACCCCAAAAACCAAAGCCAAAGCCAAAGGAGCAAACACGAACTGAGGATGATGCATCGAGCAGAGCAAGTACCTCCAGGTAATGTAATGACAAGTATAAAAGCGACTCTAAATGGACAATTTTATAGTTTTTCTCAGTCGCTTTGGTGCTTTTCTCAGATCAGAATGAACATTCTCAAAACCATTAGTGCAACCTCCACAACATTTAGTCATTTGTGCACATCATAGTAGCAATTTCTCCTTCCTCTGAACAAATTGCAAATGTTCTTGGACATGTGTCAGTTGCTTTCATACAATTCTCTGCCATTTTATAACATTATCATTGCTTATGTCATGTCAGTCAAAATGAACTATACTTTTGGATGCTGAATAGTCGTTCCCAATAAAACTAATAGTCTTCATTTCATTGCTTGAGTCATTACATACAAAATTGTTGAATTAGTTATCAAATTCTGTCAAGCAAATTTTATACCTTTTGTTATTATTTTTTCCTGGAAATGTCTCCTAAATTGAACAATTTCTCTCAGGTGAACTTCAGCTTTCACTGACGAGGAGGTGTGTGAAGTATTAGTTGTAACCAATGACCTACTCCCCATCCCTTAATCCAATAGAGGAGTTTTTCTCTGCCTGGAGGTGGAAGGTTTATGACCGGCATTCACATGCGCAAATGGCCCTGCTAGCAGCCATGGATGCAGCATGTGACAACATCACAGCAGAGTCATGCAGAAGGTGGATTCTCCACTCCAGGAGATACTTTCCTTGCTGCATTGCAAGGGATGATATCTGTTGTGATGTAGATGAAAATATGTGGCCAGACAGACAGGAACGTCTGGATGTGCCAGAGTGATTTACATATGTTCAGTTACAATATGTTATATTGTTCACATTTGTGCACAGCTCTACCAAAAGGGTGTTTCTTATGTTTATTCTAAATTAGTGACTGTAGAGTATTTTTCTTTTGCACAATGTTGTAGAATTACAAACAGCCCACACAGTAAAAATGTGAAACATACGTATTCAGTGTCTTGTACTCACTTACTTCCCTAACTACAGGAATTTCTAACTTTACTGTAGATTTTACTGTAAACAGCTGTACAAAAAGTGTATAGTGCTGTCTTGGGCATTTTCAGGTAGTGTCACCGAGTTCTGACCTTTTTTGCATTGGAAAACACTGAGAGAATGTACACTGTCATTATGAAAACATGACAAAGCCATTTGACTATCTTGTTGATAAAGATGGTGTCACGACTTCTCATTTTGATGACACTGGCAGTTTCATTGACATGAATACTTGCTTTTGAGAAATAGATTATCGATTTTGAGCAAGTGACCTGCTTTTGCAGGATATCCACTAGGTTTTGCAGTTTGCACCAACTGTTTTGAGAAATACACTAACTGCTGTGCAAATGTTAATAGTGATGCGAGAAAAGCACCAAAGCGACTGAGAAAAACTGTAAAAGCCATCCTGAATTCACACACAATGATGCCCGAATAATGCTTTTGAAAGCATATTTTGAAATTTTGTGGCTTTTTATCTAGCAGGCAGGATGATGGATCATTGCATGTGACCTAATAGAATAGTGTTTATGTGTTAATAGTTTCTCAGTCCAATACACTAAAAACCTTTGTCAAAAGAGAGTGCAGGTATGGGTGAGTTTTGTTAGCTAAATGATCATACCATCTGATGATGCAATGAGAATCTGCTGTGAGTAACTGATTTGAGTTTGACTTGATAAATTCTGAACTTCATGTGCTACAGACAGTTACTGCATGTGTGCAGCACTGTGCAGCGACCCCTCATTTCTTTTTATTTTGCTGGAAAATGAGTAATCTACTGAAACACACAAGGAAAAATTAAAACAGAGTTTGAACAATTCTAATAAGCTTGAAAATCAATATTTGGTACAACACAGCCTGAACTCTCTTAAGCAAGCTTTGTTGTATTTTTTTTTTTTAATAGTTTTTGCTGGACACACCACTGGTTCAGGCCTTAAGTTAGCTGCTTTTTATGCTTGAATGATTCCTAGGTCACTTTGAAGTGGTGTAAACAAACAAACAAAGAGAAACATGAAACTGGACTAAAAAGGATTGAAAAAGAAGGCAGTGTCCAAAGAAAAACTTTGACAGACCTCCCAGAAAGCCTGGAGAGCTACTGCTCAAGACTAACTTTGAAACTCACAAAAACATCTGGGTCTTTGGAAGCAACATATAAAGAAATGAATAATGACTCAAAACCTTTGCACAGTACTGTATATGGACATAAACTACAAAAGCATATTTCATTATTTTTCTCTCCCCCTTGTTCTGTGTAGCCGTCCTCCAAAAAAGGACTTTGTGGAGGTGACAGAGCTAACAGGGATTACATACACCAGTAACCTTGTCAAGCTGAGGCCTGGCCACATCAATGTCGTGCTGGTGCTCACCAATGCTTCCAAGAGTGCTTTGCTCAGGAAATTTGCCAAGGAAGTCTTCTCTTTCTCTGGGTAAGTGTGGAGGTTTTACTTTTCATTAGTCTAAAGTGGGATCTGCTATACTATTTATCTGGCCTGCTAATATCCTCCAATGGCTATCCTAAATCCTAAACCCCTTGGCTGCCTATCTGCAGGTCTCAGACCCTCCACTTCTCCTTCCTCAACGCCGATAAGCATCGCCACTGGATGCCATCACTCCTTCGCTTAGCTTGTGATGGTGCGCAGAGCCAGAGCCATTCAGATGACGAGGAGGAGTCTTCCAACTACATGGGCTATGTCCTGGCCCTCAATGGCCACAAGAAATATTTCTGCCTCTTTAGACCCGTCTTCACAGGGGACGATGGCAGTGATTCATCTTCTGATACCTCATTCTCCTCAGACAGCAGGAGAAAGTCCCGTTCCAAGTCCAGGTCTAGCTCACACTCCCGATCGCGATCCCATTCCAGGGAGGATGGATCCGGCTCCAGGAGAGGCTCCAGCAGAGGCTCCAGCAGGGCCACTAGCATAGAGGTCCACCATAAGCTTGACAGGCTGGGACTGTGGATGGAGAGGCTAATGGAGGGGACCCTGCCCAGGATACATGTCCCAGCATGGCCCACGCTTGTTGACGACACCACAGAGGGCTGAAGCTGAAGTAAGAAAATTAGTTTTCAGGTTTGTTGTTGTTTTTTTTAAAGCTCTATTTTGCAGATGTAGTTTGCCACTGAACTGTTGAAATCCAGTGTTTTACAACAGCAGAATGCACATTCTTAATTGTTTTGTTGACGTGTTTACATCCCAACAATGCATTATGGCTCAGACGTTAGCTCTAGCTAGCTGTGTGTGCAAAAATCTTTCTCCTCATTCATGAGGTTAAACTCATGCAGCATGGGAGATGTGCGTTTATTTCTGTCTGCTCAAGGACTTTAAAACCTCATTGAACCTCTGAAATTTCCATCAACTGTTAACACCTCCCTAGAGTTTGGCCTTTTAACGTTATGTCCCACTGATGGAAAAATCTGACGCTACAGTGGCTTTCTTTGGGAGCAGGCTAATGATGGCATGCAAACTGAAATTGTTGCACTGTTTACAGATGTTTTGTTTCTGTGGGATTGCAGGATCCTTCACTTGAATTTGATTTTGTACTTTAGTTTGCTATTCATAGCTGACATCGCTTTCAGACAAACAGAACTTACACAGCATAGTACACAGCCTCAGAACACGCAATAACAAGGCGAAATGCATATTGATTAACCTGTTTGACGCTGATTTACCTGTTTTGTTTGTTACCTTCAATCAACAAGAAACATTAAGTCAAACCATATATTTGTCCATTTTTAATACTTGGCCCTTTAACCACAACAAATGTTAATGCATGGATTAAGTAGACCTAAAATCACATCATAAAATTCACCCTTGTCTCTGTAATAGAATAATTTGCTGCTCAACAAATAATAATTGTATTCTTCTATGTCTTTTGGAAGTCATTCTAACTGTATAAAATGAAGTGTAACTAAATTCCTTTTTAAAACAGTTTATTTATTAAAGTGTGCAAATATGTTTGACCTTGATATCTCTGTCGTTTGTGCTTCTTTTAACTGACACACATTGTTTATATATCTACAGAGTGCTCATCATATACAAGCAGGCAAATGGTTGGCTAATTGAGGCAGATCCACTGTTTCCACAACATATTTTTAGTGTCACTTGGTATTTAGTAGTACGCTTAAATATTTGACATTGTTTACATTTTGACAAATAATACAAGAACAAATATTGACCATAAATATAACTTCTGCTACATTACATTAATGCATGATCAGCATGTGCTTGAAGTACGCTGCGTGTCACGGACACTCGCGTGTTTTTCCTACTAGAAGACTGGCTCAGTTGTTATTAGGAATGTAAGACACTTTCTTCTTGGTCAGGTCTTCGGGGCCAAAGGAGACCGGCAGAAGCTCTTCCACAGTCATCTTCATATACGAGCCATCGGGCTTTGTCAAGTATACATCCCAGTTTGATCCAAACTGTAAAGAAAACGGGGAAAGCAAAGGGCTGGAGTCTTACAGGATAGTCAAGTGTTTCACACTGAAATGTTTGTTTAATGAGAAACTAGCACCTTCTAATGTGTTACACAGGCCACAGACAGGATAAATATTGCCTAGAGTGAAGTGTGAGCTTGTCACTGTGTACTGTATACAATCACTGACTGAGATTAAAGGTCCCTTTTAAAGAAATCGGCTCCAAACCAAAGCTAGCAGAGTTAATACCTCTCTCATGAACTGCCTGCAGCCTCCACATGGGGAAATGAACTGGTCACTCTCGTCACTGAGGAAAGGAGAAGAAGAGTTTTGAATTGGCAAATAGTCGTTTACTTATAATAAATGTAGAAATAAAGACTTGTGGCTTCTATTTAATATTAGGATCCATGGCAGAATTTCACATAATTAATCATAGTATCACTTCTCCAGTTTTTTCAAGATTTCTGACTGCTAAGAAATCGCTTAAGGTTTAGCGACGTGCACAACGACATGCAATGTGGAGTGAGTCATAGTCTCAGACTGTGCAACAGCAGGAAGGATGCCTGCGTCTGTGGAAACAGAGAACTTTCCAGATTACTGTGTGTGTGTGTGTTAATTGTACGCGCTCATTACCTGGCAATTGCAATGGCCTTGAAACCTCGGTGCCCTTCTGACACTGCCTTCGCGATAACGTTCCTCTCAGCACACATTCCCAGATTGTAACTCGCATTCTCCACATTACAACCTGCCGAAGACACAAGAATAGAAAGGGGATCGGTTTGGCAACATGTGCCATAAGGGGTTCTTCCCATGGTAAAAAAGAAGTGGCTTGTTTATTTACCTTGGCTTTTACATTCACAGCTGTTTGCCAGCCTTTTGCCCTCCCCTAGACATTCTCACTGAGGGACACGTGACTTGCCAAGGTTTGTACAGTCCAGTGACACTGACCACACTTTTGTGTCTTTGCTTTACCATAGACGGTGGTCTGACATCCCTCTCGGTGCACACAGTGCTGTTGAAGCAAGTGATGACCAAAGGGATCCCTTAGCTCGCACGAACGCTAAGATGTGTTCCTTCTCAGAAATGTGATTTAACTCAGTCATGTGGAATTATAAAAAGCTGAGGATGTAAATCCACATGATAAATAATAAACCTTTATCTGAGCTTTCCGCACCAAGTCCAGACATTTGAACTGTCAGGTAATCATTAACACAGCGGATCAAGACAACTCAGAACAAACTAATTTGCAATTTCTTGTGCATTTCTTTTGGATAAAACAAAAACAAAGGTAAGAGCTGGGAGGTTTTATCATTTCTCACTCGTGTGTGGAGATCTTGCACCATAAAGAAGCAAGAATTGACTTGACTCAAATACAAACAGGATAATAATTTAGCTCTCACGTCTTCCCGTCTTTCACTATATACTTTTCAGGTTACAATTATGCTAAAAGTTACTTTTGTGTTTTGGTGTAACAGCATTCATTCAGTAGTAAATAGCAGCAAATAACTTGCTTTTGTGTTCACCCCAAACCTAAAACCATTACCTTAAAGCTTCATATGATATACACCCGTCTACTAAAAAAGTTTCACATGAGACTTACCTGTAAGCAGACTGTTGTCAAGGGTGAGCAGCGCAGCCCCCACTCTGAATTTGCTGTAAGGACAGTAGGTTTGCTTCTTCGCCTCGTGGGAGAGCTGAATCAGTTTTGCAACTGTCTCTTTGGAAACATGTTTAAAGTCACGATCCTCAATATGCATCACCTCACTGTTGGACTGGGTTGCTGCCATGATTACAGTTGTGTTTTCTAAGATGTCTTTCAAAGTTGGTGAGTGATCCTGTTGTAGCTCAGCTTTAAATATGAATGGGACACAGGGAAAGGGGAGAGGGCACAAACAGCCAATCACTCACCAGAATGTCAGCATGCTGTCATAAAGAAAGGGAAGTGTTGTACCGGGGTTTGGGCAAGACTCTGACTTAAGTGTGACTCACTTGCTGGACTGGGTTCTGAGGAATTTTTGTGGTGTGTTTTAGGTGTGTCAAATGACAGAAAAAACACAGGTTATTCTCAGAAAAAGTTTATTTAAGGTCCATATGTTTAGAGTCAGTGGAGAGTAGAAGGTTTCAGAGAGTAAAAACAATCCCTGAAACGGATGTTATCCAAAATCTGTGACAATGTTTTCATTTCTGTATAACACTGTAATATAACTGTAACATTAAAAAAAAGTGTTTTTAGCAGAATGAATTGTAAAACCTGGTTCAGTTTTTATCATAATGGTGATATTCAGTCAGTGGGAATAAAAGTCAGTCAGGTGTAGGTTCCAGGTAATTTAGCTTTGACAAATATATCTGTGATTATATAAAAAAAAGTTAATATAAAAGATAAACATAGCATTTTTGGTCCTTAAGGAGCCATTCAAGTTTGTTTCTTTTTTTTCTTCTTTTTTTTAATCAAGGTAGAATTTTCTGTTAGCTGGTGGTAAGGATTATTATTAGCTGTTCTCAATAACCTGATTGATCCATCCAATATAGTTTCTGACCTTGGTGTAGACACCAGGGTAGTATGAAATCGCACAGCCGATGCCCCAAGATACAATGCCTTCAAATTTACCGTTACAAACAAGAGGTCCTCCAGAATCACCCTGAAAAAGGAAAAGGGAAAAAAAGAGAAGATTTCAGGGTGTTTGTTACCTGATAGGAGAGATTTTATTTATTAATTAACTTTTTTAAAGGAAACGCAAAATATGCAAAGGCCTCTACCGTGTTTAATGTAAGTTTTGTGTGTTCTCAGCGGATCATATCTGACAATGTGTGACTGATTTCTTGGTAAATTTACGCTTAGATTTAAAGCTGCAGCTGAAGCTGCAGCTACCATTAGAAGTGATATTGCTTTTGTTAGTGGGACATTGTTGCTGCTGTTTTATTTTATTAGGTAATATGTCACCAACTTCTTTAAGGTTTACCACATTACTCCATTAAAAAGCAAAAACAAATGCAAAGTCAACAGTGTAAAATAGACAGAAACTGAAGTGTCCATTTCCACGTCTTCTATCATCATTTTGTATTTCATTTTTGTATTTACATATGTTACCTGACAGGAGTCTCTCCCCCCATTCCTGGAGCCAGCACAGATCATGTTGTCTGTGATTCTGAAGGGGTAGTAATTCCAGCAGCTGGTGAACAATTCCACCTCCACTGACCTCAGTTCGGGGGATAAACTCTGGCTGTACATCCAGGTAACACCCCAGCCACTAACTGTGCAAAGATTCAGGTTTTGCAGTGGCGGAGAGTTCGGGTCTGGCAACGAGGCTGGCTCGACCATGGCATTGATGATAGCTGGACGGTCCAGCTGACCCACAAAAAACCATAATCTTCTGTCAGTCAACATTGTCTACATATCATACATAATATAACATTCAGTCTATCATTTAACGATGCCATATTTAGCCGTAAAAGCTAGTTTTCTTCTGCAGTCCCTGACAGGTTGATGGAATGATTCAGAAAAAGGACGAAGAAGCATGTTAACACAATTATTATAACATCACAGTTAGTGAAAACTTCAGATTATGACAACACATTTTATTAGCTAATAACTACTGTTTTATAGATTTGGAGACAGAGGATATAGTGGGTATAGAATCCCAACAATGTTAGATAGTAAAATGAACTTTGTGGAAAAGTTTACTGAAACTCGGTAAAACTTAAAGTAATCATAGTGCGAGGTACAGTAATGTGAAAAGGAAAGAGCTCTCCGGTGAAAACTGAGTACACCCTCACTGCTTCCATAGCAATTAAGAGAATAAGTGGCAGGCAGGTCTGGAGCGTTACATTTTAGACTCTCTAGGCTTCAGTGAGCATGTTAAATGTTTAAGTTCATGACAAACAAGCTATACTTAGAAACTTTTTTGCAAACCTAATCCAATCCATGACGTAAGTTTGCAAAATAGACTCTGAGTAAACAACAAGACTTCCTGAAACAATGAAGATGTTTAGCCATAACTGCACAGCACCACGTGTGGCAAAAATCAAACACAGCACAACGACCATGAACTCCTCTGTATAGCAAAGTATTCTAGAGTCACTGACTTATGTGCCAGGACAATGATCCCAAGGGCAGTAACAAGTTCAACAGAGTGGCTGAAAAAGAAAAGAATCGATTGGCCAGTCAAAGTTCAGACCCTAGCCTGACTGAAATGTTATGGCAAAGACCTTAAGAGAGCTGTGCAAAACGGAATGCCCACAAAGTTCAATGAACTGAAGCAAAGTGGCAACATTCCTCCACAATGATATGAGAGACTGATGAAGTCATAGAGAAAACAAAGTTATTGCTGCTAAGGTGTTTAATTTTCAGAGTCCTATGAAAACTTTCTTTTTCATATGACTAATGCACTATAAAAAACAAAACAAAACTGTGGTGATATAGCAAGATAATTAGGCTTCTGAAGAACCTGTTAAAACATAAGGTTTAATGAAGATCTATTATGGGCTGTGTTGCCAATTAATGGTTTATGCTGCTTGACACACATGCATACTCAATCATCCAGGTAAGGAAATCCCACAAGTTGATTCTGTTCTGGTGACTTCTTCAGTCTCAGCTGACTGCAGGTTTCCCCAACCTTATAAGCAGTACATTCCTATAATGACCGAAACTAGAACAACGGGCCGTGAGGTCAGTTTCATGATCATTAATATGCAAATTTTCATGACCATTGATCAATGTCCATGGATACTATTCACAGAGAGTTGAGGAATGACAGCACTCACAGCGTTGTAAGAGGGTGAATATAAAAGATTATGAAAGTGACCTCCTGACCTGTTGTTATTTAGTGGGGCTAGTTTCAGTCATCAAACCTGCAGTCAGCTGAGATTGAAGAAGTCACTTGGATGAGTGACAAAAGGTTTCTGCCTCGGGAAATGCTATGTCCAGACAAACAGAATCGACTTTCTGTGACTGCTGGAAAACATTTTATTGTTGGCTCAATGAGGGATTCATCATCAGTCAGGAAATTATTAATAGAGCTCAGCAACACAATTACACAATCCGCTATAAAGGACAGATGTAATACTAAATAAACTACATAATTATCTTTGTTTACCAGCTTGAAGACTTCTATCTATTATCTAGAATGGAAGATAAGGAAAGGGAAGGAAAACAACAGGAGGAAGATGGAAGAGCAGCTGCAACAGTACAACATCGGAGGGGTTTGGAACAGCCTGAAGAGAAGCTCAGGACAAAAACCAACCCCCCAGGCTGCAGGAGACTTGCGGTGGGTGAATGACCTAAACAAATATTTTAATAGGTTTGATCAACCACCCACCCCTCCCCCAGCATCATCCCCCCTGCTGCAATCTCCCTCATCTTCAGGGACTGCCTGTCTTTCATCTCAGGACTTCTCAGCTCCCAGCCATCACACCCACCCCAGGCTTCTGTGAACTCCAACATACACCCCCCTCCCCCAAAATCCACTCTTTCTATCTCAGCACTTCAAGTGAGGAACGAGCTTCGCAAAATCAAGGTGCGGAAGGCTGCAGGTCCAGATGGCATCAGCTCCACACTCCTGAAGTGCTGCGCAGATGAACTGTCTGGCATTCTAGGGTATCTGTTCAACCTGAGCCTGTCGCTGGGGAAAGTACCACAGCTGTGGAAGACCTCCTGTCTGGTACCGGTACCAAAGACCTCCCATCCCAAGGACCTCAGCAGCTACAGGCCGGTAGCCCTGACATCACATCTGATGAAGACCCTCGAGAGGTTGTCTCTAAACCATCTGCGGCCCCTGGTGAGGTCTTCATTGGATCCGCTGCAGTTTGCTTACCAGCCTGGAAGCACTGTGAGGATCATGTTCCTAGATTTTTCCTGTGCTTTCAACACCATCCAGCCACGACCTTTGAGGGACAAGCTGGAGCTATCAGGAGTGGACCACCACATGTCCCAGTGGATACTGAACTACCTCACAGGACGCCCACAGTATGTGAGGACACAGGGCTGTGTCTCTGATACGCTGGTCTGCAGTACAGGGGCCCCACAGGGAACTGTGCTGGCACCGTTTCTCTTCACCCTCTACAGTGTAGACTTCTCCATCAACTCCCCACGCTGCCACCTACAGAAGTTCTCTGACGACTCTGCCATAGTCGGCCTCATCACAGGTGAGGACGACTCAGAGTACAGACAGCAGACTCTGGACTTTGTTGACTGGTGTCAGCAGAACTACCTGCTGATCAACACCAGGAAAACCAAGGAGTTGGTGGTGGACTTCCGGAGATGCAGACCCACCACACTGACACCGATGAACATCCAGGGAGTGGACATTGAGATAGTGGACTCTTATAGGTACTTGGGTGTTTACCTGAATAATAAACTGGACTGGAGCCACAACACTGATGCTCTTTACAGGAAGGGTCAGAGCAGACTCTACCTGCTGAGGCGACTGAGGTCATTTGGAGTCCAGGGAGCGCTTTTAAAGACCTTTTATGACTGTGTGGTGGCATCTGTCATTTTTTACAGTGTTGTATGTTGGAGCACCAGTTTATTGACAGCTGAGAGGAAGAGGCTGGATAAACTCATCAGGAAGGCCAGCTCTGTTCTGGGATGCACCCTGGATCCAGTGCAACATTTCCGCAGGTCCTTCCTCCCTGCAGCTGTCAGACTGTACAATCAAAACTGCTCCCAACAAACATAGAGGTTTGTTGGGAGCACCAACAAAGGTAAGACATTTACCTTACCATCCCAAGGATGGTAAGGTAAATGTCTAGAAACAGTAACTACAAGTCATGAGGTGTTTGTCATGGCTGTCCCTTACCTTAAGCAGCATGATATCATTGTCAAGCATCCAGTAGCTGTACTGTGAGTTTTTAACAATCAAGGAAACGTTGAATATCTGCTCCAATCCATTCCACTCTGTGAGACTGTGCTGACTCAGGACCACTTTAATCGTGTGACTCCTACAAGAGCAGAAGACATGAATAATTGTTCAACTGATCAAAGACACACAAAAGTTGTTCGAATATTTGAAAAAGGAATAAATGTATTAATAATTATAATGATAGCACTCAAGACTGATGTGCTCTGTGTTAACATATGAATGCAAGGTTTTGATCAGTGTCTGCGCTCCTGATGTGCAGCTGCAGTAACTTACGCCCTCCAGCAGTGGGCAGCAGACACCACCCATTGCGGGTGGATGAGGGTGCCTCCACAGAAATGGGAGTTGCTGTACAAGAGGGAGGCTTGGTATTTGATGGTGTAAGGGTTTACCGATGTACCCCCAATTATTCTGTTCCCATATGCACCTAAGATACACAAAGACAAAGGATTATGTCAAAGATCCCATTCACGACACAAGCTTAGTCCATATTAAATTTCCTTTTTTTAACCCAGCTAGAAACCGTTTGAAAATGACAACATATCAAATTTAGGAATCTAGAGATTATATATGTGTTTCTTTTGAAAAAACAAAACAAAAAACGCTGCAGTTTTGAAAGCTAACTTCTCCCCATTTAAGGGTTTTTTTTTTTTAGAGGCTTAGTAGTTCAGCAGGGACACTGCCATGTGTTTTGTTTCATGATGTATCAGATATTTCACAGTGAATGCAGGTCTGGACCTTTTTACAGAAGATTGATGTTGCTACAAGACATGTAGACTGTGTTTGGCCATGTCAGGGTCTGGGATTCTGACACAGAAGTTAACCATCTCCTCTTTAGTCCATGATTTCAAGCGTTTTTTCTGATTTGCCTCAGTCAGGCTGAAATAAGCTCTGTTTGAGAGAGTGTGCCAGTGTTTCAGTATTTTTTATACATATAGGGGTATTTTCTTTGCAGTGACCATCCATGTTCACAGACAGTGGCTTTCTCCAGCGTCCATGAGCATAATCAGACCTGTTTCAATGCAGTGCTGTCAGACTGGCCATTTAATATGGATTTTGCATCGTTTTTGTATTTTTTTTATATCATATTTTTATGCTGAGAAGACATTTTACTTAAATTGTAGCTGTTTACTTGTACAGTTTTTCACAGAAAGGTGAACTCCTTTCCATCTTTAATTCTGAAAGGCTCAGCCTCTCAGAATTAAAGATGTTTATACCGCTCATATTACTGAGTAATTCAAATTGTTGTACAGTGTCCCACTGCCTCTTTTGTTTTTAATCTTTAATTGCAACTACCTTAGCTTTTATGAAACATGTTGCCGGCATCGAATGATAATTCTCTGTTTCAGCATCTAGAAGGTAGTCTTTCAATTATATACTTTGAAATTTTCTTCCCACATTTCTCACTGAGCTTTTATTTAAATTTTGCAAAACATCCAACTTTTTGGAAACCGGATCATACCTGAAATCAGATATTGCGTAACTGTGTTACATGTAGTCAGTGTAATCGACTCACCTGTTAGTTTAACAACAAACAGGAAGGCCATTAAGAGGTGGCAGGATTGAGCCGGGTTCATCATAGTAACTGGTGCAAGAAGAAAAAAATAAGCATCAATGGTAGTCAGTATCACAGATCACAAATACATGAAGATGTTTTGTAGAGTGGAAAAAACAGACATTTTAATCTCATACGCTGTAAGTTATAATCTGCACAGACTAATGGGGTAAAATCATCAGTTTGATTGAAAAATTCTGGTATTATCTTGCAAAAAACCAAAAGCCCTAAATAGATCATTTGTAACCAAACACAACAAGGTTGCAAGATGGTTTCACAAACATAATGACCAAATCAGTCCACGCACAAGCAGACATTAGAAACATGCCAACGCATATAAAAGCAATTTGTTGTAAGTTCCTAAAATTGTAAGTGTATCCACGACCACACACAAATGCACACACGAATTAAAAAAAAATCAGAGCTAATAAATTATGTGTCTCAATACATCAAATAAAGTCCTTCATACAGGCCGCATTAACACCCTAACCACCAGCATCATTTACTAACTATTCATCACATCTTAGAACTTTTATCTCAGAGTTTTGTGATCTATGTAGCATAGTAGTGACATTATCACATACACAAAATCTCTTCACAAACACACAACACACACGTACAAAAACCTGCCGAGGTACTCAAAACCTCACCGAGGGAAATCTATTAAGTCTCAACACATGTTGTCTGTGGCGATATGAACTCCAAAGTTTGCATTTTATAAATACAATGCGCAGTGAAGTTATGGGCATTAACGCAGAGGCAAAGTCATTCATAAAGTTTGTCTAAGTTCTACATTTAACTGGAGTCATTTGAACTTTTAATTAAAAATAAAGAAAATCCCGATTAAGCTTTACTTTCCTATTACACAATCAGCTGGTACACTGCCATTTATTCCACACCCGCGCTGCTAATGAGCAATACTATATAAGCAAGTCTTCCTCACCTTATTGGGAGTCGAGTATAAATCCGCACAGGTCGGGACACGCGCTCTAACACAATCCTCTCATACCGAGACAAGCTTGAGAACTTGGGCCTCTTTTATATTGTGTTCATACCTGTCACTCTCATTATTCCCCACCATGATACACCATTTATCTAAATGTCTCTCTCTCACACACAGAAAGGAGAGTCTGACCTAGTACAAGAAAAAGAAAGACATCCCCAGCCTTGTCTTTCATTACACCTTTCTTTCTGGGGCCTTTGTTCTCACAGCTTCAGCCTATTGTCTAGTGGTGGAGACAAAGTATTGCTGTGCAGAGGTGAAACCCAACAAGCCAGAGAGATGATAAAATACACCTACCAGACATCTTGTTAGTATATCCAGTGATGTTAGAGAGTGCAGGACAAAAGCACGAGTATGAGGAGTGATATCAACCTGAGATGTGGCAGAACTTATAACAGCATTTATTCTTTACCTGGACAAGGAAAAACGTATTTCTCAGAAATTGTGTTAAACTGAGATGAGCGTGAGAGCATCTTCCGTCTGCTTCTCCCTGCATATACAGGTCCACATAAATACACACCATCGTCATTTTTTTTGTTCTAAAACACTTGTAGAGCGATAAGATTCAGTGTTTGCTCTAAACTGTTCTTCTGATGTTTTCTTAAAAAAGAAAAATGTAAAAGTTTTGGTGGTAAACCTTTTAAAATGTGTCACATTTTCAACCATTAGGACCCAACATTCTCAAAATGTTTTTAATAACAAGTCTGACTCTTATGTAAGCTTATGTAATTGTCAAGTGTTTACACATATGGCCAGTTTCTAATGAATTAACCTAACATCGATGTCTGTGGGAGGAAATCAGAGTACTTGGAGGAGAACCTTTTCTACTGACCACTCTTTTAGCCATACATTCGTACAGTGTTTTAGTTTTGACACTTTAAGTACTTCATCTACCTCACATTCATACACAGATTAACAGATTAACAGATTAAGCGAGCATGCATGTCTTTGGAATGTGGGAGGAAGCCAGAGTAGTGGAGAACAGTGAGAACAAACTCCAGGTATCCACCAGGTTTCCAGAACATTTTTGCTGTGAAGCAACAGTACCACTACAGTGCAGTCCTAGTATGGCAAAGTTTATTCCCTGGGAAAATAAAGCATGCAATGAGTATAGTCACTAAAGTTTACCAAAGGGGTTCTTACCTTAACAGCTCCCCACCATCTCCCCTCCCATCCTCCACATCCGTAAAAAACTGCAGGCTGTTCTGTTTTTGTTGGCAAATCTTAAGTTTTAATATTAGACAAAGATAACCGCAGTAAATACAAAATACATTTTTGATTATTTCATTTATTAAAGGGAAAAAAGATATCCAAACCTACGTGACCCTGTGTGAAAGTAATGACCCCCTAAACTAAAAACCACTACTTGTGCCACCCTTAGCAGCAAAAACTGGAATGAAGCATTTGTGATAACTGACAATGACTCTCTCACATCAATGTGGAGGAATTTTAGCCCGCTCTTATTTGCATAATATTATTTATGTTCCAGCATAAACGTACAGTTTTTCACTGTAGTTTTTTTCAGACTGATAGATGGCAATGAATTTGTTTATCATCTGTTCCTGACTCTCTGTTGATCGTGGCATGATGAGCTTCTTTTTGAGATCTTTTACCCTGCTTCACTTTATCAGACAGGCTCTGTTTAAGTGATTTCTTGATTCAACAGGTCTGGCAGTAACTAGGCCTGGGTGTGGATTGTGAAATTGAACTTAGCTTTCCAAAACATGCGGTTAATTTGTGATTTAATGGTTGTTTGATGAGCTGAAACACGTAAGTGTGACAAATATCTGAAAAAAGAAGAAATTAAGAAGGGAGCAATTACTTTTTCACAGCGCTCTAACATTGTGCAAATGTTTTAGAATTAAAAACAAGCTTTTTAATCCTCGTCATCATCCTTCAAACATCCTTTGAACAGCTGATTCAAATGTTGTCTTGAAAACAGCTTATGGGTAATGTTTGTTAGTGTTGTAGAAATGTTCACTGTCATAGCTGAGAAATCAGTGCCACAGCCTGCCTGTGTTGATTAGCCTGCTCGAGCAGGTATACACTGTATCCTTCCTCTCCTCTCCTCCCTGAGTTTTCTCTTCCCAGGTGTCATTCTCATTTAGGTTCCCAGAAGGGATTTTTCCATTCTGAGTTCCCACACGTTGGAGCATTTCGTTTGCAGGCCATAACCTCCATATAGTCTTCACTCCCCAAGGTGTCATTGTAACTGTGAGGGTGAAAGGCGATAGCATGCTCAGCTCTCCCTCAGGTGCAAAGCCGATGCGACAAACAGGGTTTCTTTGTGTGTGTTTGCGACAGAGCAAGACAGATGACTTTGGCAAAAGTACGTGCACAGTATGGATAGCTTAAAGAGGAGCATCTGCATAAATTTACATGGCAAAAAGATATTTGTGAAAATAACACCTATTTCGCCTGCACTGCCAGGCGCAAGTGATGATCAGTGAGTTCAAGTACTGAGAAAGGTAAGCTTCTTTAATGGCAACTTGAGCATGTTTCCCAACGTGAGTCGGTCCCATACAGCGTCTGTGGTCAATTGCCACGGACTTCGACATTAAAAGGTTCAGCTTCATAAATAAAAATTGTTTACAGCCTGTCTTTTCTTTCTATAACTGAGTGATTTTAAATTTAAACTCATATCAACCAAAACCAAAAGACCAATGTTATTTTTCTCTAAATATTCAACTTGCTTACACAGCAAAATGCATGGATCCATTAACTGTCAGAGTTCAGACTGAATTTCAAACAATTAAAATTCAGTGTTGTTGTTGTTGTTGTTGTTTTACTGTGCCACGGTCTAAAATTGTGTCATAGAAGTCAGATAAGATGATACATGCTTGAAAAAAGGCTTCACCTTATGAAGTCTGGTGGATTTCTGTGTGCTGATATCATCAAGGGTAAATATTTTTTTCACCATAAATCCACACTACATTGAATTTGGAATTACTAATCATCCTTATGTAAGACTCCTCTCTAGAAATTTTCATTGCATGTCTGCCAGCATTTAAAAGATTTATGACACAAAACTCACACGTAACACAGTTGACAGGACGCATTAGGAGAAAAAGAGAATCCTTTATTTAAGATAAAGGTGGGGTTTTCTGTGTGTCTCTGTGTGAATTTTTATAAATATGAAGCCTTTCTCTATTCAGCTTCTCAGTAGAAGATAACCTTATCTTCCCCAAAGATTAAAAAAAAAACTCTCTATAATAATAGTATATGTAATACTGCAGTTGTAACGCTGTAATAGTAATGAAAAAGGAAAGGAGCACTTTGCAGTAATTGTTATGGATCAAATTACACAAACTTCAGCAGGAACCCATCCTTTCAAACCACTGAATCATATCAAAACAAGCCATCACATCATTGTTTTGTTGATACAAGTATTGCACATGGTTAATCTGGTAGAGAAGTGTATTCATGTACTCAGTGTAATATATACTGTACCTAGAGAATATAAGAGTGGTTAGTTCCATTACTTCTAAAAATATTATGTGAATTGCATGATTTTATGTAATTACTATGTAAGAACACTTTTTTCATATTTTACAATATAAACTATACTACTACTACTAATAATAATAAACTATGACAATGGACTCATGTTTAAATAAATTAAAACAAATTTTCTGTAAACTGTTGAAACAATAATATATAAAACAAGTATCCAAGAACATAACAGTATATGCGTAATTGATTCTTTCTATGTACCAACAATGACATTAGAGCAATACTGAATCAGAGAGGAAGAAACTTACCACACTGAATTTAAAATCACCTCAGATGAAGGAAATTAAATCTTTTGATGTTTGTTATGTGAGCTTGGAACAAATTATTGATGCGTTATGGGGGTTTTACAGTACAATTTAATGACATTCAATTTTACTTTTTATCATTTATGGAAAATGTCACAAACAATGGCTAATGTACTGGGAGAAAATGTCCAGGACATTTTTTTGCTTTTTCACACATTTTTTTTTACAGTGCAATTTAAAGCATATGAATGAATCAAATAGTTTTAAAAACACATTTCTCATGTTTTAATAATCATTTTAAACAAATAATGATGCAAAAACATATTTCCTGGTTTAAATTTAAAGTAAGAGTTGACATTTAGCAAATCAGACACTATGCTTTTTTAATTAAATCAGCTGATAAGTAACGTGTGGTAACTTAACACTCTGTCCTCTCATTTAAGAATGGTCACTGGCTCCAAATTATGGAGGTGGGAAGAACCATAAAGCTATTCAAGGCTTTAAAATGTCAGTAACTGTGTGGTATGAGGGTGGCTTTGTCCATCTTTTGTATACAGTCAGTGGTTTCATCTCATTGGTTGAACTGACCTCTTAACAATGCATTTATATTACCATTGTATTACAATAGTTCCATACCATTTACTTGAATTATGTGCTTTGTAGCAATTTATGAAAGGGAGAAAGAAAATTACTGTATGAAGGCGGGTTAGTGTTGGCCCAGGAAACACCTGAGAGTTGGAGGCCACACAAAGCTCTCTCTCTCCTATTCTGCTAGGCGAAGCATCAATTATTCAGCTTGCTGTAAATGTGGGACAAGAGGAGGTCAGGCGAGATTCTTCCCTCCATGCTGTGGATGATGCTGACTTGCCAGAAGGGTGGTGATGATCATCATCGGGCTGATGATAATATGTTATTATCATTGCTGACACGGATTCAGTGATGGATGATGACTCACACAGAGAAACACTTGTGCGTAGAATACCTCTGCGTTGTCTCGACTTTGCTACGAGTCTACACACACACATACACTCACAGAGAGAGAGAAAGGCTATTGAAATATTTCAACAGGGATAAGCCTGAATGATGACACAGACAGAGCGCCCTGATACAGTATAGATGAACCTGCTCACCACAGTACCCCGTGTTGCCATAGCAACAATGTAAGGCCTTTCGACAAGTCAGGAGGGTCAGAAGGAAGAGTTGTGATAGGAGATACGTTTTGAATGTGAACTTTGTTGCTCTCTCGCCTCTTTTTCCTCCTCAATCAATGCTACAGTGTTGGTCCGCGCTGCTGCACGATCAACAATGAAATTAAAAACTCCTTAAGGAAACTCGAGGATAAAGGTTGGCGGGGCTGACACCCACTGTTTCCTGTGAGGAATGAATGACCAGGCTGCAGACAGGAGCAGAGGACACTGCAGTGGTTCAGCAGCTGGTATGGTGCAACAGCTCAAAAACCTCTTCTGCTATGACGAGCCTGCTTATGTGTTTATGTTGTGTGCTGTTGGATCTTATGGCAGTCCACAGTGAGTATATAATCTGTTTTGTTTTGATAGTTTTGCTAACAAAAGATTCAAGCTTTCTTTGATTTAAAATATTATATCCAATCAGAGTTTTTCCACATTACTAAAACATTACCTCCTATTCTCCCAGATGTGTGCTTAAGCTAATTTATTGAATCAATCGCTCTTTTGGCAAAACCCTAAATGGTAAATTATCAGTTAACCTTTCTGCAAGCACTTTTTTTCTCAGGAGGCAGAAGTTAAACACACCTAAAGCACAGAAATCGTCTAAAACTGTCAACTCAGCTCAAAACGGTGCATAGTTTGTTGCTAATGATGGGGGGAAACTGATAAAAGGTAGAGTGTACAGCCCGCATGGGTGCGCTGAAGGTTGATACCAACATTGGATGGCAGCAATCTGGGAGGCAGAGGAGGGAGACAAGGAAGAGCAAATTCAGTTCAGTAATTTTAGACTGAGACAGAGTATACTGTGGATGAAATTAAAAAAAATAGAAGGAACATATAATATGAGTCTTATACAAGTCTTCTGCAATCTAAAATATATATAACATATAATCTATTTGTTCTTTTTCTTTTGTGAATGAGGGAAGCAGTAACAAGTGAAAGACCTAATGTCATCAGATCCTCTGTTGCCACCGTGCAGAGGCTCTGATGGGTGTGTACGCTGATGTTTCACCTTGTTATCAAAAAAGAGACTGGAGAGGGAGATAGTGGCTGAGAGTCCATTTCTCTTTTTTGCATCTTGTTTTGAAATTTTTGTAGCTATCTTTCAAAATTTGCAAATTGTACAATTTCCTTTTATAATTAAGCCAAAGTCAGAAGTCTTGTAAATGTTGTTTGAATTTTTTTGTGTGTGTTTAATGTTTTGGGAAAGAATCAAAGGTCTTGAGAAACGTATCTTAGTACTTACGAAAAACTGTTGGCAGTTTATGTCTCAGCATGATGATACTGAGAATTAGTCCGAATATTGTTGAACTTTCAAAACTTTAAATATGACTACTTAAATATGGCTGCCATAAACAGTTAGGTAACCAAATCCACTCAGCAGCACCCCCGTATCCCAACTATACTTTTACATGGTATTCTTCTGATTAACAGTAACAGTTTTAATAAAAAATGCAAATATATATTGGATATAAAAATATATGTATTGGGCGTGATACAACATTACTAAGGGAAAATGTGTGTTCCCCAACTGGTTAGCTGTGATTCCTGGAGGTGAAACTGAATTCAAAGAAGGTTCTTCTCCAAAAACCGCCCAGTGATTGCTTTGTCTGTGAGCAGATTGCTGCAGATTGTTTGTAGATTTTCACGTTTGTCTGTAATCGCTAACTACTAGCTGAGCCATAGTACAATTTGATAAAGTGCGATGCAAACCAGAGAAGGTTTGCCTTCAGAGTAAAAGTTGTGCTTCATCACTGCAGACAACAAGTTTCAAAAGAGCAAAAATAGTCCCTGCAGCGCGGAGAGCAGCTCGACTGTTTGTACACAAGTCTGTCACTTCCATTCATATTATGACTGCAGCAGTGGTCATGTGTCTGCAAAAACTCAGTAGATCCCAGATTAAATCTGTAGTTTTTTTACTATCCATATAGGTAACAACAAGCAGGTCTGATGAAAGTATGAAAAAAATACGTTTTTAATCTGAACATGGAAATTTGTTTTGGGGGAAGCCGTTTGAAAGTCTGCTCGCGGTTAGATTTATGAATAGCGACTGGAAACAACTGTCAGCCGTGTCTCGTCTGTGTCTAATCTTCACAAAGTCCACTTCTACATATCCTAAACAGAACACACGCAACTTATGTTCCTCTCTTGGCTTGCTAATGTTTCCATACAGGCCGTGTGCTCATGCAGGGCCGTATAGTAGGTGGTCACACCGCTGCAAAAAATTCCATCAGATACCTCGTGTCACTGCAGAGCACCAGCGGCCAACACTTCTGTGGTGGATCACTAGTTCACAGGTACTGGGTCCTGACTGCAGCGCACTGCAACATCGGGTAAGAATGTTCAAGATCTGCCATTAGCAACAATCTGTGACTTCTAAAGTTTCATGTGTCTAAAAAAAATCCAACTACGGTTTTTCAGTCAGTTAATTGAGTAATCTACAAACTACAGCATATACTGCAATAACTTGGTTGATCACCTAAATTTTAACTTTTAGCACTCAAATACTGTAGCATACCTCTAAACTTCGGGAAAAAAGCTTATGTTAAAGTAACAAATATCCTTGAGCACAGCCTTCCTCTCAGTTTGATTATTTCATAAGGGTTGGTGGCTGGACGTTTCAAACAGGTATAGTGCTATGTTAACAAGGGAATCTTAGTACATCATAGTAAACATCCATCGATTTTCTTCCACTTATCTACTTAAGGGTCGAAGGGGGGTGGATGAGAGGCAGGTTGCCAATCTTCCTGAGCTAACACATAGAGACAAACAACCATTCAGGCTCATATTCACACCTAAAGCCAGTTTAACACCATTTAACCTTAAGCCCATGGATGTCTTAAGGCTACGTTCACACTGCAGGCGAAAGTGCATCAAATCTGACTTTTCTGACCCTATGCGACCCATATCCGATCATGGTATGACAGTGTGAACAGCACAAATCCGATATTTTCAAATCCGATCTAGGTCACTTTTGTATGTGGTACTGATTCCAATCCATATCTGGTGTTTTAGAAAGCGACTGCTGTTTGAATGGTCATGTTGCATTAAATCCGTCTTTTACGTCACTGACACAAGACAGACGCCAAGCGCCCGGGAAGACATCGCGAACGCTTCCTGGCCATCCAGTGTAGATGTTAGTGAAACTGTTGGGAAGACAATGTTGGAGAAACGTGAACATTTTATTTGTACTGTATAATCTGCAGATTCTGACAGAAATCTGCAACTATCCTTTGAAGCACCGCTCCTCTCTAAAACAGCAATAAGGATAGTAGTAGTAGTAGTAGTAGTATAGTAGTTATTAGGCCATATGTAAATAACAAAATAACTTAAAGCAAAATTGGGAAACGTAAAGTCCGAAACAAGTCTTTATATTAAGGGCCATCAGTCAAACAATACTGTTTGGTCTGGGTCTAAACAGAGCGCGTTGTGTGTGACGTCTTCTTTTGAGGGCTGTGAACGGTTCACACTAGAGCGCCTTTGCTGTCACATTTTATTTGTAGTGTGAACAAGACAAAAAAATTGGATTTGATCAAAAAAATCGGAATTGACCATTAAGACCTGCAGTGCGAACGTAACCTTAGACTGATGGAGGAAGCCACAGTAACCTGAAACAGGGAGAAGATGCAAACTCCAAACAGAAATGCCACAGCTTGGATTCTGAACCCAGGACCTTCTCGCTGTGAAAGAAGAAAGCCTCAGAGAGCCACCAGCATGGCCATAGACTTAATATTTATGGGCATCCACACAGGAAGAGAGTAACAGCATGGTAGCAAACAAGGGACTGTAAACAGTCTAAGAAATTCAGCAACTTGTAGCAAGAACAAGTGAAGTACGTAAGCAGCACCTAAGTATGTCAACTTTAAGCTCAGAGATTATGGGAGCCAAGGGTGGAGTTTGTTTGACTTGTGAGAAGGTGGTAAATACATCAGAGGGTTATCTATGTAACCTGGAATGCCCACTAGGCACTGCAAGTTGTGTGCATCATTTCCAAATGTGGGCTGGCTATACTCCACAGCCTTCATTTTTGTGAACTCAGATGTAGCCGATCAAAAGAATGGATTGTCAGCCACAAATCAAGGATGAGGATATGTACACTTCCATCATAAATCTGAAACACTTTCACGGATGGGAACATTTCTCTGGCATTTTTTCAGTACACTGTGGTTCAGAGTTAACTTGGCATGATTTTCTATTGCGAGCAGATGGTCCCAACAGATGCCTAAACACAAACATTCATTCTGCTGTGGGTAGGTAACGTCAGGACACAAACTCAACCTCTATGGGGGCCAGTGGGAAGTCAAACAGCACACAGATGCGGTTTAGTCAGCCGACCTTGGCACATCACTGAGAAAGACAGTGAAGTGTGATCTTGTCTGGATGTAGGAAATTGGCCATATTTCTGTCACACTGTCCCCATCCCCGCCTGCTCACAGTAAGCCATTGTTCACCGGCAGACAAGCAGTTCATGGTGGTCACGATCAAGCCCTGTGCACACTTTGAGTTTGACTTTGTATTCAGGTCGTTTTACTTTATCTTTGCCTTTCATTCATTTAGTAAAATACAAACAAAAAGCTAACTAAATAGCTAAGCTCATATTATTTGTGGGATTAAACAAAAGGCTTCTTTTGTTTCCTCTTTCAAAGAGATCACGATTACACGATTACATCTCCGTGGCTTTTTAGTGCTCTGTTAACAAATGTTATGCAACATGGATTTTTGTGTTTTAGGGCAGAGCAAATGATGATAGTGGCAGGCGACTACAAGGTAAACATCTTTGAGGGTACTGAGCAGTACGCTAAGCCCCGCATCTTGGTCATCCATCCGCTGTACAACAGGAGCACCAACAACGCAGACATCATGCTCATTAAGGTGCCGCAGAAACGGTGCAGTAAAGTTACCGGTGGTTTGTTAAAATTTCATCTGTTACATCTTTCTTTTTTAAAAAAACATGTTCACATGGAAACTGTACAATTTTCTGTCCAGCTGCGGGCTCCCATGGTTCTGAACAAATACGTGTCGCTGGCGCCTCTTCCCAGGCAGGGGACAGGTGTAGCTGAAGGCCACGTGTGTCGGGTGTCTGGGTGGGGCTACAATAGTCTGGAAGGAGGCCAGGTGCCTGTCACACTCAGGACAGTCACAGTGCCCATTGTCTCAACTGCAAGGTGTAACAGCAGCGACTCCTTTAATGGAAACATCACAGCAAACATGATCTGTGCTGGCTACAGCACTGGAGGCAAAGATGCATGCAAGGTACAAAGAACAAAGACACCACCTTTCACTAATCAGGAAAAAAAACCAACATGTTTTTAAAAGTTTCAGCTGCAAGGTAAGTGAGTGTTGGACACCGCCGCGGCCCTCTGTGCCAAGCATGTTCATTTGATGTTTTGAAAAGGCGAGAAACTCATTTTGAAGTAATAGATTCTCAGAGGTACCATCCATGGTTATCACACAGCACAAGCTGAGCCTATTTTCATCATCTCACTTAAGAGCAAAACAATAACACAGTTCTGGAGACCTCTTTCCCCGGACAGTGTAAGGATACATTGATCATGTCGGTGTTGGTTTGAGCTACAGGCTTTTATTAAGGAGACATGCCTGTTTGTCCTGAAACATTACTGCAGTTGTAATAATTGCATAAGAGATAGAAAAGCAACCCTTAAAGTAGCAACACAACTGAAAACCTGGACTGGAGTTTTGCTGTAAACGCTTACGTAGCAGCAAAAATAACCTATGATTTGGTTATTTGCATCATGAAAGAATTTCAGCCCGGCCGTTGATGTGAAAGAATAATTTACATGAAATTCAGTGAGTGATATGTGAGTAAGTTATGTCTCACCTTCGGTAAGTAGAGAATGACTAGTTTAAAATAAACTCTATGTAAAACCTGTGTGTTGGGGTTTTTTTAAGCAATAATAATGAATGAAGACATTATGATTTAAAGATAAGTATTAAAACAAAAAACACCCAAAACTTTTCTAAAGGAAAAGCAGACCAGCTGTACTCAGTCAAGTTTAAATCCATACCTTGTTGGCCAGTTGTAATTTGTCTTCACCACTATATCCTAAAAGCCACATGTGAGTATTTCACACATCAAATGCGTTATACATGAGATACGGTACTGTGCAAAAGTCTTAAGCCGTCCATCATTTCTTTATATTTTGCTAAGAAAATGGGAAACAGGTGCAGTGAATTACTGAAACACTGCACCTGTTGGATGTTGGCTGCCTTTTGTCTCTGTCGAGATGATCCCACACTGCTTCAGTAATGTTGAGGTCCAGGCTCTGGGGAGGCCGATGCAATGACTGACGGTGTTCAGGTGTGAGTTTTTCTATCCAGATATGGTTTTGCAGTGTGTTTGAGATCATTGTCACCCTTAAAAACACAGTTGTTGCCATTCAGATGCTGTCTACATGGTATCCAATGATACTTCTGTGTTCATAATTCCATCACTTTTGACAAGATCACTGGCTGCAATGCTTCCACCATGTTGACACCAAGATGGCTGTAGACAAAGTTTGGATTCATCGCCCATAAGGCCTGTCACCGCTGATTTTCAGTCCAGTTCTTGCATTATCTGGCATTCCTCAGTCTTTTCTCCCTCTTCTCTTACCTTAAAAATGCCTTTTTACAGCCACCCTTCCACTGAAACCTTTTCTGATTAAGCTCTTGCAAAACGTTTACATTTTAGCCAGATAAAACCAATTAATCTGGCTAAACATAAATTGGTTGTTTGCTAAGTTGTCTGTTAGAAACAACCCTTATTCACATCTTGACTTAGGTGCCCTTTTAAAGCTTGAATGATTCATAGAAAAAACATTTCCTCATGAAATTGTGGCACAAACATGAACTGAATCATTCAGTAATAAAAGATTCTCTGTAAAACATAGATCTGGCATTAACACACTCATAGGGATGAGGGGGGACAAGGAAATGAGGTAGAGACAATATATACACTCACAGGATAATAAGAGGATACACAACAAGTAGGACGCACAGCTGGAAGCTATAGGAATAAGGAGGTGGGGGAAGTAAACACAACGCCAGACAAAGAGAGGAACAGTTACCAAAATAAAACAGGAAGACACAGCTGAATGGGAAACAATGGTTAACTTAACACAGGGGAGCACAGAAAGACGAAGGACAAAAGTAGATGAGACTGGAACACAAAAAAACACAAAGAGAAACTAACTCAAAGCAAATCGGAACGTCAGCAGAAACTGAAACTAACAAGAACTGAAGGCTCGACAATCAGTGGAAAAAAGGAAAGATCAGACCCAAATAACACGGCTATAAAGTACACCATAAGAGTCTATACAAAACATGAGCTAAACAAAACTTGAAAATAACACGACAACTGAATAGCCTGGAAACTGAATACTGGCTAAACAAGGAATACAGAAACTCAGCCCAGAGGGTAGCCTAAATGCAGGACTTCTTCCAATAAAGAAGCAAAAATCCAAACAGGGTGCAGGAAAAGTAATTATAAAAAACGAAGAAGTCACCAAGGAGACATGAAACCTAAACATAAAACATTCTCACAATCCAAAGGAAATATGAGCTCACAAAAACTGAAAACCCAGGGACGAAAACCAAGGACACATGCCAAATGAGTGAAAAAGCAGCCAATGCCCAAACAAAAACTTGGAAAAAAATTTTGAAAGAAAAACATGACAATACAATGGGTGGCTCAAGACTATTGCACAATGCTGTACATTTAAATAATGGAGCATGTAAACTAAATTTTAGTGTAAGAAGGGGCAACAAATTCACCTTCTTACACTTAATGGTGTTTTACAGGAGCTACAACTACATAACATCATGTGGGTTATTAGCCAAGAAACAATAGGCCAAAGTCACAAGATAAAAACATGTTTTCTAATTATTTATTTCTGAACTTCACACTCCTCCACGCTGTTCTTATTTATAAAGTGCTCTACAAACCCGAACATTACGGCTAACAGGTGGATTTTCCCATTTGAGTGCAGCTACCCAAACAGCAAACAGCCACTTACTGCTAAAGAGACAGAGTGAAAGTAGACAGTGTATCCTCGGTTTCTTCACATAAAACACATCGTGCAGCCAGGGGCAGCACAAAAGTGATCCCCTTAAACTGATTTTTAGATTTAGTGTGTTATTTTCCTGTGAGCTATTGATTCTGTTGCTAGTTAACTAACATAAACTAATGTAAGTCTATTAGCCGCAACCAACCAACCACATGACGTCGCGTTGCGTACTGACAGAAGATGGCACTAAACATGTTTTTAAAAGTTTCGCTTTAAGCACTTATTTCTTAAATCCAGCTTCACACAGTGTTACAGCTATGTCCGTTTTAGAGAGCAGGGCTAAATGGTGCAAATTAGCTGTTATATGTGTATCATTTTATGTCCCTTTTAAAGTAATAGCCACATTTTACACGATTTCAGGTATCTTTTTTTTATAAGAAAGTTTTTAAACAACACATTTATGCATTTTGGGAATCAGTTGATGTTGTTCTTTGAGCTAAAACAGACCAAAAACAAGTAACCTTCGATGCCTGGGATATCTGACCCACCTGGGCGGTAAATGCTTTTTGAAACAGTCTCCTATGAGGCGCCCATGTTCAGACACTTTGTATTATTTTGTGTATCATGTAACATCAGGGAAATTAAAGCAGCTTTACATCAATACTATGGTAACAAAAAACTTTTCCAGGACTTACATTGTGAAATGGGAACTAATAGAAGGGTTTTATTGTTATTTATTACAGGGAGACTCCGGTGGGCCGCTGGTGTGTGACAGACGGGTCTATGGAGTTGTATCCTGGGGCAATGGTTGTGGTGATGCTAAGTTTCCTGGAGTCTACACGGCCGTGTCCAGATTCCGCCGGTGGATAGATCAAACCATCTACGGGTCATACCTGCGTTGCTTCAAACCGTGGAGATAGTGAAAGCAGCCATTTGTGCCTGAAAGGAAACATTCCCATAAACACATTTAAGTTAGCATGGATAGGAAGTGGTTCTGTTGGAAGCTGCAGTGGCTCTTGAGAAAAACATTGCCGTGATAATTCAGATCACCTTTTGAATATAGTTAAATGCTGGATATTCTCAAATAATTATTATGATTATAGGATTCACTAGAATGTGCACCATTTACAGCTACTGTAAATGTAATTATAGTAGAGCTCACAGATTTGTGAAACTTTTTTGATTCCAATAAAACACTCTGGGGCTGGTGTGGAGTTGTGTCAGGTCTGAATGCTGAATGACGAAAATCAGTTTTGGTCATAGTTTGACTTTTGCACAAAAAAGATAAATAGAAAAATCTGATCATGTACTTTCTATCTTGAAATTGTGCATTCTATCACTTAAACTAAAAAACAACAACCAAAACACTTATTTCTAATCGGTTTCTCATGTGGTATACACTCAACTAGTAATTATTTAAATGCTAAAACTGGCTTGGACCCCATTTTTTCGTGGCACATCTTAAAGGTGCTCTACTGGACTGAGTTCTGGTGACTGTGGAGGCCATTTGACCACGCTGAACTCATTATCATGTTCGAGAAACCACAGTGAGATGATCTGAGTTTTGTGACATGTCCAGTTATCCTGCTGGAACGAGTTATCAGAAGATGAGTACATTGTGATCATAAAGGGATGGACGTGGTCTGCAACAATAATCAGGTAGGCCGTGGTGTTTAATCATGCTCATGCTGAATCATCGATACAGCTACGCTGTAATATGTTGCACGTTCAGAAATGCTCTTCTGCGTACCTTGATTGTAACCAGTGGTTATTTCATGTTCTGTTTAAAAGCAGGCTAGCCACTTGCCTGTTTGTACTTTGAAGTCTTCCCCCACAACTTGCACTTCAGAGCCACGTGTAGCACCCTTTGGTTCCACACCTTGCTGCGTGGCATCTCCCTCAATCTTCCCCCCCTGCCTTCCTGTCTATGTCTCACTGTGACTCTGATAAATGCAAGATAGCAAAAACAATGAAGAATTTGAGGCAGCATTTGAGTCAGTATCTAATGACAATATATGGAGTCATTTATTTGAACAAACCACACCCACACAGGCCTGAAAGAGAAGTTCATCTGAGTTTTAACTACTGCAGTGTTTATTCTTTAAATAAATTTAAAAAAAATCTAATTTAACTAGTCATAAAGCTGTAATTCCACGAAGACATACTCGAGCCAAGTTCAGTATAACGTGAGCATCAAACCAGCTTATTCAGCAGCTCCCCTGAAGCTTTAGGAAAGAAAACATGACAAATACTTGATTTAGCAGACAAAAAAAAAAGAATTTACAAGAAACAAAATGCACTCTTTCACAATCCAACACTCTCAAGGGTTTACTGCTACTATTTTATTGGGTTACTTGTCTTCATTGCTTGGGAGCTTTAAGACCAAAAACCAGTCTTGATGGCAATGTAACCACATTTTGTGAAAAATATTGTTCTTTGAGATGCTCTCATATGAAAGAAGGATCTTCTGATAAAATCATTGCCACCTCAGCTCCGAAGGGAGGAGGTGTGTCATGACGGCACATAAAAGTTAGCTCTGCTGCAGGCTCCCATATCATTTTTCATTTCATTGTCTGTGTAATGATATTTAGGGAAGTTCCTCTGAGAAAGGATAGTCTATCTCAAGACTGAATACCTGTCCGTTCCTCCATGCCCTATCTGTTTTGTAAGACGGTCCATTGTACTGTCATACCTATAGAAGTGAGATTAATGCAAACAGTAGACAGCAGTGGGTGGTAAAAAAAAAGCTCCAGAGGAATCAGTTTAACCAAACACCTTTTCAGGCTGCGTTAGACTTTTCTGTGCTAACATGAGGCGAAATGTTCTCAGTGTGGATCCTATTATACTATTACAGCATATGTATTTATGTTATGAAGAAAAAATTCATACTGTTTTCTTTCTGGGCGGTCTACTTGATATTTAGCCATCGTTTCTGTAACGTGGGTTATATTTTAAACAAACACAGTCACTGCTTTGTTATGCTAACCCTCGTTCTTTTCACTCCAAAATGCTGATGTGCAGTTTCCCGAGATACTGTGGGCAATAACGTGAAAACAGCACCAGGGCCTCAGCTGGGAACTTAAAGTGCGCCACGGGGCCAAAAGTCACATCCCAGCCTGTGAAAAGACTGCCATCATCTGGTGAGGTTTGACGGTCTCTTAAACCCCACGAACCCTAATAAAAAAAAAATCTGAAAATTAATAAAAGAGGATCGAGGTTTTAATATTTCGTGCTCGTCAACTGGTGGCGCAATCGGAATTGTTTCCCCCCTCCACACATAAAGATCTGAATTGATTCCCATTTATGTGCCACCTTCGAATTTCAAATCGCCATTTGTTTTTATTGCATCCACATTCGCGGAGAGAGGAGCATTGGTAGTACTACACCACCACTCCAGCTGGACTTGGCTTCTCTGGGCTGCACCAGAAAACCCCCGAACAGCTCCCTCGCCAGGTCTCCCCGGGATCCGTGTTTTGCATCGCTCCTCAATTTGCATTTCTTCCTCAGATTTTCCGTGCGACGGGTTCAGCCGCTCAAAACCAGCGGGCGCTTCACGGCTCGGTTATACGCGCGCCTCCATTTCCAAAGCAATACGCACAGAGAGAAAGCCTGTGGATTTTTTTTCCCCCCCATTTTCTTTTTTCTTTGAATAATGTTGCCGAACCTCCACGAGCAGGGAAACTGAGGACATTTTGAGTTACTGATATTTCTGTCGCGCACCTACGGAGACAGACACGTGTCTTCGGGGTACGCAGAAAGGGCTAGGTCGTGCCAGCAGATTTCATTGTTTATTTTCCCCTTTTGTTTGTTACGAAGGAGCCGGTTCAAGCTTGGCGACGAGCTATACATTTCAGTTTGTGCGCCTTGGTGATAAAGACGCATTTGGAGATGTCGGAAGTGTTGCCTTTCAACGAAGAAAATATGAGTCATTATGGAAATGAGGGCGACGAGGGACACCTTTCCTTCACCTGTCGTCTTCAAGACACCAACAACTTCTTCAGCGGCTCACAGAACAAACGTCCGCCGAAACTCGGGCAAATAGGCAGGAGCAAACGGGGTAATTATATAATTAAGGCGTTTTCGCCTGTATGGTGATGTGGTGAATGCGCACATCGGCTGTCAGTGCACCATATTTAAGGATGTTTGCCTGTGAAACCAGATCGGCAACACTGTTACCTTGACGTGATGTTCAGTAGAGTGTATGGTCAGCGAACCAGTCTGCTGTTTGCATGCGTGTGTATTGTGTGGGTTTTTTTTTTTAATTATTCTGTTCGCATTGCTACACAAGTTGGATGCGCAGTGCGTGCCGCTAAATGCCTTCTGAATCTTGCTCAACAGAGTTGTGCTGATTGTCCCTTCCCAGATGAATGGCTGAACGAGTTTTATATGCAGTGTGATGGAGATTTTTGTGTTTGCATGATCAAGTCAGGCTGGCCATGTATGTGCTTTTGTGTGTCCTGCATTCCTGCTAATACCAAGGTAGATAGTCCTTGAAAACTGAGGCTCAGTTGTGGTGGCACAGACATTTAGACAGACATAGTTTTATATACAGTAGTGCACAGAGACATGGGCAAACACAAAGACACATAAGACTTGCACCTGTAGGTGCACAGCCGACACTCGTACACAGTCACACCTGCACATTCCCAAATATGCATCAGAGGCACCGATGCACATTCGTGGTTATCGCTCTCTTTTTGCATGGCCTTACGCTCTCATGCATGCACAAATCACTTATGCTCATACAGTTGCAGCACTAACGATTCAGGGCTTTGACACCCTTGTGTCGATGTTGAATTTTCAAGACGCCACACCAAGATGAGTCCCCCCTTTCCTTTCCCCTCCCCTCCCCTCATTAACTCTGTCCCCTGTCATCCACAGTTGTGATTGAGGATGAGAATGGCGACGACGAAGCGCAGAAAAATGGAACAGAGAAGACCCCGGCAGAGGCTTAGAGTGCTCGGCACACCACCCCCCCCTCAAAAGACAGTCTTTAAATTTTTTTATGGCGATATTTACCAGTTTTAATCCAAAGACACTGTATATAAGCACTTTCTCTCATGTGGCAGCAAGCAGCACTTCCACACCCTCCTCTCCCAGTCAGTCATGACTGTCCGGATGACACATGCTGGCAGGGGTGGGAGATGGCAGCAAAGGAGACCCCCAGGTGGACCCTCCCCCCTCACTCCCAACACACACTTACACAAACACACACGCACACACACACACCCTCAACTACAGGGTTTTGCCATAAATACAAATGCAGGAGAAGGCAATGGGGAAGGGGGAGGGCAAGGGGTGCAGTAGTGGGGGGGGTAAAGGCAGGAGGCAATGCTGTCGAAATCAGGGACAGGATACAAAAATAAATCTAATATAAAACCTAAAGCACACAATTCTCCTATATCTTATCAATCAAACCTGTGGTACCATTTGTTCTGCTCTTCATTTTGAGCGAGGGCAAATGAATAGCAGTTTGTAAATATGGAAAGGGTAGCCCATATTTTCTTGCACAAAGTGGGAGTTGGTAAACTGGTTTGTTTCGTGTTGAAGACTTTATTTATTATTGATCCTTGGGAACATGTCTTTTGCAGTGACTTAAGGCCTGAGGGAGTGTTTTTTTTGTATGTTGAGAAAACTGTGAGCAAACGAGAGTGATATTTTTTTCACTTAACAATTCTTGATGTTGCCTGAGTGTTTTTTGTTACCATACTTTGCAGCTAATGAGTCATTTATATACCGTGTACCTCCCACCTGTTTGTAAGCTTCCCAGGCTTTCACCTGGATTGGTTGATACTGTAACTTGACTGTACACACCTTATTGATAACAAAAAAAAAGACTATTTATATTGCATTGTGCATTATTGTGTGTGCCAAATCTCATGAGGGATATACTGTACCGGACAACTTGTTCTTTTTCGTGCTTTATACATTTACTCGTTGAGTTCAATTGTTTTGTTGGGTTGCCATTTTTTTAGGGCTCTTTCTTAAAACACTGAAATACCGACTCATGCATGGCAAATATAAAATCATGCATGCATGGCAGAAAATTCTGAAAATCTTGTGTATTCTTGAAGCACCTCGTATACAGCTTTGAATGACAAACCTCGAGAAACAGTCTTAACTCTGCGTTGTACTGTACGATTCACACTGATTTGTACAGTGGCCTAATATCTTGTAATAAAGATTATGACAAAGTACTATTTACTGTTAGTGTTGATTGTGGTTTACAATAAGGAATGATGTACTTGATGTTGCTTTTTTTTGTTAAAACTGTTTTAAATCTGTAGCAAAAACACAAAAAATATAGTTTTGTATAAGAGAGATAAAGACATTAGCAGATAGCTTGGCTTAAAATTTTGGATATGTTCCTTGTACAGTTTCTCCTGTTGTTATTGGATTGCCTATCTGGCAAGTCAACATTTTCCACTGTGAGAAAGTAGCATCCTATTCCTTGGAAAGAGCAGATATGGACGGCATGATGAGCGAGTAATCCCATCAAAGAGCCTGGAATCTAAACTTTGTAGCGATTTGTCGAAAAGGAAAGTTGACACACTGCTTGGACAACTGCACAACAGACTCTGATCTCATGAAGTGCTACAGTACTGCAAATTAATTTGTGGGGAAAATGTACACCACTGCTTCCCAATGCAATAAATGTCTGTTTGCATTTAAAATCTCAGCTTCTCTCTTTAATCAAGTCGTCCCTCAACTCCGCTGCCGGAGATGTGAATGGTGCAGGAGCATCAAGGCGTGAGGAACGCTGATGAGACGTGACATTTCCAGCTCTGCTGTGGCGACTAAATGATTCATGTTGTGTGACGAGCCTCTGTCAGCGTACGGCATCTTAAACCCCGGGCCGCCTGGATCTGTGCTACAAACGCATACATACAAACAAACGTAGGCACTCGCATGTCCGTTTCAGCTCCAACTGCAGGCGAGACTAACATATTGCTAGTCTCTCTCTCCCTCCCCATCTTGACAGACATGAAAGGGGCTGCCTGCGCCGGGTACCATGGTAACAGATGCACCTTGCACTCGATGGGTGTTGCGGTGGGTATTCGGTGCAGAATAGTCTTCCCTGAGCCTCAGCTTGATACAATCGCGAGCTTTAATGGAATGCTCTCCATTCTCTTATCTCTGCCCTCTTCTCTCAAGACCCCCTATTCACTCTGTGGCGTGACCACATTATCCTGCCAAAATAGTCCCTTCCTCCAAGATGGCAGTAAAGCATGACAGCGGTGCCTACTGCAGTAAGAGTCTATCCCCTCACACGAGATCAGAGGATGTTACATTTGGGGAGTAGCGGTTTACGATTGCCTGTGCGGTGGATCCTTTTATACAAAATTGTGCAGCGAATGCTCGATTCAATTAGTTGGACGAAGTTTGGGTCTCCTCAGTCTGAAGTGAAACTCACAAACTGTTCTCAAACAACCAATCCTTTAGAGTCTGAGTAACCTAGAATTGCACGAAGGCGATAAAACAGATTGATGTTATGGTAGATGAATAAAAAAGTGCCATTCATAGATAAGTGGATAATTTTTACATTTGCCAGTTAGGTTAGATGATATGGTTTTGGGGTGGCACAGTGGTGAACTGTGTTACCTCACAGTAGCATGGTCCTAGGTTTGAATCCATAACAAACAGCTGGGATAGGCTCCAGTCTGTCCCGCAACCCTGAATTGGGTAAGTATTAATTTTCTTTTTTATTAGCAACCTTGATTGATTTCATAAAAATGTAACAAGACGTAGGGTCAGCTTGGCTCAACTTGATATTAATTTGATTAACCAGGTCTGGATAAACTTTGGATAAAATTGGGCATTTTGTGTCCCAATATCCTCCTGGATCAAGGTATTTCTTTCAAAGAAACAAACAAGCTTTATTTGTCACATACACGGTCATACAGAGTACAACATGCAGTCAAATGTTTTGTGTCCGAGCTGCTGACAGGCTGCAGACGTAGCCGTGCCATTCAAGGGTTTGGTTTTTAGCCTGGGTGCGGGTCCAGCCAGTATCCTGGTCTTGGCTCACAAACTGTTCCCACTCAATCGAACTTGCGAACCTGCTCCAAAGGTGTGTAGTCTTACCCCTATCCAGCTGTGCATGTGGAGGGAAATTTTCAGCCTTGGTGAAGTTAAGGGGAAATGAATACAATCCATGTGCAGGAGGTTAAAAGGGAACCAGCCAATCCAGGTATACAAGGAACATAGACTTACTAATTGTATACTGGAGATATACAGTACCCCAGAAAAGCATTTACAGAACACAGTCAAGCAAACAAAACTGTTATAGCTGCAACAAATGTCTCTCTTTCAGCATTAGAAGAAAGCCGAGTTTTATCTTCTCGTTTCCCACAAGTTGTGAAGCTTAAAGATGAGCTGAATCTATGAAGTATTACTGAAAAGAGAGTTTTTCCTTCATTTGGACCAAATTGTTGAGCGAGTTCTTTCATCAGCATTAAAAAAGTTTTGCAAGTCATGGAAAGCTTTGTGAACGGTGTCAAAGCTGAGAGGAAGTTCTGGGAGATTCCACATTCATGTGGGTGCAGAGCAATAAATAACAGATCTGTGTGCATAAAAATAGCTTCTTTTTTTTGCACCATATAAACAATGACCAAGAGAATATATGCAAGAAAAGTGGTCGAAGAACAGATCACTGGTTCCCATCTCCTATTTACCTCTGTACTGGCTCCACAGCGTTGTGGTTATCCCATTTACTTGTTGAGTGGAAGGTCGATTCCAGCTGGAGACAGAAATCCCCTTTGAGTGATTTTTTTGGAGCTTTGACTTGGAAAAGATGATTTTTGACAATTTTTAGGACTACTGATATGGTGTGCTGCTCTCTTTGTAAAAGAACATACTGAATATTACTAATGTACAGGGATGCTTTGAGCTGCCAGCTACTAAAGCTGACAATAGACTGAACTGTAAGTAACTGCTAATGTAGGATCAGCAGACTTCAGTATTGAAAAAGGTTTCTAAATTTTATGAGAGAAAAAAAAAAAGAAAAATTAAAATTACGTGTTATGGATAAACTTCATTATGTATGGTGCAAGGTTGGAAATAGAAAGTGAGGTTTCATATGTGTTGGACTAAAAGCAGATACATGATCAGAGTGAAAGATAACTGCCCTGAGCCAATACCAAAGTGGCTGCAGAGTGGTGAGACGTAGATGTCACAGTTTAGCATTTTTATATTAGTTTTATTTTGTATTTATAGTGAGAAATTATTATTTAACTGTATTATTTAGGAGATTTTTTTTTAAAAGCCCAACACAGGTACCACAATACAAACAGCACAACCTGTGAAGGCAGCTCACTCAGAGTCATGTAAACATGAAGTCATCCCATAGAACAGGGGTGTCAAACATCAGGCCCGGGGGCCGGAAACAAAGCCTGGCCGCTGAAAGGTGGTCAGGCTTTTGAAGTTTTTGAAGTTTGTGTTTGACAGGCTTTACAGCTTTTTGTATTGATCAAGGCCCTCCTCTCCCGTTGGCATTCATACCACACCAAAGCAATCAAGAAACAGATTCTTATATTCCAGTTTTTTTGCAATCTACAAGGTTTTTTTTTCACAGTATAAAAAAAAGAAGACATTTTCTGTAAAATGTCTGTCTTTCACCGTTTATTTCATCTTTTCTCACCTGGTTTGGTTTTTAGATTATATTAGTTGACTATAATAAAGTTACTCACTTGTCATTCTGGAATATTTTAAAGCATAGGTATATCAAAACACTGGATAAATAGCACAACTTACAACTCTGGGGGCGTCATTGTGCATCACAATAGAATTCATTTAGCCATTTTACAGTTTATCACTGCTAGCTTACACCGCTAATACATGCTCATGGCCTGCCTGCCTGCATTTGTATAGCGCTTTTCTAGTCCATAGGACCCCAAAGCGCTTTACACTACATTCAGTCATTCACCCATTCACACACACATTCACACACTGGCGAATAGCAAGCTACATTGTAGCCACAGCTGCCCTGGGGCGCACTGACAGAGGCGAGGCTGCCGGACACAGGCGCCACCAGGCCCTCTGACCACCACCAGTAGGCAAACATGGGGTTAGTATCTTGCCCAAGGATATTTGGCATGCAGCCAGGATGCAGCCTGGGATCGAACCACCGACCTTCTGATTAGGGGCTGACCTGCTCTGCCACCTGAGCTACAGCCACCCACAGATAAACATGCAGTTTTGTCTCACTCTGGGGATATATCTTTAGCCGGGGCTGAAATGTCTCTGTGCAGTTATTTGGGCACAGTTACTATAAAATATTATATAAATTAACTTTAATGTCAATGGTCACTGTGATATAAAAAACGGCCTTTATAGAATCAGCCGGTCAAGCCTGATAAAGTTTGCTGGCTTTGCTCGCAAAATAAGGTTTTAATCTTTTTACCTCTGGAAATTGCATTTCAACCACCTTCTTTCACAATGGATTGCACTTCAGGACTCTCTCTCTCTCTCTTATGTCGTAGTTCAGCAGAACTAGAACTCCTGATGCAGAGAGGCGCAGGAGATGTTGCCCAGACTTTTCCTGTGTGGCCATCACTGTTAAAAGATGCTCAAAAAATGACACGTACGAATCAACAGATTCTTTATTATTGTCATTAATAGTTTAATATGCTTAGTTGCTTCTTGGATAATATTGTGGCAGTTGAGTTTTGTGGTGAGCACTCATGAGAAAGTAATCACCAGTGCTGTGACGGGGTCGGGGGGGGCAGATGAAAGTCAAGCTCTGCGTAGCTGTTAGGTTACATAAGCTCCGACAGGTGAAGAAGACGAGGCAGAAAGAGGATGAAGAGGAGCACTGTGAAGGACAGGAAGAGACAAGCCAGAGAGAATGGGAGAGAGCATTTACAGGTCGCTGACAGAAAGTGGAGGAAAAAAGAAACCACACCCTGCTAGCTGCGGCACACACACACACTCGGGCAGTTTCTCACACGGCTGTCCCCCTCGGAAATCCCAAACTATGCTGCTCTCCACTGCACCCCTGAATCTGACCTTTGTTTCTGCAAGGGAAATACCCACTGTGACCTGACACGCTGAACCACTCCCTGGGAAAATCACCCGCTCTCTTGGTTTTGGCGTGAATCAGTGGGTGTTATATGGCTCAGCAATATAATGTGTGCGCATGCAAATGGCTGAGGCGACATTTGCATTTGGTTCCACTGCGTGTGTGCGGTTATGCATGCATGTGTTGATGTTTCTTTTTATTTTGTTGTGTGTGTGTGTGTGTACGCAAAAATATCAGTGTGTATCTACGTGGCGGGCAACCTTATTTGGCATTGGGATCAGGTATTCTCTTGCTGATTGAGACTCTGCTGGGAAATCACAAGGGCAACTGCTGATAAGAAGGAAAAAGGGGGGAAATGCAGGCAGCTCTGGTTGGAAAAATAAAATAAATATCCCTTTAGACCACTCCAGAATATTCTGTTTGCTCCCGAGTGGAGTTACACGTCACATCTTTAAAGAGAGATCTATCCAAAAAAGCAACTCTCCTCAATGATATGATGGTAAAAACCCGCTTTGGTTGCATCTAAATCGTGATTACAGATGACGTCAATCGTTCAAGCAAGTTTGCGCTTAGATATCAGTCCAGCTTCTGCTCATCTCCCAAAACCTGAATCCCGCCCAAAAATTCTGGCTGTACGAATTGAGTTCTTCTTTTTTTTCTCTCTTTTTTTTGTGAAAAGGTCCAGGATTAACAGATGGGTCTGTCAGGGCAGGGTGATTAAAAAATGGACGGACAGCCAAAAAGACAGAGATGGAATGACCACTGCGCATTTAACATTAAACAATCTCCATCTCCGACTGCTTTGCAACAAAAGTGAGGAGAACCGGAGGAGAAAAGGGGAGGAGGAGGAAGAGAAGGAGGAAGGCAGGCGGCTTGGAAAGAGTGGGAGAGCGGCACGAGATGGGGATCAGGAGATAAGAGAGATGGAGGGGAAAAAAGAGAGGGATAAACAAAAGTGAGAGTAGACGTACAGAGAGAGAGAGGAGAGAGAGACAGGGGCTCGATATGATGAAATGAATGCCAGGGAGAAACAGTTCAGACCCACCAGATGGTTACTATAGCAACCACATACCCCAGTCTCTCTCCCTCTCTATCTCTCACTCTCTGTCTCTCTGTCTAGTTGCTTTGTTGCTGCTTTAAGTCTGTGGAGGGAAACCAACGGCTGAGAGAGACAGCTTTTTACATTTTGGTGCAGTGGCAACATCAGCTTTAAAACCTACTTTACATACTTTTGTAGCCACTTGTATACATTATTTTTCATACGTTAAAGGTGTTTTTTCTTTAAGCTATGTAAAACAACACACCAACCGATGCATCCAAGGTACAAGCCTCCTACAAAAGCGTAGATGCTGGGAACAGCAGTGCAGTGTCAGGCACAGTTCAAGAAATGACCTTCATAAATGTTTAGTCCATGACCCTTCCTCGTGCAAAGAGGCATAGATACCTGCTGTACATGTAGAGGTATGAACGAAAAAGTATGCATTGCTATTAAGGCCAAAGCCGGAGATGTGCTTTAAGCTCAGCAGCAGACCACTGAGTGGGGCATCGGATGTCTCCATCAGGATTGCATTTTCCCCTGCTCAGAGCGAAAGCCCCCATTAAACACATTCTTAGACACACAGGCAATATGCACGCTCATGCACAGATGCAGCTCGCCGCCACGGATGCACGCCCTGCACGTGCACACTCCCAGCACACTCGCACAGACACCAACCGGGAAAATCCAAACTGGGATGCACAACAAAGGGAAGAGCTCGCGGGCCCCCCAGCTAATCTCATGCATGGAGATCATTTTCAAAACAGAACAAAATGGTGGACCATCTCTCTATGGCAGAGTGGGTCTCCGCAGGGCCCCCAGGGCGGGATGGCATGTAACTGTGTACGCATGACTCCTGAATAAAAGATGCTGACCTAGATGGAAATCCGCCATTGGTCACTTAATTTGTCCTACACGCGTGATTGGCTCATGCCCAAACCCACAGTATAGCTGCCCAATCGAAGACCAAGACAAGTGTCGGGGAAACGCACGCGTGCAAACTTTCTTTCTGCATGTATGGAGAGAAGGAGTGTGCAACAATATAAAGAACATATATTATTACAGCATCACGCTTGTATCACTTTACACAGCGATTGCTTTGTCATTGTTCTTCATATCGGTGTCTTTGTAGTTGATCTGCTGCTCTGTCCCAGCCCCCACATGAAAAGCTTAATTCTTCTCCTCCTCCTCTGAGGCTTTATCCTGAAACATGAAAACATGAGAGGCCTTTTTTTTAGATGCTCTATCATCAACTAGACTTACACAGCTCACAGAAGCAGATTGTATTCATGCAACGTGCCAGCGCCGGACCACGTGGGACTAAACACGGTACATATGTCTGCAGGTCTGTGAGCATGAATGAGCCCAGCTGAAAGGGTATTTCGTATCAACACTGTACTGAGCCCTTGTACATTATTGATATGCAATTTGACTGCCCGCCATCAATAAATTATTAAGGAATTGAAAATTGTTGAGCCGGGGCTTGACAGCCTTGAAGCTCTTTGGCCCCGGTAGATGAATGAACATGGCCGCATGATTGTCAAAGACTGTTGAACTCCAAACTGCATGAGCAAATTAGAAGTCTGCTTAATCTTTTCTCTCTTTTTTTTCCAGTTTTTCAAAGAACTTGGGGCTATTAAGCCCCCGTTGTGTCTTATGTAATAATCCAGCTGTTTATTGAGTGAATTGGTTGGGTTTAGGGAGAGCTAGGTTTCCCCCTTGAGAAAGGAGGGAGGCTGGATCCAGATGCTTATGGCTGCCTGGCCAACGTTGGGGCTGAGACTGTGCCGTGTGCTGGAGGCTCAGCCCCAAACACTGATTCTTTCATCTTAACTCTCGCAAATCCTAATCATAAGTTCATCTGCCTAACTGATTTTTGTACATAAATTGGTGAAATACTCATACAGATCACTGCCGGGTTTCAAATCGCTTTCTTAACTGCACAGGAAAATGAAGATGCTTGCCTCTTCTTGACTACAGGGCGACTCGTCTGTGCCCAAAAAAGTAGATTTGAAAAAAACCCAAAACAAAACAGCTGCAATGACTCAAAAACATATTTGCCTCGTTGTCTTATAAAACTTACCGTATAATAGGAAAATACACAATGTGAAGTACAATTAACATGTGTTAAAATGACATTTTATGCTGATGAGGTAATGAGGGAAGATTTCATGTTGTTTAATGTTAACCACTTCAGTGTGTCATTTGTAGACACTATTATAAAAGGCTTGAAAACTGCAAGCCATTGTATCCACATTGAAATTCCTTGTTGATGTCCACTCTGCACCATCAGCCTCTCTGGCTAAGCCTCAGGAATACCAACCAGCAGTCAGCCCCGAACTCTCTCGCTCTCTCCCTCTTCTTCTTGTGCTACCTCACTCTCTCTTTTTCAGTATGTTCACTCTTGTTGACAGAAAACAAGTGCTGCATCACCATTTTAATTCTGGCGTGGGCGTCCAGGTTCTGTCTAGTTTTTTTTTTGTTTTTTTTGCTTGCTAGAGATGCACGGAGCGAGCAGTGGAGGAGCCGCACAGAGTAAAGGATCAGGGAATCTTAATGACTTCTACCAGAAGAAAGTGGGAAGAAGACGTCTGGGGAGAATCCTTCCTTAATCTTCTTTCTCCCCCTCTGCTTGTCTCTCTCTCACCTATGGACCCGCGCTCACAGCTCGTGTGTGTTTATGGGATTTGTCTCCCTTTGATTTTGATTAGTTAGTTGTCAATGGACAACCAAAGATTTGAATTCTGTCGTGTTAAAGCAAACAGAAACAGAGAAGAGAGAGTCCTGCTGCTGCTCAGTCTTACACATGACCTTGCCTTTACTACACAGCAGAATCATATTTGGCTCTTTTACATATTGGTAACCATATTGAGTGGGATGATTACTGTGCATTAATTAAAGGTGGCAATGTGCGTGCGACTATTACGAGTTCTCTGAGGAACGAGCACAGTGTGATATGGTGGTTCTTTCAGGTAAAGAAAGAAATTATATTAGCAGCGTAGCAGTTTAGTCTTCAGCTCCACTGCTTCTGTTCTTTGCCTCATGTTAGGTAGTATGTGAAAGCCTATTCATAGTATTCGTAGTTCATGCTAGACCACTCTGTACCATTTGACGATGTAACTTTAGTATTAAGATATAATATATTATAGACACCAGTCTACTTGGAACAGCAGTGCAGGGATACTGATTCCTGTTTCAAAGTGAAAATACTCAACTGCACAAAGCCAAATAAAGAAAAATGGTGTGAAAAAGAAACACCGTAAACAGATCTTTGCTCTCAATGAAATTAAATAAAGGCCAGAAAGTCCTGATGATATGATAATAGATTGATCCGCACACCAAACAGCTCCCATTAAAGGATTTTACTGCCTCTTCCTCAGACTTTCTCAGACTTCATTATTGAGCTCCTGGGTCCTGTGTGATGATAAGTTTCAGTTTTATGATGTGATGTTTTTTATTTTATTTCTGACTTGATTTTATTATTCTTATAGTCGCGCCACTGTTTCCCTCTCTCTCTCTCTGTTACCATGTGACTTTGAACATGGCATTGCTGTTGGTTCCAGACGGGCTGGTCAAAGTGTTTCAGAAGCTGCAACAGTAAATCAAATAACCACTCATTACAAGGAATGCAGAACCTTGATGCAAATGGGCTACAGCAGCAGAAGGCCACACTGGGTGCCATTCCTGTCAGCTAGGAACAGGAAACTGAGACTGCAGTTCGCTTGGGGTCTCCAAACCTGCACTATCATCACTATCATGTCAATATAAACAAAAGTCTCTGAGTAATGTTTCCAGCACCTTGTTAAATCTATGACATGAAGTATTAAGGCAGATATGAAGGCAAAAGGAGGGCCAACCTGGTACTACCAAGGTGTACCAAATAAAGTGGTAATAATACAGTCCTGCCTTCCCTTTGCCATTGGTTCCTCCTTTTGACAATAAACCAATGTACATTAAAAAAATGTATACACACACACTTAATACCTATGGGTTTATAGGTATACAGCATTCTCATTCTGTACCCATCCAACAGCTGTCACTACAGAGTCTTGACCTCACATATCCCTTCATCTGTCACTGCAGCAGCTCCTCAGCCCCACTATGTATCAAGGAAAAGCCATTACTTATTTTCTCCCAGATCATCAGCCGAGTCGTCTAAGCCTGTTACCTCTTCTTCAGTTCTGCCTGTCTGTACTTGTTACGGCTTGAGGGCAGCCTGTTGTCTACTGTCAGTCTGCACTGCAGTCCTCAGTAAAAGGATATCTTTGTCTTTGCTGCCTGTAAGATTACCACGCGAAGCAAAAAACCAAAAAAAAATACCAGTATTATCGCACGTTTTCTGCTTCTTTACACTGTATTCGTGTGTTGTACGTTATAACGGATCTCTACCATCCGCTGTGGTCAGCCAATCACAAGACAGTGTAAAAACAGATCAGTCATTTTGTTTCATTTGTTTACTAATAGCGTCTTGGTGGTTATATTTGCTCCATTTTATCCAACAGGGTCAAATTTTTGCATTTGCTTTCAAAGCTGAAGTGGTGCCTGATCACCCGCCTGTTTATCATTTCACAGTCCACGATCAGCTCAAGGCGGTTTTTGAACAAATTTTCTTTTGTGCCATACGATTAAAAGCGATCATACAATATGGCATTACATAACACAACATATAAATACATGATTCACAAAAAGAAAACTCCCAGTGGCCGACGCTTGTTCCAAAAAAAGTAAATACTTCCTGCTCACTTTGCATTTTCCAAAAAAAGCACAGAAAGTAAAGGAAGGAAACATATGCAAACACTTCACACTGGTTAACCTTACCAGCACTACACCCATGCAGTATATAGTCTCCTGACAAAAAAACAAAAGAAAAAGAGAAAAAAGAAAAAGCCATCTTAATATTGCTATAATTTTCAGTTTGCAGATGAAGTGGTAAAACACAACACCTCTTGCAAAAGGAACTCTGAGGTTTGAATTTTCCGGTGCCTGGCGATGCTTTTGCATTTGCATCACTTGCATTTTTAAATAACGAAGGAGGAGGAGGAGGAGGCCGATCCCTGTTTAACCCTAGAAGACAAGTTCCAGCTTGCGCCTTGCTGAAGTGTTGAAGTGTAATTTTATGGAGAGTATAGGAGCATATATATTATACTTCCTACATAAACACTGACACATTGTCAATGTGGGAGCATGGAGGAGTGTTTGAGTGATCTTACATTATGTATTTGTGGGCTGCGTGTTTATCTCTCCTCAGATCGCTCGCACCGCGACCACTCTACTTTTCTACTTTCATATCCCTTCTGTCATATGCAGCTCTTGAAATGAGTGCTTACATGGAAATACAAAGTCCTTCTCTCTGTCTCTTCCAAATCCTCTGGAGACCTCAAACCTTACTTTTACTCTTTCAGTTGCCATGGATACCTCTGGTAAGGCAGCTGATTGGAGGCAACAATAAACTCTACTCTATCAAGCCCCCGACAAAAATTTGTCTCCAAACTGAAGATCTGAGAGTCTCCCTGTATCCTTTCTCACATGCTAACACACCCACTAACATACATATAAACTCAAACTGATGCACATGCAGGGGATTTAAGTGCTGGGTGTCAGAACAGAACAGAGATCAGTGCAATCTGCTCCAGCAAAGTCCAAAGCCACAGTCATCATCTAGCTATCCCAGCGGAGAAGACAAAATGTGCAAAATCCATTCTGCAATCAATTAAGGAGCAGTCAGCCACAGCACTCCTGCTCCAGATGTGACCCCGAGTGCTCCCGAATGATCCTTAGTGGAGTTCAACTCTGGTTAATAGCCTAGTTTCCACTAAAGCACTAAACTGGGATAACTTTGCCACAGCACTAATTGTGCAACAACAAAAAGTCTGCTCTGCAGGACCAGAAGAAAAGCAGAAATACTCCTTCTTATTGAGCACTTATTATTTTATTTTATTTTATAACAACAGTCTTCCTATCGTGCTTTATGTTATTTGGTAAAACAAACCCTACAATAATGCATAAATGATTACTAAATGATCACTGGCACTCATTAGATAGAGCCCTTTACTTGCATTTCAGGTTCAGATTTACTGAGTGACTCAGTTTCACTTCACTGTGTTCCTGCTACTTTAGACAAATCTAGTTTAGAGGCTTTGGTTAATGCCAGTTCCAGAAATGCTGGCAACCCCCAGTGCTTCCACTCAGTCTCCTAGTCGAGACACTTAGTCCTAGGTCACCTTGTTCTCAAGTTATCACAAGATTTTCAGACTTAATTACTCTGACCTTGAGGTTACTCAGATCCAAACTCCTCTGAGATTTTTAATAGATGTGCCTATGGTATCAATTTGAAAATCCTGGTTGACTTCCTTCTAGAGTTGTTTGCATAAAACTTTACCTTTGACCCTAACCTTGAGGTCGACTTCACTGAGATTCAAACTCATCCATGATTTTTTCAATTTGAAACTCCTACGTTGCTTTTTTTTTCTTGAGTTATCACATTGACAAACTCAGGTGTCCACACCAACCACACCAGCTCTTTAGGGCTGAGGGGTAAAAAATTTGGGACGCAGTTGATTTGAAAAATCTCACAAACCCATATTTTCTTCACAGAAGAGCATAGAAAACATATCAAATGTTCAAGCTGTGAAAATGCACACTTTGAGACAATATTATCTCAATTTAAATTTGATGGAAGCAACACATTAAAAACCAGAATATGTGCAAAAAAGGTTGATGTACTAAAAATAAACAACTGGAGGAAGGTTTGGCATCTAATTAGGTTATCTGGTAAGTCTGTAATGTGACTGGGTGTATACATCTTTACTTTCAGAAGTAAAGATTTGCAGAGGTTCACCAATCTGCATCTACAAATTATGGAAGAGCTACTTTTGGCTGCTTTCTTATTCACAAGGGGTCTATGCAGCAGGTAGCTCCATATGTTTGAGTTGGCAGATTTTTATGCTAGATGTCCTTCCCAAAGGGAGTTGTGTCTCCTCGTGGGACTGATTAAGGGATCTTTTGCTTGTTAGGTAAATGTGTAAAGCACGACACTATGGAGACACGCAAATTGAAATTATGGAAAAAGTTCATAAATATGTCTATTCAATGTAAAATTGCAAGGACTTTGAATATCTCGTCATTTTCATTTCATATCATCATCAAATGATCCAGAAAATCTGAAGAAATCTCTGTGCGCACGGGACAAGGTCGAAAATCAATACTGGATGCCTGATCTACAGGCCCTTGGGTGGCACTGTATTAAAAACAGGCATGAATCGGTCATGGAAATCACTGCACTGGCTCAGGAACACTTCCAGAAATCTTAGTCGTGAGCACAGTTCACCATCCCATCCACAAATGAAGGTTAAAGCTCCTACGTGCTGGATCTCTGAACTGAATGGGAGAGACCACATCCAGCTTATTGTAAGTCCAAGTTCAAAAGCTGCACCTCTGATTGTATGGGGGTACATTAGTGCCTATAGAACTGGCAACTGGCACATCTGGAAAGGCACCATCATTCCTAAAAGATATATCCAGATTTTAGAGCAACATCTAGTCCCATCCTGACGACATTTTTTTAAGGAAGGTTTTGCTGAACTGGCCGGCCTGCAGTCAATTCATCTTTCAAAGGTCCAGCAGATGGACTCCTTGGTTCGTAGACATTTCAGACTGTTGTTGATGCTACTAAGTTGTGAACATTGCCCTGTCCCAATTTTTTTCCAAAATGGAAAAAAACAGAAAGAAGATTGTACATTTTCTCAGTTAAAACATTTTATTTGTGTTCTTGTTCTACTGTGAATAGAATTTGGCCTTATGAGATTTTACAAATCATCGCTTTCTGTTTTTATTTATATTCTACACAGTGTGCCAACTTTTTGGGAATTTGAATTGCACAGAAACTTGTGAAATGCAGTGATTTACACTTTCAAAGGGATTTTGTTTAATCTTGGAATCCAGTCTCTCTCACTCACTCAGTACTGCTTCTTCCTCTTTAATGATGCTGGTACAGTCACTGCATCACGGCAGAAGCTCATTCATGCTTCTGAGGTTCTTAATTTGGTGGTCTTGGTATCTGGGGCTTTCTCCTTGATTACTTCAGTGAGGCTGTCGATAACGACCCTGGACTCAGTTTTGATGCACCAAAGTGAAATCAGTGGAGATGAGCGGTATTTTAGAATTTTAAAATCACTCGGACACTAATTTGGAAGAGAATGTCTATATTTATTAGCAAACCACAGCAGGTATATTGACATATGCATGCATGATTTACAGCACTGAAATCACTAATATAACTAGTGATAGTTGAAGTCTAAAAACTGCATTTTCTCTACTGACTAGCAGGGGCAACTCCATTACATGGAGACTTTAGGCTGCAGAAACAAGTCAGTTTGAACAGAAGTTAACTCTCACTTTAGTTTAAACACCTTTCTAAAAGGTTATTCATCTCAATTGTCAGTTTAAAAATGTTTTAAGATGTACTTTAGGATGTGGCCACAATGATTATGAGGGTACTGAAAAACACAGATACAGGGCTTGCCTGTTTATTAATTTTTACTGTTTTCACTTTGTCTTTTTTAATTCTATTTATTTATTTTTCCCAAGCCAGCATTAGTCATTAAAATATCACAATTAAGGCTCATAAATGTTACTAATCTTACTTATAGCCAAGTAGCAGTTTCCTTCTGAATAATAGTGAGGTTTCCAGCCACCATACAAAAAGAAAATTTCCAGCTGTGCTCAGTTGGTCACTTGGCCTGTTTTTCTATTATTCCCATCGGTACACTGAATGCTCATTGGCTCAATGACTTGTGACTATCAATTTGTTAGCAGATGAGCATACTTAGGACAAAACCTCATTTGTGATTCTAACTACAATTAACTTCATAAGTTATTCAAAATGACTTGAAAGTAGTGATTTGAGATTTTCTCATAGAGCTCTGTGAAACTGGAAGTCTTTGCAAGATATTGGACGTTTCACCCCATGTAGGCTTTCAAAAGAATGGAAGTTTCCAGACCTGGAAGCAAAGTCAAAGTAGCTACCATGATGTCCTCCGTTGGTTTCTGAAGTCTCATATTGAAGATTAGCATTTCACTGTCACCATCTCAGGAAAACACACACACATACCTTTCTGGAGATCCAGAAGTCTTTGTGCAGCCACAGCTTTTGCCTTATGGTGGCCTCCAGACAGGCTACAGTTTTCACCTTTCAGACCTTGAAAAGTGCCTTGAAGCTATGTCTATATTTTATATACAGTCTATAGGCCCCATTCATTTTGGATTATTCAACATGCAATGAGACCGGAAATCCAGTGAACGGAGATGGGACAAAGTTAGCTTTACATATTTTCTGTAAGGCTGTCTAAGATTTGGGTAAGTTTTTAAGGCATTTTAATCCATGATCTTTCCCTTCACCTAACCAAATACTTGTGTTGCCTAAGCTGAACCCAACTGTGACTGAAAGCTAAAAACTGTCTAAAAGAAAAGAAGGCGCACGTCTCTCAAGAGCAACTTGGGCAGAGGAGACTATCTTAAGTCTGGTAAACTTAACAAACAAACACACCCACTTTCCTTAATAATACATTTAATTGAACAGCACGCACCCTGAGTCTAACCTTAATCTAACCCCATCGTAACGTCGACCTAACCTTTATAAAGCTAACCAAAGAATATTTTACCTGAGAATGTCATTTTTCACACAGATAAGGATGTTGCATACAATGCCTACTGTGAATACATAGTAGCTGTGGGCCTATAGAGGGCAGTGTGGCACCCTCTAGAGGCTAAGAAGAGTATGGTGATTTTCTTTTTGTTGTTGTTTTTTTTTAGCAAATCCGACTCCAGTCATCTGATTTTCAACAAGAGTTCATGACTTTTTTTTATTCCCAACATTTAATGTTTTTTCCTCATATTTTAACTATGAAAGCCCGTCATAGCTGAGGCTTTAGTGAGGTGTGTATGAAATTTCAGGAAGCTGGGAACTATTATTTCTTGGAGCTTGTGTTGTACCCGGCGACGTAATCAGTTGCGCATGTGTCCAGATTCAGGTTCTGCACGCCATTGTGGAAAATAGTTACTTACACATTATTGACTCTTAAGTCTGAGCTAGAATTCCTAGTTGACTTCCCCGAGTATAATAACTGAAGAAGAAACTGTCCCACAATGGCTACGGACTCCTGGGCTGAGGCAGTGGACAAGCAAGAAGCTGCGTTGGACTCGGTAAGGCTTAACTTACGCAACACGGGCTAACCTGTTGTTAGCCTGCTTGGTAAATGCTTTGGCCTGGTCTGGCACACTGTTGAAGAAATTCAGTAGTCTGTTTTTAACGTGGACGGCTGAAATTATTCAGTGAGAGCGCCATCGGTGAATAAAGTGGCTCCCGGTGACGCCCGTCTCTGTAGAGTTTCATTTGGTCGAAAACGAAACTACCGGCTTGGCGTCAGAGCTAAGTTGAATTAGCTCGTGAAGAGCTGCTGCGTGCTCAGCGGTTTGATAGCTTTAGCAGCTAACTGGCTAACCGGCATATGAAGGAGGGGGGCTTTGGAAAAGTCAGACTAATTATTTAGCCCCAGACGAACTCAGTTTATTTTTTTTCTTCCTCGCAGATGGGAAAACTTCAATTAAAAGAGAAGCCAGAAGAAAATGGTAAGCATCCATGTGAAGCTGAATTGGGGTAAGAGCCAGTATCCATAAAACAAGGAAACCCAAGCATGTACATATTGGCATTATTTATTGCAGGCACGACCGCAAACGCAAAAGACTCCGCACCTGCAAAGTCAGAAGGAGAGAAGGCGGCAGATGATGACGAAATTGGTATGCGGTAAATTATCTACATGTGTTGAAAATATGAGTGCATTCATTATTGTCTTTCAGTTGGATGCTTGGTTGGATCTTGTTCTCAAAGAGGCATTTCCTCTACCTTGTTGTTTCAGAGGACGTAGGGGCACAGTCTTTGTTAAACAAGCTGATTCGAAATAATCTGGTCAATACAACAAATCAAGTGGAAGTTCTTCAGAAGGATCCGAACTCTCCGCTTTACTCCGTCAAGTCTTTTGAAGAATTAAGGCTGTGAGTGAGATCTGTTTGTCTGTCTTGGTAGCCTAATCACTTAATATGTCATGTTTAACAGTATTGACACATGTATCTGTTGAGAGTTCCCAGCAAGGACCTGTGCCTGTACCATTCTCCCAGATGTGTTTAAAGATGCACCAGTCTTTTTGGCTGATTCAGATTTCTCACTTCTCTCTTTAAGTGTGACCTGCCTGTTTTTGCAGATTCCAGTTTTCTTTCTGAGAGCTAAAACTAACAGCACATACAAGTATTCATCAATTCAAATTAGTATTTTTTATTTTATTTTTTTTGTTTCAGTAAAGATACTATTGCGGTAGGTTTCAGGATCTTCTCATCTGAAATAACTGAAAGTAAAGTCCTCTGATACTGAAAAGAGGATAAAATAACTGAAAATAAGTTGGGGGGGGTTTTACCAAACAAAACCAGGTGCAACTGATTTATATAATAGAGCTACTGTCAGTTATTTACCCCTATGTTTATAATGTCGCCAGATAATGTGACACAGACCCTTTTATTTTTTCACTCATCTCCATAATTCACCTCTTAACTACATTGATCCTTTGCTCATACCGAGGCTGCTGGTGCTCTGAGAACTGGATAGCTTCAGCTTTAGCCCTGTTTTTAGGGAAGTTTTTGCCCACACTTTACTTCAGAGAACTTTGTCTTCACTCACTTCCAAACTAACACCGTAGCATGTGTTGTGAGTGTCATGCGCGACTGTCCGCACTGCTCTGCGTGACTTGCACATGCATGAAACAGACTGGCTCGTAATCAGTCAAACAGGAGGTTGATCAGCCGGTCACTGGTCCGGGCTGATTCCAGTCCCTGGCTGGTGAATCGGTGCATCTCTTGTTGTGGTGTCTCTTTTATGCCCATCTTCACCTCACTGAGTTTACACAGACTGATTGTGACTGGTGCTTCACAATCCTGGCATTTATTTTATTTTTTTCCTCTCTGTACAGTAAACCACAGCTGCTTCAGGGAGTGTATGGTATGGGTTTTAATCGGCCATCAAAAATCCAGGAAACTGCCTTACCGATGATGCTGGCTGAACCGTGAGTGTCCTTTAAATAATGATATGAAGACATTACTACTGAATCACTTAACCCTGAATAACACTCTGATATCCATGATATTTATTACCACCCGTACATCTAATTTCCTGTTTCCTGTAGTCCACAGAATCTGATTGCTCAGTCTCAGTCAGGAACAGGGAAAACAGCTGCCTTTGTTTTGGCTATGCTCAGCCATGTCGACCCCAACAACAAATACCCCCAGGTGGGTGTCAACTTTCTTTACTGAACTATAAAGTCACCATTGAAATCCAAGTGATAAGCATGACTTGTCTTGGACAAAAACATTCCTCATGTCTCTCAGTGACAGACATGTGTTCTCTCTCAGTATTAATGTTTAATGTTTTCTCTCTTTTCTCGTTATCAGTGCTTGTGCGTGTCACCCACCTATGAGCTGGCACTTCAGACTGGCAAAGTGATTGAACAGATGGGCAAATATTACCCTGAAGTCAAACTAGTCTACGCCATTAGAGGAAATAAATGTAAGGCGCTTGTGCTTTCTGCTGTGCTGCATGTGTACTGTTATGTACCGAATTGTTGTTAGAACCTTTTGTGCGTGTATAAGCACGTCTGTCTTTTTTGTTTTTTCCAGTGCAGCGGGGCATGAAACTGCAGGAACAGATAGTTATTGGTACACCTGGTACCATGTTGGACTGGTGCAGTAAATTCAAGTTTATTGATCCCAAGAAAATTAAGGTGTTTGTGCTCGACGAGGCTGATGTTATGATCGCCACGCAGGGTCACCAGGACCAGAGTATACGCATCCAGAGGTCAGCCGAAGCAAATTAAAATCAGATAAAGTTAAAATAATAAAATAAGACTTGAGAACCATGTGGCTTTTTAAAAATACTAAAATTGTGCATGTTTTATGCCTCATTTCTTTGCCACACAGGATGCTGCCCAAAAACTGCCAGATGTTGCTGTTCTCAGCCACATTTGAAGAGTCGGTGTGGAACTTTGCTCAGCGCATTGTGCCTGATCCCAACATAATCAAGCTGAAGAGAGAGGAGGAAACACTGGACACCATTAAACAGTACTATGTGTTGTGTAACAGCAAAGAAGAAAAATTCCAGGCTCTCTCGAACATCTACGGCGCCATCACCATCGCCCAGGCCATGATCTTCTGCCATGTGAGTTGATCTTTAATAAAAAAACAGGGACTCTAAGGCTGAATGTTATTTCTTCTTACATAAGCTTACACATTCTTTTTCTGTTTGTCATCATTTGTTGCCAAGCTGTTCCTCTTTAATCCAGAAGTGAAAAGAGAGCTCTGCAGCATGAGCTAACTTAAACAGAATAGTCCGGCTTTTATTTAACCAGGGAAGGGCCAAACTCAGAATCCTTTTATACTTGGACTCTTTGTATACACACCTAGCTTGCTGGTTAACTGGCTGAAGCGCACGCTTTCCTCTGTTCAATCCAGACAAGGAAGACAGCAGGCTGGCTGGCAGGGGAGCTGTCCAGAGAAGGCCACCAGGTAGCGCTACTTAGTGGAGAAATGCAAGTGGAGCAGAGGGCTGCAGTCATTGAACGCTTCAGAGATGGAAAGGAGAAGGTCCTGGTCACCACAAATGTTTGTGCTCGAGGTAATGATGTTCAGATGTTGGTCATATGAGTTTTATCTGTTTACATTTGAAAACACATTTTTCTGTACTTTTGCAGTTACATTAGCACAATATATATGTGGGTTTACAAAGTAAGCTGCAAAAAAATACGTTTGAGGTGTAAAGTTTAAAAAGCTGTCTTGGCCTGAATGCAAGCTGCTAGAGATCAGCTTTAATGAATCTCTCCACTTAGGATAACTATAGGTTACCAGGATACCATACTTGCATCTACTCACTCTGACCTATTGTATCAGAGGGAGGCATTTAATGGATTTTTGTAGGAATTGCAGATTTTATTTATCCTAGGTATTATAAAGGCTTGGGGTTAGTTTCTGCCCACAATATCCTGAAATTATTTTCATACTTATTTCAGTTTTCACCAGTTCTTCTAAATTAATTCTACACTGTACGGCCTAACATGCAATTTAGAGGAAGCCTTAATCCACCGCCAAAGATTATCATACACTGTGTGTAAAAGATGGAAATAGCCTTCAGAGTCGATGTGTTACTGCCTTTAAACCTGCACAAAAAAGTCAGTTACTGACCCTGGGACTCTTTTTGTTATGATATAGTCTCAACTGATAGTTTTATCGGATTGATTTAAGGTGGTTTTTTTGCAATTGACAGGTTTATGCTTCATGAGTGTGCCGTGTACTCATTCATCCTGTGCTCAATATTAATAAATAAAAATCAAAGACACTTTTTACATCAGTGCAAGTGTGAATGTGTTTGATGTCAGACTGTATGAAATTAATTGGATTTCTACAGTCAAATTAAAATATTGGTGTCCTGCACATGTACATTGTTTTCTAGTGACTCTTTATTCCTCCCATCTTCTTTACAAACAGGTATTGATGTAGAGCAGGTTTCTGTGGTGATCAACTTCGACCTGCCAATTGACAAGGATGGTAACCCCGACAACGAGACATACCTGCACAGAATTGGCCGCACAGGTCGATTTGGGAAGAGGGGATTGGCCATTAATATGGTGGACAGCAAGATGAGCATGAACATCCTCTACAGGATCCAGGAGCACTTCAGTAAGTCTCATAGCAGCTGTTTAAAATAAAAACAAAACATGTACTTGCCCCTTCTTCCAGCCAAATGTCAGCCCCTCTCTGAACCCCTCTCTTCTTTGTGCTCTTCCTCTGCAGATAAAAAAATTGAAAAACTGGACACGGATGATCTGGATGAAATTGAGAAAATTGCCAGCTAAATAAGGTGTGTTCACGCGACGGATGCTCGCTTCCCTCCCCCACGTCTTCGCTCTCCAAGGACTGTACGCTCCTACAATTTTATTGCTTTTATTTTATTTTTTTTTTAGCTGTCGGAGAAAAGAGCAAAACCACACACAGCATATGTTTACATGTGGATATGTCTCCTCTCAGACAAGTGTTTTGTAAGTCTCTGATACATACCCTATTTCACTCTTTGTACTCCTTTAAATAAAGTGTATGAGTTTAATGCTGTGTATTGTGATGCTGTAAAAGCAGGCATAGTCGACTCATTATTATTTTTAAATGGGGGAGAGGGGCGGGACGTTTTTTTTCTTTAAATTTTAAGCCACTGGTGGCTGTAGTGGTGGCATGATACAAGCTATTCTGTAAAGAGATTCACAAAAACCCTAAGAGAAAAACAAAAATACTCATTTTATGTGCCACAAATGTTTTAAAATATAACTGAATGTAACCGTATCATGTGGACTATTACAGCTTTTATCGTGCTTTGTTATGACTACCAAAATCAGTACAAAGGGTGAAGTTGGGTATGCTGCTCCAAGTTGTAGTTTTAATTGATTGTGTCAATGAAATGGTGATGGTTGGGGTTCAAGGGTCTATGCAAACTTATCAACCTGTGATAGCTACTATCGAACACTATCAACCTGTATTCACGTGACACAAATTAATCCTGAAATAACCTCAGCTTTAGCATCAGGGTGTGTAGTCAAATGCCAAAAAAGGCTGCCTAGAGTGATAACGCATTACTAACTCCAAGTCATGGACATTTAGATGTTTCTGTGTTTAGTCTGTCATCGGCCAACCACACATCTCACACGCATGCTTTTTATATCTTTTTTTTTTTCTTTCTTTTTTTAAATTTAAACGTGAGGACGAGCTTGGCGTCACTGCTGAGCATTAATCATTAGTCTTCTTTCTTCCTTCATTACTCATAAAAATCAGATTTTTAACTGAAAATGTGACCATTACGGTGATGTTTCCTTTGTGTATCGCTGTCCCCACTCAATCGTTGCAATCAGGGTTTCAAGTTTGACTTTAGCTCAGCTACATTTCTTCACCCAGACTGTGCTGTTATTAAGGATTGTGAGTTAAAAAAAAAAATTACGCAATGCCTTCCTCAAGTGCATTATATATACATATGATTTTGTTATTAATATTTAAGCTATTGGGCTTACATTTCTGACTGACACTTGAAATTTTGATTATATATTGAATTATGGGCGTCTTTAGGATGTGTGAATTATCTTCTTGAAACCAAATGCTGAATTGACTTGAGGACCTATGCTAATCAGATTTACTATGTTGCTCTGACATGGTCGCCTGGATAGGAAATGTGTACTTGTGTACATATTTACAGAAAAATTGTTTAAAAAAAAAATAGTGTTACTGAATTTTTGAGATTGTCACTTCTAAGAAGTGCAGAAACATTCCTCACGAGGTTCGATTTTGACAGACGCAGCACTTCAAATCAGTTAACCTTGCAACAGTTGGGTGACTGTACAAAAATCAAGAAAAACAAATGTGTGATGTCTGGTGTATTTGATCACTGCACTGGAAGATTAAGACCGGTGACTGGTCAATCTGAACCTTCTACAAACCTCATCTGGCTCCCAGCGGCACAGAGAAGACTGTCGGTGGTAGTGCGGATTTTATGGACTATTTATGGACAACTTGCTGAAAAATCACTTAATGAACACATGCAGCCAAATTGGAAGGAAGTGACCTCAAGTGTGAGAATCCGTAGGAGTGGTCTGTGAAGACTTTTGGATAAAGAATAAGTGTATGCAGTTTTATTCGGACATTCGGATGTATACGTTATCAGTGAGTGTGTGCACTTTGTTGATCCATAATGTAACACCACTGTATGAGACCCATGGACACAAAGCAGTTTTGGCTATAGAACGTCACACTTTTGCCCACATGTATACCTTGTTTGATAATTTTCAATAACCTACAAAACTCATAATTGTACACGTTGCCTAATCGGGCTTAAGGCAAGTAGCCTGTTGTAACCTAAAGATCTATGTAGACAATGATAGGTTCAAGGTGTGTGGTCTTCTGTAGCTGAGCTGCGTTCATGGACACAGTTATGTACTCTTAATATGTTGAATTAAAAGAACATCTAGCTGTTCATATGTATGTCCCCTTTATGCTTATTCATATAGATCGAACTTGAGTACAATCACTGTTATTAGTACATGAGTGAATACACAACATGTTATACATTAAATCACAAACTTTATTATATTTGTTTTATAAGGAAATTTGGAAATGCATACAAATAGAATATTCAAGCAGCATCAATCCTTTGAGTTCCTGGTGGAGGTGAGCAGTTCCTCTGACAGCTGTGGTGAAAGCTGCAGGTCTGAGGAGACAAACAGAACTTGAGATGGGAAGAATTCATAAAAATGTTCCTTTTTTGTTTTCTTTTCCCAAAAGATGAAAATATGAGTAAAAATATTTTTCCCATCCATCAATTTTCTGCTGCTCATCCAATTCCTATGTCGCATGGAGGCTGGAGGGTATCCTAGTACCATAGAGTACACATAATGGAAAAAATGTTGCTTTATATGCTGGAATAGTTTCAAGTCCCCCCCCCCCAATCCTGATAAGTGGAAGAGAACGGATGGAAGATTGTTTTATCATTTGAAGCAGTGATCATATGTTCTGTAAAATTTTATAGCTTTCTCAGAATATGTTTTCATTTTTAACAGAGAATGTAGACAATAGAAAGCTGCTGATTTACACCTCGTCTAACTACTCCCTGTTGGAGTTGGTTTTTATTCTCACCTGTATCCCTGTAGTCCACTCTGGTGAGGAAAAGGCCGTGGGCTGGAGCAGCCATACCCTGTGGGTAGGCCAGAGAGTCTCTTGCTTCCAGTATTTTCTTCAGCTGGGGTACTGAGAGCAGCCCCTGGCCCACTGCCACCAGTGCCCCCGTCATCCTCCGCACCTGGAGGAAAAGGCCAGATAAACAGGTTTTACACAGAAGTATGCACAGCTTGCTTTAAGAGATTTAATGTTCACTTTATTCTAAATAAAGTTTCAGTCACCACCAGCAGATGTCACTACTAGCTCGTAATCTCACACGCACAGAAATAGAAATATAACTTTAAAGAAAATCTGAAGAAGATTATTAACAAACCTGCTTATAGAGAAAAGATTTGCTTGTGAAAGTCAGCTCCCAGAATGGTATCTCTCTGGAAAAAGGAAATAAAATTAGTGTCTTAGCCACATTTAAAGCACTACACATGAAATGTTAGATTAATGAGACCAAGGCCAGCAGGCATGAAGTCTACATGGAATCACTGAGTAAATGTGTAAGGATAAAGAAAGGTTAAATGTTGCTACAGGAGTTGAAACATCACACTGCTGCCTACAGGATATCATGAATGGTTGTCAGATGTAATGTAATATTATTTGGTCTGATAAAAACAACTAAGCAAGAGTGTGGATCCAAAGCACACCTACTCATTTATTCCTCTGAGTGAAAAAATACAAATTAAATCAAAAATACATTTTTTAACCATTATTTCAAAATAGAAAACAATCCAGTCTCATATCTTTACATGATAAGTCACTCTTGTGCAGCAGTGCTGTTCCCGTCTGTGTGAATATAACTGATGTGACATTCATCCCAGGCATCAAATGAAGCCTGGGTTTGTCATCATGCACAGATTTGTTTAAATGTCACACACTAAATATGGCACTGCAGCTTAGGCCCAACAGGATTATGTGTGATGCCATATAAAATATTATTATTATTATTTTGCCCCTGCCCTCAAAAAGGAAAAAAGAAAGGAAGAAAAAAAACCTCTCCCTGATTCTTATTTTGGGAAGGACAGGGTGAACTAAGGAAACAGGCACATGGGAAGAATTGGGTCAAATGCAAATTTGACTCAGTGCTTGCTGTCTGATTACATTCGACATGTAGGAAATGTAGAGACAGATTTATAGAGCAGGGCTTTTAGCCCGTGGACTCGGAGGGCAGCATCTTCAGATGAGAATAAAGCACTGCTGGGCCTCTTGTTGCACAATCACATTTGCAGCGCTGTGTTATTATTATAAAGCCAGACTGCTTTAAGCTGGTAGGAAGCCAACAGTAACTCAAATAAACACTCATTATAACCAAAGTTTGCAGAAGAGCACAAAATATGTGGAAGAGTGAAGCAGATGGGCTCCAGCAGCAGAAGACCGCACCAGGTGCCATTCCTGTGAGCTAAGAAGAGTAAATAGAGGCTAAACCACAACTGGACAAGAAAAGATTGGAAAAAAACGTTGTCTGGTCTGATGAATCTTTATTTCTACTCCAAAAATCAGGTATTGGAGCAAACCACATAAAACTGGTGTAATGGTGTGGGGGATATTTTCTTTGTACACTTTGGGACCCTTAGTACCAACTCAGCATTGCAGCTACCAGAACAGTGTACCCGTCTTAGGTCATCAAAGCTCAGATCATCTCACCCTGTTTACTGAACATGACAATGAGTTGAGTGTACTCAAATGATCTCCGCAGTCACCAGATCTCAACCCAACAGAGCACCTTTGAGAATCGCTGGAAATGGAGATCCACATCACGGATGTGCAGCCATTAAATCTGCAGCGACTGTGTGATGCTGCGGTTTGCTGCTCAGTCTGAATTTTTAGTTGTTAATTTTGCTCAGATGGGCGGACAAGCTGGTAGCATTGACATGATAAGTCAGTTAACTACTTTATTATTTATTAATTGATTTAATCAAGCAGTAAGCGTTATGCTAGCAGCTTTATGACGTCCTTTATGAACAATGGTGCTTTGTCCTTAATGCTAGCATGCTAATGATTACAACTGTAACAAGACAACAGCTAGGTGCTCTGTTAAGCTGTGCTTAATGTAATCATATGAATTTCTGTAGACCTACCAAATTTTATGGGATTGTGGCAACACGTCTGTCTCTCGATTGGATTAGATGCTGGTGTGGCTTAAACTAATGGTAAACAAACAAATTAAGGATGTCACACTTCCTGCTGCAGCACGGTGATGAATTATGCATTTATTAATTTCAAAATGTGAAGACTTATTCTAAAATCCGCACCTACCAAATGTTAGCATGTTAACGTGAAAACAGAGTCAAGGCTACACAAGGCCCTAAAATGAATCTCTGTTCACTTATGCATGAAAATAAGATCAAATATTTCGGGAGGTTAGAAAAAAGCCCTTTTTTTCCACTTTGAATGGAGACCAAAGTAGTCAGCCTCACAGACCACATCTCCCCGTTTTAGGATCAAAAATTTAGTTCAACCTTAGACTCCTCAATAATTCATCAGTCAGTTTCTTTTCATTTTATCACCGTTTCTTAGAATAGTGACCCTCATGAAAAAATAAACACAGCTCAGCTGTAGGCTTTCAAAACCCGACAGAGACCAATGTGGGCCCACAATGGATCATTCATGGGAATTCTGCACAGGGTAGAAGAAGGGAAAATGGTTTTGTTTGGCAAAACTGCAACCGCAGACAATTGCATGCAAATATAATGTGAAATATATTAAAGCTGTGGAAACCTTGTTCCCACAGCCTCTTGGTGCACCTCGTGCATTGGGGATATTACTCTGAAGCAGTCCATCAGGGTCCATATTGTGTACTACATTTGCAAGGCAAATAATTAATGCCCATGAAAATGGAATTTGGCAGCCAGAGTAACCCCCATAGATGTGTAATCTCCCAGAGCCCACATGGCCCCCACTCGTTTTTATCTCCCTCTTTCTCCACATCCACTATGGATTATGAAAGATCCTCATTGTCTAAAGCACACAAACCTGCTTAACATACAAGCACAGACAGCACATTAGCTAACAGAAACTCTACCTGTATGATCTAACAGCCACACCTACTGGTTTGTCAAAGGGCATTAACAGATGTTCTGTGTTTGAAGCACATCTCATGCTTGAGCTTTGGTAATAAGAAGCAAATATTTGACAGTTACCTGTTATACATAATTTGCCTGGAAGTAGTTACAAAAGCTGCAGAGCTGCTAACAGGTGCATTTTGGCTTGCTGTTTCACCCCTTTCCATTTCTGTGACCCTAACCGGACTGCATTAGTTTTTTCTAACTCCGTGCAAATCTAGTTTTTATGTAAGTATTTTTAGCTTTTTAAGTTGCTTATTTACACTAGTTTGTAACACATAGCTAGTATCAGCTTTGTAATGTATTTTTGCACCAACAGGTGATTCCCTAAAAGTAATTAGCCAAAAACTTGGCACATCTTGGCATGGTGGGCAGTGTGTCCATTGTGAAACTGGACATGTGGAGGAGAAAAGAAGAAAGGACGTGCCAAAAAAGAAAAGTATCGACAGAATCTGAAAGTCATGTCCTCAAGAAATAGGAAAAAAAATCCAGAAAAGACCTGACACAGCACCTGAGAGATGAATCTGGCTCGTCAGTTGATCCATCTACTGTTTACCAAAGCCTCATCAGAAATGGTCCCAGTGGACGGGTGGCAGCCCTCCATAAGACCCTCCATCCCTCCATAAGACCTGTCACTGAAAATCAGTGACAGGTCTTATGGAGGGCTGAAATTTGACATTACTTGTTCAAATTGTTGGCAACATGTACGGAGGAGGAAGTCAGAAGTAAAGTACAACAGTGAGTGTCTAGAGCCATCTGCAAAATATAGTGGAGGCTCTGTCATAGTTTGGGTCAACATTTCAGCCAGCAGTGTTGGAGATTTGTCAGAACTGATGGAAACATGACTGCAGAAAAGCGCCATCAGGCTTTGATCCACCGTGTAATAGCATCTGAAAGCAAATGACTGGTGACAGCTTCATTTCTCAGGATGACAATTATCCCAAACACACCGCCAATGCAATAAAAGTGTACCTGAATAGAAAAATACACAATGAAACACAGTCTGACCAGAGCCTGGACCTCAACATTATTGAAGCAGTGTGGGATCATCTTGACAGAGAACAGAACAAAATTCAACCAACATCCAAAGAAGAGCTTTGAATGTCCTTCAAGATGCCGGGAGAACTATTCCTGAAGACTACTTAAAGGAATTACAGGGACGTTTGCCTGAGAGAGGTAAAGGTGTTTGTACCAAATATTGACTTTGTGGTTAAAAAGCTGGTTAAAATTGCACAAACCCTGTTTTTTGCCTTATATAATGTATCCAATTCCATAATAACTTTGTGCATCTCCATGCTTTGTTTAGAGCTTATTGCGCTGCTCCCAAGTTGTCAAATTCAAAGTGTAATTCAACATGTATTTAGGTATTTGGTAGATGTACAAATTGGTCGTAGGTATTGTGATCTCAATACATACTGTGGTCTACCTGCGGAAGTGAGCATATGCAAAGGAGTTTCCCTGCTGTATAGTGATCACATCCATCGTCTTTACAGGATTTTTGAAAGGCAGATCAGAGTTGACGGCCCTGAAGGTGCTGAAATCGTGAGTCCCAACCAGTAGGGAAGCTGCCTCGTGCATAGCGTCCACGTTTAACTCTCTGATGAAAGACAGAATAAAGAAAAACACACTTTTTATACAAGTGACCGTTTACAGCAGTACACTGCATGTGAAAACCAGGAAAATGTGAAGATTCTGAGGTCATCAGCATCAATCAAGAGTGACCTGGCTGAACACAGAGGTCAGCCACAAATGTACATATGAAGTACATCTTTTCAGAACTCCATGAATAATTTAGTGGAAAACTTATGTAACAGAAAGATAATGCCACGTGAGAGAGCAGAGCATGCCCACGACCAGCTCATTTAAGGCAGAGAACCAGAGCGAGCCGGTGATTAGATTCTCTCCAGTCTCACGCTTCATTTGCTGCTTAAATATGATCTGACAAAGAGAGAGGGAGGAGAGAGAGTGAGCGGGAAAAAGGAGGAGTGCTGAGTAATAAAATTTTTAACATAAGAATCAGGAATGAATGAAGATGTGCAAAAAATATCTTAATGATTTGTTAATTAGACCGTTAAGTCCGAACTTTTCGCTATGTTGGGAGGGGGGCAGCTGTGACACACTTTGAAAGAGAGCCAGACATTAATGATAAGTTGGTCACTGAATTCCAACATTCAAATGATCTTAAAAAAAATGTTTAAAAAAAGTAACTTTTTTTTATTGCAGTGGGAGAAATGGAGCGAGTGTGATGACGATGGAGAGGCGCATCAAAGAGAGGAAAGGAGAGACGCTGCTGAGGCTGAGACGCTCAGGGGTGTGAAGAGCAACATGAGTGCTGAACATGAGAGAGCGATAACAAAGCAGAAGATCCAGAGAGAGAAGTTAGTGAAGGAAGGAAGGAGAAAAAGAAAGAGATTGAGAAAAAAAAATGGACAGAAGCAGAAAAGAAGGGAAAGAAAGGGTGAAATGCGTGGGTGTTGTTCTGCAAGTATAAAAGCCCGCAGCTTATCTTGCCCTACTTTTCCCCAAAAAAGTGAGGAGAAAAAAAGATACAAATGCTCAAACACAAACTAAAATGTTTCTCTTTGTGGCCAGTTTTTCCAGTCACAGCTACAAGAACCTTGTGTAAGCTTGAAGCCCACGCCATTTAATCCCTTTCCTACTTTTTATACTCTATGCATCCTCTCCTTCCTCCTCCTTTGTTTGTATTTTGTGCATCAGCTCAGATAAAACACTTGGTTTGGCTGTCTCTAATGTGCACCTCCTGCATGGTGCATGTGGATTATTCATGTGTTCAATGTGCCATTTTGCTGGTCTGAGTCTCCCTTACACAGAGAGTTTGTGTCTCTGCTTTTACACATATACACAGTCAGATTCAGCTTCAGACTGAGCCCTTATTTATTTTATTTTTTTAAAGGCAGTCATCATGCGCATGCACACTAACACATGAAAAAGAAAAGGACATGACTGAGAAAAGGGAGGGGTGGTGCATAAACTGGGATAACTCACGTGTTGCGGAGGCTCCAGCACAGATCCCAGTCTGTGAGGGGAAGGAGAGAGTGGTGGGAGATTCCTAACGCTATTCGGTAGACGTAGGTCCGAGACTGGGCACGGAAACGGGCATGGAAGTCATAAGGAACACGGTGGGCACGGGTGATCCTGAAATAAAATGGACAAAGAGAAGTGAAACCTAGGATTTACTCAGGCCCGAGAAGCTGAAATTATGTCTGAACCTATAACAGGTATTCATTTGCAAGTCTTGGTACTCATTAATATAACATTGAGCGACTCTTCTACATCTAAAACCAGTTTTAAACAGTGTCTTCTTTACTCTGGGCTTCATTGTACAAAATTGCACATGTGCAGATGTTAAAAGATGATGAAGGTGGAAATGTATTTATTTTTTTGAGTTTCAATGCAGAATCTGTAGCCTCACAGCTAGCTGATGAAGAAACTTGAAACCTGAACATTCATAAATATTCTTATATATCTGCACTGACGCCTGGAGGTGATCTTTAAACATTCAGTCTGGCTGTTCAGTAAGAACAAAACAATCTCAGATTCTTTCTCTGTAGAGGCAGTCCCATAGCAAAGATGGTGTCAATGCTGCTTTTTGTACTCCCAGCTAGAAAAACTGTGTACAAGTCATGCTCCAAAGTGCCAGCATTGCAGCTTTTAACACAAAGACACAGAAACAGAGTCCTAAAAAGGCTGCCAAGAGCACTGAAAAGCCAGAGCTTATTTTAACACAGTTAACATCTGAGCAGGCTCTCGGGCTGAGGTTCTCTGATGCGATTCCAGCAGGATAACACGAGACACTTCCTGTGTTTTTGCGCGCAGAGGCAGGGACTGATGTAATAAGTAACAGACTGGATCGATTCCTGATTCTGCGAGACGTCTTAAAGTAGACTGAAGAATGACACTGGCATTTCTGGCTACAGGTTCTGCACGTACAATTTAATTATTCTGCTGCGTGCAGTGTCGTTGCTAAAACAATGAACCAAACTGAGATTTACAGAGAGTTTGAACAAAAAGGGGATTTGTTTTTTTTTCCTTTTAATAGTTTCAAGCTGTCCTCGTGCCTGATTGATGCTACAGCAGTAATGAAAATATCTGAATCTTTTTGATTAAGATCAAGAATTTATTGTCAGATTGCACAGAAATTCACTATTACTATCAATTTAATACAATGCAGGGCAAATCTTTCCTCCTTTGTCTCATCACAGTATTACAGTCAGTTATAACAACAGCTGCTATGCATACTATTACATTTAATCAATAGCCAAGCTTATAATCTGCACTGACACACATTAGGCTGCACTGAGGTATAGCAGTGCTGACAACAGTTAACATACTCAAAAGGCCATGTTTTGCCATTTAAGAGGCGTAATACTTAACTAGCTCCTTGTTCCTGATTTTATTCTTGCTTCCTGATTTGTCACACTTACAAGTTTCAGATCATCAAACAGCTTTTATTATTTGACAAAGCTAACCTGAGTAAATGCAGTTTTTAAATGATGATTTCATTTATTGAGGGGAAAAAACTATCCAAAGCTACCTGGCTCTATGCAGAAACAAGTCCAGCAAACCACGGCGAGAGCCATTATCCATAAATGGGAACAACTTGGAACAGTGGTGAACCTTCCCAGCCAACCAGTTATTATGTTTAGGAACCAATTTTTTCCCCACATAGGGCCATTTTTTTTAAATTAACAAACGAGGGTCATCATTTAAAAACAGCATATTGTCTTTACTCGGTTATCTTTGTCTAATATTTAAATTTATTTGATGATCTGAAGCAAAATTAGCAAATACCGGGGCAAATACTTTTTCACAGCACTTTATATGCTTAATTGCACAGAGTTTATGCCAGTTACTGATTAAACAAGCAGCTAAACAGGTGTGGCTAACAAAGTGCCCAATGAGTATATATAGCTGTTGCAGCGGTTCAGCATGCTAATATTTGCGGTTTAGATGTAAAACCAAATAACACCTAAAGCTGATGTCAATGTTCGTTTTGCAAGCTTTTGTTCATGTACCGAAAGCACAACAAATGTATTCTAATTCATGTTAATTCATCCTGTCCCACAACATATAAGAAGGCAAAGATGTAATAATTTACACTAATAATGACAATAAAACAAGTGGCTCCATATTGTACAAGGTTTACACATTTGCCTGGCTCAATCCTGGTGACACAGATCCCTCTGGGGTTATATCAAGGAGGGCATCTGGCATACAAACCTGCCAAATCAAATATGTGGAGCTACCTGCTCTGGTGACCCCCTTGACCCCTTTTAATAATAAAACACTTGAGTTTATAATTACAATACTGTGACAGATGAGGTTCCTTAATTCTTGTCTCTGTAACCTTCACGAACAAAGAGCTGCATTCACCTGCATCAGTGTTAAAAGGACAGCACAAAGCACATTAGCACCCTATAGTGTTTGATGACATGTTTGTGCCAGCACACAGAGTACGCATTCAGTCACGCATGTGCTTGAGAATGTGTGCGACGGCAATCGGTATCTGCACATGTATATGTCTATGTAAGCGTGTGTTTGTGCGCAACCAGGGAAACTAGGTTATGTTTCCAGGGGAGGAGATTGGGTGTGACACGTGGCAGAGGAAACCCTTGCATCTGCCTTCAGCGGCCGCTCCAATGTGAAGTGACAGCCTTTGCCTGGCCTCCAAACCACACACACACACACACACACACACATAAAATTTTCATTAGCAGTGTACAAAGCATGGCGTCACACATTTGGGAACTGGGGCATTGTTTAGCATGGCACTATTTTGCTATTCAGCAGTTTCCTTTTATGTGAAAAGAGCCGTTCGTTTTAGGCTAATTGAGGCCAATTTTCACAGCAGCTCAGAAGACAAATGAAGCTGAAGGAGAAGAGCGATTTTTTACAGTGTGCAGGCTGTGCTCAAATCTCGCCTTGGCTCTCTGTCTCTGGAAGCAGCAGATGAGCCGTATCGTCATTGTAGCTGTAACAAAAACTCTTTTCCCACTTCCCACTGTGCAAGATGGGAAAAGATAGTTTGGGGTGTCAGATCTGACACCCCAAACTGCTTTTCTTACACATCAACAGTAAAAAGTTCTATCTAAAACATATGAAGTGTGTTTGTGTATGAAACACTTTCACATTTTAAGTGTCAGCTGAAAAACAAAAAGTGTATGAATGATGCAGTGTGTATCCATGTGTGTGCATGTGCATGCTAAACGGATGCTATACACCAAAAAGCAGAGCAGGGATAATCCTTTCTAACCTTCTCTCTGCAGGTTTGGGGATTAGCAGTTTCTCTCTCCTCTCTTTCTTTCTCCCAGCGTGTGCTGTTCAAACTCACTCTCTTTATTCAGACTCGTCTTTCCACGCCCTCTCTCACTGGCACTGACTGCACTTACCCAGTACCATCTCTTTCTATCTATTGCTTTGTTCTGTACTTCTTTTCTCCGATCCTGACTAAGTAACAGAATGCCACAGCAGCCTAAACCAAACCAGCCTTAAGCAAACTATGGCTTTGAATAATGTAAATGTATGTAATGAAGGGATTACAAGGGGAGGAGATGAAGAGAACACAGGAAAAAAAAGGAGTTGGCAGATACTTGTTTGCAGCAGTATTTAAAGATGCCCTTTTCCATTACATATTCAACAGGTGAACTTATGGCATTTCACCACAGCTATGTATATCCCAACTGTTGAGGCAGATGTTTAAGTCAGTCATACTTCTTTCTGGGATTTATTTACCACTGCAAGCCCCTGCTTTAAACTGACAGGAAGGCAACAGTAACCAATGTAAACACTTGATACAAGCAGTGAATGGATGAGCACAACCCTTTGAACCTTGCAGCAGACGGCCTACAGCAGCAGAAGACCACACCAGGTCTTACTACTCTGAACATTGCCTGGTCTGATTTCCGCTTTGATTCAGATGGTAAGGTCAGAATTAGCCAGACACAACATGAAAGAGTGGATCCTCTATGGTGGTTTAATGGTGTGGGGAATATTTTTGACAGACTTTTAATACCATCTGGGCATCATTTAAACACCACAGCCAACCTGAGTATTGTTGCTTTTATGCTTTCACGACCACAGTGTACTCTTCTTCTGATGGCACAAACCTCAAACCATCACAAACTGGTTTCTTTAACATGAGAATGGGTTCACTGTACTCAAATAGGCCCCACAGTCCCCAGATCTCAATCCAATAAAGCACCTTTGGGATATGATGGACTAAGAAACCCTCATCATGGATGTGCAACTGATAAACTCAGCAACAACTGTGTGATGTTTACATATCAATATGGACCAAAATGTTTCCAGCACCTTGTTGAATGTATGCTTGAAGAATTAAAGCAGTTTTGAACGCAAAAGGGACTCTAACCTGGTACTAGCAAGGTGTACCTAACGAAATAACCAGCGAATGTACGTCTGCATATGTTTGGCCATATCCTGCGTATCTCCATAGTAAACATTTCTATTTTTATTTCTCATTGGTGTTATTTATGGAGCAGTCAATCAGGTTAAATTGTGCCAATTATAAAAATTCATAATAGCTTTTGAAAACTATTTTGATCAGGCGAAAATAATGCCAGGAATGGTTTCTATTTATTAAAAAGTACAGTGCAGTTAATGAATAAAAATCATGCTTGGTTTGACCACCTATTGCCAACCACAGAGAGCACACTGGCACTTGCACACTGTTTTTCAACCTGCTTGACAGGTCAGTTGTTACAAGATGGCAACACCACCTATCAGAGAAAACGCAAGGCAGCTGCTTCACCAGCTGACTAAACTGTATTCACTCATTGTAAGAGGATTAAAAAAAGAAAAGTTACATTTAGGTCAATTTCTTGAGGGGGCAAGTTCAAGTAGTGCTAAAGGAACCTACTTTAGGTTATGTTATGTTAGGTTATCCAGGTTATGTTCACATACCTGTTTCTATAATATGTTCAGAGAAAACTGATCTCAGAGACAGAGAAATGTGTTTTTATTTTGCTTAAGTGGCTTAACTACATAACTCGGAGACTGACAAAGTCATAAAAGCACTCATGCACTCACCAAGATTTTCATGACCCTTTACTCACCTGATTTGTTCTGTGCCGAGATGGAAATTGAGCGCCTGAACAAGAATATCTTCAGTGAACGGCAGCTTGTCATTCTTGCGTTGCAGGTCAAAGTGTGCGGAGTTAGAGAGGGCGTGGACACCCGTGTCCGTCCTGCTGGACACTGACAGGGATACAGGGTTGACTGGCCTCAGTCGCTGGATTGCATCCTACACAAAGACAAAAAGATCTTTTTAGATATAAATAGTTTTAGGTTGATAGCCTGGCAAACAAATAACTTTTTTTAAAGCTCACTTTCAAACTTCTGAAGCCACTCACAGCCTTGTGTGCCTCAAATAGTTATCAAACAGAGCTGTGAACAGAGGCATGATGTGACAAGAAAGACTGTGATCTTTTTTTTGCACTGTAATCTGTGTTTCCTTCTCTCTGTGCTTATTTTTGGGCTTTTTATGCCTTTATTAGAAACAGTAGACAGTAGAGAGCTGATAGGAAAACAAGGAACAGACAGTGATCAAGAAAGACATGCAACAATCCACGAAGCAGCTGGATGTGAAGCAGGAACCTTGTTTATGCGTCATATCATAAGTTTGGCAATTGTAGTGCTCAACCCAGGCGTGGAGAGCCACACCAATAAGCTGAACTTCATTATTCACCCTCTGGAGTCAATGGACGTGTCGGCACACCCAAAACAAATGACTGACTTTTGACAAATTAGAAGCACGATGGAGCCTCGCTTAGTCCATGTTTGGAAAGAGCAGAAAGTACGGACTTCAAACTGTATGCCAGTTTTTATTCCTAACAGTGCAGTTATGTGGATTTTATTGACAGTTTGATGCATACAAGTCCTACACCACAAAAACAGATTGAAGCCAACAAATTAACAGTGTTTCTGTTGTGAAAACATCTTACTGTAAATAACACAGAAGCTATTTAGATATTTTATGATGTGATAATTTTGAAAAATAATACATGCAAAAGCAAAAATGTTCTAAATCACATTTAATGTTATATTTTAGATCATCTCTAAAGATATTTGGGATTCAGGCATTTGTTTTAAGTTGATATTGCAAAGCACCATTTACTGCAAAGGTTTGTGCTGCTCTTCCAAAGTGTGGGTTGGGTTAGAGTTTGCGCTTATGATCACTAGGGGTGGATGTAGCTCAGGAGGTAGAGCGGATCATCTACCAATCTACCAGTTGCCTTACTTTTTGCAAGATACTAACCCTAAGTTGCTCTTAGATGCATCCATCGGAGTGTGAACGTTACATAGAAAGGGTGTGAAAGGGAGAATGAGGCGTGTTGTATAAAGTGCTTTGACTGCTCAGGTAGAGTAAGAAAGGACCAGTCCATGACTTAGACCTCAGAGAGTTAGTTGTATTTCTTTATAAGCTTACTGGCATGGCCCTTAACATTAGTCCCAGTTTCTCATGTGGATCCTTGCTGCCTTTGAATCATTTATTGAAACTGCCTTTAATCATCAGACAGCAGTCTGATCATTCTCACTTTTTAGATTTTCAAAAGGCATCGGCATAAAGTTGAGATTGTAAAGTTTTTTTTTTATATATACGACAAACAAGCCCAGGAAAAAAAGGATCCAAGTCAGAGATTAGTGAAATGCTTATGCATTACACCATATGACGCTGCTTTTAATGAGTGGATCAGAGACCTAGAGGATTTAAGGCCTATAATGAATTACTAAGCTAAGCAGACTCATAAAATCATGACACAGCTTTTTAAGCCTAACTACATTTAATACTAGCAGCTCAAAGGGAACTTATCACCTGATTAGCTTTAAGTGAGTTAAAACATACCTCCAAGTGGTCCTGGACCCCTTTCTTCCCCAGCTGATGTGGAGGGACTTTCACTGCTCCACTGCAATAATGATAACAGTAGTGGTATATTCAAAAATAATAATAATAAATTATAACATCTCAGTGTGCCCTGTAACCTACCGGTATTTTGTTCCAATGTACTGAAAAAATATGAGGTAACGAGCCCGGTTGTGCATGTTGACTCGAAATGTCACTGTGCATGTTCCTCGTTTACAAGAGTGGAAAAACTGCTATGCAGAATCATTTCATGGGTCCAGCTGTGACTGATGTCCCTGCAGACTGAACTAGAGAACCTCTGGTGAAACGTTCCTGTGCTAGCCAGACACGACCCCTCACCTCCAAGTACCACCGAGAAGCCTCTGAAGTTGTAGTCCGGAAGTACACTGGAGACAACAGCTGTTAGAATTCTTCTGTTGATATATGAGAGCGCGGGTTACTGTGTCACGAGGCTGTAGTACAGTGCTGACCCGGTGAAAGAGCTGTTACAAGCGCCGCGTGATAACTAGCAGTGATACGGCACGTGCACTGTATGACGCTATCCAAGCTGTGACACCTATGTTCAGTGCACGTTACTACACAGCAACATTTCTGGATGTTTGACTCCTTCCACATTGTAATACGTCGCATTTTGATTACGTCGCTCCAGCCGCAGAGCCTCTTTGCTCCCAGTCATTAAAGCCAGATACTGTACACACGTTGAGGATTGGTCGACAACAAGTAGTCAATGTACCGCTAACAAGAGCAAGCGGTTCAGGGCGGAGGGACAAGCAGACGAGTCAAGCAAAAAAAGAAAAAAGTTTAATGTTTAAGATAGGTTGGCCATAATTAGTTATATCAAATCTACAATATTATTTTTTTGAAGTAGTCCACTTTTGTAGGTGATTTGTAGGTGTCTAATTTATGATACGGTTAATAAGGTTAGTACATTTAAGCTCATTCAAAGGCTCACATGTTTACAAACCACTGTTGCTATTTTCTTTAAGTCTATTCTCTGTGCCCCCCAGAGGATACACATACCTACATATTTTCCACATAGATGATGTTAAAGCTAATGCTAATCATGAGTGAAATATCACATGCTTGATAAAAAAGTTAGCATTTTACATAAGCCAGTTTTTGTGTTTACAAACACTATATAGACAAAAGTACAGGACCACCTACACATTACACCCACAGTAGCTTTTAATTCAGTTCAATTCAGTTTTATTTATATAGCGTCAATTCACAACAGCATTTGCTTTAAGGTGATTTGCGCTGTAAGGTAAAGACTCTACAATAATATAGACAAATCCCAACAATCATGGGCATACGGAAAGGAAAAATTCACTTTTAACAGGAAGAAACCTCCTGGAGAACCAACAACCAGCCTAAGAGCACAGAGAAAGAGAGAGAGAGAGACACTTTAATGATCAAACACAAACTGATATATAAATACAGAGAATGAAAAGATGCGAGTGAAGAAAAAACTTTCTAAGCATCATGGGAAGCCCCCACCGCCTGCTACAGTCTATTGCAACATATGCAAGGTTCAGAGTTCACCTGATACAGTCCGAGCTAAAAGGGAAGTTTTAAGACTAATCTTAATATCACAGAGGTTGCCTGTCTCCTGAATCCCAACTGGGAGAATCCACAGGTGAGAGAGGCCTGGAAGCTGAAGGCTCTACCTCCCATTCTACTTTAAAAAACTGCTACAACCACACGTAAGCATGCAGTTTGTAAGCAAAGTGCTCTGTTAGGATAAAGTGGTAGTATGAGGTCTTTAATATCTATCTATCTATTGATCTCCCATGATTCCTTGTGCTCCTCCTGGGTTGTTACGGAAGCTTGTGTCTGCTCAGCGCTCTTCTCTCCTTCTCCGGTGCTCACGGTGCAGCTACGCCTCCCGCCTGTCTGAGCAGCAGCGGCAGTAGTGTAGTAGTAATCTGCGTGCCGCGCACTCGGCTCGCATTTTGTGTCACCGTGCCACCAGAAGAGGGGCGACAGACTGCTGCGCGTCAAGGGGATACCAGTCATCATCCACACGGTTCAAGCTACATCCCGCTGGGGGCAATGACATTGGCAGCCTGACGTGGGAATTAACGAGAAAACGCAAAAATGACTGTGGACTTTGAAGAATGTATAAAAGATTCGCCCCGATTCAGGTAGGAGCTCCTCTCGGGCACATAGTAGCTTTGCGCAAAAAATGGCACACCTTCTTTTAGGCTACGGGATTTCTTTTTTCTGAAGGGGGGATAGCACGCTTCGCCCATGCGGAATGTAACGGTGGTATCAACAGGGTAAAATGAAAGGATGTTGAAAGAGCCGGATGGCGATTGTCTATCCATATTTTCGTTATTGCATTTTTATTCACTGATTGTAATTTTCATATGGCATCTTTGTGATACATCAGCTGGATGTGTAATGGTGTGATTTTTTTTTTTTTTTTTTAACGTGGGCTGTGAATCAGCCCAGTGCAAATGAGGAGAGGAGGGACACCCACTGCCACGCACAATGAGGATCCATATTGCCGAAATGTAAAATTACAAGTGGTTTTCTAGTGATCACATCATTCCCTTAACCTTCTTACAAGGGGCACACATACATTTTGAGGGTATAAGGGGATCACTGAAGTACAGTTTGGGTGCAGTCTTTTCTTTAGTCATACAGAAGGGCATGCAGTCCTCTAATGTGTGTCAGTTTGCACAGTGGAGAGGAGAGACCCTTGCAGCAGCTGCAGCAGCACCAACAATAGTGGCCCTGGCTTGCAAAGAAGCAGCAGGGAGTGGAGTACACGCTCTCTGCAAGAAGGGAGTTTGTATCCTGGGCACAAAGCCAGCTGTGCCTCTCCGCTGGAAGTTTGTAGCCTCACTAGGTCCACGTGCCAATCTGGCTGCACTCCTGTACAGGCCAGTGGGGAAGAATAAAAGAAAGCAAGCAACATGTAGGCCAGGAATCCCCTGTTAAATATGCCAGTTAGAGGCGTTGCAGATATGTGGGCATGCCTTCTACTTAGGGTTTTCAACTTAAAGGACCAAATTATGAATTATTTAGTTTGTAGAGAAATAAAAAATGCAATGAAACGGTTATTAAGTCATCCCTCTATATTTCCATGTCAGCATTGGTTTAGTTGCAGTTCTCTATGTTTGTCATTTTGTTGCTTCCCTCTTGCTCTTCCCCTGTGCCTCCCTCTCACAGTCAGCTCATCCGGTTTGTTCACTGTTGTATATGTCCTCAGAATAACAGTTAGTAAATCAAATGAGAAGGCAGGCAGGGAAATGTAAGAAAGAGGGTGAGAGGAGACGGACATCCAGTTGGCTCCATAAATCTCATGCTGATTTATGGATGATAGATGGCTGAGAGAGAATGCCAGGAAGAGAAAGAGAAGCAGAACAGACTCAGAAACTTCCCCTTCTCTCTCCCGGTTCACTGGAAGAGTTCCAGAACTGCTGTTTCCTTAGATCGTAGAACACACGTCATGTGTGTTACTGTAATTGTGATAAAGAAGATGGGGATCATTATTTTGTCAGTGCTGTTTGGACCATAGGATGCCTTCACTTTCATGTCCCTGTTCTCCATTCATCAGGATTATTTCAGCTGTAGTCAGCACGGTTAGTTAAGTCACATGTGGAGCTCAGTTTTATGTAACAATCGTGCAACATATAGATACTAAAAGAACTACTGGATAAGGGCAGCAGTGCCCAAAGGGCAAATTCATGTGACAAAACTAACAGTGAAAGTGAGGGTGACCCGAGTGACAGTGAGAGGGAGAGACACTCATCTTGAGGACAGAAGTTTTGAATGAAAACAATGTATGTGTGCTGGTGTTTCACTGAGTGTGTCATAACTTAATCCTAAAGACTGATTTATTTGAAAAATAAAGTGACAGGTCAAAGTTGCATGACTAAGCCATCCAATTAAAGATCATCACTGCAGAAATTTCCATTATATTGAAACGTGTTGTGATCCAGCTGTCTTTCTCCCCCTCCTTGTTGTGTCATTCTGCAGAAACAGAGCAATCCTGTCTATCTTCCCACACACAGGCCTATAAAAGCTCACACACACCCTCTCGCTGCAGGTCTTAACTTGTGCCAGCGCTGTCTCTGTGTAAGCATCACTGAGTGAGCATGAAAGAATTTGGAAAGGTATTCGTGCCGGTGTATCTATAACACACATATTTTTGTTCAGCCTCTGTCTGTATACTGAACTCATCACCAGTGCCCTGCCTCCTATTCACCTGCTCTGTTCATTCATTCTTCAACAAAGCATGTGCGGCTTGTAAATCTGCCTATAGTTGGTGGCAATGATTGATTTAAATCAGATTTCCTGGAGCCACGGCCCTGTTACATGTTTGTTTGCCGTCGCTTCAGTGTTTCTAATCCCAGCACCACTACCGATTCTTTTATTGGTTGATTGGGGAGAAAAAAGTAGGCCTGCACAGGTTTTCAGTGTCACTGCAACAGATTTATTATCTGTGAGTCAGAGAACACAGCGCAGAAAAAGAATAGGAAAAGCTCTAAATGTGACTCGGGTGTTCAAAAGCTCCACTGCCAAGTGTTTGTTGTCACTGTATCGCAGGTTAGAACTTTCAGAAAAACATGCTGGTGTTAAAAAAGAAAAAAGCTGATAAGCTTAGAGGTGAACAATTCCAGGTGAGTGGACAGTTTGGAACCTGCTACAGCTGATAAGCATCATATTGTGCTTGTGGTTTCATTTGATTCAGATGTTCAGTTGCTAAAACCAAGTGACATAAACATAAATGTTTCGAAACAGCCAAAATGACCGTAAATGGGTGCTTGTTTTACATGTTCGGTAAAAAGGATGCATAACTCCATCTTATATAACATACATTTAGTCCTTTATTTTACTGTTCTGACTGTGTTGTTGTGATATAAGTGATAATATTCAAATGGGTGGGTGTTAGCTGTTGCCTAGCAACAGCTGCTGTAAGCCAGACAACTGAGATCTGGGAGAAAGGAGGACGGAAAATTTAACAATGGACGAGGCACCGTGAAAGACGTCATCATCATTTTGATTTTCAGTGACAGAGAATTTTTGCTGTCAAAGAAGTGTGTAAAAGTTCAAAAAAACACAACAAAATTAGTGGTGTAATTGAGTTTATTACAGTGGGATTGTTGTTGGATGCCTAAATCCAGTGTCAGAGCGCACTTAGGAATAATATCAAGCTCACAGGAGGTCTGTCTGTGTCATTTGTAAACTATAAATCAAAATGAGAATACTGAATATGGAATAGTGCTTGTTGACTCCAGCAATGGACGTTTTAGGCCATCGTGTACCGAGAAGCGACTGCACCTCTCTGCCTCCCTCGGTTTGACTTTTATCCCACGCACAGCGTATACTCAGCATCAAGCTGTCCAGACAGGTTGAGAGAGGGAGTCAATGGCATTTGAAAAGTGGACACAGCAGATCGAGATGTTCTTTTTGCTAATGTGTCGCACAGACCGAAACTTTATATTTTATTACACAAAACGCAAAATATTTTTAGGACAGGGAAAAACTAAAACCTTGTCAAAACTGCTCCGTCTATAACGGTTTGAACAAATCCAGGGTCCATGTATATGAAAATAATTTTCCCATAAGACTGGAGGGATTGTGCTACACTCCACACCTGCGTATCTGTGCAGACTGTTGCCAAACCTGCGTGCCAGTGTACCTCATATTTAAATACTCTCTTCAGCTTTCAGGTAGCTGCATGTCATGTCCCAGTGTAACAGCTGTTATACACATTCTTAACCATATTTCAACAGCAGTTTTGCATGTTCAGAACTTAATTTTGGTGATGGCTTCTCGTGGTCTTGCATGTCGTTCTTTGGCTGGCCATCGGTTTGTGGCGTATCCTTTCAAAGCCTTGAGTCTACATGTTACAGTCACTGACATCCTGGTATTTTGGATCCACAAGAGCCGACATTGAGATGAGAGGGTTGAGTTTCATCAGTTAACACTTGCACTCTTTGTGACTTGGTGAACAAAGTGCATGCACACACTCTATGGATCTGTTATTTAAATTAATTGCACACTGAGTCATATTATTTTTCTGATAGTTGCAACAAAAAATGATCTAAAAGGCACCAAAATCACAAAGTCAGACACAAATACCCTTGTTTTTTTTTTTATGAACACGTGAAAGCTTTAAACATTGTTATTTCTGCTCTGTAGTTGGTTAAGTTGATATTACAGTATCTACAGTTTTCAGTGTTTCAGAGTTAACATGGGTAGTAAAAAAGTGTGTTTTTGAGACAACATGAAAACCCCATAGTCTGAGAAAAAGGGTGTGAATGTTTGCTTTAAGCTCCATGGCCATTACGTTATTATATGTCTGGCCGTTTAGAGCTGGAGGACTCTTATTCAGAAATGAATGTTATTGTAAATCTGTATAGAGAGAGTCCACATGATAATAAATTGTAAAATCGTGGAAGTTCAAAAATATCTCAGGTTTATATAACCTGATGGTGAAGTGGATTTGATAAAAGATTTGATGTGTCTGTATAAAAAGAGGCTTTTAGCTGCTCTTATGTGTGATTTCCTACAATTTTTTAAAAGCATGTCTCCATTTATTGGCAGATTAAAGTGCTTTTTGATGCTCTAGTTGTCTGTCTGGTGCCCTGGTTTCTTTAACTGTCTGGATTTTTATTCCCTACCTGCATCACCATTACCTCTAATCCTCTCTCTCTCGCTTTTTTTTTTTTTTTTTTTTGACACATCTTGACTTTGCTGTCTGTTTGAGATACTGGGTGCTTATTGTTAAGAGCCTGTGAAATGTGTAAATATGCGTCATGCTGTCTTTGCTAGTCACAGGCGGGAAAATAGCTCTGCTGTTGCCAAGAGTGACCAGTAGGCATTGGCAGGTGTGGACAATACCCTTCTCATCTCGGTATCATGTCTGATGGCAGGAGAGATTCATATCTGTCCCCATCAATGGGAAAATACTCAGTAGTTGTTTGAAGAGTGTGCCAGCGGGCAGGTGTGCCAGCAGAAAACACACAGTTGCATTATTTGCAGAGGTGAACATCACATGGTGACTAACAGCCCAGATGATTTCAGACTGGATGAGAAAATGCATTAAAGTGCTGAATAAGATTACATGTCGACAAAGTAGGTTCTCACTGATAAACTGCACATGTGCAGATGTGATGTTGTCTGGAAAATGTCCCAGGCTTGTACCTGTTTTTAGTTCTAAGCCCAAAATGACCCTGTCTAACTGCTTGTAACCTATTTTGGAGAAAAACATCTTTGAGAGTCACTGTGACCGTTTGAACCATCAGAAATAAAGCCTCTTTACAACTTTCAGTTTTTGGCAAAGTGTTTAAAAAGGCTCCAGACTGCTTGCATTAAGTAGCTGATGTCTAGACATTCGTTCCCAAACACTTTCTCTAATGCATCCGTGTACATGGGAGATGAGCAGAGGAAGAAAGGAAACAGCCTGGCTGGCCTGGAATCACTATTCTATTATACAAATACTCTCCATTCATATTAAAATCTAAATAAATGCTGTTTTTCAAGATAAATTCAACATTAATTCTGTCGTTTTTCTTTTCCAGCAGTGTTTGCAACCAATTCTCTTGCATTTGAGCTATAATAAAAGGGATTTTCCCTCCAAGATGGTTTTTTTTTTTTTTTACAAGGTATAGGAAGGTCATGCAGCTTACTAATGCTGGACTTGGTCCTACGTGTTGGGTATTTATGTATTTTTAATATCCCCTGTTACTAATCTGTGAGCAGACATTAAAGCTAAAGCACTTTTTAAACTGGACAATGGAGTCAATGCAAATAATATTAAAAACGGCTAAATCTGCTTCAGTTTATGTTACCTTTGCCACTGTGATAAAGGTGTGAAGGCATATCAGGACAGGGATAAATCCTATTCCTTCTTCTTGTGATACTTTATTAATACACTGCATCCAAAAATCAGCATTTGTAAAGAACATGTATCTACTCTAGAGTTAGGCAGCCACCAGAGGATGAGCACACTGCAGTCATTAACGGATGGTCAGCAACAATATTCAGGTAAGCTGTAGTGTTTAAGTGATGTTCAGTTGGTACTAAGGGGTACAAAGTTTGACAAAATATCTATTACACGACCCCGCCCTGATCCTTTGATACGATAAAAGCCACAATGAATCCATATTATTCAAGCCCAGTTCTGACCTGAGCATCACATCAGGCTGCGTTTTTTAATCTTCTGATGTCAAGTTGGTGAGTCCGTGTCAGCTGTATCTGCCGTTTCCTGTTCTAAACTCACAGGAGTGGCACCCAGCGTGGTCTTCTGCTGCTGTCGGCTTCAAAGTTAAACATGTTGTGCATTCAGAGATGTTCTTCTGCGTCTGGTTATTCGAGTTATTTCTGCCTTCCTATCAGCTGGAAGCATTCCTTCGACTCTCTTCTGACCTCTGACCTCAGCGAGGCCTTTTCGCCTAGAGAACTGCCGCTCACTGGATAGTTTTCTTTTTTGGACCATTCTCTGTAAACCCTAGAGATGAGTGGGAAAATCCCAGTAGCTCAGCACTGTCTGAAATGTGATTGGTGGAGTAGACTTTTGTGTTGACTGGCAGTTGGACAGATGTCACTAACATAGCGAGTGTATATAATTAGAGATGTTATGCAGTGTTGTTTAGAACAATAAATGTGAGCTTTGCTAATACTTTCTTTGCTCTGAAAGGTTCGACCACAGCAGGTTGAGGATGAAGCAGACGGTGCCATGCGATAAACTCCTAATGATGTTAGTGATTAGATCAGGAAACCCTCACCGGAATGAAATCACTTAGCTATATATTGACCTATTAAACTATTTTAACCTGCAAGTGTTAACAGAAAAAAACATGCAGACTGGCCATAAAAATATCTCGTAACCTCTGTGAGTTTACATAAATATTTTAGTTCCCCCTGGGTGTGTAAAGGTAGCGTCGGCAGTGAACTGCAGAAAGCAGGCCGGTCTTGTCAGAAGCTTCACAAACTGTTGTTACAACTTAAGAGGAGTGCAGTTGTTGTGTGTTTTTGTGGCAGCGTGGTCTCGATGTATTGTCTAACCCTCTGACAGGGTGATATGAAGTGCTCTTTTTACTGCATAGAAAGACATCAGGTGAACAAAGAGGGCAGCCCCGCCTCAGTTGTTTTGCATGTGTGCCTTGAATAGATGCCCTTAGATGACTCCAGATTTTAAAAAAAGCGCACTGCTCTCATAAATTAAAGAAATATAACATTGCATATGATGCGAAAAAGGCGACGGCCCCATTTGCCACCTGCACATGTTTGCTGTGTTTAGAAATGTTGTAGCCAGTAATACTGTTCCTGTTTTTGTTTTAGGAAAAGAGTTGTTGACATCCATCGACTTACGAACAGCGTTTCTGCTCATGCAGCATTTTGTTTGTTTGCTTGGAAACATACTGTGCACAGATCGCAGCTGCTGCTCTGCTCACAAATCTGGTATTCCCGCTCTGTTTTGCTCTTACACGACACTCGATGTTTGCAAACGTGCAGGATCCGATTCTTTATTTCAGAGGAGCATAGAAGGATGGAAATCAGTAGCGATAATGATAGGCACTTGAATGGCTTCTGTACTGTGTGGTTTTCATTCTTCTTATCGGATTTGCATTTGTGTCACACATGTGTGTCTGCCTCCCGGCCAGCATGTTGGCAAATCACATCATCTCATATTCCTCTTTCTGCCACCGTGCCAAGCACACAGAAGTTGGGCATGTTCATGAGAACATAGGCCCGTCACGTGGACACATCCAGTGAATCCACGGAGTGGATGTGCTGCTGGGGGACCTATATGAAATAGGATTATCAGTAAACACACTCTGATTAAATCAACTGGATAGCCTACAGACCCTGTTAAAGCTCACACACTATCAGCCTCATACCCTGAGAAGCTCAATACAATTTTCCTTTCTGTAGTGTGAGGGATGAGGAATTACACGAGTGCCTTTGACAAATTGCAGTTTAAAGGACTTACAAGCCTTGGGTCAGAGTACTTCTATGTCCCACTGAAAACAGTTTTTTTAAACCAATCCACAATGGAGTGGCTTTTTTAATTTTAAACATTTTAAGAGGCATCTCCATGGTTGCCGAGGTCATAATGGATGTTGTACAGGAGGATGCTTTAACCGCAGTGCAGTCCTGAATATTCGCAATTCAAATCAAGCAGGTGCAAGGCTGCTAATTTTAGCTCAACGTCCCCGATTATGTCAGTTATGTGTTTTATCCCATAATATAACGTTATCGATTTTCGATTGAGGCGAGTTAACATAAGTTTGCTCGGCCAACGTAGCATGGTGGCTAACGTAGCATGGTGGTGCATGAGATGAGCCCTCGTGTTTTTAGTATACCCAGAGTATTTTAATTTATTTAATAAAATATCCATATTTTGTGTCCCTGTACCGATACAATATTGCCACATGAAATATCATGATACTGTGCTTTATTACTGTATTTAACATACAGTACAACTGTGCACAAATATCAGGAGAGAGAAAAGATCACATTAAGATCTCTTCGTGGTCCAGCTTACTTCTCCTGACATCTTTCATTTTCTAAATGCCCTCCTGCCTCTCATCTCAAACACAAATTTGACTGAGTTACAAACTGAACTCTAATCCTGATAAAACGCAGAGAAACACAGGCACTATTGTAACCCCCACATTGATTAAGCTGTATCTTAATTCCAGCTCAGTGGACGTGACAGTCAAACAGGCTTTTTCTGTAACTCAGAATCCCAAAGTGTAATTATTAATTCTTTGTCTTTGGAAAATAATGCCAATCAAAGTCATAGTTTCTTAATGACTGCGACTTGCAGTTTATTTTGGTCCAGAGAGTAATTACCCAGATCAGAGCCTGGGCAGCTGTGATTGAGCAAGTTGTGATTCATGGGAGAGCTTTAGCAGATTCTCATTTAATCTGGATGACTATAAAGCGCCACTTTAAGGTTTCAGTTTTGCATTTATAGAGCGACGAAGTCTAATAGGCAGTTGATTTAAAGACATGATGATCAATAGCGTCAGCACGGACACCACGAATCGTCTGAAAACATCATTTCGACAAAGTCTGATTTGTGGCAGATGTGCTGGTCTCATCGGAGTTGAGGGTCACTCCTGTCGTGAGTAAGAAGAGTGAAAAATATGGCACAAATCAGACCTTCTCACAGCTTTCATGCTGTATCATGGTTTATTGTGAGTAACCTCTCTGTGTAATCATTCAGTCCCACTAAGATCAGCATTTGGTCTGGGAGTTTGTGCAAATGCTGCCAAGGCCTGTTGAAACTCAAATCAAAACTATTAAGTAAATTGCCGTCGTCTTGTTCCTGGGTTTCTTTCTTCATGTTGGTATTACAAGTCGTTTTCCCAGCAAGAAGCATTTGTCTATCCTTCGACATCCCCCGCAGTTTAAACACATATTTTGCCTCACTTGAGGTGTATTTTTTAGACTCTTCCAGATTCAAAACACAGCTTGCTAGTTTTATGTGTTATGGTAGTTACTTGGGGGGGGGTTGTTAGCCAAACACGCAGACTGACTTTTGGTTTAACTGGAAGCCATGTTTGAAGAGAGTTCACAATGCAGGAAGTCATTAAATCACATAAGGGGGAAACCAGCTTCACCGCTTATGTGTAGTTTCTGGAATGCATTTGTGTTTTCCAGACTTTTTGTACAGAAAGCTGCACATGAAACCTTGGGGCACCGTATATGTATGGACAGAAGCATGTAGCTGTACAAACATGCACATTAAAGACAGAATCTGGTACCACAATGTGACATGACAAGGTGATTTTCTGCAGGGTTAAAGGGTCAGTGGTTTCTCACACTTCAAATCAACATTTTGTCTCCAAGCTACTTGAAACATAAAAAAGTGGTCTTAAAATTGTGTTTTTTGTACAGAAAGAAATAAAACTTTTGACTTCGTGGTGGCTTTCTGTGTGCCGGGGGTTTTATACACAGTTTTGCATTTTTTTTTTATACGCTGCAGTTGAAATAGCCGTACATGTTTTGGTTTTTTTCCTCAACTTGAAAACATTTTTTTAAGCCAGGATAAACCACTTAACAACTTCCATAAAATTTAAAGGCTAGTCTTCACTGTTTACATCCTGTTGAGGGGACTCGCATCGAAACCTAAGAGGCTGTTCCACAAGACTGTCGACGCAGTCGGTCTTCCGATGTTTATCTGTCTATAATTCTGGATCGTAGCTAGCCAAAGAAATCGCCGCCTCTGACGTCGGCAAGACTAATGCTTGTGTTAATGTAAAAAGAGTAATTTAAGCTACAAGTGCGTGTTTGTCGTCTACACACAACGTGGGAATTATCTGGTGTCGCGGGGCTCCGTGCCTTCGATAAACAGCCCAACTGGTTCAACCAAGTGGCAGCCAAAAGACAGGAAGGGAGAGAAAAAAGTTGGGAAATCTTTGTGTGCACGCCCATCAGTCGTCTTGTTGTGGTTGCTCTCCTCTTCTTCACCTTTACCCTTCTTTTTCCTCACTGTACTCTGTCCTCCAGCCTCCTGTATTGGCAATGTGCGGAGTGGATATGAATCAGTGACAGCACAGCAGCAGCAAGACTGACTGAGTTTCAGTATGCTGCCTGAGTCTGTTTTTGCACTGGTTCTAGTTAAAAGACGGGAATGTAGCATGACTGGAAGGATGATCGATGACTAAACATACAGGGGCGATGACTGATGGCCGGATGTTTGTAGTAGAGGGGGAATATAGAGGAAGAAAGATGGTCCAAAGGGATGGAGTGGACTCAGCGCACCCAGAGAAAGAAAGACAAAAAAAATGGAGACAGATTAATGGCAGCACATACAGACACATAACCGTGTATAAAAACCCACGGTGGTAAAATTTCCCAGAAAAGTATCTTAAAAACACAGAGGACAGCTTCCCCAGTCTCACAATCATCCTGTTTAACTAGAATAGAAGGTGTTTGTGTTTGCATGTCTCGCTCTTACATCTGGGGTCCACTTGAGCAGCTGGTTCAGATTTGGCCCAACTTTCTCTGCCTTGGTTTTAATTGTGCACACTTGGCTTTATGAACAGTAGTTTTCTTTTGCGTCAGATTATTAGTTTATACTTTGATAGGCTGTTTGTTCTTCCTGTTTACTCTCATGTCTTACTCAGCCCTCACGCTCTTCCTCCACCCACAATCCTGCTGTCCCTCACACCAAATGTGTCAAAATTTTAGACCACCGATACAAACTTCCGGTGCCTTTAGTAAATAGCACAAATCACATAGTTAAGATTTGTTTATTTTTCCTTGTTCTTACTCTCTCCAATCTCAGCTACAGTCTGTTGAGACATGCATATCTGACCGTTTCCATCAGGTTGTTGATGCTGGCTTGCCGTGTGTTTGGCACCCCGGCGCCCCACCAGCCCCGATCCTCGCTGAATCCGTACACCCCTGCAGTGCTGAAACCACAAGTGTGATTGACAAGCCAGTCTTGAGGGACATGAAAAGAAACCGGAACACTGTTTGCCCTTTCTTGGACACTGATGGATTCTCTAGTCATGTTTCCCATCTTTACATTCTTCAGCCTGCATCCGTGCCTGAGATCCCTGAGGAATTCCTTGCAACCAAATGAAAATATTCCCATCTGCCATGTCAGCAGTCCCACAGTTTCTTGGATTCATAAATCCCACCCCTGCAAAGTCAAATAAGCATGCACTCTTTCACGAAAAGAGTGGATCTTTCCATTTGTTCAGTGGTTTGCCCACTGCGTACAAGTGGCAAGAAAAAAAATCACAACAGCTGAACCACATTCATCAGATTATAACGGCAATTGATCTTAAAACAGGAAGGGAGGAAGGAAGACTGTGTCATATATTGCTTTGGTATGAGGGTGTAGGGATATGGTGGGTATCATGGTGCGTACGTGTGTGTGTGTGTGTGTGAGTGTGTGTGCATATGTGACATAGACAGATGTAGCTAGCTGAACAGGGTGGTTCTGTCAGAGAGATTTGGCCTGGAGAGCAGGAAGATTAAGGTTCAGCTCTATATGAAACAAGAGGTTTCATGGTGACTGCAACTTGTAGTCTACTTTGTACTAGAGTGTAGAAAACCAGATTAGAGTTAAGGCGTCACTTTGACTGCAGCCAAGCACAGTTTTCTCCCACAGTTTCTGAAACCACATCACATAAAAACTAGCTTTGTTAATTTAAAGTGTTCAATAATTACTGTACAGTCTGCTGACAGTTTTTGAGGTCTAACTCGGGCCAGTCGTATAATTAAATTTCATAAATGTTATGTCACCCTACTGCAGTCAAAATGCTCGCATCACAACAAGTCAGCTACATGGGAGCAGATAAGCGATGATCTTAGCTGGCCTGTTCATTCTAAAATGTTAAGCTCTGAACTGAAGGCATCAGCTGTGTCAGAAGTCCATGTGTATTTACTACATCATTACCAACATGTTAACATTTGATTTGTAAAATATAATTAATAAATCTTTCTAGCATTGAGCTTTATAGGTTAAACCACAACACTTCACTTGCATGCTCACGCTGTCTGTCCCAGATTTGTTTCTCTTGCTGTCTCAATGAGCGAGGCTCTTGCGTAAGACCACCCCGAGCGTTAATGTAAACCTGTCTCTTCATTCTGTCTCACCCAGTGGACTTTCCCTCCACTTCAGCATCCTGCTACACTTCTTTTCCACCACAACAACAGCAATCAACGATGTAATAATGCAATCGTGTGAGGTGTTGTAATCTTGTTTTCTCGACCGCCGTCGTAGTGTTGGATAAGGACAATGCTTCGGTAGTCTGGTATTAGCAACAACAGCAACAACAAAAAAAACCTGGCCTTGTGGTTTTGCTGTTGCTTCATTCGGAGATAATGGCTATAATTTGGAGTGAAAGAAAAACGCTGGCCATTTGGAATTACAGTGACAGAATTTGTTCAGCAGTGTTCATTAGATGCATAAATGTTTACCCCAAACTAAATTTGTCTGGACTGTGAGCTCACTTTGTCTACGCTGCGTCTTCAGCGGATTCCATTCCCATCTTTACATCGCACGTACACACACGCGATTGTTTGTGTGCATGTGAGAGAGTTATTTAACTGCTTGGTGACTGGTCATTTGGAATTTGAAGAATATGGGGATGACTGATTCAAGTTTCCGAGTGGGTAACTGTGGGTGCTTTCTCACATGTTAGCGCATGATAACGGATCCTCTGCCGCTTGTTTTAGGTGAGGGTGCAAGAGGCAAGACACGTGACAACCATCCAGTGGTAAATTTTCCACACATACCCTGTACCTGCTCTATTGTAATATGGGCTTATTTGGACATTGCATGTGAAGGTTTGGGCAGGTTAACCTTATCTAACTAAGTCTTAAGAGTTACAGTCTCACATGCAGCTCCATGCAGCGCGCGTGTGAAACCAACTGATGACTTTGTCAAGACTGAGGTCATCAGTGTTTGCTGACAGGCTCCAGTGATGTAAGAAATAATAATCTCTGTAGGTAAACAAAACTCGTTTCACAGTCAATTCAGCTTGAAAGCTGACGGTCGATCAGATATAGCCAAACGTTAATAAATGCTGATGTGCTTGGAATAGCAGCAGCTACTCAAACTGCAGCAGACGAATGAGAACTCTGTCATTCAGTTACTTTTGCCATAAATAAACGTCTAATCTGTGCATGCTCTGTGAGCCCAATCGCACTTTATAATTACAGTACGCTGAAAGACATCCCAGCACAAATTGGTTTAAAAGCATAATATTTCCTGGACTGGTAGCCAATGTGTCACAGAGTTCATGTAGGGGAAGTCTGACTCCTGAGTGTGACCCTTCCATTTAACTGAACTGCTTTTGTTTGTTTTTTTAGCACTGTTCGCTCAGACCAAGAAGGTCCTGAGTTTGAATCCACCATCTGTTCGAGGCCTTTCAGTTTGCATGTTTGCTTATTCTCTGTTGGTTCTCGAGCTTTCTCCCACAGTCCAAAGCCATGCAGTGCGGTTACGTTAATTGGTGATTCTAAATTGCCCTTAAGCAAATTAAGGGATGGTTGTTTGTCTCTCTGTGTTAGCCCTACAACTGACTGGCGACCTGTCCAGAGTGCACCGCGCCTTTCGCCCTATGCCAACTGGGATAGGCTCCAGCCCTGGATAAGAACTGGATAAGCAGAAGAAAATGGATGATTTTGTTTTTTAGGAATAAATAAAAACGCAAGCAGGTGTAGTAGAGGTGGGCAGATAGTAACAATACAAAGATAACAGCATAATTTTAAAATGTTTTGTCTTCCAAAATATCTTTATGTATGACACTAGGATACAGTAACCTTCCACAGGAGTCCTGTATATCCAGTCAGAGCGCATCAATGTGCTGCAGCCAAAGCAAGGAAACTAAAACCAGACCTGGCGGTATTTTTTGGAAAAGATCGACTTGCGTGAGTGAGATGAACATTGTCAGATGATCATTGCCGACCGGGTGTTTGGCAGTGACAGACCATTCTTAAATGGATAAAAGTGTAAATCTGTGGTTGTTTCCTCTTTGGCACATCTGACTTTTGTGTCAGCAGCAGCCTTATTCCACTGACGTTCGGTCAGAGCTGCCAAAGATAACACCGGGAAAGCAGTCTCTTGTGCAGAGCTGAGTTATTTCCTCTTTTGCATAACTGTTTCAAAGAGGCATCTCCTCTCTCTCACACGTTCTCAATAAAATGCACACACGTGCACGCAGAGCCATAAATAAACACTTTAGGTTAGAGCATAAATGTGTTTCTGTCAGTGTGGGAAGCAAGATGTGATCAGATATAACCACGAGTTATCACACTGCTTTACCTGACAGTGCTTTTACCAAACCTTACCTGGTGATCAAGTGGGGAAAATCCTAAACATTGTGCTTGAAGGAATTCATGTACAAGTGAGCTTTTCTGGCAAATGTGTGGTGTAGCTGGTTGATTCAGGCCCAAGACTGATACTGTATGTCTCACTGTATGTTGTGTTGATGTCTCTCTAAATTTCTTTGGAACTAGCCAATAGATACAGAGGGCATAAGTGCAAACAAAAATATCAGCTAAGACCAAAATATCTTGAATGCTGAGTTCAGTTTCAATTTCCACACCCAGGTCTGATTACTGCCAGACCTCTTGAATCAAGAAATTGCTCAAGCAGAACCTGTCTGACAAAGTGACTTGGCTAAAAGATCTTAAAAAGCAACAGATCATGCCATGATCAAAATAAATTGAACAACTGATGAGCCTTTGACAGCCTGTAAAGTGTTATAAAGCCATTTCTAAGGCTTTGGGACTTCAGTGAACCACAGCGAGAGCCATTGTCCACAAACTGAGAAAATATGGATCAGCATTGAACCTTCCCTGGAGTGACCGGTCTACCAAAATTACTCCAAGAGCACTTTGACAACTCATCCAGGAGGTCACAAAAGAACCCAAAACAAGATCCAAAGTGCTGCAGACCTCACTTGTCTCAGTTAAGGACAGAGCTCATGATTCAACAATAAGAAAGAGATGGCATCCATGGGAGAAAAGCACTGCTGACCAAAAACAGGACAAAGTTTCGTCTCACATTCGCCAAAAACCATCTTGATGATAAAGACTTTTGGAGAAAAGTTCTGTGAACTGACAAGACAAAAGCTGAACTTTTTGAAAGGGTTGAGTCCTGTTACATCTGGTGTAAAACTAACACAGTATTTCATAAAAAGAGCATCATACCAATAGTCAGACATGGTGGTGGTAGTGTGACGGTCTGGGGCTGTTGTGCTACTTCAGGACCTGGACAACTTGCCATAATTGATGGAACTATGAAAGCTGCTCTCTGCCAGAAAATCCTGTCTGACCATCCGTTTGTTCCTTAATGCTAAAGCTCACTTGGCTTATGCAGCAAGACAACAATCGTTAAAAAATGGCTTAAAAAACAAAGAAACAAAAACCCCAAAGGTTTTGGAGTGGCCAGGTCAAATTCTGGACTGGAATTCTATCCAACATCCTTGGCATGACCTTAAGCAGGCCTTTTGTGCTATGCGCGGCTTATCTATATATACCTATAAGCATGCGTGTGTGCATTTCTGAGGTGGAACAAAAAGCAAGCCTTATCAATGCCAAACATTCATTAAGAATGGAATTATCTGTTGCCCTGTGTAACAAAAACACACTCTTTGTGTTTAACAAAGCCCAAGGAAGGAATGCACACTTAGCTTACCTGTAAGCCTCTCTGTATCCATCAGCTAATATCTGTATTGTTTCTTCTACCGTTGAATATAAATATTATACAACCCAGTTGAGCACAGTTAGGGATGACTTTTTTCTTTTTTGAATAATAGTTTCTACATCTTGCATTTGATAACACAAACATCAAGCATTTTTTGCATTTGCATTAACTTGCATTTACAGGAGTGGAGGCTTTTTCCACCATCTTAATGTACTCCATCTGTTTTGATTTACAGTAAAGGTCTAAATGACAATGTGCACTTTCATTCTGATTTAGTTTCTTTTTTTGGACTTCAGCTCCAGGCAAGTGGGGGATGTGATACATATCTTGGTTAGTCATCACAGCAGCATAATACCAGTTGATGCTGTAACTGTGCAGTGAAAATATGTTTTACAGTAGAAAAACTGTGCTTTCAGAATTCATTAGTGTGTTTAGGCAACAGAAAGCTATATTAGACAGGTAGGTTTAATGTTGTAGCTGAGCAGTAAGGCTAATGCAGGCGCCTGGTTTCAAGTCCTCCCCAGGCCATTTCCTGGGTGTCATTCAAGTCGCTCTCTATTAGCAATAATGACTACACCCTGTGCTATCCTGTCAAATAAAAGCCAAAAAAGTCCTAAAGAAATATTGTGACTGGTATATGTATACAAGACATTCAATGTATAGAGGCACATTTGAAAGAGAGACAGCTCTATACGAACACTGTTCCTCTGTAGGAATAGCAGTCCAACTGAACTGTGTGTGTTTTTTTGCAGTGACTAATGGAGAGCCATGTTATCCACTGAATACAGTTTTTTGTGTCTGTCTGAAAAAAGAGGCTTTCCGAGACATCCTTACATTTATCACACTTTGCCTGCATTCATTCCCTCCCAGACAAATGCACAGATGTAAATATTTAGCTGTGGCCTTAACAAAAGACGCTCTGCAGGTCACTGCTGTCTGTTGCACATTCTTCTCTAAAGATGATAGCCAATATCTGTCTGCTCCTGTATTATCTTCAAGTGTGACTCCATTTCTGCTGTCTGCTACTCCCTCTGTCATCCCTCACTGTGAACTGGCTCTGGGTGGGATGGATGCAGAGAGCACAGAAGCAAAAGAGCCCTGGGAACAAAGTGCTTTTAAACCACAGGGGTCTTCTTCCTCCTCTGCATTTCTCATGTAAGCTGCATCCGTGTGCGTGTCGCCCGCTGCTAACACCCCGCTGCGAGGTCAGCGAAGGTTAAAGAGTTTAGAGATTTGGATAAATGTGCAGTCCTGCTATTATACTGTCCTTTTAGGCTTCCTGCTGATTTCAGACTGTGTTGGGAGCTCTACTATCTCTTTTATGTTTTAACTTTTTTTTTTAGAGCAGTAGCATCATAGTTTTTCCAACTCAAATACCGCACTTCCTAGACTTTGCTGTATCTAAGTTTCTTGGGAAGCAATCTTCCTCTGACTCTCGTGTATTCCTCTAACCCCATAATGTGAAAAGAATCTGTAGTTTAACATGTCCTGTCATGCAGGGGATTTTTACACATAAGATAAAAGACACAGTAACAGAATATAGGGCAGGTAGAGGACAAGGCTAAAAGTTCATGGAAATAAATGTTTATTTCGTTTTTCCAGTGACTGGATATGGAATGTAAAGACCAATTTAAATTATTGGACAAATCCAAACGTGATAGAAAGTCTGTCATGTGATGTTACTGGAAAGCGAAACTGTGAGTTCACATTCTTCTGGGTGTTAACAAAGCATGATCAGACTTTTTCTTCAGGCCTAAAAGTGCCCCACTCCACCCAGGGCACACCTCTCCTCCACTTGGACAAAGGGCTCATGGGTGTGCGTGTGACCGGGAAGTGTGTTGCCTTTTGTCGGATTTAAATTTGGTTGGGTTGCGTGTGTGTTCGCTGCGTGCAAATGCATTTCCATATATGTATCATACCTAGATTGCATGTCATCAGCTTTGTGTTGTATTGTTTCTTCCTATTCTTTTCTTCCTGTTTGCCAACAATACAGAAGTAACTGATGACCAAATCTAGGCCACTTTTACTGATAAAGGCTCGGGCTCCCAGATATAGATTAACCCTAGTCACGGATGATAAACGTTTTTAAGTGGAGGTTCTCATTCATCTTTTTTTTTTCAGTCTAGGACTAGCCTTATTCTCTCTCTTTGGGAAACCTGCTGAAAGAGTTAGAGTGAATGTGCAGAAGGTTTGGCACCACTTTTATGCACAGTATGGATGCATATTATGCTCAGCAGGCTCAAGGGAGACTTTCTTTCCTGCATCTCTTTAAATATGAAATGTTGTTTCATAGAGCAGATCATGATGTGTACTCTTTCTAGCTTTCGGCTTTAAGATTTTCTGGAAACAGTGGAAACAATTAGTGTCACTTGACGATGATGTAATTCAGGCTGCATTTTTCAGCAGAATGGCTTCCTATGGAACTCAGTTTTCTGTTTCTTACTTGCTCTCCTCTTCTGTTGGCAAGAAAAGCAACAAAAAAAAAAATTGCAATTTCCAAGCAAAATCTGTTCGACCTGGCACGAGTCTTGATACAAGACATTAGAGAAAAATGATTTTTGTCTGCTTCACACTCGGTACAAGAGATTTTCCAGCTCACTTCCTGCTGGCCTGTAGCTGGAATGTACTCTGGAATGAGATAATGACATTTCCACATCCCAGACTGCTTCGGCAGAAACATTTAGAAATGCTGTGTGTTTATAGTGTGAGGTGTACAGAACGACGGCTTATGAATAATCATAACAGAGATACATTATATTTGGTTGAATGTCTTTTGGGGAATTTTTTCTTTTATTGATGTTAGCACGGAGGTGGTCTGACAGCTGGTGGGAAACAGGGAAACTTCTCTCCTTGAGTGAATTTGTGGAGGTCTTTATGTTGCATTATACAGCTACTGCATGACTGCATGAAGCATTGTTCTTCTCCATTAACAACTATTCCTGCCAATAATTCAAAGGCATAATCCAAAAGATGAATGATATACTGGTGAGACAGATGGTGAAAATCACACTAAATGAATTAATAAAAGGCGCAATGTTAGGTTTTTCCTGTTTTAAAGGAAAGTGTGACATTTTCTGAAACACTGCTTATGCCACAGGCTCTTAACCCTTTTTACCATGAGCCTGGGGGTGGGCCCGTTTTAAGAGTGCTCTTTAAATGACTATAACTCTTATTACTGTTTGTAATGTTCTTTCTTAAATTATATTTAACTGCATTTAAATATTGTTGCATAATGAATGACTGCAAATGCTTGAAGCTATAAGCACTGTGAAAAGTTGACAGGTTTCTGTTCACTGAAACACTAGTGCTTTTAATTTGCTGATCATCCAGTGTTGACATTGTATTGTAGCTGTAATGTCATGTTCTGCCCTAATAACCCTGCTCTTTGTTTATTCCAGTGTATTTATAATTTGTGATTTGCTCGTGTAATTTAGACGGCTATGGCTGTGACACCATAGGTGCAGTGGGTTATTTTCTGTGTTAGCCATTTTTTCGCACTTCAACTTTTCTGACTTTTTTTTTTTTTTTTTTTTTTTTTTTTTTACTAGTTTTGCATTTGGCTTGGGTCAGTGTAACTGGGCCCTACAGAGGTTGCACAGGTAGTCCAAATCCTCCAGGACAGCACATCAATATGATGCCAGATGTTTTGCTGTATTTAAGCATGGAGGAGATTCCAGGAGACAGGCATTTACTGGACAGGACCACAGAAGGTCCTTAACCCATCAGCAGGACCGCTATTTGCTTTGGACTCATGTCAGTTCCCTCGCTGATGTAATAAATCCTGGGTTCCTCCTGGTGCACAACAATGCCCAGCCTAATGTTGCATCAGTATCCAGTTCCTGGAGGATGAGCTAAATTGATACCATTGACTGGCCCCCATGCTTGCCTGAACTAAATCCAATAGCACACCTCTGGGACATTATTTGTTGGTCCATCAAGTTCCACCTCAGAGTCTCTGTGAGTCAGTGATGGCCTGGTCCGGATGTGGGAGGAGATCCCCCAGGACACCATACGTCTCATTAGGAGCATGCCCTGACATTCTCAGGCATGCATACAAGCACGTGGTGGCTATAAAAACACTGAGTACTATTTTGAGTTTCGACAAAATGGATTAACCTGCTGCATCATTTATTCACTTTGATTTTTGGGGTGTCTGAATTCAGCCAACTATGGACTAATAATTTTCATTTCCATCAAACGACGTGGCATCCTTTCACTCCTAACACATTACCCAGTCCACATCAGTATAGATATCCAGAATGATTGTTTGCCATTAAGATCTGATGCGTTTTAAAAGTGTGCCTTTAGTTGTCTTTAGCAGTGTAAAAGATCTTCTGCAGTTAAGGATATGATCATTATTTAAGAAGGTGATTTGTTCACTGCACAGACATGAGTGAGGTATCAGTCTTTTCATCTCCCTCTCAGCAAGAGACCACTAAAGCATATCCCCAATTGTTGAACTCTTCCAAAATTTAAAATTAACATTAACAAAATGTATCCAAATGTTTGCTACCGCTGTTTTATGAGTGTTGCTTGAAATAATTAGTAATCCAGTTAAACTGAGGCTCAAAGCTACAAGCGAGGCTTGTCCTTTTTGTCCGCATCCTGTTTGGTCTCTTTGTCCGAACAGCCATCGGAACAGTCAAATGTTTTTTCAGGGAATGAGTGTGATGTTTGTTGTGTGTTGGGAGTGAGGGGGGGGGTTTGGGAAGCAGTGAAGGCATCTTTGTTCTCTGCACATAAGATAGTAGTGTTTGGATTGGCTGGTTATTGGTGTGAAAAGACAGCCTGTTTAGGAAAATGTGTGAGGATCACTGACTGGAGGCTCTTTTAATGGACTCTGAACACGTGTTTGAGCGTTTAGTGGCACAGAGCCTTGAATCGCGTTGTATTTTGTTGAATGTTGGACTGTATGGATCTTTAAACACTTTCTGCCATGGAACTGCAGATTTTGAGATTTATACATATATAATTACACAGATTGCTAAATGCATTTCTGGTTTATCTTTTTATGTATGCTCGCACAGACTTATGCACACACACAAAAAAATAAACACACACTGTCTTCGCCTTTGTGCCATCAGCAAACACGGGAGTGTTACAGACAGGAAGCAGACAGATGGACAGACGCAAGAGTACGCAAATGAAACAAAGAGAGCAAGGAGACTGTGATTTGGGGGACCAGTAATCGGAAAAATTATAATTATTATCTCGGAATATTTATAAACAATAGCGTTACTGAACAGTGAATATAACGATGTTGGTGTGATGAGATTGAAATTGATTTTTTAATTAGCTGAATGTGGTCTAGCATGGAAGAACAAAGAGATGAGGGCTGGGGCTGCTGTTGCTGTCTCCACCCAAAAACCACCTGCTCCTGAGCTCAATGATTTCCATTAGTGTGGACGATTAAAAAAACCAACCCTGCATCATTTCATCCTCCAACAAAGTGACCTCGTTTTATATTTCCTTGCTTTTTTACAGCTATACCTTGCAGTTCATTAGTATAAAAGAAATGTAACCTTAACTGGGAAATGATCCTGAAAGCCGTGATTCAGCAGAAAAAAAAAATTATTTATTTTTTCTACTAACACGAACACGTAAGACTTGAATAACAGAGCTCAGCTCGCAGTGATGAGTGTGTTTATATTGAGCAGGACTGACCACAGCTTAAAGCTCCAGCGTGCTACTCAAGGGCACTTTGCCTGTCACAGCGGGCGCTGCAGATGCATCACAAGCCACACTACGGCCACGAGCTCACCGCTGTAATGCACCGCCTCGTCAGTGACAAAGATCATATCAGCAGGTCGATATGTTTCATCAGGAGGAGAGGAGTCGGTGTAAGAGCACACATCAATGAATAATGTGCTTTTTAGAAAAGGAAGAAGCTGAAAGGAGTGATGGAGGAGCGGTGGTGGGGGGCGCACAGGGACAGACAAATCAGACAAAGAGGAAATTGGTCAGTAAAAAAAAAAAAAGGGGGAGAGTAATGCTGATGCCTGTTGCCATGGTGATGTGGGTCAATGACTGGTTGCCATGGTGATCGCTACTTGGAATTCTGGGAAGGGATATTTTGGCGTGTGCGTGTGGATGAGGGAAGACGTTTATTCAATATAACTGAGAATGTGCAGCATGCGTCTGTGTGTACAGACGGGCAGCTTTATAACAGCAAGTGTGGTAACGTGTGCTGCAGTAAGGCAGGCGCAGTGCTGCTCAAAATTCAAAATAAGGAAAGAAAATCAAGATAACGGTGCAGCCTGTAACCTGTCATTACTTTGTGTGAGGATGATATGAAACATTTTAGTCTCTAAGGTCTGCATATTTGAGACTTCATGTCTTTGAATTTGGTGATCAAAGGTCAGAGGTCACTGTGACCTCACTCAAGGATGTACTTGGTATTTATGACCAGTGTTGGTCAACTTACTTGAAAATAGTAATTCGTTACTAATTACTGATTACTTCCCAAGAAAGTAATCCCATTACTTTACTGATTACTTACACAACCTGAATACATTGTAAAGCAATAGACAATTCTTTTATTCTATTTTTTCTGCATAATCCATCGGATAAAATTTAATCGAATGAAAAAGACTCTTTCTAAAAGATGTTTTATTAGTTTTAATCTTTAAACTTTATGCGCTTTGCATCAAGCAAAAATTAAATTATATGGAACATTCTTTGACTGGAAGAAATTTGTTTAAAATTTAAACCTATTTTCTGCGTATTCCAGTGTCTAAAATAAAATAATTGGTTGTGTTTACACTCACTCTTTCAAATAGATGCAAGTAAAACACGGCAGAAAATAAATAAAATCAAAGACTCAGCTGCACTAAGTCCTGTCGCTCTTAAATCTGTTTAGCAGGAGTGGGGCTGGTGGAGGTTAGCTCGGTGCCGCAGCGGTCATGTCAGTGGGGGGATCCGAGGGTTTCTCTGTGAATTTCACATTCCCGTGAAGCTAGGTGCTTGCTCAGATTTGAAGTTTAATTTTTTGCTGTAGAAAGAAGTTTTCTTCCCACACAGAGTGTACAGCGGACGCTAATGTTTTTGTCAGTTTTTACGGACTCAAACTCAAAGTAATTTCAGTACTTCCACGCTTTAAACGCTGCATGCTCGTGCTCTCTCACGCACTCCATATTATCCATTGTTGTTCTACACACTTCTGTTGCTACCACAGCGTCGCACGCTCGTATGTCATTGCCATGAGACACTGACAAACAAAATCACAGTTTAGAAACGCAGTAACGCAGCGTGCTTATGGGAAAGTAACAGTAATCTAATGACTTTTTTGCAATAGTAATCCCTTACTTGCAGCATTATATATATTTGAAGAACTGACTGGTCAGATTCTATCAGAGTTAGATTTATATGCAAATAAATCCATTAATGCACTAGACATAAATCTGGACAAAAACAGCCAAGCTTTAAAATTTCAGAAATTCATATCAGAAACGTTGGCACAGGCCTTATTTTTTTGTGTGTGGCAAAAAATTGTTCTTTTAGATTGTTGTTTCAGATATCAGTAAGCTATTCTTCACACAGCAGCAAAAGCCCCAAAATGTATTCATCCTCATTGTTGGCAGAAACGACCTGCATGTGAATGGAAGTAAATTTGGCAGATTGCAGGTTTTATGCCTAATTTGAGCCTTCTGATGAAACCCTGTTGTTAATGGGTTTCTGGGTCATGTGTGTCTCCTGTTTTTGTATCTTTGTTTGCATGTGTCTTTGTGTGTCTGTTCAGGTGCGTAATCAACTCCTCATTCATTTGGTGAGTCACACTTTTCTGTATGTGTGAGTGAGGGGTGGGAGTGCACTCTCCACATGAAATAGTGAATATGTAGTGAAAACAGGAATATGCCATTCAGTCCCCACAGCAGCCTGGCTTGATGAGTCATCTGGTAAACAATAAAAGATGTGATACAACAAACTGCTATAAGAACAGCATGCTCATATTCAGTGAGAAAAATGCTCGCTATGCATGCATTTACAACCCTGGTCACAGTAAAGTTCATGTTCTGATGTAAAGCTAATTTAATTGAAATTCAAAATGAGATTGGTTGCTTGGTTTCAACATTAAAACAGTGTTGCTTTCATGCTATTTTCTACTAAATTAAGGCATATAATTAAGGTATTTTAGCTCTTAGGTCTGGGCTTGCCTACTATCAGCAGATGTGATTCCTCCAGGTCCTTGAAGTGATGCTGATGTGAATGTGATGCTGTGTGACAAGCTGAGTCTGGAAGACATGAGGGGAGGCTCAGGGCTTTGAAGTGCATGTGTGTGTGTGTGTGTGTGTGTGTGTGTGTGTATGTGGCATGTGAAGAGATGTTAGACGACGTAGCGTGCAGGCTGCATGCTACAGTACACCAACAGCATGGGGAACAAGAATAGACTCAGCACACTCGTAGGTTGTAGTTGAGGCTGATGGGTGTGCACATGGTGGTAGTGCACGTGACCCCTCCACCCACCCACTAGTGATGTCAGCCCATGTGCACCATGCTAAAACTGGCAGTGCATATGAGCCCATCCCCCTTCTAAATGGCCTGCATTATTGTTGGAGCTACTTTGGGGTGTTTTTGCTACTTTGTCTGTTTACACAAACTGAACACGCACATTGGAAACATATACATATATATATACATATATATATATATACATATATGTATATATATTATTATACATTACATTTCATCAGTCTGCTCCTCCTGTCATTAACATGCAGGCATCCACCTTTGCAGGATTACCCACAATCGTCCATGGAAGTCTGTCTTACTTGATTCCACTACAATCCCATGTGGTAAAGGGATAAATAAGGACAAACATACATTGACACACACACATGCTTGCTCTCTGTCTCTTGCATACACACATAATTGGCTAGTTAGTGCTGTTTATTTACTTAACCTTCACAGAGCTGACAACTTTCTCAGTGAACTGAGTTTCAGCGCGTCACCATTATAAACCTACAGACATGTATATCGATAGAGAAAGCATGCATGCCAAATGCATGCTGCAAAAAACCTCTACATGCATCAAACCTGCAACATAAAACAACGGTCTCGCCACACACAAGTGATGTTGTGCTGAACTCGAAAGCTTTGATCAATAGCATATCGACTGCTGCTGCTGTATCATATGTCATCTGTGTCACCCTTGAATCAAATGCCAGTCAGTGTTTATTAGGCTGCATGCCACCAGAGACACAACATCCTTGTAATGAGCTTATCCTCTAAACTGAACAGCTGCTTGACATTGGTGGTGTTCAGTGCAGAGTGGCTTAATTGAGAAGATGATACTGTTGGATAGACACACAGCTTGGAAGACAAAAAAGCAGAAATTGACCCGTTCCTGAGCACATGCAACAAATTACAAAGTCAGCTTAATGAACGGTCTGTGCTCACACCTCTTTTTTCATCTCTCTCTCTGTGAAACAATAAATACCTGCCATCTTGCAGACCACACACATGCACACATGCTCTGTCAGTGTGATGTTGTGGTAGAGAAAAATTCAGTCTGTCTAAACAGAATGTGTCATGGGTGAGAGAAAATAAATGGGCAAGTGGAAGACAGATGCAAGTCAAGAATCGGCAGCTCGTGGCATTTTTTGGAACTTTCAATAGCAGCATATTCCCAGAAAGTAATCCTGGGAATGCTTTTTTTCTGGATCAGCTGCTAACTGACTAAACCGACTCGTCCTGTCCCTCCCACTGCGTTTCATCCCTTGTATAACACACATGAGCAAGCCTACAACCTTAATCACATTAACTAGCTGGGCAGCTGCTGGTGCTTTTTTTCCCTCTTCTGTGACGTATAAAACCAGCTGCAGGGTGTAAAAGGGTTGAAGGAGCGGGTGGGGTTGAGATTATATGATGAGGTCATCATCTCCTGTGATTTATGGTTTCAGCACGTGATGGGTGGGACGCTGGCTTCTGCATGTATCAGGCTCCGCAAATGCTTCAGCTGATCTTTGAAGACTGAACATGGGAAAATGAGATTAAAAGTATTAATTGAAAAATATTATCCTATAAATCTGGGCCAATATTATGTAATTCTAAAATGCCGGTACTAAATATAAGCTCCTCTGTATTGTTGCTGCCTCTTTTATCACCTCACCTCTTGGATACTTAAGTGCGGGCCGATACGTGATCTTACGTTGATTTAGTTTGTTTTTTTTCATTGATTTTACAGCTCAGCAGTGGTTACTAATCTTCCAGAGTGATGCCTTTGTCAATCTGATTATCAGGATTAATGTTTAAGTGTGTGAGACTGATATATGGTAACCGATTGCAGCTTAATTTGCTGTGGGATAAAATACAGATCCTCTAAATGCTCCTATGTTATACATGCTACAGCTTTACACCATGATTTTTAAGCCATGTCTTCACATCTGACCTTCCTCTGTTCTGTTACTTTTAGGTGTTTTCTTTTAGAGCCACAGCCAGTTTAAACCTTTCACCGATATATCTGTTTTTTTGGTTTTTTTCTTATTATTCACTCTGATAATGTGGCTTACCACTAATCCAAGAATCTCTCTGAAACAAGAGTTTAAATCGTCCGATTGTGGCTGTAATATTTGTTTTTAGGTTAAGCTGTGGCTCCTTTTCTCAGAAATGGCATTACTGAAAAGCATTTCTGAGTAACCGCCTGACTTTGTGTTCTCTCTACAGGGCTGGAATTGATGATGTGGAGACAGATGTGGTAGAAATTGAAGCGAAGCTCGATAAGGTATGAATCCTTCTAATATCTGGACTGTGCTTCTCATTAAAAGATAGAGTCAGCTGATCCATAAGGGAAAAAAATCACATGTCCATTTCTTTCAGTGGTTAGAACACTTTAAACAGGACATTAGTGGAATTCATTGGCTTTGTTTGAATGCTAAATGCCACCAGATGGGGAGGTTTTCTATGAGTAGTACTTCCTTTAGAGTCTATGCTGTAATCAGTTTACTGTATCGCTGTCTTTCTGGCTCTGCATGTCTGCAGTTCACACACTTGTTATTTAAATGTCAGAGCTATTTAAATAATGAAAATGCTGCAGACAGTTAATTAAATGCAGTAGGTTCATGCACCGAACAAGAGGCTGCCCGTTTACAGAGAGAAAAGACTGATTAATGCCAGCGAGGTTGCAATAGTAGAAAAGGCTCACATAGTGCAGTTTATTACATTAGTGTGTGCTGAGTTTCCATTTTTATACAACAATTTATGAGACATGAATTAAAGCACTTTACTTTATTCCATCTCATTCGTTGCTGTTGCCTCACAACAAGAAGGTCCTGGGTTTGAATCCTCCTGCTGGCTGGGGCCTTTATGTTTGGATTTTGCATGTTGTCTCCATGTCTGCCTGGGTACTCGCCGGGTACTCTGACTTCTCCCCACAGTCCAAAGACGTGCTTGGATTAGGTTAACTGGAGATTCTAAATTAGCTGTAGGTGTGTATGTGAGCGTGAACGTGTCCAGGGGGTCACAGGGTGCCTACAGAGATGGGCTCCAGTCCCCCTGTTACTTTGAATTGGTCAAGCAGAAGAAAATGGATGGATCGATCACTCTGCCCTGAAGTGCAATTTGCCTGAACACAGGAGGTGTTCATTTTAAAGCTGCCATAGGGACCAAAACTAGGAGGTATATTACAGTTCATACTCATGCAGCATTTCATAGTACTATCAGTCCGGCAGCTATATTTGTTTGCCAGAATGAGCCCAGCAAACATACACTATTTGGACAAAAGTACTGGGCCGCACCTCTTAATCTCTGAATTCAGATGTTTTCAGTTCTATTGCCACGTGTCTAAAATCAATCAGCTAGCCAATGAACGAATGGGACGTTCACTGTATTTGAGTGTGGTACTGTAATAGGAGGCAACCACTGGAACAAGTCCATTTGTAAAGTATTTTCCCTCCTTGATATTCCACAGTCAGCTGTAAGTTGTATTACTTGCGAAGTTGATGTGTTTAGGAATCACAGACACTCAAAAAAGTGGCAGAACACATCAACTTACAGGGTGGGGCCACCGAGTGCTGACGCATTAAAGTTGCCAGCTCTCTTTTGACTCAAGATCTGCAGAGTTCAAACCTCCTCTGGCACCAATATCAGCACAAACACTGATGTTAATACCAAACCGGTATCAGCTCCTGTATGTGGCCCAGTACTTTAATCCATATAGTATGTAACAGAATAATTTAGAAAAAGAAGCTTAAGGTAACTCCATAAGTGTAGGCATTCGCATCAGCATCACTGTAATCAGGCTCTGTACTCTATGGTATTAGTGGGAGGTTAAAGGTTTAAAGGCAAATGGAACGACTGGAATAAATTTTATAGCTGTATCAAACCTAATTAGCTACAGAGATAACTCTGGATGGACCGGATGACTGTGTTGAGGAAGTGAGCTGAAAGGCTTCTTCAGATAAACTAATAGACGTGGAAGTCAAAGAGAATTTAGAGAGGGAGATAGTGTTACTGCGGCTTCTTTCTTCTTCTCTCTGAAGGTGAATCTGAGACAGTCCTTCAAACATCAAACAGCCTGCAGACATAATGAAATGTGGATGTGAAGTGTGAACACCTAAGTTTGTTTAAATAATGAAGTGGTTATTTAGATGGTTTTGACTTACTTATAATTAAAGTTCCTCATTAAGGAGTCATGTGAATAGAGCCCCTCACTCTCTACACATATAAACATTCCTGCCACCAACCGATAATGCAGGACCTTATGAACTTTGAACTGTGAACTATGAACTCCAGTTCAGCCTCACTGAAAACTGAAAAGGCTCAGAGGAGAGAGATTTCCACCAGAGAGGTTTGTTCTGTTCAGCAGGAGTCCTCCACCTGCCCCGAAGCTGCCTGTGGTGACAGCAAAGGCTTTCAGGACAGGACACAGACATGATTGATGAAAGCTGAACCTCTCTGACAAGTGTGAAAACATTTAGTGCTGTCCGTCGGCTAACTGGAATACTGAAATGTTGAAATGTTGCTGTTATTGAGAGAACACTAATAGTACTCAGAAACATTTCTAATTAGTTAAAATATTAACATTCCAATTCTTCACCTCATTGCCCAGCGATTCTGCAGCTACGCTGCAATTACACTGTAATTGTTTCGGTCATTTAACACAGCAAGGTCTGTCGTGTGGTACCAGATGTGGCATTTTGGCTCCAGGTGGACCCCTGTAGGTTTTCCAACCCATTTATTATATCCAGACACACAGCTTGTCCCTCTAATGGCCATCCTCAGACCCCTGGGGGGTTCAGGCCTGCACTCAATGAGATCACATTCCCTACATCAACCAATTTGTTGACATATATGTTGTCAGACTAGCCTGGGGGGAGCAGCAGCATCGTGCTTCTTTGGATTTTCTACAGATTCCTAAAAATGCTGTTAAAATTTGGACTGCGTTATGCATCTTAGAAAGCATACTGTGTGAACATGAGTGTGAACATTTGGCAACTGATGCTTTTGATCCCAGCAGCCCGTTTTAGCAGCGTTCACGCGGCTGCAGCCCTTACTGTCAGCCACCCAGTAAACCACACTCACATACAGACAACCTTGGGAACGCTTGCACTAAATGTGATAATTAAAGGTTTACTACGCTCTCTCTTAAGCAACCCCCAACCCCACCCCTTGCCAGCAGACACACACACACACATGTTGTGTTTCTGCATAAGTGCATTGGTAATGACAGTGTAACTTTCTGCACCTTATCATATTACTTGCAAAACGGGAAAGCAGTCACAGTAAAAGTCATGATGTGGCATTTAAAGGCATACATGCTCTTACTGTCTGCACTTGTTAATATACATTTATGTTTAGAATTTCAGTTTACCCTCACATGACTTTGGCTGCATGCTATATTATACTGTATACTATATTATTTAATTCTCAATGTTGTGTATTGATTCCCAAAGCTTTTTAATACCTAAAGTCTGCTTATCGAGGTTGTATCAGCGCTAGTGCCGTGGCACTGAGGTTAGTCAAATTTCCATGAAATTTGGTACTTGAATGCATTTGTCTTTGGAGATTCCCCTTCTAGTGCCAACTTAAACTTTAGTAAAACCATCCGTAAAAACATTGAACAGTACGTTTGCTGAGTGCATCTGTCTTCATATTGCTTGCATTAAGCTTTTTTTGCAACAGTGCATATTTCAGATATTTCACAAGAAAATGTTTATTGCTAATTTCTTTCAGCAGTAGATTTAAATTGTCTCCAATTCTGTTATAACGCTTAGCTAAAAGGTGATCCAGCCATAAATAAACATTAACAATTTTTTCCTTGAGGCACCTCAGAATGCCATGATGACCTCTTCATGCTGTGTAGTGCCATCAAGTGTGTTTGCACTCTACTTTTGGAAAATATTGTAGTTACGCAACCTTGCATCTGTCAGTAGAGTTGCACAACACAGAGCTAATTAGCAAGTGTTTGAAATTTCCTCTATTTATTCTGTACCAAGTTGTGACTAAGTTGGTGTGTGGGATTTGGGATGCAGCTTTAATCATAGTTGGGTAATGCAGTCAGTGGCCTTTGATCAGCTTCTTCATTTCCATCTTTTCATTTGCTCATTTAGTTACTTTCTTAATAAATACATGCTTCTCGGTTGGATTCCTGACACAGCAGCTTCAGTAAGGCCTGCACTGGCCTCCGAAATGAATATTATTCCAAATTTGAGCGTCTTCTCACATTCAGCATGTGAGCAAAAGATTCTCATAGGCTTTGTTTGATTTACATCATCACTTTGACTATTAATATCCTAACATGTCATTGTGTAAAAAGTCTTTAAATAGACAGTGTTCTTGTTTTGAGGCATTAAAGAGATGTTTTTACACCTCCCATTAGTTGGTGAAGCTATGCAGCGGGATGATCGAGGCCGGCAGGGCCTATGTCAGCGCTAACAAGCTCTTTGTTAACGGCATCAGAGACCTGTCCCAGCAGTGCAAGAAAGAGGAGATGATATCGGTGAGTAGAAGCAAAGATATCTTCAACACTGAGTTCAGATCCACTGAGTAATATTTGATTGTCAGCTTCTCAGGAACTAACCAATCCTCTGTCTTTGACTTGAACATTCCTGCAGTCCTCCAGTTGTTGTGTTCATGGAAGAGGTGACCTGATTTGAACAGGAGATGTTTACACTAAAACTTTACATGCCTGCAAGCATTTAGACCTGAAACCGACTTTATAGTTTTTTTAGGAAGGCATTTGGTCTGTTTCCTGTCAGAATGTGTACTCAAGTATAGATAAGTTCAGACAATATTGTTATGTGAGAAAGATTTTGACGTTCATGTGGAAACCCATGCTTACACTGTGCACTCTACATTACAGGAATGCCTTGAAAAGTGTGGCGAAAGCCTCCAAGAGATGGTCAACTACCACACGGTAAGACAGATGTACACACACACAAACACACTGTATGTTGTAGCCACAGGCAAGAGGTTGAGGTATAGTGCTGTTTGGAAATGCCCAGGTCTTCTGGCATATTAACATCTTTCAGGCAGGCAGTCCACACACACACACACACACACAACACTTCAACTGTGACATCACGCAGTGACTTTGAATCTGTCCACACTGGCCAATGATCATGTGCGTGTCTGATTCAAACCACATGCTGGACCAGATGTGTATTGCAGGTTAATGCATAAATGCATAAACGCACACACACACACACACACACACACACACACACACACACACACACACACACACACACACACACAGGTTTTCCCCAAATGACTCCTGAGTGATTTCTCCTCATGACTAAGTGTGATCACGAAATTTCTCACTCTATGAAAGGTTTCTCACACTGCTGAGATGATGATACAGGTTTAATAAGCCCAAGGCAGAAAGAGATATTACAGCACTTTAAAGTAATCAGCAGTAATCATTAGGACATGACAGTATAAGACAGTGTGTGATATTCTGAGATGTTCACTCATGTCCATGTTTATGCATAATGCACGCATGCATGACAAAATCAGGAAGAAAGGAGAGTATTGCCCCCCTGACCTTTTTAAAGTCAAATCAAATCAAATCTCTGCTTATTACATAGGATCCATTAGCCACATCAGACCAATAATTTCCTCTTTCTTTTTTGTAGACGCGGTGTACTCTTTTCCTTTCTATCCATTACATGTTATGTAATGTCTGCAGTCCTTGCTTATATTACATAGACCACCAATTTTAAGAATGCTGTTTCTTTTCCTCTGCCCTTTCACGCCATCTCAATGCATCCTCTGTGAAGCCTTTTTTCTTGCTTTCCCTTCATTCACCCTTCTACAAGAGTGTTTGTTTAGCAGATTTTATGAATAAACAAGGGAAGGAAAAAGTAAGGGATGAATTCCATTATGCTAACTTACACTTCCCTGCATCTTATCTACTAACATAGTCCCACGGTTTGCTGTGCTGTCACCCTCATGGAGAAGCTTCAATTCCCTGAAATATGAGAAGAGGACCAACATCCATCTCTCTTACATATCCATCATGATGAGGATGATGTGAGGAAGAGATATGAGAAAGAGAATCAAGGAGATGTGTTAGCCTAATAAAAAGCAGCCGTAGTTTCTTTACTTAACCAATCAGTGCCTGATCCTAAGGCTTTTCAGCTGTCGAGCATAAACGAGGGCATTCAAAAGAAAAACTGATCTCTCAGTAAATTATATAAGCAAATGTGTTTACATTCAAACATGGATCAGTCTCAGCAACAGATTAGGAAGCTTAAAAAAGTGGAAATGAGCAGATTTTTTTCTGATATTGTCATTTAAGGATTTGACAGCAGTGTGCGATTTTCTATACTGTGATATATTTCTGTTGATGATCACTGTTCTTATTTGGCCACAAGCAAACAAGAGCTTTGGCTTTCCATCCCAAGTACAAGAGGGATGGCCGATGGGGCTTCTAGACACGGAGGATCTTTGAATTTCAAGAGAAGTGCATGAGGAAATTGAGTGCTGACATCATGTAGGTTGGGCTGGGTCGAGCCCAAGGCATTATAATCAAGTGCAGGCCTGAGTGGAACATTTAGATTAGTTTCTATCAGAAATTGTTTTGGGTTTCGTTTCTTTTCCATGAAACTGCAGATAGCTTACACCCCGTTTTGGAGAGTGTCACTATTTTGCTCAACGCAATTCAGTGTTGTGTCAGTGCAATCTGATGACACATCATTTATTTAAATTTTTTTCAGGTAGTTTTCCATTTTCAGCATTTTAATGATGAATGCATGGTAGTACCTCCAAACAATCCCTGGGTTTGTCAAGGGCAGGAGACACAAATCCCCTTTGGGATTGCTTCAGAAAGGGCATTCAGTGTAAAGAATCTGCCAAATCAAACATGCGCCCCCTGCAGTGATGACCTCTTGTTAATAAGGGAGCAGGTGAAAGTAGCTTTCTTAATCATGAATCCATGGTGAGATATGTGTGAAAGGATTATACTTCATTTTATTGGGATTATGGGTTATTTCCTCACAATTTCTTAATGATTTATTTTAAATTGTTTATTAGTCGCAGAGGGGAAGCTGAGTTTAAGGTAAATATTCTCGAAATATCTCGTCATTCTTTATGCTTGTTATGTTAATTATATATAACAAATGTAATACTTTTGTACATTATCTGCTGACTAAAATAATGTAGTCATTTAATTGTGGCTATTTATTGTTGCACTTTTTTTAAAAGTAGATATCTACTGATGAAAGGGTGGAGTTGCAAAGTTTTTCCTCCTTATATTAAGATTCCATTGCACAATACTTAAAAGACAGGCTCTGTGGGAAGTTCACACATGCTTATGGAGGAATAAATCATTCTAACGCTCGACGTTGTCCACTTGAAATTTCCACACTGAGTGTGCTCTACATTTGCAGAAACATACAGTATGACAAGCCACCTCAAGCAAAAAATCTGAGTCTCATCCGCCGTGTGTTATCAGGCCCTGCAGAGATGTCATCTGGTCGGAGGCTTACATGTACACTAAGCCCATAATCCTCAATGTGTATGCTTGCAAACTAGGGATTGCTATAGAAAGTTTAATCCATAGGATACCAAAAGTGATTGTTGTGTACACTGTCCGCATGCGTGTGATTATAAAGCAATCACTATTACTGTAAGTCTCCGCGTCTGCGTGAGCTTGTGTGCATGTGTGTTGCACAAAGATAAATCAACAAGGCACACGGTTTTCCTTAATATAGTCTAGGATAATATCAACAGCAGTGGCTGGAATATAAAAATGGAAACAAACTCACTTCCTATATTGGAGAGAAGAGTTGGTTACAATGCATGAGAAGTGGAGGAAAGAGAGGATGAGACGGTCAGGAAAGGGAATCCCATACTTAACAGGAAGTAAAATGTGGGATCAAATATTGCTAAAAATCTACTGAGGCGGTAGCTGAGTGTGTTCACATATGTGCTCGCTTTTCTGTCTTTCCTTCAGCTCCTCTCTGCTTGTGGCTCAAGCCGTTAAAGTAATCACATGAAAGGGATCATAATGCCATCTTGTGCCCAGATCGGAGAACTACAGATTTGCAGATTTATTCACTGCTTGCTCTTTAACTGCTGTGCACTGTATCTCATACGATATCTCTTCCTTCCATCTGCTCGCAGATTTTGTTTGACCAGGCTCAGAGGTCCATCAAACAGCAGCTTCACACCTTCATTAAAGAGTGAGTATCACATCACATTTAAGTAGATTTAAGCACTTAAGAGAGGTGAGGACAAGTGAGCGAGATGTTAAACCACCAGCTAAGACTAGATGGCACAATTTCTGTTAATATAAGTAACCTTTATGTTTTAAGATTTCTATCTAGTCCCCTAATTGTTGTGTTAAGTGTGCATTTTTGTATCCACATGCAGAAATCTCCCAGTAATAACAGAAATTAAGAATTTTGATCTCACCATTTCTGATATGGCAAAAAAATTTGTGAATTCTTACCTTTGTGCTTCATGGTGCTTGCACCAGGGACATACGGAAGTTCAAGGACACCAAGAAGCAGTTTGATCGGGTGCGTGAGGACATGGAGCTGGCGCAGGTGAAGAACGCGCAGGCACCCAGGAACAAGGTGCACGAGGCGGAGGAGGCGACGCAAGCTCTCATCCTCAGCCGCAAAGCTTTTCGGCACCTGGCCCTGGACTATGTGCTACAGGTGAGACACACACAACATAGACTCTACTTGTTATTATTAGTGTTTTCCAATAGGTGGCGCTGTGAGTCAACTTCTGTTGAACCCATGCACGGGACTCTTGATCATTTCTCTCACATCTCTCCTGTACATCTCAAACATGAAGTCTAAAATGTAGAATTTTCTTTTTCTCTTCGTTTCTGGCAGATTAATGTGCTTCAAGCCAAGAAGAAGTTTGAAATCCTGGATGCAGTGAGTGACTCGGATCCATCTGTATCGTCACATAATTATACATATACAGCATATATGTACACCTGTGCAGTGTGTTAACTTGCAATTTGACTTCCTTTGCCTGCTACAGATGCTGTCATTCATGCGAGCCCAGTATACTTTGTTCCAACAAGGCTTTAACATCTTGGATGAGATTGACCCCTATATGAAAAAACTGGCTGCACAGGTAAACAAAACAAGCAAACCCAAAACATAATAAAGAAACCATACCATCTGGTTTCTAGTTTCATTGTCCTTTAATTTTGCAAACATATTTTATTTTTCACTCACTGCTCCTGCTGCATGTGTGATCTTGTCTTCTATGCAGCTAGATCAGCTGGTCATTGACTCGGCCGTGGAGAAGAGGGAGCTGGAGCACAAACACGCCCTCATCCAGCAGAGAGTGAGACAGCATGACAGCTCTTATCTTTGAGCCCATATTGCCATAACAGTTCATCCCTGTGTCGTTTTCTTCCAAGGAAAACTAGGGCAACCTTACCTTCCACTTATGCTTACTTTTCCCTCCACCAGTTATCGTCAGTTGCCATCTCCATTTGAAAAACATGTTACAGCCTGTCATATGCTGCCAAATTAGATCAGAATTCATTTCAGTTATATTTCAAATTATATAGTGCCAATTCATTATAGCGTCAAGATGCTTTATATTGTAAAGTAAAGACAATATTAAACAGAACCCCAACAATCACACAACCCCCTTTGAGCACGCACTTGGCAGCAGTGGGAGGGAAAAACTTCCTTTAAATAGGAACTAGAAGCAGGCTCAGGGAGCACAATCTGATATCCCCCTTTCATCATAATAATGTTGGTCCATCAACTAGCTAATGCTACAAAAAACCTCACTATCAAAATACCATGAATAACCTAAATTCAGCTAAGAACAAATATATCTTGATAATATATTTATTCTATTGTATAAATTAATAAAGAAAACGCCTGAAATACTCACCATGAAATGCTTCTCGTTCCAGAAGAGAGTTTTGTATGAACAAATTTATATAAGTTTCCACATTGCAAAGCTATGACATCATAAACATGATTGGTCAGCTGCAACGTTGATCCTGGACCAGCATCATTACGATGAAGTAGGAGCAACACCAGCACAGGGATATTAGATACACTGACTCAGGGAGAAGCAGCCATCCACTGAGACTGCTTGAGGGTGAGGGGAAAGAGCCGAGAGAGACGGGACAAAAGGCAAACTACTGGAGAGAGATCATTCGTAATGATGCTAAAAGATCAGAATACAAAATAAGCAGATGGTGTGGAGACTCTACATCATCTGTATTTTCATAAATACTAAAGCTTAGTGTCCCGCTTAATAGACTTTTCAGGGGAAATAATGATTACAGCACAAGTGGTAATCTTAAAGTCTCTGTCTCTTAAAGGCCTTTTCACGACTATTTCCAGCTTCTCTTTTTGCAGCCACTGCACAGCTCTGTGCAGACTCTCCTGTCTTAGCATAGGAGGACTTGCACTCATAATGAAATCTGAAATGCTCATCAGATATTGTCTACGCTGACCAGAATGTTAGATATGTTTCCTTAAAGGTTCATGAAAGGAATTTCTTTTTGTCTATTTACATTTTGCACTCTCACTTAGCATGACAGGCGCCTCCTAATTCAGTAGAAGTTCAATAAAACACCAGAGTTAAAAGTGGTATGTACCTGGCAGCATTAAAATAACAAAGCGAAACAGATCTTACAGAGACCACAGATGCCTTCATGAGGAAAACAAAGCCTTGAACTATTTATGTTTGCTTAGTAAATGCCACTGTCCTGTTTACTGTCTAAAGTTTGCGAGACACTGATAGACGGCATACTGCTTTTTGCGTTCAGGGTTACAGTAAGAGCAGGTCCCCTAAACATGCACGGCTCACTCCGCTTGAAGAAAAGCAACTCTTTAACCATCCCCATCCCCCCAGTAGCCACACACATGCACAGATGCATAAAAAAATCATCCATCTGTTGCCGGAAGAAATGCCAAAAGCATGCCTGTTTTTCTGCCAGACGCCCTTCCCTCCAATCGATTCAGCTGCCAAGCGAAGGCATCCCGCCAGACTCGACAAACAGCTTTGTGCATGGATTAATGACCTTTCAGCAACTCGTCCTTTTTAATCCATAAAAAGTGCATTGAATTGTACAACTTGGCTTCATTTCTTATGTTAGAAAAATAACGCTTCACGTGTAACATGTTGTAGTTCTTTTAATGAGATCAAGAACAGCTGTTTTATGTGTGTGTTTTTCAGGAGCTCTCTGATGTTGCTCGCTTGTGTATCAAGATGTGCTGGACACCCATCAGTTGCACATATTTATTCTTATTTAGTTTGTTCTGGTGAAATTAATTCAGTCACGTTCCTCCTCTAATACATTTCTTCCCCCCTCTCTCACTCTCTCTCTTCACTGTGTCCTTGCTTGGCCTGTTCCTCACAGACTCTGATGCAGGTGAGTTTGTTTTGTTTTTTTCTCTCTCTCTGTACCTTAACCTTGGCTTACTGGTTAAAATGAACCACATGTATGTTACATTTTTTTTAATTAAAGGTTTTTGAAAGGAAGAACTGTGTGGAACATTGCAGTAATGGACAGTTCAAGAAACACAGACCTGCTTTGCAACTGTTAGCCTGTATTTTGACCTGGCCTGTTTGGCTCTAGGTGTCAGGTTTCTTGTGTCGACTGGTGTAGGTTTTCAGCTGATCCTTGAAGTTTGTACTCTAGCTCTCAAGGGCACATTCTCTGGAAATTAAAAATAAAATGAAAGTAATCTCACTTTACATGAAAACCTTTTCCTGCCCCAGGAGATCTTTGTCTACCAGTTATTGTGTATTTGTAGCCGTGGTAGGAGATGTTTCACCAGCTCGACCGATGCATAAATCAGTGTGCCTTTTTGTAAGCATAAAGCGAGACTGTGTTTGCGTGAGAGAGACGTTAACGTCAGTATTTGTCTGAAAGCACTGGTGCATCACACCGATGTGCCCTTCTCAAAATTTCAAGCTCAGACTTCCTCTTAAACACCTTTTATAAGAGTCTAAGACCCTAAAATAAGTCACCAAAACAACACAGATATTTACTATTATTATATTCAATTGTTAAATAAATCATTACAGTCCGTGTGTAAAAATATCCAAGCAGGGGTGGTGATGATTTGATGATCAATCATCTGTCTATCACCAACTCAGTGCCAGTGCCTGCACTGTTTTTTGTTTTTTGGAGTCAGCTCTGCATTTTTGGTACATTTTCAGAACCAATCCTCATTCTGACAGGTCAGAAAACCAAAAGTTACAACTGCCAGCTTACAGCCAAAGTCAACAGATGGCATTAAGATGCACAGCCAGGTCTTGAATGTGAGGGCGAGCAATAGAAAAAGATTGCAAAGATATGAAGAGAGAAAAAAAGTGAAAGATCCAGACAGCAACTGATGACGGTGTAGGGCGAGACGGATGACGGAAGGCCGTCTCTCTCAAAGAGGGAAAAACTCAAAGCTCTTTCAAATCAGATGTCTGGTCTTTCTCAGGAAGTGCTTTTGTAACATGAAGACAGAAAAAGCATCACTGCATCAAGAGATTAAAGAGAAAACACTGCCATGAGCCATTTCAGTTTTTTTCACTGAACACTGACGTCTCTGTTTTTTCTGATATTTCTTCCATATGCAAATGTAGTAGTGTGGGAAGGAGCGCTATGAGACGGCAGAAGCTGTGAATTATAGATGCAATGCATTCTTTATTAACAGTAACTTCAGCACTCAGGGTAAAAATAAGACCGATTCATGGAAGTAGTTAAGCCTGCCTGCTTTATTTGCAGAGAAGTTAATAAGGGATAAGCACAGATAAATATATTAGCGTGGGGTTATCTGAAAGGGGCATTGTTGACATTTGGATGAAGCAGAAACAGTAATCAGGTGATGAGTGAGAAACCATTTTAGCCATTGCATACTTACACAGTGGGTTCTTCTTTACCTCGCGCTTCCTTTGATTGCCACGGCGGCTCCCTGCCCATCTCAGCTCGTCCTCCTGCACAGATCACACGCTCCCTCGTGCTTTTCTTTCACAGCAGCTCTTTTTTGTGTGAGTGCAGAACATCATTGTGGCTCCCTGGGGAACCAGGGCCTCAGCTCTCTCCTCCTTCATTGTCACCACTTTTAACTGTACAACATTTTTAAATCAGCGAGAAGCAAACGCAAAAATAACAGAAAAAAAACTAGGGTGTTAATACTTAACATTTCCTTAACCGCTTTTATCAATAAATTACCCAAACTATATCCATTTGTATTGCTTTGATTACACGCATGTTTGCTTGCAGCGTTTTAGGATGAGGTATTTTTTCTTAATCATTTTCTGTTGACTGGTGACAACTGCCGAGGTGTCCCTGTGGTTGATGGTCCCAAACAGGCTCACAAACTTCCTGACAGAAAAGGTAGTTAAAAAAAACAAACATCTTCAGACTTCGTGTATATAGTGACTGCTCAGGCTGGGCACCTGTAAAAGCAGTACTTTTCTATCGGAGCTGCGTTACACAGGTGTTGTTTCAGCTCCGTGTCCGTTGCGTGTCTGTTGTGTGATGGATTATTACTCTGTTGCTTGTGAAGCTCGCACACAAGAATTTCACTCGCATGTACTGTACCAGTGTACCTGCACATGTGACGTGACAATAAAAGTGATTTGATTTATATAACATGAAGACTTTGCCTGGAATGTTATTCACTATATGCAAATTATCATAAGCAGGTCACAATACCTCCAAATGTATGGAACTGTTTAAATATGTCTTACACAGCCTTACTGGTATGTTGCCAGAATTGCCTGTTCAGGGTCTCTTCTGTTATGCAGCCTCCTGTTCCTTTAGGCTACTTCTGCACTGCATTCTTGAACAGTCCTGGCTAATTGAAGGTTGTAAGACAGGAGGGGGCATACATATTTGTATAAAGCTACGCATTATTCTGTGTATTGGAATCAAGGGCTTCCTTTTGACTCGTAACAGCTTAGACTTGTGACAGCTGCAGCGCTTCCAAACAGAAAGTGCTTTTAGGGGAAAAAAAGAGCTGTGTTGTTATTGTTATTGCACATCTTCAGACTGCTCAGGCTTGGCGCCTTTAAAATCTTTTGTTGTAAAAACTTCTTTATAGGAGCTTTTGTTAGACAGGTGCCGTTCCACTTCAGTGTGTGCCTTAATAAAGGGCTTTGCCTGGAATGTTATTCACTATATGCAAATACGTGTATTTGTAATATACTTTTTTTGACTCAGTGCCATTATGCAGCTTGCTGTGTCTTTGGGCTACTTGTGCGCTACGTTCTTGCATTACCCTGGCTAATTGAAGGTGGGAAGAGGGGGGCTCCGTGCTGGTGTTTGGGGCATTCACCTCAAGTCACTTTGCTGTTCAGATATAGATCAGTGAACTCATTACACAATAGGACAGTTGACTGTGAGCATCCAGTATCCTCAGCAGATTTCCTGTTGTTTTATGATTTAAAACTAAATGCACAAGCTGATGAAAGAGCTCTTTTTAGTTTTCAAAGAGACACGTGGAGTAACGTACAAAGTCTGACCAGCACAGGCCCATGGGCTCAGTGTCCTCCTCAGTCATGCTGGACGCCACAATTGCTACAGAATCACTACTGTGAATCGAATAATAAAACTACTGTGAATTGAATAATAAAACTGAGCTTGCACTGCAATAACTTACCAGTGATTCAATTCAGTTTATACTGTAAAGTAAAAACCCTAAAATATTAGAAAGAACAATCACACATTCCCCATGAGCAAGTACTTGGCGACCTTGGGAAGGAAAAACTCCCTTTTAACAGGAAGAAACCACTGATGGAACCACACTCAGGGAGGAGCAGGGACCGGTTGGGGGTGAGAGGAAAGAGAAGAGCACAGAGGGAGGCAGAAAAAAAGGCAAACTACTGAGAGTCAGAGTTTAAGAACTGCTAATGATTAAATGCAGTAGTGAAAAGAAAGAGTGACCAGTGCATCATGGGAAGCCCCCAGCCGCATAAGCCTATTATGTGTGTTTAAGTTTTTCATTACTAAAATCGTATCAATTAGTGTAACTTATAATTGAAGCGTATCAGTAGAATTCAGCTGAGGGGCTCACAGTGACGTTATTGGGCAGGCCTGGACCCCTGAGGCCCGTCCAGTTTGGCTCAGTGGCGCTATGCAGCCTCCAGCGCCTTTGGGCTGGTCGCTGCATTCTTGCGCGGTCCCGGCTGATTTAAGGTGGGAAGAGGGAGCTCCGGGCTGGTGTTTGGGGAGCAATAATGTCAGCTTGATTAAGCAGGAAAAGTTTTTAGAGCTGCAGACAGATGGAAAGCTGACTCCCACAGAAGAAGCTCGGGCGGGGGTGAAAGGGCAGCCTTAAATCGCGGGTGGGGCGGGGATGAGGTATGGCTACTTTTAGGGCCTCACATGCAGCAGGAAAATGAAACGTTTGATCTCCAGCAGCCGCTGCAGGGGTCACCCCAGCGGGGCGCGAGGACACGGGGACAGCTGTATGCTAATGTGCGCCCGCGCCGGGTCCACGCGGTCGGAGGAGCGGCACGAGCGTGTCGCTGTTCCTCTTTGACAGTGTGTGTCTGGACTCGCGTGAGGAGCACATTTGTCTCCTTTATCATCATTTATTTATGAATTTAAGCTATTATTTTCCTGTCGACATCGTAATGCTGCTGGATGTCAGTGTGATAAAGATGAAGATACTTGGCATCCTGAGCTACACGCTGGTGAGCCTTTATTCATTTATTTAGCCTGAAGTTTTGATGAGAGCTTCTGTTCGACTCTTGTACGCTGTGTTCCTTTTTTCCATTGGTGAACAGACAGCAGGTTTAAAAGTTTAAAATGCAACAATTAGTTGCATGAGGGGAAACTGGAGTTAAGGGAAATGCCAACACGGGTGTTCCTCCAAATGTTCTTCTGCCTTTTATTCTGTAAAGTTGGTGCAAAAACGCTCAGTTGGAGAGCCTACAACTAGCCTGCTGCTCTCCAGCAAATATGTCTTCATCTGTGCGCATAAGTGGCTCTTGAATCATTTGGAAACACCTCCAGGTGTTTGGCCGGTGGAGAACCAAGCTGTTGTACCACATCCCATCACGTTTTTGTTGCTGGCATTGCTGAAGAATTCATGGCAGTTCACCTACTTATCTTATGTCTGAATCCGTTCGTTCCAGTGAATGAGAGGGGAATTTTTGTTGCAAGGAATCAGTGAAAATGCTTTTATGCTTTTAACAAAGCTAAAGGAAAGTGGAAAATTACAGAGGTTTCCCTGAGTAGAAAGTATGTGTGCCTACTAGTCTGCCATACTTTCAATACTCCCTCAGATCAAAGTGTCACCTAAGATAAGCGAACCTGAGCTTCAGCTCTTATTTCACAATCTGTGTGCTTTTGTCCTTCACTTCGCTGACCAGGTGGCATCTGACTTTAGAGACCCTTCTTGGCTAATCTTAGATATACAAATAGGTACAAAAGGTTTAGCTGAATGGTCGAAAAATCCTGGCACGATCTTTAAATGTAAACTAATAGTGTTGTGGAGAGGACACTGATTATTGAGGCGGCACAGCTATTGTATGAGCCCCCGATAAGGTTACGCAGACATTTGTTGTGGACTTTACGCTGATTGTTTCACACAAACAATTACTTCATATGTTCTCTTCGCAGGATTTTTCCTATGATGACCCTAAGCTGGAATTCAATGTGGATGCACCCAATGGTGTGGTTATGGAGGGCTACCTCTTTAAGAGGGCCAGCAATGCATTCAAGACCTGGAATAGGTAAAATGCAAAGTTACGATATATAACAAAATAGAATCGAGGTTAGCTTACAAATCAGCCATAACCTGTTCATATGGAAAATACACTAATGTGACAAGATGGGGGTAAAAACCTCATCTTTCCAACTTTGATTGCCTGTGAGCTCTCAGATTTCTATGCAGAATAACTGAAGAAGGAATGTGCTTCGTTGAGCTCTACTAAGTCAGCCGATTTCATTCCATTGGTTCAGTACTGAGGGTAGACTTCAGCATTTGAGTCAGCCTATCTCTGTCAATCTAACAGTCTGATTTCATACCTTCAACCCCCTCCAGGCGGTGGTTTTCTATACAAAACAGCCAGCTGGTCTACCAAAAGAAACTCAAGGTACAGTCTAATTTTGTAAATGTAAATCTATCGTTTTGGGGTCCTTATGCTAGGATTTTGTCACCACTCTAGCTAACCTACACAGTTTAGAATTCTTAATTCTATTTGCCACCATTTGTATAATAGCAGGTCAACCAATGTCTTGTCTTTCCTGTCGATCCTGTCACTAAGCTTTGTTTTTCTGGCACTCCCCTTTTTCAATGGCAGGATTCTTTGACAGTGGTTGTTGAGGATTTGAGGTTGTGCTCAGTCAAACCATGTGAAGATAATGAGAGGCGGTTCTGCTTTGAGGTGGTTTCACCCACTAAGTAAGTGTGTGTATTTCACTCCAGAATAAGCTCAACTTTATTTTTTTCAGATTGGGACAGACTTAAGCTAAAATATTAAACAGATAAAGATGTTTATAACTAGTTTCTATAAACCTTTAGGAGCTGTATGCTGCAGGCTGAGTCTGAGAAGCTGAGGCAGGCATGGATCCAGGCCGTCCAGGCAAGCATCGCTTCTGCTTACAAGGACATCACCGACAACTATTACATTGAGGTGAAAACAAACACATGACCACATACAGTAACACTTACACAATCCTGTTACGCAAGCCTTTATTTTTTCTTAGATCTTACCGAGTCTCCATCGCTAACTTGTAACTCCATCTTCACAGCGATTGGACCGGACTGCCTCACCCTCCACCAGCAGCATTGACTCTGCCAGTGAACCCAGAGAGAGAGGAGAGAGGGCTGATAAGGGAGTTCGGGGAGGAGGAGAGAGCCTCCTCCAGCGGGTGCAGAGCCTGCCAGGCAATGAGCTGTGCAGTGACTGTGGCCAAACGGCTCCCTGCTGGGCCTCTATCAACCTGGGAGTGCTGCTCTGCATTGAGTGCTCAGGGATCCACAGGTGACTGTACACTAAGGGCTGAAGTTATTGTGCAACAATCACACAGACCCTGTGGACTGTTTTAAAGACCCTGAAATACATGATGTAGGAGGCAGTCGAAATTCACAAGAAGTGAGTCGTTTATTTTGGCTGACTTCCAACAGGTGAAGCCACAAAGGGGAGCTCACGCAAGCAAACAGGCTGAATACACAGACAACATGACAAAGAACATAGATGAGACTAAGGCTATAAGTAAACAGAAATTCAAACATATAATGAAGGTCTAAAAAGAAATTAGGAGCTCAGAAGTATACTAACACAATCTAAATGATAGTCATGAAAACAAGACCAAAACCCATGATAGTCATGATAGACTGACCCCATCCTCATTCCCCTGCTAGGTTGCACTCACACAGCCCTCAATAATCTTATACAGAGCATTAAATTCATAACTTTTTCCTAGTTTGTGACTACATTGTAGAAGTGGTGACACACTTCTGCTCACATACTTATTTGATTAATTAACTTGTTATTGAGGAAGCGTTGGAGAAAGCGTTTTGGGCATGGATGACAGTCATGCCACATGCATACGTGGTCAAATCAAACTGAATGCCTGCAGTGAACAAACCAGGCAAACAAACTGGACTTCAAACCTGCTTTGTCACTTTGTTTTCTCTGTTGTCTCTGGTGAGTTTTTCCAGATTGCCCAACCTTAAAATAAAACTGTCCTAGTTTAGTAAGGCTACTTACAAAAAAACAAAGAAAAGCAATTCCTTTTCAGGGAAGAGAACAACACGTCACATGTCTGTGTGACTGACATTTGACCTGCTTCGGCTTGTTTTTAACACATGCCTGTTTAATGTTCTGCATTCACGCATCCCGTTACATTCACATTCACGGAAGTGTATCAGTTCTTATCAGTGTTTTTATAGACTTACTTACCAGTGTTTTTATAGACTTACTTATCAGTGTTTTTATTGACTTACAAAAGGCGTTTGATACAATTGACCATTCTATATTAATGAATAAACTAGAGAGATATGGCATAAGAGGGATAGCATATAAGTGGATGAAAAGTTACCTGGATGACAGATATCAATATGTTGAAATCAATAATGTAAAATCTAATCAGTTGAAGGTAACTTGTGGTGTTCCTCAGGGCTCTGTGCTGGGCCCTAAATTATTCATATTATATATAAATGACATATGTAGTGTTTCCAAACTGTTAAAATGTGTATTGTTCGCTGATGATACCACTCTGTATTGCTCAGGTAAAGACCTAGAACAGCTTCTGACTACAGCGGAAAAGGAGTTAAATATATTAAAAAACTGGTTTGATGTAAATAAGTTATTGTTAAATATAAAGAAAACAAAATTGATTATTTTTGGCACTAGACAAATGAAAAATGTATCTAAAATCAGGGTTAATGGAATTGAAATTGAAAGAGTGTATGAAAATAAATTTCTTGGAGTGATAATTGATGATAAGCTGAGCTGGAAGTCTCATATAAATCATGTGACAACAAAAATGTCAAAAACCATTGCTATTCTCTACAAAACAAAGCATGTCCTGAACAAAAAATCATTATACACACTTTATTGTTCTCTGTTGCTTCCATATATGACTTATTGTCTGGAGATATGGGGTAATGCATATAAAACAAATACTCTTCCTATTTTCAAGTTACAAAAAAGAGCTATAAGAATTATAAATCAATCAAACTATATAGAACCAACTAACATTTTGTTTATTAATCTGAATACCCTAAAATTTTATGATTTAGTCGAATATAAAATGGCACAGATAATGTATAAAGCACAAAATAACTTGCTTTGCCGCAGTACTCAGAAGCTGTTTAAAGTCAGAGAGAGTCAATATGACTTAAGGGGAACAGATGTCTTTAAAAAAAACAAGATAAGGACAAACATAAAGCAGAGATGTGTTTCTGTTAGAGGAGTTAACCTGTGGAATAGTTATGACAGTGATTTAAAAAGGTGTAGTTCATTTTCCTTGTTTAAAAACATGTTTAAAAATAGAGTATTAGAAAAATATATTAATCAAGAATGAAAAGAGCAAAAATAATAATTCTGAAACTCTTGATTGTTTTGCTTTGATGTAGTTATCTAAGGTGGAAAGTTTTTTTGTTTGTTTGTTTGTTTTTGCTTTGTTTTATTCTTTGCTTCGAGCCCTGTGTACAGGAGCTGCATGCAAAAGATTTTTTGTTAAAAGGGTTGGCGTAATAAGCAAATGCTTCAGCCAATACCTTTTGATTAGCCTTGTCTCATGATTTTTTGCTTTGTGGTAATCTTTATTTTGTATTCTGTATTCACTGAGATATTTAAATGCTAATCAATAAAATCAATCAATCGATCAAAAAAGTTCTTTTTTGATATGTCAAACTTTCCATCATGTATCTTTATCAGTCAAATCTGTATCCATAAAAAGGCTGGCTGCACTAGAATTACATTTAAATAAATGCATATGAAATATTAATAAGAAAAACAAGCACAAATCTATGGCTTTTCATACTGGATTTGTCGCGTTTGTGTATATTTTAAGTAATAAGACAATACTGTTTTTACTCCAGGGTCTTATGAGCATATCTTCAGACATCTGCCGCCCCAGGCAGTTTAAATAAAAGTAGCAAAAGTAAAATTGTGCTAAGATCTTTCGGTTGGATAAAAACTCTTTTTAAACTATTTTTCTTGTTTCTTTCAGGAGTTTAGGGGTCCATTTCTCTAAAGTGCGTTCACTGACGTTAGACTCGTGGGAGCCAGAATTACTTAAGGTGAGCCTTCTGAACGCTTTGCCTACAGCTCATCCTCTGCCATGTTTTTTCCCCCAGCAGAGTTACACGTCTTATTCCTTTAGTTCATTGCTAATGCAATTTTAATTAGCCCTTTTAAAAAAATGTTCACTTTCTGTGTTTGTTCTCTTATCTTATATTTAGCTGATGTGTGAATTGGGGAATACTGTGATCAACCAGATTTATGAGGGAGCCTGTGAAGAACTCGGAGCAAAAAAACCAGGCCCCTCCAGTTCAAGGTCAGTTTCCATCCAGCACAGTAATTTTTCCAAGACTCTAAAGATACCTTCTACCTTCTTTCTTACGGTCATTTACTTCCAGACAGGAGAAAGAGGCCTGGATCAAATCTAAATATGTGGAGAAACGCTTCCTGAAGAAGATGAGTGGCAGCGAAGCGCTGGTGGAAGGTGAAAGGAAGTCCCGCCCTTGGACAGTGAAGAAATGCCAGCGACACAGCAGCTCTGTTCGGGCACCCAACAAGGCTCGTAGGAAATATCACCGATATGAACCTGGCAGCGCCTCGCCGGCAAACCTCTCGGCAGGTCAGCGTGGGGACTTGTGATGTGGTGATAGAACCAAACACACTGCGAAGCCCAGACTGAGCTCTTGTTCTGATCTTTTGTTCTCCTGCAGCAGCTGCGGCAAAGTTTCGCCGGGACTCACTGTTCTGTCCAGATGAGTTGGACTCACTATTTTCCTACTTTGACACTGGCTCTGGTCCTCGCAGTAAGTCCACTACACAATGTGTTGATACAGGTACAGTGCATTGTTATTCTAGACATTAGAGAAGATTTAGGTAAAGGCTCCACAGTGAAACTCAGAAACTGAAGTTCTTATAGCAGTTTTCCACATATTTGTGATTTCTTGTGCAATCCGACCAATAATCTGTCTTTATGTAATTCAGTTTGTGCTAAGTAATGATTAACGTGTCCGTGGCTTGGCAATGCTTGGCCCTGCAGGTCTCAGTAGCGACAGCGGCCTGGGAGGAAGTACTGACGGGAGCACAGACGTCCTGGCCTTTGGCTCAGTGGTGGACAGTGTAACAGAGGAAGGTACGTGTGCTTGTGGGCTGTGTGCCACCAGTGTAAGTAGTGTAATCATGTTACATGTACTTATATTGTCGCTCATTCTCATGTTAAATTATTCACACACAGAAGAGGAGTCAGAGGAGTCTTCCAGTGGTGAGGTGGAAATTGAACAGGAAGTATCATCAGACCCTGAAGACCCAAGAGAACTCCACCCCGGCGCGCTCCTATACCGATCCTCCCGACTCCACAACTTGCCGCTCATGGCGGAGGCTTTGGCACACGGTGCTGACGTACACGCTGCTTGCGAGGAAGAGGAGGGCAAAACGCCACTCATTCAGGCTGTGATAGGGGTGAGACACTGTGATTAACATGTGTGGGTGTTTTGGTTTGGATAAAGTGATGTGGATGTAAATCAATAATTTCATTTATTAAATTAAGTTTATCTGTTTAATTGTTAAGTGACTTCAGACCAGTGCCCTTGACGTCAAGTGTCATGAAGGTGCTGGAGAAACTGGTTCTTGCCGGCTTTGCTTGCAGGTGACACATGCTCTCCACCCTTTTAAGCCAGTTTCTTTTGAGGGTGGATGTGTACATGCTGCTGCATGTCTCTCCCACCTGGATGGTATGGATGGTACTATTGGCATTGTGAGAGAATTGTGGGGTTTGGGGGTTTTTTTTTGTTTTTTTCCCTCCACATCTTTAATACCATCCAACCACTTCTAAGTGAGAAAGCTGCTCAGAATGGGTGTCACCACTTCTACTGTTCTGTCAGAGAGGCTTCAGTTTGCACAGCTGGTGTGGTGGTTAGTAATACTCAGGCATCACAGGGGACAGTCCTATCTCCATTCCTGTTTACTTTGTTCCCCGCAGGTTTCTAGTACAACAGTGACACATGCCACATGCAGAAGCTTTCTGACACTGTAGTAGTTGGAAATCACCTCCTCCTTTTCAATGGTAGCGAGACAAAAGAAGTGTTTGACTTCCAGAGGAAAGAAAAATTGTAACTAGGCCCATTAACATCATGGGTGGAGTGCCAGATATGCCATCAGGATCAACAGACAGACTGATTCACATCATTGGCCAGAACCTGGAGGCATTTGAGTCATCAGCTCTCCTCCACACTACAGAAGCAGCATAGCTCCTTCTCCCTCAGACTTATTCAACCCCTCGCTATGCGCCTTTTCAGGAAATCATTCCTACCGTTCTCTATGAAACTGTAACTCTTCTTGACAGGTGAACATGTTTGTCAGGCATAAGTTACCACACATATTTCTGCATTATACCTTCTTGAAGGTGTTTCTTGAGTTTAAAATATCCATATTATTTATTAATGCAATTTATACACTCTTTTTTTTTTAAACTCTTCTTTAAATTAACCTCATTTTTATTTCTTTTTTTTATTTGTTTTGTTTTGTTTTTTTATCACTGTTGGGTGTATATTTAGTGCAAACTTTCTATCTCACAATATAAGGCCCTCACTATGCGGCAGTGGCACTTTTACTATGTTCTGTGTTTATTATAGATTGTGGTTTTATTGTAATTCTTTATCCTGGTGCTGTAACACAATAATCTCTCTTGTGGGATAAAAAAAAATCTTTTTATCTGGACTGTCTACATTAAAAAAAACATCTGCAGTCATAAACGATTAAAAACAAGAAAGACTCTCCACGTAAATGTATCGTCTGCCATTATAAACACCGTAGACTTAAAACTCTCCATCTGTCTCTTTGTCAGGGCTCCTTGATAGCTTGTGAGTTCTTGCTACAGAATGGGGCCGATGTGAACCAGAGGGACATGAGAGGCAGAGGCCCACTGCATCATGCAACCTACCTGGGGCACACTGGGTAAGAGAGACGTAGAAGTAATAAGCTGTGTCTGATAATCATTGTGTTCTAGCCTGTGTTTAATGTCATGAAATGTGAAATTATTAGGTAAAAGCTACTTTCAGCTGCTCCCTTCCCACAACGTGGTTACCACAGCAGGTGGCTCCACGTGTGTGAGTTTTACGTTAGTTTTAGTCCCAAAGGGGATTTATGTCTCCAGCTAGAACTGAACCAGCAGCCTTTTCTCTTGCCAAGCGAATTTGTAAACCATTGTTGGTACACCTAATATTAATGTACCAACAGCAGTGAGTACCTTTTGTTTTGAATGTGAAGAAATGCATGAAGTAATCTTTCCCTATAACAAAACTGAGCTGCCCAACCAGTTTTGATAATGTTGTTATTCTTTGACACACCATATTGTTTTAACCAGGAAAAACTACAGGAAATGTCACTGTTAAAAAAACCACACACAAAACGTCTTCCTCTGCTATGCAGGACAATCCCACGTGAAACTTGCCATCACAAGTAACTCATCGCTTTAAAGTATTTGAAGTATTTACATTTGAAACTGCTTAAACTGAACCTATACATTCAGACTAAAGTATGAAGTACAGAGATAAGCAAATGATGAATGGAATCAGTGAATACCACATCAGTAAGTCATCACATGTGCAAGCCACAAAATCTGCCATGTCACTATTGCAGTGCTCAAGTGGACCATTTTATTTTTTGACTCTGCTAGGGTGGCATTTAAAATAATCCTTCTTTATCTTACTGTCTGAAACAAGCTGTTTTAGCTTCTCTTCTTTTAAGCCAAGCTTCTTGTCATTGGCTACCCTCAATAAACAGATGTTATGAACAGCAAATAGGTGGAAATATCCCTAACATGATGTGCTTGACATGATCATATTGGAGATATCCACTCTATGATACCATTCAGAGCCTTTGGTGATGTCTAATATAAGAATCAGACAGGAAACGAGGGAATGGGGCGCAGCAAATGCCCACGAGTCAGACTGGGACCCGGGCTGCTACACTTCAGCCTTATAGCATATGGTCAACCAGTGAGCAAAACTGGGACCCTGTAGCTTTAAAGATCTTTGTTTGTCTTTCCATCTTTGTTTGTACAGGCAGGTGTGTCTGTTCCTGAAAAGAGGAGCATCGCAAACAGAGGTGGATGAGCAGGGTCATGATCCTTTAAGCATCGCTGTCCAGGCTGCCAATGCCGACATCGTCACCCTGTAAGACACTCTATGTAATGGTAGCTGATCTGGAAGAACATGTATTACTTCATGGTTTTGCTGAACAAGCAACTAACCTGGCAAAACATCAACAATTTAAATGCAGTCAGCTGAATTTTTTCTCTCTGTGTACCGTATGATTGATCCATGCTTTAATCCATGTGACTAAATTAACTGCTTGCACCAGACTGTTTTTCCACTTGTAAGCACTGTGGATAAACAGTTAAAAAATAGTTTAAATCTTTCTGATGTTACTATGAAAGCTTGTGTATCCATCATTGGTGGCAAAGTCATAACAGTTCTTTTCTTACCTTCCTCCCTCCTCTCACCCTTTCCTTATGTGAATCCTTTCACTCCCATTTTCTCACCTTCTATCATCTCCCTTTGTTCTGCCTCGCTACTTCCCACTCCTGTCCTCCAGGTTGCGTCTAGCTCGGATGAATGAAGAGATGCGAGAGGCAGAGGCGGCTCCGCTGGGTCAACCAGGTCAATACCCCACAAGCAGCCCCACTGAGCAGCAGTATAGGAAGTGCATCCAGGAATTCATCTGTCTCAACATAGACGAATGCTAGTGGTCACTTCTGTACCGTGGAGCAAAGCGTGTGCTCTATTTATAAATCTTCCTCCTGACTGAGAAAATAACATATTCGTGTAAAAGCTGCCCCCACACCCTGATCACAAGTCAGTTACTTCCCCTAAATCTAAGCCTGCAGGCAACTTCTTATAAGCTGGGTGTCTGAATACAGAGTGACTATTGGATGCTTCGAGTCATAGGGAGCATCCCCGTGATGGACCTTTCTAACTCTACTGACTATCCAGTCACCTTCACCATCTTCCTGCTTCGCCACTATGTTTCTGCTTGCCATTATTTGGCACTACCAATGCTAGCTACACAACACAGCCAGTAAAATGGCATCAGCTTTCTTGGTGTTTCGCTAACAGGGTTATGCTCTAACTTCATTACATGGTGTGACCTCCTGTATGAGGGTGTGGGTGTTTTTATTTTTGTTGCCTAACAGCTCTTACCTCGGAAGAATCTCGCTGCATTAATCCTGTACACTTTATATCTATCCAGACCATCTGTATTACATCCAATGTACCCATCTCTCTTTCATCAGAGATGTAAATATGCATATTTAGAAGTTTAGAAACTGTGTACTGTGGCATGAGGTAAAACAATATGGTATTTGTTCCAATAACTAAAAAGAAAAGAGTAACTGACAAGCTGCAGTAGAGGTGGGCAGGGTAGTTTTACTGTGTATAAAAAGGGGGTCAGGAAGGAATAAGTGAAACTGTGACAAAAATGTTGAAGGGCTTGTGAGGAAGAGACCCTCACCTGCTTTGTAAGATACTCTGTGTCGTCATGAGTGAGTGAGTGAACAGGAGAGTGCACGTGTTAAAGAATACTGAGAGACAGTTAAATAATATGTAAAGGAAAAAAAAAAAGACTGTGCACTTTTCCCATATACAGAATTATCATTTAGCTTTTACATTGTTCTTGTCTAGTCAAGTTGTTGTCAATTTATTGTCTATTTTAATGATGTCTTTTTTATTTATCTTTCCAGAGGACCAGTGCAATGCATTATTGAATGCAGTTTTATATCAGCATTTCTGTTAATGATTGTCATTTCAATCTAAAATCCTTATTCAGAATTTATGACGGAGGTCTTTCGATATATTGTACACTAACAGCAGTCAGAAAACTTTCAAATGGCCTTAGATTACAGAGTACTTTCGTCTTGGCAGTAAAACATGCGCCTTCTCATTAGATTGTGCAAGCATATCAATGGAACTTCTGATGGTACTGAGGAAATTCTGAATTGACAGTGACTCATTATTTGAGCAATAACCATGGAAATAGTTCAGAGCAGTGAAGAGATGCAGAAACGTAAAATTGCATCATGGAATTCACTTCCATTTATGGAACATGAAACTATAAAAATCTCTCCAGTTTCCTGTCAATGGTAATATTACAGGAAAGTATTCGTGTTATGGTGAAATTATGGAGCCTCTTTTAAAAACTCGTGTCGTGACAGGACTTGCATATCTAGGTCAGTGCCAAGAATATCCTCTGTATGCTTTGCTAGATTTTTGGAAGTTTGACCTTCTTTGCATCTTGAGCATGATGAATATTTTTTCTATAATTTGATCACTTTGTGCAGTGCAGTCCTGTCAAAAAAAGCATGTACCAATATGACCTCTCTGGTGTCAGAAGTTTCTTCCTTTTTGCACCTCTGTGCCATTGTTTCATCCACACACGAATCTGTGGTGACTTTTCTTCTTTTCTTTTCATTTCTTTCATTTTTTTAAATACTGTGGTTTTATTTTCCTCTGCCAAAGACTTTTTTTTAAAGGGAAAGTGTCTGACACTGTTGTATAACATCATGTTAAAAAAGGAAAAAAAGAAGAATTGTTTTGGGTATATACAGGATACTCTTACCATCCTTTCTGAGTTGTGAGAGTGGTAGAAACACTGTTGGTGCTCACATGTTCAGAAGATGTGACTTGCCTGATAGATGCAATAGTTCAATGTACTGCAAGTAGAACCAGTCTCGGGGGGTGATGTGAAGCTACTGTGACCAAACTGTTAAGAGCTGTCGCCCTCGCGGAAGTATTAAATATTGTGTCCATTTGTGTGTAGTATTGACTTAAGAGTGGTTAAAGGCGCAAACATGCTGTAAATAGTACACTTGCATATTTTAACTTAATGCTAACTTCCTGCCTCTCAGCATTCGGTCACAGATTCTGTTTAATGTTTGTTTTTTCATCGTCTTTGAAAAACAGCCGGTCGGGTAGAACTGTGACACGGTTCTGAATTACTTGCGGGGGTTCTTCTGTTTACTGGCATTTGGATATCTTTGGAATACTCTCTTCCATGTCTTTAGAAGCACTAAGGGGAAAAAAAACAAAATACATACAATAAAACTGAGAAACTGAAATGGATCTGTTAACCCAGCTGCCTGCTTCTTATTCTCATTGCTGTTCCCTCGCTCATCTTTTCTGTGTAACATTCTCCCAGCATTCTTTTTCCAGATGATAGCTGCTCTAATTTATCGAATAATAATAAATACGGCAGTGGTTGTAATCCATAGATATAGCCAGATGCTGGGAGAGTGCTACTTTACAGAATACTCTGGTGTGTCTTTGGCAATTTACAAACTTTTGGTAGCACTTGGCTTATTCAAAGCAATAAACCGATTAGTCTCATGTTGTGAAATATCACTGAGGTGTACACGTGGATCCCTCCAGACTCTGCTATTTAAGGATAACTTAAGCATTCAGAGTCTTATGGATATTAAAACAGTGCTTCATCTTCTTGCCTGCAGCAGCAACACTGTGCCTTGAATAATTCAGTGTCTCCAGTGTGTAAAACATGTATGTGCTCTCACAAGCGTTGTCACACCATCCCTGAATAAAATGTCCTCTCTAATTCCTTCGATTTAACACTAAAGACAAATGACACATGTCCACTTGAGGAAATAACCACTGACTGACATATCATTGCTTCTATTACCACAGGACGTACCCCGAGCAGCAGGAGAGTAAAACCTAAGGATGTTCGGGATAGAGTGAGTGAAGCATCCTGGGCTGTCTTGCTGTGGCACACTAGCGTGATACTATGATTTTTTCCTGCTCTGGTGGTTGCGCTTTAACTTGAGGTTCTTGCTCTGTGGCCCTCCCCCCTCCTATTTTTATGGATAAGCTTGGAAAACATTTGCTGTGATAATGCTGCCAGTCTTTTCCCTTTCTTATAAATGAGGAACAGGAACATTGCCTTAAGGAGGATGTGCCAAGACAACTACAATACAGGATTTATATAGTTAAACTGTAATTTTGACCATATTCAATGCGAGTTGGTAAGTTAAAAAAAAATGAATGTCTGAGCCATGAGTGGACAGGATGCTCACCACTACTATTCCACACTTGCTATTGAGTATCCAGGAATCCCATTTAAGAGGAAATAAAGGTTTTTTACTTGTACATCCCATGATTCACAGGGCTAGGCTTAGGAGCTACGCAAAAATATGAGGCTGTGGGCACTTTTCTTTTTCGTGGGTATGCAAAGCAAGCATTAATCTGATCTTTCTTCCTTATATTCTTGCTTATATACGGTACTGTACAAAAGTCTTGAGTCACCACTTGTTTCTTAATTTGCTTCTAATAAACCAGACTTTTATGTTATTTTCAAAAATGTGGTCAATAGTTCAAAGTTCATCAGCTGCTTTTTTGCTGAACTTTACTACAGTTTTTGTGCCTCACAATTTCCAATCAACACTGATGATTCATTCAAGTATAAAAAGGCTTCTGACTTCAGGGATGTGCCAGGCTTGTCTTAACAGACAACTTGCCAAACAACCAATTTTAAATTTTATTTTTAGTCACTGTGTTTCTGACAAATGGTTAAAATCATTTGTTGTAGATAAAAACATTATTTTTGCACCAATGAGGTGATTCCTGAAGAGATATTAGCTGGAAACTTAACGTATGTCCACGTGGCTTTCAGCATGCGCTTAAAATGTTGAGGAAACGGGACAAGAAAGGATTTGATTAAAAAAACAAAACAGATGAACAGAATCTGAAAGTCATGTGCTTAAGAAACAGGTTAGAAATACAGCATAGGCCCAGCCCAGGCTCTGAGATATGCACCTGACCCTTCATTTGATCCCTCTACTGTTGAATGAAGCCTCATCATAAATTGTCTCAGTGCAAGAGTGGCTAGATTCTTAGGAAAGGAAAACAGGTAAAGAAGAATGACATACGCCAAATATACAAGAATTGGACTAAAAATCAGTGGCGACATTTTTGAAGGAGTGATGAATTCAAATTTTATATTTTTAGTTGGTGTCAGTGAGTGTCTACAGCATTGTCATGGTTGGACATTTCAGCCAGTGATGTTTGGGATCTTGTCAAAATTGAATGAATTATGAACGCAGAAAAATACTGTCAGATTTTGACCCACCATGTAATGATGACAGCTTCATTTTTAATGCTTACAATGATCTCAACCACACTGGCAAAGCATTGCTAGATAGAAAAACTCACAATGAAACAGTATTAGGCATAGATTAGTGTTACCAAAAGAAAAAAGAAATGAGTGGTGTCTCAAGATTTTTTCACGGTAATGTATCGCATATTCTAAAAGAAGGTTGGTAATTCTCCATGGTGCCCTGCATCGGGACAGATCCTTGACTTTAGTGTCCACTGTTTCAGGTGACATCTCCTTCACTGATGTCTTTCGCGAGTTTTCTCTCCTCGCGTCTCTCCATCCCGAAAAGTTGAGAAGAAGGAGCTTACAGTTCAGCAGCTGTAAGAAGCCAAAGTGATCACTGCTGACCCCTCACTTCATCCGACCTCTCTTCAGTCACTTTGGAATCAGGCAGGAGGCTGCTGCGTTCGATTAGAAGACATGTTGGTCCTGCAAAGTGAATGCTCTGGGAATGAAAAAAAGAAAAGTCAAATTCCAGCAGGGACAAGTTAAAACTACAGCAGACTTGTAATAGTTGTAATATTCTCTCGTAAATAAACTTGGTCAAAGCCAAACATTTCTATTGCCCTGATGTTTTAGCTGACTTACTCCAGTTTTGATAATGTTAGTCATCCAGCAGAGCTGACATTAACATTTGATGACCTTTAGAGATATAACAACAAAACAGTTCTCAACCTGTCCAACTAATAAGTCAACTCAACCTTGGACCTGTCTGAGCATGAACAATGGGACCTCTGGAGCTTGAGTTGGATAGGACATCATGTAGATGCATCATCAAAATGGAATCTGGGGAGCCTGGAGGTTGGGTCAGTGCCTTGGCTTGTTTTTTTGTGTTCCTATTTCTGCCAACAGGAAGTACAATTTCTTTATGTGCAACAGTTTTTGGACAGATGGTCATATGTGCAAGGAAGTCCTCATGACTCTCAGGACCCGAGTTTTCCCTGGAGAACAGTGCAATGCAAGAGGTGATGATTGTTATTTACTGTAATTTAAAAAAAAAAAAAAAAAAAATCCTCTCAGGAAGCAGTCGAGCTCCCCAAACCCTGGGTCTCACAGGCACACCAACAAAATAAAAAAAAAATAACACAGATAAAATAATCCGGGTTTGACTGTGTTTGCTAATGCTTATGCAAATATTTCCATAAGCTTAATGACGCTCTCTATGATGAGTAAATTAAACTTGACCTTTAAATTAAGTGAAGTAATCCTTTTATACCTATTTGTTCAGCATTTGTGATGAAATTTCTGATAAAATTATTTTAAGTGTTTTGTAGCTGATGGCAGAAGTCAAATAAAAAAAAATCTACTGAAATTATTAAATGTCTTGTGGAATGTTTTATGTTGTTTAGTCCGTGTTTTGTTTCAAATCCAAATTTAAGCACCAGCATAAAGTACCGGGAGGCCCTCTGAGCCCCTCGCATCAGACAGACCGCTGTGCAGTGTGTCAAGTGCTACTTGGCGATTGACTACAAATGTAAGTACGGATGTTATGACTAAAAGACAGCTATTGAAGGGTGACCGTGTTTGTAAGACGGTACTGGACTTCCAGGAGGATCGAGATTGGGCAGCTAGCGACAGTAAAGCACTTGCTAAGTAATGTTTCGACTGCTACAGCAGCGATGAAGAAGAAAACCGGAAGTGTAATTTTTCCTCCTGCTGGCGATAGCGTAAGCTACTTTGGTGTCATCGTCTTATCGGATTGGGGTTGGCAACAGAAACAACAACCTTATTTCGTGTCCAGCCACGAATACATATTTTCGTTGGGGTTTCTGGAGAGGTATGTGTGCACTACACATCCCGTAGTTACTAATAAAAGCGAGAGATGTCGCGGTCAGCTGTCGTTATACAATATACAATACAACTGTTCGTGCTAGTAGGTGCTAACATTAGCCGGTTAGCAGTGGCCTACGTTGGCTAACGTTAGCCGCTTGTTCTAAAATGCACTCAAACAGGAACCGACACCGGCTAGCATTAGCAAAGCCACCGTGCCAAGCTAGTCTTCCTGAACTGGCTTTACTGATTAAAATGTGGTGTGATTAAAGAGTGGTCAGACACATATGCAGTCCTTCTGTAGCCGAAGCTTGGTCCGTAATAGTTGTTTATTATTTGATTATCAGACTTTATGACAGGCACTGAATGTGCCAGAAATGCAACATTAGCCGCTAAGTAGCGGATTAGCCTCAGCCACATAAGTTGCGTTAAGAAGCCTTCCTCTTTATTAGGAAGCGATAATGACATAATTCTAGCACTGCTGCGGTCCACGTACTGCTTATTACATGTCAGCGTTTGTCCCCGTGACAGCAGGTCAGTTGACAGTGTCTGTTGTTGTCGTAATTTTCAATTACATGGGTTGACAGGGGAAGAAAGTTTAAAGTACATTTATATCCGTTGTGTAAGTATTTGGAGCACAATGCGTATTTTAACTTGAACGCAATACTTACTATACTCCACTCTCTGCTAAATGCTTACTTTTTCACTTGGCGAGGCAGTGTTGTATGCATATAGCATTAAAGCACCACAGCAGTGCTGTGCATGAGTTATAAAACAAACAGTCACAGCGCCATTAGAGAACAATGAGAGATGGGATAAATTGTTTTTAAAATTCGGTGCTTTTTGTAAGATGTACTAATTGGACAACTTCATCTTTTAGGAAAACAGAGGGGAAGTCATCACTTGATATTTAAACTTCACTCTGCAGCCAAAATTGAGCTATTTCTGCCTGTTTCTCCAGTTAGCGTTAGCATTTGCTAATAAATAAACAGAAGCCTGTACTGGTTACGTGTTGTTCAGTGTGAGATTTTACTGCCCTTCTCTGCTTTTGTTGTTGTTGTAAATTAACACACTGTTAGACTATTCAACCCGATATCACTCTAGTTGAAACACATTGAACATGTTAGGAACCTTAGCATTATTTTGAACAGTGGTCTTAGCATTAATAATCATACTAATAAGGCCAACACAACTGCATATACAACTTTCTAACAGTATAACCATATGAAAAAAAATTCTTATCTCAACTGGGAAATGGTCCATCCATTCATATCAGCCAGGTTAATGGTGTATTTGCAAGATTATCCAAATCATCAGCTGGATAACTTCAGCTTGTTCGAAATTAATTGGCTGCCACTGCAATACAGAAATGCCTTTAAAATCCTTCTGTTTGTTCCTAAAGCACTCAGTGGTTTGACCCCCAGTACATCTCTGACTCTGAGAGGTCTAGTTAGGTCTATAACCTAACTAGACCTCTCAGGTCATCAGGTGCAAGTCTGTAAACTGTTACCAGAATGAGATGAAAGTTTGCTGAGGGTACGTTTTGTTATAATGGTTCTCTTCTTTGGAACAACCTTCCCACTGACCTGATGTCAGGTCCAACTGTGTCTACATTCAAAACCAAACTTGGAGCCGCTTTATTCTTGCAGGCATATGATTAATAACTTTGTGTGTGTGTGTGACTGTTAACTTATCTAAAGCGCTATACAAATACAGGCCATTTACCATTATCTCTCTTATGTTGTTTTTATTGCCTTAAGAGATTGTAGAGCTACATAGTTTTTAAAAAATATTTTTATCCTTTGTGGCAAGCACATTTAACCTACGTGAAATGAAATGTACTATATAAATAATATTTGCAGTGATATGTTTAAGAGTTTATCAAATATTTAATAGTATTGATATTTAATAGGTCAGGTGACAGTGCTGGATGCACTGTAGGCAAAGTTTTTTGATCTGCTCTAGTTGAAGCTGCAGTTACCTTTCACAGGCATATTAGGGTTAAAGCTTTCCACTAGCCAGAATGATTCATTCAGAGTTCTTCCTTCATTCATTCAGTCATTCAAATCTATGCAGTCCAAAGTTCAGATCCATAGTAAAACAGGATATGCTTTGATTTCCTAATGTAAAGGAATACATCTGGACAGTGATGTCAGTGTAAAACCAGATTTATGCAATTCACTGTTTTTGTTTTCTCACTGTTCATGTTCTCTCAATCATCAGATGAACAACAACGGGAACAAAAGAGCTCCAACTACAGCCACGCAGAGACTTAAGCAGGATTACCTCAGGATAAAGAAAGACCCCGTGCCTTACATTTGTGCAGAGCCCCTTCCCTCCAACATCCTAGAATGGTAAGTTCTTCAGTCAGGAAATATTGGGACTTTTTGACTCTTGATGTCCGGCCAGGGAAGGGTGTTTAGGGCCATCGGCAAAGTTTAAAACCTGTGTATATTCTGTAGAAAAATAATAAACTAAACATTTAATGTGTAAAATCAGGCTACTGTTTTACACCAACAAAATTGAATCGTAGTTTCCAAGATGAACAGATTCACTTGTATTTAGCAGTGGATGCAGTTTTAATTCTGTTTTCAGAGCTTTAAAAAAAATGTACGGTGCTGTGTAAAAGTCTGGAGCCAGTCCTCATTTCTTTATATTTTGCTAAAAAAGTGACACCGGTGCAGCAATTTTTGGAACATGTGCAAACATAAATGGAAATACAGTATACAAGGCAAAAGTTTGCACAGTTCTGAGTTGAAATGCTGAAAGTCGTTATGTCTTGAATTCTTAGGCAAGCTTTTGTGTGTTTTCTTTTTCTTTAGGAATAGTTCTCTGTGCTTCTTGAAGGACATGGTGCAAAACTACTATTTTTATGACTTTTAAATTATGTTGTTGTTGTTTTTTGTGTATTTGACCTAAGAAATTGGAAGAAATCATCATTGTTGCAACAGGCTTCTACAGAAAATACTACCAGTTTGGGATTTAAAAAAAATATTTTTTGGCAGAGCCAACTAAAGAAGCGGGAACAGAATATGTGTTTTTTCCAACAGGCTGCTAATAACAAAGTCACTTTGAACCGTTGTCTCTTATGTGTGTACACAATACTGAGTCATCCCTTTTTCTACTGGAATGAATCCTAGGACAGTGTTCAGTAACTTAACAAACAAGAAAGCAAAAGTGAAAGTGAGTGAAAAAGCAACCAATGTTCAAAGATTTAAAAACACGCCTGTAGAACTATTCTGTCAAGACCACTTTGGTCACGTCAGAAAGACTGGTTCCTTGGAAATATTTATATTTTTAGAAGGAAAATGTATAGAAATGAGTGATGAGTAAAGACTACACACTACTGCACCTCAATAGTGGCGAATACAGGCTTAGATTTGAATGATAACATTGTTAGCTCTATTTCTGCAGTAGAAGGAAACCCATATGAATCATGACACTGTACAAATTGTATGACGCACCTTACGGGATGGCTTGTTGAATATCCCACACACTATCCTAATGATGATCAGGTATCGTTTCCTGTAAAACAATAAACAGGTTTTTGTTTTTGTTCGTTTTGTTTGATGCTCATTTTCCTTGTATTGGGAGATGTCTTAAAAATCTAGACCAGTACAAAAAAGACACATAGATAGTGGAGAAAAAATAAGATTGACCAAAAATGTTCTGAATACGTGACATTTAAATAATGAAAGAAATATGTAATTGAGCACTTTTAACACTTAGCTAAATATTAGCCATATAATTTGATTAGCATTTCTTGAATGGATGTTTATTAAAGAAATTAATGGTTTCAAATAAAGTCATAATAAGCGCTGGAATATGACATGGCCCTCAGTAGTGTGTTTAACTCTTAAAAGAAAAAAAACCTTATAGAAATTATAGAACCTTCCTGATTTCATTTGTGGTACAACTAACCTTCCTGATTTGTGATATTTTTATTGTAATTATTTAGACACGTGTGTGTTGATTCAACATGCCCTCAGTGAACAGTGCAGTACTGTGCAAAACTCATAATTCACCTCTCAGTTTTTATATTTTGCTTCCAAGGAGCCAGACTTATAATTTTTAAAGTGATCTGGAGGAGTAGTTCTCAAGACTTTTTGAACATCTTAAAATCTTTGGACACTCGTTGCTTTTTCACTTATTTTCAGTCCAGTTCTTGTTCTTTGTTTTCTTCAGTTTGCCTTTGTGTTACACCACTTACCACTGATCTATACTCATTCAAGCATAAAAGGAGTTAATGCAGCTTGCAATTAATGTGTATTGTTGAGCCCTCCTGTGTATTTTTTCACTGTATTTTTTGAATGGAACAGTGAGAGAATAAAAATCACCACCTCATATAAGGAGTAATAAGAGTAGCCTCAATATAAGGATTCACAAACGTCAGCAAATTCCAGGTGGGAGACAAAACTGTTATAATTGATGTGAGGGAAGGTGCGTAGAGGTAGAAACGTGAGGAAAAAATAAATTTGGCTCAAAAAATAAAACAAAAAAGACAACAACAAGTAGGGGACCTAGGAGGGGGAAAAGTCCCAGCAGTTTGTTTCTTTTGTATCTTGCATCATGTATGAAACACAGGCACACTAATTAACACGTAATTACCTTGTGGCTGCCATTGCCAGCAGCTGCCACTGTGTGCATTCAAGCATGAATGCCGGCAGCAGTGTTGGCCACTAGTGTAGGTTATGTTGAAAGCTCTACAAAGATTCAATGCAGAACAGACAACTTGGCAAAGTAGGCACTTTAAATCGTATCTTAGGTGCTTTGTGAGTAGCAGCCTGTCACAAAAAAACACGTCATTTGTTTTATTTGAATCTGTAAAATAAGTAGTATTTTATTTTAATTACCAACATGAGGATTTCCAGAGAGCTATTGGCATATCTCAGCGTAGTGTGCAGTGTGTTGTTAAAAATATTTGAGAAAAAATGGACAATTGGAGGATAAATGAGGAAGCAGGCCTGAAAATCCCAGTTAAGCAAGTATCTGGAAATCATGTCTTTGGAGACGGGGAACGATCCTGAAAGGATGTACATTTGCATATGTTTCAATAAATCACTGCATCTGAAAAATATAAAGAAATGAGGGGTTACACAGTAGTGTAATTTATTTCTGTAGTAGGTAATAGCACACCTGAAACAGTGGGACTTTAATGTTTTTTAATAGTAGTACATCATCGACCGTCGGTTCATATTGCTTTAATGATACTGTTATTATTTATAACTGAAAAGGCATGTCTTTGTACTGTCGGTGGGTCTTAAGTTGTTAATGATTCATGATTCATTGTTTTAATGCTTACTCCGAAACGAGTTGGCTTCCTGTGTAAGGCAGTAAATGCAGGATGTGCCCAAAGACAATAAATGACCTCAGACTTTATTCCTGTGATACTAAAGGAGGGTAAAGCATGCGGAACAAAAGGAATCTTAAATATAGATTGTAAATTGTGCACATCTGTTTTTTGATAATTAAATGGAAGCAGTGAGCTACTTCTTTCTACAGTATTTTAGTTTTCTTCTGGTCAGTTATTTGATGCTGTTCCTAGATGGAATAGCTCAAAATGTTTTTAAAATGGTTAATATATCACTTATGTACACAAACAGAGGGCAGATTTTCTTCTCAATCTTGATGTTCTCCAGCAACTTTGCTTGTCTTTAACATGTGTAGCTAGAGCAGCAAATTCAACATTTTAAGTTTTGAGTTTGTACACTTACTGGGTAGTGTGCACGCTCTGGTCTGGATATAAACGGAGGTCCTGAGAATGTTGGATTTTTTAAAAAAAATTTAAATTTAGATCTTAGATCACAGGATGAGAAACTGTGAAAGATCTAAATTTAAAAAAATATTTGAGGAAAAACAGTTTGATTCTGGGCCATGCCAGCAAGTCTAGAGATGACTTGTTTAGTCAAATCTGAAATAAGTGATTCACTTTTTTTGTTCCTCTTTTTCAGGCACTATGTAGTCAGAGGTCCTGAGAAAACCCCATATGAAGGTAAGAAATACTAAACACTAGAAAAAAAACTTGTGTTAATGTGTGAGTTTAGAGGAGCTAATAACTGATGACATCACCTCAATGGTGAGTCAGGTGAGTCTTTCTCAGGTTAGCTTCATACAGGATGACAAACCCCTTTTGGGTTTTTTTGCTTTTGCTTTCGATGTATCACAGTGTTGTATAACATATATTTATATATGTCATGTCTAATTTATAGGTGGATATTACCATGGAAAACTTATATTTCCCAGAGAATTCCCTTTTAAACCACCAAGTATCTACATGATAACGCCAAACGGGAGATTTAAGTGCAACACAAGGTAGGACTGTAGCTTCTTATTGCTCAGTTAATTTAAGCGTTACAGCTTTGAAAATGATTTAGGCTGCATTTTTAGAACTTGGTCATAAATGTTCCCGTTTCTCCACAGGTTATGTTTGTCCATCACAGACTTCCACCCGGATACGTGGAACCCAGCATGGTCCGTCTCGACGATCCTCACGGGTTTGCTCAGCTTCATGGTGGAAAAAGGACCCACTCTTGGCAGCATTGAGACCTCTGATTACACAGTAATTAAAACAGACTATCCTATTTGCAACATAATGACAAAAATGACCTGTTATGTCTCAGGTATTTCATGTCCTTTTTCTCTTTTTTTTTTTTTCCAGAAAAGACAGCTATCAGCCCAAAGCCTGGCTTTCAACCTCAAAGACAAAGTATTCTGTGAGCTGTTTCCTGATGTAGTTGACGTAAGTATAAGGGCTTTTTGGGGATTTGGGGAGGGGGGACGTTCATCAGCGACTGATTCCATCCCAATCTTCTCCTCCTCCTTTCTGCCAGGAGATGAAGCAGAAACAGAAGGCCCAGGAGGAGCTTAACGCCCGTACACAGCCTCTCCCCTTACCTGATGTGGTGCCTGATGGAGACCCCCAGCAAGCCCACTATGGCGTCCCAGCTCTCAACGGTGGTCCTGCCCCACTAGGGGGTGCTAACCCCGCTCCTGGCCAGCAGCAGGCCAATCGTAACCATGGACTACTAGGTGGGGCTCTAGCCAACCTCTTTGTGATTGTAGGCTTTGCAGCATTTGCCTACACAGTGAAGTACGTGCTGAGGAGCATAGCGCAGGAGTGAGAGGAGCCGGTGTTTTAGGGCAGCGCTCCCCTCCCCCTGCAGGTGAGCCAACTAGTGGACTCGACATTCTACAAACACACTACGTGGGGTGGGGAGGGATGTTCATTCCCGATCAAACCCCTCCACAACCACAACCTCCACCACCACCACTACTACCACTACCAACATGGACTTTGGAAGACAAAAACTCAAAGCCCACCTAGCCAGGAAGGACTGAGGGGAGGAGGAGGAGGTGGGGGATGGACGGGAGTGGCTGTAGAGCCGGGGCCGGGGAGACTGGAGGGGTTTATTAAAACGGTTGTGATCTACTCTGTGCTTCTGTGGTTTATATCACTTCTAGAAACAAACTTGGCTCATGGGTTGTGGGAGAGTGTAGCTCTGTGGGTCATTTTGTTGCAGACTTCACAGCAGACATTGATTTCCTTTGTGAAAATGAACGTTGCATAACTGGAAAACTTGTTTGTTAATTCTAAATTGTTTGCCTCTGCCAATCACTTCTTTAGAAAGCATTCCCATCTGCATTGTTTCCTGCTAATTCATTAGAGGAAATAAAATCCTCAGGGGATGAAGAGATGATTTGATCCAGCTCCAAGACTTTTTATTTTATTTTTTAGAGTGACATGAAGAGACCAAATAAATACAAGTCAAGTTTCGCATCATCCATTGCCTCGGAAAAACCTCAAAGTAATAGTTATCCTTTCCAGTTTGTGTGTCAGGGGTGTTACGTCTTCTGCTTTCTGTTTCCTATGAATGGGTTTGAATGCATTCCTGGTATATTGTTCAAAGGCTGCCAGGCTACAGTGCTGGGTTACATGCCGAGAATACATCAGTATAATTTAGTAAAGGTTGGACATGATAATAAGGACTTGCAAAATGAGTCTTTGGCCAAAATGAATAATGATGAATCGATTAATTCCCATCCAGGGAAGTATAAAAGGCAGATTCTGTGGATAGTGTAAGATCAGTAACTTTTAATAATCAGACACTATATGATAAACAAGCGTATAGCCACAAAACTATATGTGCACTTATATGAAAATGGATGTGATAAAAGAAAGCTCATGCTTGTTAGTACTTGTCAGTTTATCTGACTGTCTGAGATTCAGCACCGGTGATGCGTCACTGACTGACAGAGTAGACATAACTCCAGCCTTGATTTCTATTCATATATGCAGGCAGAGAGCATGAAGAAAACAAAAGTTGGCCTTTCATCCTGTGAAGCAGCTAAAGCTACGCGGTCAGAGTTAGATGCTAGTGCAGACGGTCTCTCCAGTCAACCCATGAGCCAAGCAGTGTCTGCACAAAAATAAACGGAGACAAGGACCTTCTTTTAATTTGGCTTAGCCAATCAGTATAGCAGCAATCTACATAGGATTAAATGAGGAGACCCATGCAGAGAACCAATTTTTTTGTTTCTGTATATTCCTTATATTTCTTTTTTTTAAAATCATTTTTTCCTCTTTGTGTTTTTGTTCTCTTTTATTTATAGAAGTGTCCAGCTTGTCTGTCGTGGTTCTGAGGAAAACACCTAGTGTTTTTTCTTAGGGCTGTGCAGTCAAACACGCGGTCGTGTTAGTGGTGCTGGCTCACGCAGTTGCTGATGATTTACTGTTGTGCATTGCATTTAGTAAAAGCTGGTTCTACTGTACTGCATCTAATGCTTCCACAGGAAGAAAACTCTGAAAGCAGAAGATTCTCTTGTCCGTTGCTCTTTTCTTGGCGCCATCTCAAAATAAGACCAACATGATGATGATAACGATGATTATGATGAGTGCGTTTGTGTGATTATACAGCAAATGCCCAAATTACCATGCTTCAATTAATCTTGTGTGGCATTGTCTCTGTTTTCATAGTAAATGCAAATAAATTTCCCTGCTCAGTGGGGCATTTAATAATAATATCTCTATTTGCTTAATGATTACGCGGTGGTTCAGTGGTCAGCGCTGTCGCCTCACAGCCAGAAGCTTCTGGGTTTTTGCAACTACCTGGTGTCTTTCTGTGGGACGTGCCTGTTGTGTTTTCCCCTGAGTGCTTCGGTTTTGCTGCCACCATAAACAAACATGAGTGTCAGGTTTTCTTTTTTTTTTAAAATTTGAAGTAAGTGCTTATGAAGAGCTTAAAGTTTGTAGAGTGAAAAACATGACTTCCATGTAAAGTTTTTTGAGGGTTTAGCCTATAAAAATAATACATAGGCGGAAGTCCATTCTGTGACAACATCATACACTGTTTTTATCTGCTGCACAGATAAAAATAGCTTAAAGGTTCAACAAAACTCAAGTTTATTTTCTGTTTAAAAAAAAAAAGAAGTCAAATTTAGGTCCTCGTGAAGTTTTAATAGTCAACAAATGGTTAATAAAACGAGCTATGAAAGATACGTGGATTTGCCTGCCTGCACACCCTTTCCATAGAGTGAAGTTCCACAGAATATTATTTACCTGAGGGCAAGACTTCCTTGGAAATGACACGGCCTCGTGATTAGGGAGGGCTTTAAAAAGCGTTCAACCAGCCAAACGGGCACAATACACCTTGTTCTGCACTCAGAGACGCAGCTCTCAGCAGCAAACAAGCAAGTAAGTATTTCTAATGATTCTTAGATGATTTTGTCACTGAGCATCTGTTAAAAGAAAAACAGAATTTCTTCACATTTCAGTTTTACATTTGTGAATATTTGATATTGTGTCTATTTCTTCCCCTCCACTCACCTATTATGTGTTTTTTCTGTATCGCAGGCCTCTGGTTAATGAAAAACACCCTTCGACGCATTGCTTATTCTGCATATCTGATACGAACATGGTCACCGCCGAGGAGCTCGAGTGCTGCGTGTGCTGCTACGAGTATTCACGCAGCAACAGGATCCCGCGGGTCCTCCACTGCAACCACACCTTCTGCGCCCCTTGTCTGGAGAGAATGTCCAAGCTGGAGGGTGTCATCTACACCGTCTCCTGCCCTCTCTGCCGTTGGATTACCTGCACCAGAGCCAGCCTGACTTTGCCAGGGGCTCTTTGGGTCAACACGGAAATCTGGGACCAGATTTCTGAGGAGCAAAATCAGAATGAGAACCATTCAGTGGAGGATTTGAAAGACCCAAAGTCTCTACTCATTGAGCACTCACTGTAAGTATAAGCTTCAGAACTGCAGTCCAGTTCCTCTGGTTTTTTGTTTTGTTTTTTTTTTTAGAGAAATTGTAGTCTCTATCTTACTTAGAGATCTCAATAAATAAAATTTCTCCTCTTTCCGTTTAGACCCGTTTCACAGCACTCTGGGTTGAGGCACTCTAGTTTGAAGTCCACACTCCTGAGGGTTTTCAGCTGCATGCCTCTGCAGAGCAGACGGCTGAGAAATTAACAGCAGGACTTGAACCTCTTACATGTTGTTTAATCGTGGACCAAAGTGTGCAAGACCGTAAAGTTTGCATGATCTGAGCTCCACGTAATGGACCTGCACACAGGGCTTCAGTGAGAGTTTGCGTCTTGTGAAGAGTGAAGGCCTGAAAGTCTTCCGTGCGACTTGACTTTGTGTGAACTTGACTGTGATTTGGAAGGCACTGAATCTGCCTCCATTTAAAGTTGTGACTGTGAACCTTTTTGTTGTTTTATATCAGCAACAACAAATAAGAAAACAACAAAAAAATCAGATCAGCACTGTGTTTATCTGAACAACGAAGATGATTTAAAGCACGATTTAATAATGCAGTTTATTTTATGTTGAAAAGTATTTTATTATTTATGTATGTTGTGTTTAAACTTTTTTGTCACTTAGCCTGTTTTATACATTTTTAAGAAAACTTTGTCATGTTTGTTAATTTTGTTCTATTTTAAGAATCACAAAAATGAAGGATTCTAACCTTAGAAATAAGATGTATTTACATAAATTATGTAACAAACACAGTGAAGTGCAAACTGTCTACTATGTAAATAGCCGCCTGTGATACAAACATGTTAATGAACATCATCTGTGAATAAAGTGTTTGGAACTGAAGGAGAATATGTTCAGTTTTCAATTATGGGAACCGTTTAATAAATGTTCAAAAGTATCCAGCGCTCATTGTTTTCTTTGCGTCTCTACTGTACTCTGAACTGATGTGGTTATCGACACCGAGAGCCAGCTATCTCTGCACATATTTTACTATGTTTCAAAAGTTTTTAAAGGATATAATCAGGGGTGCACATAAGTGGTCCGCAGGTGCGCATTCGCTGTCAAAATAAAAGACGCGCACCAGATAAGAAGTTGCAACGCGGGTTTGCGTACATATTAAAGGCACTGTATTTGTCCACTAGAGTGGGATTTTCACGGCATATTCTGCACCACATCTCTGTGCGTTCATCATTTGTTTGAAGACAGCTCACCTCCTGCAACCACTTTTCCGAGAATACGCGCTTCTTTTGCGGTTCGGACTCCTGACATTTCTTTGGAGGTGGAGGAACACCAAAGTAATTGCTTAAAGGAGCTTGCTTCTTCGACATCTTTAAGAGTTCTAAACAAATGTCTGTCCTCCTCCAGAAAACCTTGTGTACGCAAACGCGCGGTGCAACTTCTTATCTGGTGCGCGTCTTTTATTTTGACAGTGAATGCGCACCTGCGGACCACTTATGTGCAGCCCTGGATATAATCTAATACTCCCTGACTCTCTGTAAGATTATAAATTATAACTATGGAACTTTTACATTGACAATTTTTATTTATACATTTGTAAATCAAATATGAGCATTATTAGACTTTACAGATGAAATGCTGACTTCTTTAAATTGTGGTCGGTGCACTTTAAAGGACAGAGTGCTAAACTGCTTTGCTGGCAAGGTGCTTTACAGAAAATGTAAAATGGAACTAGGACAAAGCGGGCTTAAGAAAATCTAACAAGCAATTAGAAAATTGAAAAAGAAATAAAAGTTTGTGTACATTAAGTAATGAGTACTTGTTTGAGTGGTTAAGAGGTGGATTTAAAAAGAAAAATCTTAAGTCTTTATTTGAAAAAGCTGAGTGCTGGAGCGAATCCCTGTAGGAGTTTGTTTCCAATACATGAATGATGAAAATAGTTTTGCCAGCAGCAGGATTTTGAAGCCTTGCTGTCGATAGAAAAACCCTAAATAAATGGTTTAGTGTACAATAAACAGACTTGATAAGGAATTTTTCCTGTCATTACAGCACATGGCCTCTGTAGACTGAGGGTGCACTTAAGTGTTTTAAGCTAACACAGATGTTTACATTCAAGCCCATCTCTACTGTACTCTGAACTGATGCGTTTATCGATGCCGAGAGCCAGCTATCTCTGCACATATTTTACCATGTTTCAAAATCGTATAAAAACTTTAAACCATTAACCATCGTAAAAATGTGTCACCGCTCTATACTGCATTCTTTCACACCTGTACAGGTCACACTACTTGTGAGCTTCCTGCTAAAATTAAAGCTCTCATCTCCCCTTTATTGTCTCCACTCATGTCAGCTCCTTACTAATAACAATCCAGACCTATAAGACTTACACATGGGGAAAGAATTCACTGATCATTTTACCAGTTTGTCAAGTTAATATGAATTTCTTCTCAGTAGTTTCAGTTTAGGAGGAATTAAGATACACGTAGGTAGGAGGGGAAAAAAAAGGAATTGAATGAGGAAACAAGTCGCTGTGAATTTGAGGTTATTTTATTGGAAAACAATGAAATTGGATTACTTAGCTGAAACCTTTGTCCCTGAATTAGATCTAACAAACAGCCTCTTTACTATACTATGTTAGGATGAAACACAGACATTACAACACAAAACTGATGCAAACAAGGGGAAAGGAATTACTTAAAAAAGCTGATAATCCAAAGAAACCAAAGATTCACCTCCTTTAAAAATTCAAAAACACAGTGACTGCTCTTCTCCAAACTTTAGTATAGAAAACCTTTCTGAGACGAAGTAAGCTGTACATGTAAAGGAGAGCAGCACCTCCGTCTTGACTGTGGGGCGAGACATAGCAGTATAAAGATCTCTCTTTGAGACACGGGATAATTCATGAGAATGCTAAACCGAGACAGTTTGCATACATTTAATCAGTCAGTCCTTGTGTAGCACAGTGTGCAAGTTTGTTACAACTTCCTAGCAAGCAGTTTCAGAGTGTCACAGGGACAAAACAGGACTTTAAAAAAAAAAAAAATCTCCTCTGTTATGGAGAGGCGTGAGAATTTTGGGTGAAATTTGCGTTTCATCTCCCCCCATCCCCATGTGAGGTTTTTTTAAAAATATTTATTTCAAGGACATTTGATTTCCCCCACTCTTACAACTTAAAAACAGTTTTTCACATCATTTCTCAGACTGGGCATCCCACTCTGAATTTCATAAATACATTCAGCACTCAGTTATTGTAGTTTTTTGTTGTCGTCGTTTTGTTTTTGTTTTTAAAGAGATTCTATTGCATAAGGATAATCAATCCTGGCTAAAAAACACTGTCACTACATTAACAGACTATCACATGTGCACTTAAATTAACACGTATCCATCAGTTTTCACCGTATCTCTTCTTTTAATCCACATCTTCGTGGACCTCGCTCTTCCTACCTCGCACAGACATTAAAACTTAATTTAATAAACAGAAGACGTATATGAGTAAACAAACATAAGTAAGGTACAGTCATTATTATGTCACTAAAAACACAGGGCCTCAGTGGATTAGTGTGAAAACTTTATAATAAGGCTCACAGGAAGGAACAAGAGGAAAAAAAAAAAATTAAAACTAAAAACTGTCAGCTTCACCAGTCTGGCAAGTCAGCGTCTTGAAGCTCATCAAGTTTCGTTGCAGCTTGTGACAGGAGTAAAATCTCTCTTCACAGATAACCTCGAGATAAAACAGCTGTAAAATATGTTTCAACAACACCATATTAATACATCAGGATACAATGGGGATAAAATGTGGACCATAAACAATTTAAAAGGAAAAAAAAAAAAAAAAAAAAAAGGATACATAAATAATACAGAAGTTCATTTCAATAACACTACGAGTCCGTAAGAGCATATAAATGTGCGAGAGGTGAAATGCTGTCTTGTAGTTCAAAGCAGCAAACAATAAGTGACCAACAGTTACTCTACAGTTTAAAATGTCCCTTTGTGATATCATATGGGGAAGTGACCCCCCCCCCCAAAATTCTCTGTGCGAGATTTCCTACAAATATGGATACTGCGCGAGGCGCCTAGGGCTTAGCTGGTAGGCACTGTAAACCTCTGTTCGGGGTGTCACACTAACATAAGGAGAACCAGTGGCGAACTGATGCTGGTAGGCTGCAGGGAGGCCGTGCAGCAGGCTGCTCACCGAATCCTTGCGACTGGCCGAGTCTCTCCTGGAGGAGGATGAGGTGTACGTTGCTGCATAAGCGGAGGGGGAGTGTCCGTGGGTGCCGTGACCACGGCCCAGCAGCTGCTCCGTGGCCTGAGAGGCTGAGGAGAGGGCAGTGGAGGCCGGGTAGGTATATAGGCTGGGGCGGCGGCAGCAGCAGCCGAGCCAGACGCCAGGGCTGCCACCTCGGGGAAGCTGTAGTGAGAGGCCGAGACGGCCGGGGGGAACGTCTGCTGGCGACGTAACGATGAGTCGCTGTGGGAGAGCCCCGAACGCTCCTGAGATGAAGAAACTACTGTCTGAACCTTTGAAAATAAATACATACAGTCAATCAGACGCTGGGTACAACATGCAAGAAGATTATAGTCTGCATCTACATCTTGTTTATTGTCAGTTTCTTGTGCCAAATGGGACACGGACACACACACACACACACACTTGTTTTACCCCTCCCTTTTTTCTTAAATTAATACAACTGCCAGACAACAGATGAAGATGCACGCTTGAATGTTACCTACACCGCTCCCCTTGGATTTGACAGACAGCTTTGGGCTTATTAAAAGGGCTGCAATTATTCATCGAGTAACTCAATTATAAAAAACGTTGCTGTAACTGCCACAAAACCTTTATGGGAAAAAGCACCTGTCAAACCACCTACTGAACTTGCTCCAACATGAAGAAAAGCAAACTGGAGTTGCTCCCATCTACCGCACTTTGTTTTGCACTGTGAAAAATCTGAACAGCTACAGAAGTTAAAATAAATGCATGTGTGTGCAGATGACCTGTCAACATAGTCTGAGTGGGTGGGTCTAAAGGGGGGCATAGGGTGTCCTAGTGCACATTTTACTTTACTAACATTATTTTTCAGATTTACGTTAATATAAAATCTAATACATGCACAAAACACACATGAAAACACATTAAATCTACCTCAGGAGATAGAAAACTGTCAGAACCCTTTTGCTCTCTTCTAATGTAAGAAAACCTTCCAAGAAGCCTGACTGAAGACTGAAAACAAGATTAACTTGGCATGTAAATACAACGAAAGGAAAAAAAAAAAAAAAAAAAAAAAAATAGACACTGTATGCAGTTACATTTTTTTTTTTTTTTTTTTTAATTGTTACAATTTCTAAAATGAATTGTTAATTTAATATTTTTTTATTTACAAAAGTAATTCTGATTACTCAATTGATGGAATAATTCAATTACTAAAATAATCAACAGTTGCAGCCCTAATTGTGTTGTAAAAATAATAGCTGGATCTTAAGGAAAAAAACGAGGGGAAACTCCTGCTTGACATAATGTGCATATAAAGCAAAACTAATGCTAAAATTTGATAATTTTAGATGTTCAGTACATTAGCTGTCCAATCGCTGCATATGGTACAAATGCAAACCTCACCGAAAAAGGTCCTATCAAGGGCTTCTGCCCAAAAAGTTTCAATACACGTTTCCCCCAGCAGAGGGCAGTAAATACACGTGGGCCTTTAATAACAGGATATTAAGAATCCTTGGAAGAAAAGGATTCTTAATATGCACCTTTGCTGGTAAAAGGTGCTAATGTCATAACTTATGACAGCTCCTGACCTTTTCACTCAATCACTTTTCACAAATTCTCATAAAAGAATGTCCCATTAACACACATTAATTACTTAATGTAAAACCAATAAGATAAAACAAGCCTCACCTGGCTGAGGTTTAAAGGGTGCGACTGGCTTGGCACCAGTCCATGGCGCTCCACGCTTTCCCCTGAACTGCACGGCTGTCTGTTAGAGGATCTCTTGGGCTTGATGTAATTCACTGAGGATTCAAAGTAGTAAGACATACTTAATTATGCAGCTTTCACACTTCACTTAAATACACTGCTAAAACTACAGCAGCACACGGGTGACTCACCAGTCTCCAAGCGTCCTCGGGACTCTGCTCCTCTCTCAGATGCCTGTGTTTTGACTGAAGGTGCCACTACTGCCAGAGACTTGGCCTGGCGAGATGACATAGTGCTTGCTGGGTTAAGAGTGCGTGGAAGGGGAGTCAGGGGGCTGGCGGTAGAGGAGTCCGAGTCGTGTACGGTCACACAGCTGATAACGTTGGTGCGCTGGCTCAGTCCAACACTGTGGAGGAAGTAAGTATAATTTCCCGGGTCATATCAGGCAAACGAGTACGTCACCAGCTTTCATTCTAAATGAATTGGGTCCCAGTGCTGTCTATGAGCTCAAAGAAGCCTTGCTTTGCATTTCTCTCATTTACCTTAACATTCTGAAATTTCAGCTTAGGAATGAAAGTGATCTGAGAAAGAAACACCACACCACTGTGTTCGGTGGAGAAGGAGCATCTTATTCTCACCTAGCAGGGTGGAACTTATGCTCATCCTCCGTGTCTGTGTCGCTGTGAATCGTAATGATGCTGACCGCTGGGCTCGGCGTGTCCGAGATAACGATCGGCTGTGACAAGGCTGCGCTGGAGCTGGGTGGAGTCACGCCACTACTGACCACTGATGCAGTAGATACACCCCTACGGGAAAGAAAAACACCACCACCAACCAGTGACTGTGTGTTCAACCCATCATGCAGAAGTGATTTCAGCTGTGGTACAACAAAGAAAATTTTAAATAAAAATGTAAAAATAAAGCCATTTTCTTTGCTTCTAGTTTCAACTAGTTTTTACTCCCATACGAATGCTTTTTGTCGGAGTGGCAACACATATCATTTAGCAGAATACTGCAGTGGATGCTGTGCCCTCAGCGCAGGTTTAAAGGGTGCTGTCACTGATTGCAAGTGACAGAACCAGTGTGGCAACCCTAAAAGGCCCTTTAGCCATCTCTCCCTCAGTATGGTAGCTTAAACCCCAACCATGACTCTCAAAATCAAACTGGATTTAAAGAGCAGAGCTGTACCAACCTGTTTCTGTTCTCTCCGCGTCTGGCTTTCACCTTCTTCCTCTCTTGCTGAGTTTTGGTAATGCTCCTATAAGGTCAAAGGTCAGACTAGTTTAGCCTTCATATTTGCCATTTTACTTTACCTTTCAAAACAGTATTTCTCATGTAGTATGAAATTAACCAATTCCAGTCTTGCTATTCAACTAAACTAAACCCCAAAAAGATTTGCAGTGTCTTATTAACTTATCTGAAATGAGTTAATTGGAGGGCAAAGTGTTTGCGTATGAAATAACAATAACATAGCATTTCAGATACTAGTTATGAAAAGCTATAAAAAGTTATTTAATATTTAAACAATTTCATTATTTTTATGCTCATTTAACCTGCAAGAAATAACATTTAAAATGATTCAGCTTTACATTTGAGAAACCCATCAGTCAGCCTGTCTACATGCATCTTTAACAGTTATTGACCCACCGCCAGCTGTGTCCCTGTTGCGTGGGAGCATCTGAGTGAATAGTTTCCACAGGTGATTCGGTGACATTTGACTGATGGGCAGAACCGTGGATGGCCACGCCTGGGACCTGCTGCCATGATGATGGTATGAGGATCTGCTGGGTACCAGTGGGCCAGGCCTGCTGAGAAAAAACAAACAAACAAAAAAACAAAAAAAACAACAGCCAACACTTGAGTACATGTAATATGGAAGACAAATAGTGTATGGATGAAAACAAATTATCTGATTGCTGGAATGGGCCAGACAAACTGAGCCATGCGGACATATAAATTCCAAAGACTGAATACAAAGAGGCAAGCCAATGGCCACTCTCTTCTACAGGCAAAAGCGCAAAGCTAGATAAGCGAGCAACCTTTCCCAAGCCATTCCTTAATTTAACATTGCCCTGTAACAAATCCACAAGATGATAATCATGCAAAGCACAAACAATGAAGCACCGTAAACTGTCAGATCAGGTATAAAGACAAGTAGACAGAACCATGGTGCCTGTTAAAGAAGAAACACTTAAGAGATTAGTTTAGTTCCCTGCTGCTAAACAGTCTGCTGATGATATGTCTTGGGAAAAGGCATGCCACATGTTCTGGGGCTGAAACAAAAAACAAACAAAGAAAAAAAAAGAAAAAGTGTGTGTCAGAGTCAGACAGGCTGTCAGGACAGTTTAGAAGACTTTGTTGCTGCAGCCCCCTCTGCTGAAACCAAGGAAGGACATGACAAGAGAAGCTGCAAGCAAAGCGCAGACCAACTCAGCAACACATGCGCTCCATGCCCTCAGCAGACCTATGGGGAAAGACTGGGGAATGAAACTGTGTGAATGGTGTGGGGCGAGCATGTCCTTATGAGTAAAAACGCAGTGTAAATTTGGTCAATTTTGCACTGTGGAGGGGGGTTTATAAAATAACGTAGTAATATAAAATGTGATGCCAGAACACACACACAAAAAACGTTTGATTTTCCTACAAAAATTTGCATCAAACAACCATAATTATGAAAGGTGACAAATCCACATGTGAAGAGGAACGATGCTGAAATACGATGTGTAAAACAAAGATGGGCCCCATACAACGTGTGGCAGAGAGGGAGCGGAACACTTGCAAACAAAACAAAAAAGAAAAAAAAAGGGAGAGCGGGGCAGGAGAGAGATGGCATTGTTAGTGGTAGAGGGAGTGTGCATGTGCATGTCTTTCTTCGGGAATGTCATCGTTGCTTTACCAGCACTGTGGCTGTGTGTTCCAGGAGGGTAGGCCGACCCACCCCAGTGCCCAGCCCAAGGGGCAGAGAATACTGCGGGGCTAGGCCTGCTGGGGGTGGGTGCAGGGTGGCCACCATCAGGGGTGTGCAGGAACCCTGGAGGAGGGAGGGGCAGTGTTAAGTTATGACGAAAAGTAGCGCCCTTCAAGACTGATACAGATTTTTTCTTTTTAAAATAAAAAACAGGCAGAGCAGATACACCCAGCTGCACAAGAGATGCACACTGGCACCGCTGGCCATCTGGAGACCTGGCCTCTGCAGAGTGCAGCAATTATTCCTCATTTTAGCAAACAGCAATTAACCAGCTTTTGGAGCCAGATGAGTCTCACTACACATGTGGCCTTTCTCCCACATAAAAAGACTGGGAATAAGAGGCCTGGCCAAGAGTGGTGATCCAGGCAGCTCTGAAAGCAAATTCAAGTGGAGACACACAGTCAACAGAAAAAGAAAAACAAACAGAAGATACAGTAAAGCCCAGGCCCTTGACTTATTACAACACCCATGTGTAAGTAGCTAACATCTTATGCCCTAAATTCCTTTGAAGAACCTGATCTGCCTTAATCCTGGCAGTAAGACCAACAAAAGCAGGGAGAATTTTTAGATGCACTCAGTATATCCACAAAGGAGCAAAACAAGGCATCAGTGCTCCACAAACTGGTGCTAGTAACACAGGGATGTTCCCAGATTTTTTTCAGTAACCCCTGAGCTGAAATTATTGAATGACAGATTATTCCAAAAGCATTAATACATTTAAAAAAAAAAAAAAGATGTATGTATGAACGTTAAAGTTGTATCAGATAATAGAGAGAGTTACAACTTAACCTCATCTCTTCCTCCAGGAAATGTGAATTTAACCTCCATCTATGTTCAGTGTTGGACCCATTCAGAATGCACAGCTGTCACTCGAATGGTCACAACAAAGACTGAATCCATTCACGGCACAGAAGCATAGAATTACAAATTAAACAGTGAAAAGTGAGCGAATCAGTCACAAAGCAGCGGCACTTCTTTCTGCCTGCCCAGGTAAAAGTTGCAAACAGTGACACACAACCCTTTTTAAAAAACACAAACAACAAACAGTCATAACATCACCACCGTAAAGCCAAATCAAACTCACTCAAAATAACTGGGGAAGAGAAATAGTTCAAAAAACAAGATGCTGTGTCTCTTAACAGAAAATTCATAAATTAAAAAAAATAAATAAAAAATTCCCTCAAACGCTGCACCTTCCAAACTCTTACCTGTGTCAGCATACTTGGCTGTATCTGCAAGGACTGCGTAGACTGGTTCTGAGGTACTATGGGTACAGAGTTCTCCACCCTCACAGGGAAACTGGAACTCTTACTGGATGACTGTAGCCCTGTAAAACAAACGACCACAAACATCTCAATAAAGGATTAAGGGGAGGAAAATCACAGTTTCATTTAAACAAGTAGAAGCACAGAAACACCTTAATCTGGTTACCCCAGTGTTGGAATACTAGTACAGCTAGATTTTTCAAATATTGTTGTAGATGGCAACAAACTACAAAAAACAGAGCCTGTGTTGGTACAGAGCCCGACACAAACCAGCACAGAGGATTCATACCTTTAATACTGAAATCAAAGTGAATGCTTGTATTCAACTTTATGACTTACCTTGGATAGTGGAGGGTGGACAGACGATTAGTGTCTGCTGGAAGGGTTCTGTCTGGCTACACAGCCCAGCAGGACGCGTTGGGATCGGGACACTCTGTTGAGTCAGCCCGGGAATGTTGATGGTCGCCTGCTGGTACAAAGCTGGCTGGTAGTTCAGCAAAGGCACCGCACCCGCTGCCGAAGGCACCTGTTAAAACAACAAAGCCCATTAATACCAGTGAAGACTACAGCTTGATATAAGGGTAAAAATTTAGCATCATACCTGGTTATGCTGGTTTAGTTGGCTACTGAAGGTCACGGTGAGGTTGCCCGCTGCAGCACTGGGGACTGCATTGGTTGAGTAGAGGGATTTGCTGCTTTCATAGGAGCTCCGGCGCTTGCAGATCTCCATATTCTGGAAGCACGACTTCACACTGGAGAGGAATTAATACCATTGCATCAGCAAATGCATGTAAATAGAAAAATAACTCTTCATCTTACTACACACACTTACTGGGAGCTATGGGGATAATCCATGAGGTGGCTCATCGTGACAAAGGGGTGACCCAGAGTTTTTGTAGGCGTGATCCTTTTGTCAGCATCCAGACGAAGCATTCGCTTTAGGAGGTCTATAAATTCTCTCCTGTCAGCTTTCTCAGCCAACATGTCAGTTCCCTCCAAGTGAGAGGAAAGGTTGACCTGGTACGTTCATGATAAGAAGGGAAGGGAAAAAAAAAGGAAAAACCTGTTTAGTCAATCACTACATGGCATATTTAATGCCATTTCCTGGATTATGCACTTATTGCAATATACCTGCATCATGTCATCCAGACAGTTAAAGATGTACTTTCTAGCCTCCTTGGATTTGATGCCCATCTCCATTTCATGTTCTGATGGGGTCTAAAAAAAAAAAAAAAAGGAAGCACAATATCCATTTATGCATGTCCATTTACAAACATTAAATCAGTTGAATGGGGACAACCAAAATGAGGGAACCAAATCAAAACGAGCAAGTCTCTTTGCAGCTTAGTCAAGAAGATAAAGGTAATATTAACCTTAAGCCTCCAGAGTGGGTAGCTGGAGTCAGGGCCTCGATTGAAGAAGCGGCTAGTCTTTGTGCCGGCACTCAGAAGATACTCGGCAGGTAGGCCTTGAGTCTGGGAAATGTAACGGATCTGGAGACAGAAGAAAATATTCAGATTAAACAATCACTGCAGAACTGAGATGTTTCAAGTACTGTGTAGTTAAGAGTACTATGACTTATTTATAAAAATACATATACCTGGATTTAGAGCAGCATGGCATTTTAGAAGCCTCTCTTGGTTAAAAGGCCAATTATAATTTGCCAAATAGCATATAAAGCACTCAATCTGATGTGAGAAAAACTAAATGCCATTTCTCTTACAAAGCAGGGTGGTGGCACAATCATGTAGTCTTGCTTACTTGCTTGGCTTAAAGCAAAATGTGACCTTTATCAAATGTGGCAAGTCTTTCCTAGTCTTTCTTTGAGCATTGTTTTTACTCATTTGTAAGTCTTTGGGACCATTAACATGACTGACCTGGTCGTACTCAGAGGCTCCAGGGTACAAAGGCCAACCCAGAAACAGCTCAGCAATCACACACCCTAGAGACCACATGTCAATGGCCTCACAGAAGGGCAGCCCCAAAATGATCTCCGGAGCTCTAAACAACAAAGACGAGATTTATACATGATTAATGTGGGGACAGAACTGGGCTACACAACTTAGTCACATTAACACAACTCTTATGCATAACACTGGAAAGTAAGAGGCACTTAAACACTCCACTTACCTGTAGTAACGAGACTGTAAGTAGGTTGAGCACACTGCTTTGGACACATGACTTGCAGAGCCGAAGTCAATGACCTTCACCCTGTAGGGCTGTCTAATGGGGTCCACCAACATAATGTTTTCAGGCTTCAAGTCTGCATGAATTAAACCCAGGCTCTTCAGTTTCATTAGTGCTGTAGCCACCTAAAAACATATACACATAAGAGTTAGACCAGGTGAACTATGAGAATAAACTTTTTTCCCTGCACTACATTCACTGTTTGCCAACCTGCTGCAGAATGGGGCGGATGTGCCGTAGGGGAAGCGGGCTGAACTTGCTCTGCTTGAGAAAGTCGTACAAGTTCTGTTCAAGCATCTCGAAAACCAAGCAGGTGTGACCCTTGTGTTGGAAGCATTCGTACGAACGCACGAAGTTGTACTCATCTGCGTTCTCTGCACTCAGTCGGTTCAGAATGCCCACCTATCAGCAAAGGAGAAAAATAACCAAATATGATGAGAAAGATAAATGCTAGTACACCTCTATGAAGGGAATGCAAGTGTAGTGAACAGCAATTTGACTGTGTATGTGGAAAAAAAATAACAGTAGTTACAGGTTTCATTTTGCTCTTAAAAAGCTACAAATGAGCCACATTTCAATTAAATGTAAAGAACAGCAACCAGTGCACTTCTGTAGACAAGATACCATACACAGCATTACATGATCACATTTTTATAGCGTAAACTTTTAGAAGAAACTGGTACATCGAACAAAATCCTGTCTACTTACCTCAATTTGGCCCTGCCGAGCATATGAAGGGTGGTTTTTCAGAATCTTGATCGCTACAATCTCATTGGTTCCCCTCTTCCAGCACTTAGCCACTTGTCCAAATGTGCCCCTCCCCAGGAACTCCAGCACTTCATAGCTGGTGGACACGGAGCAGAGGATCTCATGCTGCACAAGCTGATAATCCCCTTCACCATTGGAGCTGCTGCTCTTTGTGGTTGGAGCCGAGTGAGGTATGGACTGGCCTGTGCCCCGCCTCCACCGCCGCCTGTACGCGTGGAGTAAGTTGCCGCAGGAGCTGAGAGCTCTTCTAATATCTGGACACTTCCACATCCGCTTCCGCTACCGTCGCTGGCCGCCTCCATCTTTCTCTTCTGCCCGTGCCTGTGCCCCCTAGTTTCAGAGGATGTCTCGTGAGTGTAAGAGGAGGATGCAGCCTGCTCAGTGACGCGTCGACTGGATCCACGAGGAAGACTGCCGGTGCTATCAGCTGCTCGCACCACCACTTGACCCCTGGAGCCGGGCGCTGCAGGGGGGAAGACCAGAGATGGCGCAAATGGCGGCACAGCCATGGCTGGGGTGAATGTGTATGCGGATTGGCCCGCTATGGAGCCGTAAGCCTCAGTGGTGGACACATCCCAAACGTTGCTTTCCACCTTGAGCTTTTTGACACGGCAAAAGGCACTGGAGGAGATTGACGGAGGGGAGAACACCTGCAGCTGGGAACTCATAGCTGTAAAGAAATTGAAGAGTGTTAGCCCCATGGCATAAAAAAACAAAACAAAAAAACCCCAACCCAAACAAATACAGTTGTGTATCTTACTGTGATACATTATTGTACTGTGTAAACGTCTACAGCCAAACCTCATTTCTTTATATTTTGGTAGGAAAATGGAAATAGATGCAGTAATTTAATGAAGCATATACAAACATAAATAGAAATAAAGCATATAAAACAAAAATAAGTCAGTCAGTATTTGGAAGGACCACATACTCAGCACAACCCGAACTCTTAGCCTAGCTTCTGGCGATTTTAAGTAGCCTTCAGGAATAGTTCTCCAGGCTTCTTGAAGGACATTCAAAGTTGTTCTTTGGATTTTAACTGCCCTTTGTTTTGGTCTGTCAATACGACTTCTTGAGTTACCACATTCACAAGTCAGGAAAAAACTTACCTCTGACCTTAACCTTGAAGTCAATGTCATCAAGATTCGAACTTGCCTGAGATTTTCAGTAAACTCACCTATGGCATGAATTTAAAATCCTACACTGCCATGTTCTCGAGTTTTCACATTCACAAACTTGTATCTATGCTGTCTAGCAGCATTATGACAATACCCCATCATCCTTTTATGGCTGGAAAAAGACAATTTTCAAGGGAGAACAAATATAGAACTGACACTTGTTTTGCATTTGTCATTTGTTTTGCAAAAAACAAAACAAAAGCAAAACAAAACAAAAAGTTAAAAAAAAAAAAAAAAAAAAACACTAAAATGAAAGCAGCTATTACTGTATGAGGTGGTTTTCTGTATCTGTCCTTCTGGGAATGGAGCCAGAAGTGCTCAGCTGCATGTCCAGTAAGAGGTGAAGAGGGTAGTCAGGATCCATTCAGTAACCACAGCCATTTACGTGACCTGTTCCAGCTGATAGAAGAATCCGAAAAGTATGTTGACCGAAACTGGATTCAGACAGCAACAGCAATGATGAATTCCTTCAGCAAGTAATATAGATTGATTTTGCAGCTGCCAGTTCAATATTCAGGCCACAGAAATAATATCCTGGAGTAACGGGTCCGGAATCATACAACTTTTCCATTCCTCTATATTTCTTCCTGCCTCTCAGGTTAATGTCACCATCGACTCGAAACATCCTGAAGTCAGATACAGTCTCACAGTGGTCCAGGAAGTATGAGTGTGTCATTTTGTTGCTGCAATGCTCCGCGAAGCACACCAAGCTCCAATCACTATCTTAATCAGTTATGATGAGATGTTGGGACAACAGTATGTTGTCCCAACATTAGTGCTAGAACAGCGACAGCTCTGAAACACCCATTGTTTCCTCAGTAGCTCCTCCAGGATTACAGGCCTCACCTCTGCCAGTAGAACTGTCAGCACAATCAGCTGATGAAAGACTTCCCAAAAGCTAAAATATGATGCACAAAAAACCCGCACTAACAGAGTGGTGAAACTCACCTGGTAAAAGTCATGTTGAAGCGGGAGGGTGGGGACTTGTCTGATAAAGTAATTAAAATTGGGGAATCTGCTGCTACTCACCAGAAATAAAAATAAAACAAAAATCTTAAGTGAAAAAAAAAACAAAACAAAAAAAACAAGAAACCAGTGATTTTAAAAAAGGAGAGAGAGAAAAAGCCCTATAACAAATCTACTTCACCACTTAGGGCAAATACTGTTATTAATACGGGGACAACTACATTAAAACTTTCTGGTAAAACACTGCGCCCTAGTGGTGAAACCTTTAGTTAAATTTAGCAAATTCTGATTTTCATTTACTTTTAAGGGAATACGCCAAAAATTAAAAAAATAAATAAATCATTTTTTTCATTTTAAATTTATGGATGGACCTGTAAAAGCAGTAGCAATGGCCAAATCTATATTCTGACTTGCCCAATTTTATTAATTGAGCTATTTGTATACATTAGAGCTATTTCACATAATAAAATAAATTACAAATAAAAGATACAGGAAATTAAAAAGTAAGTTGTATCTTATATAATTTAGTTCGGTCTGTTACTGTTCTTATTTTCTTGGAGCAACGGTAACCACATAATTTCCTCAGGGATTAACACGGTATTCTGATTCAAGTTATTGTGTTCTATTAAAAACTTTCCAAAAAATTCCTTTATTTTATAGAAGAAACATTATTGTAAAGATTTAAGCCTAAATTATCCGATATAATAGCTTCAGATCTGCTTTTAAATAACGTCCGAGATCATCATCTTAGTGGAGAGGAAAAAAAATGAATATGCTTGTGTTAATTTAAGTTTATATAGTCATGGGTGTTGCTTATCTAACTGTAGGTAACGCTACCTGGAACTTGAGAGTGAATTTCACTGTAAATAACTGCGAGCTGTGAGTGTTTCTGTGTCAGTCAGTAAGCTGGTTTAGGTAAACTGACAAAAGAAACGAAACAGCAAGCAAGCATAGTGACAACATTAAAGGAAGGACGTGCTTACGGAAAAGTTTCATAACAGCGTTAACAGGCAGCGACAACACGGAGAACATGACAAACACACCGCCCGGCAGTAGTGATCTGTTCTTTGATATCAGAAGTTTTTGTCACTTAAATTAAGCTACTGGTCTTGCAAACGAAAACCTGTATTTAACACAAACCTATTGTCAGGCTCTTACACAGACCCACTTCTACTGCAATCTCGATTAATAAACTGCACGACTCGTCCCCGTGTTTTGAAGCTAGTTTTCAATGCTGCATTTACCTCCTAAAAAAAAAATCTGACCCCTCACTCGTTTTTCAGTCGACCCTTTGTTACAACAAAAACCCCTCGAACTGCCCTGCTAAGGGTGGAGGGTGGATATCTTCGACGGATCGGCTCAACCAAATTCTTTAGCTACAGTTTACCATTCATGACTGAAGTTTATAGACAACTGCTGTGTTCAAGCCACCGATGACACATCTCCATACCGCTACTAAAAAAACTAAAATCCCTCATATTTCTGGTAGTTAATTTTCCTGCTAAAGTAAGAGACTTAAGATCAAATCAACAAGGCAACGTTACTTAACTCGCTAATGCTAACATGCTAACGCAGCCACTTTTTTACAATACGGTGCTTTAAAAGCATCTTATCCGAGCAAGCGGGGTTAAATCATTCTCAAGGTGCCCAGAGCAAAGGGTGAATTTAGAGGGACTTGGAACATACCGGATTTGATGTTAGGACAGCTTGGAAACACAGGCTTCGTCCGAGGTTTAAATCCCACTGCAGTCTGCTGCCAATCCGATTAGCTTCCGCTAGTTAACCTTAAATGCTAGCTAGGCCTGCATTGTGTCTTCAGTCGATGGTGAGCTCGACAGCGAGAGAAGGCCTTACAGCGCAGAACCTCCAGAGGGGAAAAGTTCTCATGGTATCAATAAATGAATTCATCTAATCCTAAAATTTATACAACCGTTAGTTAAAACATGATTTATCCTTCTCTAAAATCGACTGCCTTAAAGCAGCGAAAACCACTTTTCACCGGAACTAACCACGTCCTTATACAGCTGCGAATCCGACGTCATTTCCGCTCATTACCGTAATTAACAGGAATTCTTCATATTTTATCGTTATTGAGTTATATATATTTGTTAAACAATGTGAATGAATAAAAAACATATACAGACAACAACGTACCCAACACTGTTATGATCTCTCTATTGTCAAAAATGTAATCAGCCATATTTGGAATCATGATACACAGTAAGTGAAACAAAAGGGGGAAAAAAGACAAGTTACGGTAAAAAAAAAAAAAAAAAAAAGACATTGCCGTGACGTAACCAGAATATACCAGTAATTTTCCGGCTGTCGTGCTAAACTTTGTTACAGGAAAATTAAAGTTTGAGCCGTTTCGGTGTTAGTAACAATGATGATGACGATAATATCGATAACAACAATAATAATAGCAGTGGTAGTAATAGGGTAAAGAGTGTTATGGGCACATGACAGAGCCTAAACCAGCTAGAGTAGAGCAGGGGTGTCAAACATAGGGCCTGGGGCCAAAATTCCCCTGGCAAACACTCCAACCCAGACCACAGGACAGGTTTGGAAAATGTGAAGATAGGAATAAACATTAACTTTTAATTTTACGTTCATAAGTTTTACAGCTTTTCCTACTGATGAGGATTTGGGCCATGGCCATTCATGTTACAAAATAAAAAGGAATGAGAGAATGAGATAGGCATGGAGAACACAACAGCAGGCATGTTTTGTTTGAGTTTCCGGCAGTGTGTGGAATTACCAAAATTAGAGAGGGGATAGCCTAACATATGAAACAGGAAAAGACCACTGTGTAATTTATTTATTTCAGCTAAGTAACTGTATTCTAATTATCACCTATGTTTATGTGGTAACTGTAACGCAATACAGATAATCATATTTTGTATTTTAAATACGTAATTCCGGTACATATATTCAGTAACTCCCCAACACTGTGTATTAGGTAAGGTTCAAGTACATCATTCTCCACAATATTGTCCAGGTTACTTTGTTTTTGGTGCCTGCATTGCATCAGTTCTTCCAATGTCTGTATTGGCTTTGACTATGAGGTCTAACCAGTGTTTTATGTATTGATATGTGTAGGTGAGGCTGGACACTCAAAATCAGAACCCGGAAGAAGTCCAGGTCCTAATTAAACTTCTTAACAGGCCGTGAAATGTACTCAAATGTCACGGTCTGTAGATGTGACAGGTGAGCTGTTTATTGAAACACTTGGAAAAAATTCAGAAAACAAAATTAAGTCCAAATGGGAAAAATGAAATACTGTGTCCAACTAACTATCAAACTAAAGCAGTAAGTGAGAAGATTGATGAGTGATATTATATTTACTGGGTGCAGCTTCAATAATAAATGATTGTTGTTGTTGTTTTTTACATGTTAATAACATTTCACACTGTTCAGCAAACAAGTAATTTAGAAGAGCAACACATGTACAGGTCCACACTGTGTTTAGAAAAGTTAAACATTAACATGGACATATACCCTTAAAATTTCCACTTTAGCGACTGTCACTTGCCCAGTGATGCTTACCTTAGAAAATGATCTGTTCTTCCTTTTCTGTCTTCTCTTTTTCTCCACTGTAATCCACTGCAAGTGTGTGTAAAATCTGTCAGCACCCTGCAAAATGTTTCCTATTAATGCTATGACAACATTCATTTGAACGAAAAACATTCTAAAGGCCTCTGACACATTTGCTAAGCTCCACCCCGGTTACTGTTGAGCAGCAATAATCAACCTGGTTTCTATATTTTAAAATGTCATGTTTTTGTAAGATAACAAATATTCTTTTTTTCTAACTGATGGACAACATAAATTTAAGTGTGCTTTTAAGCATGAAATAAAATTAAAACACACACACACACACACACACACACACACACACACACACACACACACATTTTCAAACATGGTTGGTGTAAGAATGGGCTGTAAGAAAGCAGTTAAAGCAGAATTTATTTACTTCAGTAAAAACTATTAATAATCCTGTAAGATAATACACCATTGCAATGCAAAGACTTACTGAAGTGGTATATATATAATTCAACTTCTCTTTTGTAACCATCATGCAAAATTACATGCACAAAATATCCAGTTCTACTCTTAAAAGCATTTCACACTGTGCAGCAAGAAGATACCTTAGAAGAGCAACAAATGTACAGGTCCACACTGTGTTTAGAAAAGTTAAACATAACATTAATGTGGACACTGCATGTCACCTTTAAATTTCCACTTTAGCGACTGTCACTTGCCCGGCGGTTCTTACCTTAAAAAATAATCTTTTCTTCCTTTTCTGTCTTCTCTTTTTCTCCACTGTAATCCACTGCAACTGTGTGTAAATTCTGCCTGCACCCTGCAAAATGTTTTCTTGTACTAATGCTATGACAACATTCATTTGAAAGAAAAACATTCTAAAGGCCTCTGACAGGTTTGCTAAGCTCCACCCCCGGTTACTGTTGAGTAGCAATAATCAACCTGGTTTCTATATTTTAAAATGTCATGTTTTTGTAACATAAAAATTTTTCCCAAGTGTCCAGGAGCCTCTGAGATGGCACAAATCTCACTTTTTTCAGGAAAGAGAACCCAGTCTGTTTTGTTTTACTGATGGATGACACAAATTCAAGTGAGCTTACAAGCATGAAATAAAATTAAAGAATTTCCCCCCAAGTCTCGTCCTGAAATGCCACGGTTCACTTTTTTCACGAAAGAGAAGCATTAAACTTCCTTTTTTCTTTTCTTTTCTTTCCTTTTTTTTTTTTTTTTTACTCATGATAACACTGATTCAGAAACACTCTTAAATTTCCAAATATTTCCAAACCCAGCATGACCAGGTCAGATACAGTTTCATGCAAACCTCCATTATATTGTATATTATTTGAAAGTCCCAATGCAGTTTTCTTTAGCATAACAGACTGTACCTTTATGTCACGTCAAACACAGCAGGCAATGAGCAAGAACAGCTAACACAGCACAGTGTGTTGTTAATTTATTAGCTTGAGTTGTTTAAAAGAACCTGTCTTTGTTTTGATTCATAAATATCGAATCATACTTGTTAAGTTGCGACTAACTTTAAGTTGTGTAACAGTCAAGCAACTTGAGAGCATAGCAAGTCCCTTGTTGCAAAGTACTCATAAAGTTTTCACGAGTATTTATACTTTATATTTAAAAAGTATAAAATAATAAAGATAAATATAATACTCGTGATAATATGCCAAATTTTACCTAATTTAATTAATTTTACACATGCCTGAAAGCATATGCAGTAGATTACAGTCATTAAATATAGAGGTATACTAAGTTTTCAGTAAGTATATTTGTTCAGTTAGTATATAGTGTTGGAAAGAGTACTTTGATGAGCTGATGAGTCAAGAATATTACAGAAAGAGGTTAGCAAATGGAGGGAAGTTAGTGAATCAGGACGTGCAGAGAATTAGTAAAAAGGCAGTTAGGACAGCTATTAAGAGCATGAACAGTAGAGAGGATGAAGAGTGGACAGGTAGTTGGTCTAGATGACATACCTGTAGAGGTATGGATATGTGTGCGCTCCTTTTGACCACCAACCACCAGCCGGGTCCTTTGGGGCACTCTGATTGGCTGCTACTTAGCAATAAATTTAGGCTATCTAGGTTGAGAAGCACTAGACGTTGGATCATCAAAGTGTGACATTCATTAATGTGAAACACCTTGATATAATTATGACCAGAGCATTATGTGTTGAGATTAATGTGGAAATATTTGTTCATTTTATTTTCATAATTATTTATATTGCTAAGGAATGCTTAGCAGCAGACCACATCATGAAAGATCACTGATGCCACTACAGAGTCACAGAAAGTCTTCAGGACGGATAAATCCATCATCATGAATAATCAGATTAAAATTTTTAACGCAGTTAACCCATCTGAAATGCAGTACCACTCGAAATCCCTGACATGTCTCTGTGAATGCATTTCGGGCAGTTTGTCCAAGGAGAGTTACCTTCGCACATGAGCAAATAGGCAGTTGGTCTGGTAGTGACGGGCCGCAGAATTAGTCAGCTAAATACGGAAGACGATTGGCCCTCTCGAATGGAAATTTGAGTATAAAAACAAAACAAAAACAAGACGGAACAGTCGACCGACATAAAGTATTATGTACATTGTGCAATAAGGAATCTTCTTTTCACCAAAGCACTTCCAGCTTAAAATATCACAATTTAATGCAAAGCATTACTTGGAAGACTGCTGCATGATGAGTCCTTACCTCGACAGACTTGAGATGAGTGAGTCTGTTACAGATGGGCTCAGATTCAGAATCAGATGAGGAGTTTCTGCCTGATGGAATCATGCTCTTGTATAGAGCAGAGCCGATCATTAGGACTGTCCCTTGGAGTGGTGGTCAGCTCATTCAGGAGGTCATGACAAGCTGGCACTGCTGGCTTGCAAATATCTGCCCACTCCTGCAACCACTGTTCCGTGCAAGAGACTGTTCACAGTTGCAGGCAACATTGTAAATAAGAAGTCAGCTCTCCTCTCGGGCAATGTCAACAAGTTAGTTTGTCTTAGGGCCACATTAATATGGATAAATGTTTACAGTTTTTTGTTAACATGAATGTTCAAGATGTTCAATAAACATGTTAAGTGCGTATATATTCCCTTTTTTCTTGAGTCTGTTTGCTCATGCAAAATGAAATGATTAATATAGATTAAAAATGAATGATATTTAATCGTGATTAATTGAAATTAATCCAAAACAACCCTGTGATTAATCCGATTAAAAATTTTAATCGTTTGACAGCACTAGAATAAACATGAACTTTTAACTGTATTTTCAGAAGTTTTACAGCTTTTCCTACTGATGAGGATTTCAGCCATGGCCATTCATGTAACAGATAATTAAATGACAGAAACCTTCCTGCTTTTTCTACTATATAAACTTCCATCCATCCATTCACCTCCGCTTATCCTTTTCAGGGTCGCGGGGGGCGCTGGAGCCTATCCCAGCTGTCATAGGGCGAGAGGTGGGGTACACCCTGGACAGGTCGCCAGTCTGTCGAAAGTCTGGCAAAAAGCTAGAATGTTGAAATCAATTCTTTTTCTAATACTTATCCCAGTGATCAAGTGTGTAGGTAAACCTGTTTACATTGATAGAAGAGAAAGGAGAGTTTCACTGGTCTGGCCCACTATATGTCGCCCACAGTGTAAAATGAGTTTGACATCCCTTCAGTAGAGCATCACAATCCGCAAGTTTCTCATTAGGGATCCAGTGAGGGATAAATACGAGCCAGGAAATGTGTTAAAGTGCAAATTTTCTTTTTTATTCTGATATCATTTTACAGCAGAAATTATGTAAAGCATTCAGAAGACATTTTCCACATATAAGGGCAATATTCAAAACACTTTGCATGGCCTCAGCAACAAAATATTCTTTTTAAAACATCAACAATTTAGTGATGCTTGTGCATGCATGTTCGTAAAACAAAAGAAGTTAAAAACTAGGCTACAAAATAAAAAGGAATGAGAGACTGAGATAGGCATGGAGAACACAACAGCAGGCAAGGTGGGAATACAGCAGGAGATGAGAGCGGGAGAGGAGCGGGGAGGGCCAGGGGGGAGTGAAAGAAGAGGAAGGCAAGGAGAGGTCTAGCCATAGATTATCTATGAGGGTCTACCATTCTAGCATGCAATGTGGTGTTTGGCCACGCCCTCTCAAAACAAGGCCTGAAAGGTTATATACCATTCATTTCTAGGCAGACTTAAGAGAACAGAGGCCATCTCTGCACATGTTAACCAGCTGTTTACTATGGCAACATTTCTTATTTTTATTTATGTATTCATTTCTTTATTTTATTTTATTTTTTTACTTCTTCTACTCTACATAATCTTTTTACAGTCACCATCCTCTCCAAAAACGTGAGCATATCGATGGATTTTCTGCAATCTGTGTGTTCAGTTCCGCGTGTGCGTGTGGTCTGTAAGCTTGAGCATTTAGAAGTTGTTGTGTATGTGCGTATGTTCCTGTGTGTCTGTTATATAAAAGAGTTCAAAGCAGTGTCCTTTAGTTGTGCTGATGTGAGAGGAAGGGCAGTTTAAGAAGTTATTCATGTGATACCGTATGAACGCTCCCAACAGCACTGTCCTAACCATGGCTGTCTCTCAGTATGATGAAACCTCAGAAAACATATGGAACACAATCGATATCTTCCAGCTGTTAATCTCTCAATCTGCTATCTCTTTTCACTTTTTTTGTTTTGTTTTGTTTTTCAGGTGTTGAGGGGCCATTACCTATTTTTGTATCACTTGAATTTCTTATATTAAGAATCTTGTGCGTTTAAGACTACAGCAAGTGCATAAATATCTTTTTTTCTACCCTATTACTTGCTTTGAATTGAATTCATATTTCAGCGTGTTTTTCACTCTCTTCTCAGATAAGGCAAACAGATCACATTTGTTGCTTCTAGACTATTATAAAGAGCGTGGATACAAGTGGATTACGTATCCCCGACACATTCAAATATGTACACATACACACCCAAATGTACACAACCTGTCACCTGCAGTGTTACAACTCTGTGCCAGCAGTCATTGCACTCCACATACCATCTCCCTGTTCTTCAACCCTGAGTAAAATCTAAGGGAGAGATTTCATTGTTCCCGAAGACATAAGCACAGAGAGAAAGCGTGTGGCCGTTTTATTTTTGCACCTGTGTGTACATTTGCGTTTATGTGTCTATGCACATCCTTGTGAGACAGGGAGAAAGACAAAGAAAGGAAATGTGTGTGAAAGATATTTTTGTCCTCTAGGAGGAAAAAAAAAAAGCCCAGTTATGATTTTGTTTAAATGTTGTAAAATATTTTTCTTTGTAGGGGAAAAGCAGACAAAGTGAAAGAAAACACAGCTTCCTCTTGGAGGGCGAACAGACTCGTGACTGTGCCTTTCATACTTTAGTACACGGAGGCTGAATTCAGCGGTTTTCTTCCTTCTAATTACTGAAAAACGCACAAAAAAAGTAGGACTTAACGGCAATAGTGTAATTATTCGCCCGAGCAAGCGACACACAGCGTCAATCAGGCCATGAGCATTCATTCACACCACATTCCCAATTACAGCTTCCAGCTTAGACTCAGATCAAGTTTAACACTGTCAGATTCATTTGAAAACACACAATTTAGGAAAAAACAAACAGGTTAACTGGAAACCTTTCAGAGGACACACAATAAGATACTTCCTGATATTATTTTGCACTTTTCTGTTATTGAGCAGGCACTTTCTAAACAGAGCTTTCCATAAGTCTAAAGTACATGTAGTATAATTATGGCAGTGACAATGAGGAGAAAAGAAAAGAAGTCAAATGATATGTCAAAACCAAAGCGGGGAAGGACACATTCTGTTTGAGGATGGAAAGCTTAGACTGGAGGCCAGGTTGGATCCGCTGTAGGTGTGATAAATGATCTTAATAAAAGCTAGTATGCTGCTGAAGCACAACCACATTGTGAAGAATGTAGCGCCCTCTTCCCTTTTTTTTTTCTTTTCTCTTGGACCGTCAGTCGTTGCATTCACATTTAAACGATCATCATCGCCATTGGCATCATTTCCCCACGTGCATCGTCACCTATACGTAAGCCTGCCTTGGGCAAACTTCAGAACTTGTAGGAGGTCTACGGCTGCGCTGGCACTACATCTCTTCTGCGGTTTATTGTCTGCGTGTTGCCTCGGTAGATCTTACCGATATCTTTTGGGCGTTGGTTTCGCCAACGTAACATACTGTTAGGCAAAATAGCATTCATAATAATTGGCACTACTGGCAAAAAGGAGTTTAATTTTTGCTAGCCAAGAAACGAAAAGCACAAAGTGTAAATGTTTTGTCTGAAAGATCGTTGTTTCAGCTAACTTTGTTTTTCCCACTTATAATTCTAACATTAGAGTTTTCAAGTTGCATGCTTTTTAACAAAATGTTCTTTTCAGTAACACTTATAACTGGATACTCTTAAAGTGAAGCAGTTAAAATCCTCTCACAGTCCATAGCCACTAACATGTTCTTTTTGCTGTTTCTTTGTCTTAAATCTCATGCACGTTAATCCGTTTGTATTATCTACATTATTTACAAGCAATACAGCCATCCTGTATACCCAGGTCTCTGTCTTAAGTTCTCATTATGGGAGTAAAATAATTTATAATCTTAAATACAGTCCTCTTATGAAAAAGTTTCAGGGTCCTCATATCCCCTTACCTCGTCAGTTTATATACAGGAATATGCAATAGTCCAAAATATGGATTTGATTGCCCGTATGGGCTAATATGGGGACCAGTGCCCTGTATAGGGGCAGGTATAGGACCCATGTCCTGTACAGAGCAAGCATAGAGACCTCTCAGACTCAAGAAGAAGTCAAGGCAATGGTATGTGACTCTCTCCTCAAAACCACAGATAGGATTTAGAGGTTCACGCAAAGAACAAACTAACAGAGACATTTAACCATTGGAACATGTCGCATTTCATCACATGGGGGGAAAAAAACCAGCATCGAGCTAAAACCACTCTTGAGCCAATTAAATAAATAATCAGACCCTTAAATAAATAAAGTTTTTTTTTCCCTTTAAAAAAACAAACAAAACAAAAGCACCCAAAATAAGTAAGTTGTCCTTACACAGTTCACATTACACAGGGCAAGGATAAGTTGATGAGGACGTAAGTGAGACACAATTACGCAGAAATACAAAAGAAACAACACTAAAGCAGTTTTGGCAAGCATGCAGGAGCTCGTAGCTCAAACACATGCATTGAATTGAACAAACACGGACACACCACATCGGGCGGGCAAAATGCCGCCTCTGAGAACGACTCCATACAAAGTCCATGTAACAAATTAAGACATCGTTATTCAGACCCCATCCCTTTATCTAACAATGCCCCTCTTACATTCAAGTGCAGTTCCTCCCCTTTTTGATTGGGTGACTGAGTAATAGGTTTGCACGCCTGCGAGTCAGAGTGGTTGGTGATACTGTGGTATACTAAATCGGCAGAATGATTTGCGACTGTAGCTCTTCGGGATTGATGGAGAGGAGGAATAAGCGAAAAACCTTGCATGCAAATGCAACACAGAAGTGAGTTTTTTGGTTTATGTTTTTCTTATTCTTTCATGGATTTTTGTTCGGACACAAAACGCAGCAAGTTTTGTGTGTTTTCTGCATGTCAAAGTAGCCTTTCTCTCGAGCGAGCTGTTCATCATGGGAGCCTTTTGGTGCATCCAGCCGCCGCCGTGAACAGTGGTATGCCGTTGTCGGGCGCTTCCTTGTTTTCTCTGGTTTGACTCGTCGACTTGCTCTTGCAAAGAAACATACCCATGAAGAGTGCAAAGAATGCCATGAGGTTAATGTGATGGCCTCCCAGTGAAACTGGGGAGGAGGATCAGTGCTGTGGGCAGAGCCAGGTCCCTGGGCTCTGCCCAGCAGTCTGTCTGTCTGAGCTGCCATGATGGACACCTATCCTGTCCTCAGTCTGTCTGGGAAAAGTTTTTTTTTTTTTTCATCTTGAGAGAAGAGGGGAGAGGGAGTGAGAGAAAAGAGGGGAGACGAGGAAAGAAGAAAGCAAGGGAAAGGGGTCAGGAAAGGGAAGGGAGTTGAGAGAGGGCAGAAGAGAAGAGACAGAAAAAGGAGAAGATGGAGGGGGACATAGATTGCTCACAGGCTGAGGGGGCTCTGTGCGGGGCCTGGTGGTGGGCTCTCAGGACCCCTGGCCTTTCTCTGCTCTCTGGCCCTGAAGAAGAGCAAACACATATTAGTCTCAGAATCGGAGATTTGTGTAAGTGTGTGTGCAACTGCATGTCTTTTTTTTTTCATTTTCATATCCAAAAGCCGCACGTAATTCAGCAAATTCCCAGCGATTCCTTTCAACAGACGCACACATTCTCCCTTCTGCTATTCTCCCCACCCATCAAGGCACAAAAAATAAGACTTGCAGGCCAAGCAATACACTTAAAGTCCCCTTGCAATTACAGTCAGAACATGCCCCTAGGAAAACCATATGCAGGGATCGCTCCTCTAACTATGTCAGTCATGCACAAGTCCTGACATCGTTTGGCAGAGAGAAAGAGAGAGACAGAGAGAGAGAGAGAGAGAGACAAGGTGAAAGGGAGGGAAGAAGAGAGAGAGAGAGCGAGATGGAAGGATGATAATCCAGGATCTCCTCTCCCCCTCCCTCTGCTGACATGCAAACAGGCATCAGCCACCAGGAGAGAGGGAGTGAGAGAAGAGAGCAAGAGAAGACTCACCCGCTTCAGAGGCCTATGGTCCATCAAGGGGCTTCACGTGAACAGTAAAACAACACCAACTATTAGCAATAGTGTAGTGTGTGTATGTGTGGCAGTGGGTTTGTTAAGCGTCAAGCATGTGTCTTTGGATGTGCGTGCACTTGTGTTTGAATCAGCATTAAGAGTTTTAGGTCTTACCTGTGGCGGCATCGGAGCAGGAACCTCAGGATCTTGCGAGCAGCCTGGTTCTGTTTTTTAGTTAGGAGGCTGCTGCAGGCAAAGATGAGGGGTAAGAGATTATACATAAGATAATTATTCCCTTTGTGTGTGTGCGTGTGTGAGCCGTACCTGAGAGAGTGTCTGTAGGAGCGGTAGTATTGCTGGATGAGGACCGCTGCTCTACGACTCTGCTGGAATTTCCTCTGTTCATGGAAACTCCGGAAACGACTCTGGATCAAGATGGCTGCCAGGGTCATCCTCTTATAAAGTGCATACTGGGAGAGAGGACAACAGCGCCGTAAAACTCACTGGGATCAGAAAAGACATACTTTTGCAATATGCAACATGTCTGCACATGATAAGACCCAAAGATGCACTACAGACCTGTGAGCTTACTTTTTTCTACATTACATAATGATCAGGAAGCAAAATAATAGTGAATAAAAATCTCAAGAATACACAAAATCCATCATGTGAACATCTTTTCTTTCAGTTTATGACAACATTAAGTTATATATATTCCTCTCAGATTGCTATATTAGAACAACAAGGTAAAAAAAAAACACGAGTAGTCCATACATGTACATGCAAGATTTGCTTTTTCAAGTGGATTGAAATCTGTTGTTCTTTTACTACAGATTTAGCCACGTATGAGAGAGAATCAAAGTGAAAATTCACCTGATAATTTAGCTTACATCTATGAAGGGAACACAACTACAACTGCTGTGTAACTACTTCATTATTGAACTGCAGGGCGACATCTTAGAGGCTAATCTTGGCTACATGTTGTTAACTCTTACCTGCTTGTATCTCTTATAGCAGCGCTGAATCACTGCTGCAATCTCTTTGCGTTGTTCCTGAATGGGACCCTGTGGTAGTGACAAGAGTTTGTCTAAATTTTGTATATGTAAAATGGTTTACAATCATAATGAGCTTGTTTTTTTTTCATAATGAGCTTGTTCATGTAAATGTGGATTATGCAACTGAGGATGATACACTGCGTCACTGTAAGCTGAGCATAAAGACAAATTCTGTTTTTTTTTCTAAAGGAGTTTAGGTTATACTCGCCTTGTGTTTTCTGAGGGAGTGCAGAGCATGCCTGATGGTCTCATACAGCTCTCCCTGCTCTGCCTCAGTCATGGCTAGACAGGAAGAATCTGTTTTCAACCTCTCCTCCTTCATAGCTGCACAAAGAAAGGAGGTCCACTCAGAGGGAGAGGATGGGGCTTGCTTAGCCTGAGGACTTTGCTGATCCTCTGGCCCTGAGAGAGAGTTTGGCTTGGGGCTGGGAGTCTGAGGTTTGGAGTTTAGAAACCTGAGGAAAAGCAATATTATTTTTAAAGTATAATAAGATTGAGAATGGTTGTTTGTTAAAAAAAACCAAAAAACCAATGCAATAACTTATGCAAATATGTGAACCTCACCTTTCCACCTCACCAAGGTAACCAGACAGTAATCTGACATCACTGCTGATCCCAACCTTCCCGGATTCAATTTCTGCTTCAATAACCTCCTGCTTGAGTCTGCCAGTTGAAGCCTCCACAATGTGATCAGCTAGCATTGTGATGTCCATCTGCAAATCATGAAAAGGAAAGGTTACCTAAATATTTACAAAACCTACTTCCTCTTAGTTTTTTGGGTGATTTCTGAATAACTCTTTAAAGCCTCACCTAACACTCTATACTTAAATGACTCATCTCAAAGAAATCTTATACTTACAGCTATCTCCTGCACATTAATACATGATTTACCACTTCCATTTTGAGGACTTTTTGAGTTTGCATCAGCTACTCAGTTCATGCATGAATGCTTGGTTAGAGATCGAACTCAACACTGCACATAAAAATCTGTACCTGCAAGTCATCTGCATTATCCTGATAGGTCAGCAGCTCTGTTTCCTCTCCCCTGTCAGACAGCACTCTTTGACGCAGGTGAACGGCCAATCGCTCCTTTCCTAAAATCTTCCTGGCGAGGCTACGCTGCCCCAGAGTCTGTCTCAGACTCCACCTGCTGCCCCCTCCAGCTCTCCCTATCCTGGCCTGCAGGTGGGAGAATGGGGCACTAGGAAGCTGAGGCTGGCTGAGGCTGGAGCTGGCAAGCGGTGCCTTCTGACAGCTGAGGTTGGTGGGTTGAGTCTGTAGCGGCTTGGAGAGGGGAGACCGTTGAGGATTAGGACCTGGAGAAGAGTTGAGGGGGGTGGTACCAGAGATCGAGTTAGCTAGCTGTTGCTGTGAATCTGGGTTGGGTTTGAGCCTCTTGGCTGGGGGTGGACCTCCCTGTTCTCCCTGGGTTCCCTTGTGGGGTCTGTGTTCTGTTTGGCTCCAGCTCTGGCTCTGGTTGTCTGGCTTGCTTCCTGCCCTGGTTCTCCTCAGCTCTGGGGAAACAAAGATGGTGGAAAAACAATGAAAATAATAAAACACTTGCAACTAAAAACATAAATACTAGTGGTGATCATTTACAGTTTTCTGTGTAATGACTTACTGTTGAATTTTCAAACAAAATTTTCAGAATCAGTTTGTACATAAATAAAGTCAGCAGCAGGATAGCTTAGCTCAGGAAGAGAAAGTCTGACTGCCTACCAACACCTTTAAAGGTCCCTCTATACAAACGGTACAAAAACCTAAAGTGTAAATACCATGCCTTATGAAGTCATATTTTTTGGGTTATGTTTAAATGATTCCTGGTGCAATTTCTACAAAACCAGTAAGGAGGAAGTTACTACCATCCATAAAACAACTCACTACATTTTTAAACTTCAATTTAAACACTAATGCTAATGAGGAGAGCTTAAGACATGCTGGTAGGTGGCTCATGTTACCTTGGCACATTTTCCATTCTCTATATATTAAGTTAAACTAACCAGCTATATATAAATGAAAATCCACTTCCATAATTAAAGGTTGGTAGTTGAACTCAGTAAATAGAATCTCAGTAATAAAAGAAAGAGGATAAATAGAACTTTGTTATTTATGAGGGTGAAACAAAACTTTTGCTTTTGGTTTAGAAACCACAAACCTGAGTTTGGGTTAGGGCTGGGGCTGTTGTTCATCCCACCGGTCTGTGACTCTCCTCTCCATCTATCCATCCAAGTGTCCGCAGGCTGGCCCTGAGTTTGAGGACTATGTTGCAGTTGCTCTAAGAGCTCAGCCAATCGAGTGTGGCCCCGGGATCGGGCAATGTTTAGCGGCAAGCGTCCCAGTGAATCAGGAATAGCTAGAGCTCTTGGATCCCACTGGTAAAGCACCAATGCCGCCTCAGTATGGCCCAGAGCACAAGCCCACATCTATGGAGGTCCAAGGAAAACAACTGTCACACACACAGAGGAATGGAAAGAAAGCAATATGCACAAAAAAAGCACTGATTGCTCACCAATGGAGTGCAAGAGAAGTGGTCTACGTTCAGAGGATCTACTTCCAGCTCAAGGTCAATACTGTCAGCATGCTTTGTGCTGCGAAGAAACACAACAAGCATTAAAATTACCGGCATTCCAGATTGTGCCGTCAAGATGGCATGTTGTAATTGTGTGTTCCTCACCGCCAGCGAATGAGTGTCTGAATGAGTCCCGCATAACCCTGAGCTGCAGCCAGATGCAGTAAAGTCATTCCTCTGGAGTTCTTACTGTGGACGAGCTGATTAGAAGAAGCCCAGCACGGCTGAGACATCATCTTCTCACATACCACCACCACACGACCTTCGAATGACCCCTGATCAGGAGAGATCTAGAAGATTGTAAAATAAAACAACAGACTAAGTCAACTTCTTTTCCAAATGCTAAAAATATATTTCAAGGTTTCACTAACTTTTCTGCCATACTGCAACACCTTTGCAATATAAGGAAAACCAGTAAAAAGCCTTGCAACTAATGCTGCTTTTAAGCACTTCACTAAAGAACGATCAGCATTAGTTTTGTATGTGGACAGGGTCAGATTTTAGGCTTTGTAAGTTTGTCTTTTAAGTTTTTTTTTAGATTCAACCCATGATCAATCAAGTAAAAACAACTTGTTTTTGTTCCTTTAATTGGCAATGTTTGTAAAAATAGACAAAGCATTTATATGAAAAAATACAGAAACAAATAGTTGATTCGCTTTTAAGTACAAGAACACAATATTCAAATATCCGTGACTTAAACTAAATTATAAAGACTTATGGGGCATCTTCACATTTTAAAGCTGTAAAGGGAACTTTCATCGTAAGAGGCTCAACAGCCTTACTTGAGACTGCTGATCAGTAGCTCCTCCTCCCTCCACTCCTCCTCCCTTTGTTGCCATGGCTTCTGAGCTGGGATTTTGATTGGTTATCTCAGCCATCCTCTGTTCCATCTGCTCCAAACGCTCCAAGATAGACATCCTGAACTGGGTATCTACAGAAATGAAGGTGGGACATTTAAAACTGTAAGCACCACCAAACTGTGGCATTAGGGAAATCCATGTGAGAGTTCAATAAATGCTATAGAGAGGCTTAAAGGCAGAAGGGATTCAATACTGGCTGAAATCTAATGACTCCCATTATTATCAACAAGAGTATAAGAGTGTAAATAAGCATGTATGCAATGGAGATTTATGTCTGTAGCAGGGTTGCATGTGACCCTTTGTTTCAGGGCTGCTGCGGTTTTTGCTGCAGTGCACATTATGTCATTCCACCTGCTGCTCTCTCACCGAGTCTCTATTTCTGCTCTGCTCTCATTTCACTCCTATTTTTCTTTCTGCTGCCTGAAGCACAAAGACTGAACCAGAGGTGGGTGGGGCCATGACGGTGACACAAGGGCCCAGGCTCCTCCCACTCCACTCTGCCAATCCCAGAGCAAAACAGCTCAGCTGACTACAAGGCAAAAACACTCCACTATTTTAGCAGCTAAACACATCAGAAACACCTGTCCTCACCTATTATAACCAATGCATCAGCATGTATACACACACACACAAAGAAAAAGAATAGACCCTGATATCTGCTACAGTATTAATTTCTGGTTAACAGAAAAAGCTAATACAATAAAATACCATAATGAAGTTGAAGATATTAACTGTAAATAGGCAGTTAAATGGGTAATTTTATTCCCCTTCTTAACTGTTCAATCAAATCTTGAATTTATTATTTTGTAATTAATTTTCTACTTGGCCTTATAATTACTGCTAATATTAGTCTTATTATGCACAGTTATTACATTATCTTATAAACTGTTTATTTTGTGTGTACATTTTTTTGACTGACCAGCAAGAAACCCATTTTCATTCTATCGACATATTTTCACCTGTTGAACTTTTTCTTCTCTGATTTTTAAGAGTTTGCTTGACAAAATTATCCCTGGTAGCTGTGGATTTACTGTGGTGTTCAGACTTCCTGATTTCTTTTGAGATTTGGCCAAAGTGACAAACAAAAACAGCAGATTTGAAAGTCTCCAGTGTTACAGCACATCGCTAAATATGCTTTTGATGATCAAACTTGTGCCAAAACTCTACAAAAAGTAAAATCCTTTCGGGTTTTTTTTCATTGTTACACACAGGTCACTGAGAATTCTTGTCATCAATTAAACACACCATTTTTGGGGAAATTATGAAAACAGAGGAACTTTCAAAAATGAACGTGAACATCCAAACATGCCAAAATGTTCCACAAACAACACATCTGCACATCAGCATCCCCACACTCTTCTATATGCTTGTTTTGATCAGGGCCTCTCTACGTGAGCTTCTTAGTGTTCAGAGGCACTGTCCACTCCTGGTGGTGCTGAAACCGAACAGGTCAACCAGACAAGCTTCATCCACAATTCTACAACTCAACTCAAAAGGGCTGGGAGCCAGCGTGACGGTATCGTGTGGCAGCTTCACCTGCATTTGTTTAAAATCGACTGGCAGGGCAACCACATGGAAACTACTGAAATTAAAAAAGAAACTGACAGAAAACGTGGGATGGAAAACTAGCAAAGGCTCCACAGCTCTGAATTAAAGGGAAAAATTGGGACGTTTATGTCCATCTACAACACAAGAAAAAAAAAAAAAACTCAGCTGAGCTACAAAGACCAGTTAAAAAACATCAACAAATCAAATAAGCTACGAACCCAAACAGCGAGCCTCTCTCTATCTGCTTCTCTCTTTGTTCTTGTTCCCGCTTCAACCCCGTTAGTTTGAAGTGTGCGACTCACACGTTGCTACTCCAGCCGTGCAAAAAAACACAGCTAAGTGCAGAGAGAGAGCAAGCGAGCGAGCGAGCAAGAGAGAAGGAGAGAGGGAGCGAGCAGTCTCCACGTTGTGTCTGGCAAAACAGCGCGCTTCAAATCCGCCCGCCAGACTCGGAGCTGCAGGAGGCTCGGTAGTCAGCATGTCTGCACACACTGGAGCAACGGTGTGTGACAAAGCCGGGTGCTGCGGATGTTTGATTGTAGTTATTTATCTGTATGCTTCACATACTTTGAGCCTCTGCTTCATATATGGGGCCAAACAAAGGACACGAGAGGGGGAAACGCGCCAAGCCTCGCTATCTCCGCTCACAGTCAATCACAGAGTCTAAATATAGCACGGGCTGCACAGCGCAACTGCCAGCGGTGCCCAGCATTTCGACTGTCAAATGGTCCGCGATTGTGCCTTTATGTCCTTGCCCTTCATTCTAGCAAAGCAAAAAAAAAAAAAAAAAAAAATCAGCCAGCCTGCTGCGGGGAGCCGCATTGCCGCATTGCGCAACGCAGAGACGGGGGCGAACGCAGACCCAGGACATGCCTTTACCGAGGAGACCCGTGCGTCTCCGAACTGCAATTGTATCAGGAGATATATTTGCACACAAAAGCGCCCCCCCCTCCAGATCACTCAAAGAAAGTTTAATTGTTCTCTATCATCTTTAAAGTACGTTTAAAAAAAAAAAAATCACACAGAACATCTACAGCTCAAACAAAACAATCCTTTATGCAAACAAGACTCCGTAATAAGCGACTTTGCCCAAAACAAAGCCAACCAGGCAAAGCCAAACATCTCTATGAATGCTGTCAGTGAAGATGAAAGAGCCTGGTACATGCCTGCGCTATTGAAACAACAGGCATCAAAACAGTTTACTGCTAGAGTCAATTTGCATGCAGGCGGAGGGTGACGGAAAAACAGCTGCTTGCTGGAAGAGAAGAACGCACTAAAGACAAGCAGCGGGAGAAACTGGTCAGGACCTCACTGAGTACAGAAAAACAAACAAAAAGCATCTCACACCAGGATATGAGAATCAGGGAATAGAACAGAGCAGAAAAAGTGGCAGCATCATACACACACAGAGACATACACACACATTTGTGTGTGTGTGTGTGTTTTACAAAATCCAGGTTTATATTGGCACTCTGTGTACACAATAAGCCAGTTACATGCTAAAGTCACTGAAACAAGTGCAGCCGTCAGTACACAGAAAATTGTGGTCCTCACCATCCAGGGACAGCCAGTCGTGCTGAGACGATGGGAGGGCTGGAAGGTCGCGTGCCTTGTATTCAAACACCACAGAGGAAGAGATGACCTCACCGCCCATAGCTACCTGCAGCATCACTAGTCCAGTGTCATGAGCTGGAAATAGACGGATATCAAAAAGGTGTTGGAGCGTGTCTGCAGTGGATGAACATCTTGGTCAAGGTAAATGTCAAAGGCTAACTTAAGGAAAGTGTTAGTCAATAACAAATTATATATCATGAATGTTATGCTTATGCAAGTCAGTATTTCCTTGAACTTTACCCCAATCACACTGATCAAACAGCCTGATAGTCAAGTATCATTTACTTAATCCTAAAAATTAAACAAATCCCCCCCCTTTGTGTTCATTTGTATCATCTTGTCCTGATAAGCAACCCTGTCAGGGTCTTCCTTTGTTCAAAAGTTGCTTATTATCAAGGTCAGACCAAGGTTTGAATTTATAAATAAAGGAAAGTGTGAGTTGTGAGAGAGTAAAGTAAGTAAAGCAAAATTTTATTTATATAGCACCTCTGAAGACAAAGATCACAAAGTGCTTCACAAAGAAATACCAAGACTTTCAAAACAAAAAACAGACAAAACCGAGTCTTCACATGCACAAGTGTGTTACCTGGACAGTAGCAGCGCAGCACCCCGGGCTGAATGAGGGCAGCGGGAACGCTGATATGGTCGAAAAGACAGCTGTACTCACTGCTTGACTCCAACCATGGACCTGTTATGAGCACCTTCACTCCACCCTGCAGCAGACAGGTAAATGTCTCAGAGTAATATCACACAGCGTAGCTTTTTGTGTGTGTACACAGTACACTGCCTCCAAGTATAAGTTTAAACAACAGTCTTAGAGAAATGAGACACTTCACTTGATGTGTGTATGCGTGTTAGTATGCAGAATGCCTTATTTCTATCAAAAATCCCATCTGTAACTAAGACAAATGTCTGGGACCCAGGCGCCTAAATATTTGCTTTCTTCTTCATTCTTCTTCATTTACAAAGTAGGCTACCTGCTACTTTGGCAATGACAGATCCGTGACTGCTAGCAACCCCTAGAGGCTGTGCTACTCCTTACATCAAAGCGCAGCAAATTAGCTTGAACTGCCTGAATGAAGCTGTTCTGTGTTCCTGCCAGTGTAGCTAAAAATAATGCAATACATAAAGATCATCATTGCTGGCAAATTAAGGAGGCATTTAGTGCAAAAATGGATCACTGGCCTTTGGAGAAAACTGTTGTTGTTGTTTTTTTAGGAAACCTAAACTTGAAAAGGATGTATTGGTGATGATTCAAATGAAAGCTGTAAAAACACAGTAGCAAACTTTTATGGATGATTAAAACTGCCAAAATAATAAGTAGTTAAATAAAGGAGTTATTAAATAAATACAAATATGCTTTTAAATGTATGAAAAGCAATATTAAAAGTGAACACAGTAAGCAATTAATAAAATGTAAACTGAAGTGATTTCCTTTGCCTTTTGTAATTAAATTGAAAATAAAGGTAAAACTAAAATATCAATTTATGTTACAATTTATAAAGTAGTTTATGCAGTATTTAAACCAGTTTCTTAATTTCTGATATTTCTTTAATTTAAATTTTGGCAGTTTTAATCCTCCATAAAATTTGGTACGCCATAGCTTTTGGAAATGATGGCAGCAAGATGCAGTCTTATCTTAAGTTTTTATCGTAATTATATCACAGAACTGGTGTCTGGAATATTAGAAATGGTACATGGGTAAATTAATGAGGCTATCCTGAAGAATCAGTTAAATATTGAAATTTCATCAAAATCCAGTCAGCTGAGTCTGAAATATTCTGTCTCCTTAATGACCACACAAGCAAGCTGGCGGTACAAATTGTGCTCAGCATGATTTCAGCGCTTAACGTTCATACGAGCCACCTTCAGTCATGTGCTGCAAAGACTAATTTCACTGTAGGGAATAATTATGAATAAATAATGACAATCAAGTTGGGTTTACTAACCTCTGGATAAGACCACTCTGGGGAGTAGTCTGTCACGCCAAACAGCCTCCCAGTCTCCTGGAGCAATCCCAAAGCTCCCTGCTCCACCTCAGAGCCCTGCAAGTGGCCTGGTGCTGTGCCCTGCTCCTCTCCTGCTGCCCCCTCCTGGGGCATCAGAACCCCATTGACAGCTGCCCCGACCCCATTCCCAGACCCTTCAACTGAGATGAAATCATTGATGAGATCAGAAAACTGGCTTCCAAAAGAAGCCTCAAAGCCTTCCAGACTGATGGCTGTTCCTGCTCCAGCTGTTGCAGCTGACACCCCCCCACCTTGCTGAGGAAGTGGAGAGCTGTAGAGCGCCCCCTCAATGGCGCCTGTAGCCATTGACTGAGGACTGGCCACCACTGAGCTGCTTGCCCCTGACAAGCTCACACCATTACAAAGGATCTCATTTTCCCCTCCTCCTCCTCCTCCGCCTCCTCCGCCTTCCTCTCCTCCGTTGTCATCTGTGGGATGGAGGTAGTGCTCGGTGTCAACACTCGCATAAGCTTCACGAGGATCTCCGTTCTTGAGCAGTAACTCTCCCCCATTCTCAGCAGGCTTGTCTAGGCCTCCGACCTCCTGGTGTCCTCTGCTGCCTGACTGGTCGATAGTGGTATCCTGCGGTGTCAGGGGAAAGGAACCCACTGCTGATCCTTTCCCATTCCTTGCACACAGGGCCTGCTGGTCTGTCCTGGGTTGATGGAGGTGTGTATGTGAGTCTCCATTGGCAACTGAAGAGTCTGTTGGCACCGTGGGCAGGCCTATGTAAGCCTGGGCCTCGCCAGATTCCTGGGTTGCCTCAGTACCATTGGTCTGCAGCTGGGAGGGCTGGCTTGTTTGAGAGGAGGACTGGAGGAACAGGCTCGGGGAAGGGTGGTGTGAAGGCTGGGTCAGGGTTGGGACACAGGCTGATGACATGACGGCACTGAAATCCATTTGCTCCAGCGTGGTGCTGGGGCTGAGGCCAGCTCCTTCTCCTACGTAGCTACTCTGAGTGGACAGCGGTTGTTCCAGGGGTGTAGCTTCCGTCTTGATGTTGTTGACGAGGGTTGGGCTGTAGACAAAGCCATTAGAGGAACAGTGGAGGCCTCCATCATCACCGTTACAGCCCTCAGTCTTCCCTCCACCTCCTCCGTATGTCTGGCCCTGCTTGGGATTGTTGAGGAAGCAATCGGGGTCAAAGGTCATGGTGGTTTCAGGAAGGCTGACTGCTCCACCAGAGTCTAAAGAGCTGGATAGAACCAACTCTCCTCCCTCGCCCAATCCTACTCCACCAGGAAATGATGCAAATCTCTGGTTTTCAGGGGCAACAGCTAACAGAATCCCAGCGGTGGCACTGTCGTGGGTAGCTGCCAGCAGGTGGGTGTGGCCAGCGGAGTAAACCGAATCCCCAGTGAGCGTGGTGACCTCAGACATGAACACAGCTGTGCTCTGTGATAAGCCCGCTCCAATTGCAAGAGCAGGACTGTCAGCCATGTCGCTGGTGATTGACAGCGGGGAGCTCTGGGTGGTGTCAGGGACCTCCACCTGGTTGGTGGAAGTAGAAGAAGACACCTCCATGCTGCTCTGTGGGAGTAAGGAGGGTTTGGTTATCCTGCCATTCCTCCTCTCTCCTCCACCTGCTCTGCTCCTCCCCCCTCCAGGATTGGGCTCTGTCTGACCCTCTGACACGTCGCTGTTCTGGACCTCTGTGCCATCTGCTTCCTCAGCTCTCTGGCCCGCTGCTACATTGGTACCGACTGCAGTTCCCCCTCCTGCTGCCGCTCCTGACTCCTGCTTGGAGGAGATGATGCGCTGCTTGACACTGGAACATTTCTGATGCAGGCTGCTTCCAGCACCTGGCAGAAAACAAAACAAAACATCAACATCAACAAAGAACCAAACATTTGTCATCATTTTCTGTCCTTTCATACTTTCAGGTCAAATTTTCTAGTAACATATTGTAGTATTAACTCACATACATCTAAGAGTGTGTAATGGCACCCTCTAGTGTTCAGAATCTACACTGAAAACTGACTTCATGAAGACTCTGATACAACTGCTGCGAAAACTTCAAGTAAATACCCTTTAAATGTACAATTTGCTTACTTTGCAAGACATTTACTACCCAAAGATATTTCCAAACTTTAAACTAGCTGTATTCATTTACAGGTTCAGTATGTAGCCGGCTTATTTTTTCAGAGAGGATAAAAAACACCAAACACCAGTCTAAGTGTCAGAGGTCTAATGCCAATAAAAACCCCTTTGACCACTGAGGGATCAAGCCAGTGATCAAACCAGAAGCGCTGGGAGGGGGAAAAGGCAGAGAGCTGTGTGAACAAATTAGGACATGTGGAGAAGCGAGAAGAAGAAATGAAGCAGTACTTAAGTCAACAAGCCACTTAGTTTTGGGCAGCTGTCCTTATTTGCCCCTCCAATGCAGATCAAAAGATGGGTGCGATTAGATCTGTGTGTGTGTATATGTGCGCTAGTGTGTGTACTGGAGTTATCTACTCCCTGATGCTCATTTATGAATAATACATGATGGATATTTCAGGCATCCCTGTCTTCTTTCCCTCAATCCCTCAATTTAGTGGTTGCAATTTGTATCTGCCTCTAGGTGGCAGCATGGCGTTGACTGTTGGAGCCATCAAAAAATATATACATATATAAATAACTGCATAAAGCCTGAAAATATGTAGCAGATATCTCTTACTACAATGGATTTTTAAAGAACAAGATTCTTTTTAATGACGATACATATCATTTGTTCACATGTTAATCAACATAATGTAGTTATTAATATCTTAAAGCATGTTTTGGCACCTCCACTCTTCTTTTTTGGATCACTGATTTACAACGAGGAACTAAACAGTGAGCTGCTTCAGTTACATCACATATTTCTTTTCAGTGCAACAGCGAACCCCTCGTAGGATCAACAATGAACTGCTGCAACACCTGTTGTCTCTTTTGAAAAGTGATGGCACAGCTCCAGACGGGGCTCCATTCTGCTGCCAAAGATAAAAACAAGCCAGTGAACCAAACGGTCTTTGCTTTAGATGTTCCACACTAACTGTCTACTGATTCATTTTCATGCTTGTCTGGGTTCTTCAGCATCTTTGCCGGTGTTACTTGAACACGACAAGTGGAATGATATTGACCCGGGGTTAGTCGCACTCCCGAATTTAGTAAAAGCGCGAGGGCTAAAAACCTGAGTGCCTGAGAGTAGGAGGAAGGTCGTGTAAGTGCTGATGCACAGAGAACTCACACATGGGCTTGAGTTGTCCAATGAGCTCCTCCTTGCTCCACTTTGCCCACTCTTTCCTGTCGGTGTTGATGGAGCAGAGGACAGGGCCGCATGGCTTCCCGCTGTCGTCCACCGCCGGTACATTCAGGTAGTGCACCAGCACAATGTCTGGGTTCTAGCAAACAGAAAGGACACACAAACAAAGGCATGCACACTTGTGGCTTATGCTCATCATTTCAGCGATTTCACTGTTTTCCTACCTATGGGGGAGAATTAAAAAAAGATATTAACATCAGGATTGATGGAAGGAGAAGTGCATAAGGAAAGTGAAAGAGAAAGCGGAGGATACGGAGGAGGTCGGACATTGCGTGTCAGATAAGATTCTCTCACCTGCCCATAAAAGATTTATCAGCCTGAGCTCACTCATCACTCTCTCTAACCCTGCAGTGCCTACATGTGTGTTTGTGCATGTATGTGTGTGTTACGTTTATATATAGAGAGAGAAACAAAGGAAGAGAACAATTCTCACTATACTGCAGGTCACCAGCAGACCTATGGAATTTCTACCCCATGAATGATTCAACAAGTGCATTCACTTGCATGTGTGTATGTGTATGTGTGTGTTGGAGAGAGAGAGAGAGAGAGAGAGAGAGAAGCTCCTCTTGATGAAAGATTCAGTAGACAGACTCAGGTGAGGGGAGGACCTGCTGAGGTGGAACACTTTTCTCTCCGAAAGAGGATAGCACAGTAGGCTGCTACAGCACCTCACTGTGCAATGCAACAGCATTCGTAGACTGATTTATGACCATTTCCACTGATGTGTTTTGATATATGTGCAAAGAGCAGAAAATGGCACATTAAAGATAAAGAAAGTCAAATTTCCCTTCAAAACCGGAGACCACGACAGTCTAACTAGTGGGGCGTGTTGCAAAAAAATGTATCGGGTAAGGGCATGTTCAATTTACGCTGATGGCTGAAATTGTCTTGTAAATTTAATGTGACAAATTATGCAGGAAATTCTGGAAATGAATGAATAAATAAGTATACATTTCCATATTTTACATTTCCATAGCTTGATATTCAATCATTATTTTCTTTCAAATGGGCAGAGAGACAGAGGACGAGTATATAAATGTATGCAGGCATGTTATGATGAATCATGTAACCTGCCATCTGAAGATGATGAGGTCCTGGTGACTATATGTCCCAAAAGAGAGAGTGAGACCTGTATGGGTGTGCGTGGGGAGCGTGCACACAAATGCTGCTCTCTGCTGTCTCTCACATGAGCAGCAGAGTGAGTCCAACGTCTCTGTTGAAAAGCAACACGCTTTCATACACAGTAGACATCTGTACGTGAGTCTGTGTGTGCGTGCGAGTTCGTGAGAGCAGGTTGTGTGTGTGTTGTTTGTAGCTTCGGGGTGTTTTCTTGGAGAGGACCACATGGAGACTAGTGGCTGAGTCCTTCATGCTCGCCATGAGCATCGAGTCTCAGTGTTAGGCATCACACTGTGCTCGAGGAAGTTACAGTCAACTTCTGGAGAGGAAATGTTTTTACCGCTCTGCAAGGCATGGCATTGTATATGACCCGCTATAGATGCCGAGCCTATTCTAGGTGTAGTCCAGCGGTCTAATTGTGTGTGTAGGAAACTCCTTTTGGCTAAACAACATTAAGTTTTATTAGGAGCCCAGTTTTGTGACAGTATTTCCAGCAGTCCGAGTCTGCCTCATTAATTCAGAAGAGGAGGACTTTTATTGCTGCTTTATGGTTTAGCTTAGTGTTTTGTTTTGAAAATTTAACAGGTGAAGCTCTGTGTAAAACTAATGATATACTACATAATTTCTAGCAGTCTTTTTTAGGTAGAATGTTAAATAAAAACTAACACAGCTGAAATAAATGCCATGGAGTGGCCATAATGGGAGGGGAAATAGCCCCAAAATGACAAATCTATGGTGCTTTAAATGACAAGTAATAACAAGTCATCACAACACTTTGAAATCTTTTTTTAAAGGTTTATTTTAAATGTGTATAAATGCTGTGCGATAAGGAAAGGTGGGAAAGGGCAGCGGGCTTACCTGCAGCAGCCAATAGCATCTACGATGGAAGGTGGGGATGATGGAGGAGTGGACGTAGCAGCCATACAGACACTAGAGAGAGGAGAGGAGAGGCGAGGAGAGGAGAGGAGAGGAAAAGAGATTACATTGGTTAACGAGAAAAGAAGGAGGATGGCGGAAGCAAGACAAAAACGAAAAAGGAGAAGAGAGGGGGAGAAGACATTGAAGGACAGAACAGGAGAGGAGAACTTAGGTTATACCCACTTAGGTTGTATTGATTGCGGTGCTAAAACTAAATTGCAAACATGCTGTATGCGTTTTTTCCTAATGTCTTTTCTAAAATACCATAAATCTGATGCTGACAATTATAGCACAAGAGATTGTGAAATTTACTGCCTCTGCAAGACTAGGCATAACCCACTTGGAATTCACAAAAAGTTACAATGTTGTCGGCTTACAGACGTTGCAAGACAGATCAGCAACAGTAAAGGGGACAAAGAAGACGAGGAGGAGGAGGAGAGCAAAGCATAAAGTGTGAGTGGAGCCTCAGCGTGGAAACTATGACAAAAAGCGGGGTTTGGTATGGACTTCATCCAGGGCGGGATGCTGACATAGTGCATGTACAAAATAGTGCAAACTGGTGCCAGTAAAACAGCTGAGATTTCTCAAACCTGCCGAAACAAACTGCAATATGATTTTGTAATACCTGAAGTTAAAGAATATGAAATTGTTTTGCAACAGAACAATCACAACAAAAAAAAGACTTGCACCAGTAAACATCTTATCTTAGAGAATACGTGAACAAGATATAGAGTCTGACCGTGGATTAAGTCAGACTCCAGTTTGGAGCTTTTGACAGTTTTTGATCATCTGCGCAGTGGAAACTTTTTAGTCAATACTCAAAATGTATCGAGGAATCAATACCCGGCCTTAATGAAGTGAGCTTTTTTTTGACAGAAGAAGGATGAAATGATGGCAGAAAAGCCTTCTATCAAGGTCAACACACGCAGTACAATCAAGAATCACACACCCACATGATCACACCCACATGCAGCACATAAAGTGGTTGTTTTTGCAGACAAAATTGCACACAAACACAAATACTCAGCAATCAGGCAGTATATAATCCACAGTTAAAACTTGTCCTGTTTTCTTTTTTCATATACACACACACACACTTGTATTTTCTCGCCATTTTGCCTCTTCTCAGAAGTAGCCAGCCCTCTATCTAAAGTGTGTTTTGCCAAAGGCAGAGTGCATTTCCATATATTTCCATTCGATATGAGGAGGCTCTCCATCCAGGGTTATGTTTTTCCTCTCATGCTTCCTGCCGCTCCCCATCCTCCTGCTCCTCTCCCTCTGCTCATCTCGCTGCTTTCCTCGTTCCCTCATTCCCGTGCTCAACACACTGCTTACTTACTTACTTGCTTGAGGGGTCACGGGAAACAGTGACATAAACAATTACTGACCAAGTACCAGGGAGAGAAGCGGCTGCCTTGTGTATGTGTTTGAGGGTGCATCCATGAACATTTGCAGGGAAATGCATGTGAAATGGGACGTGAGCGTGGAGCTGTGAGTTGCAAAAGGGAATACTTGATCTCAATTATTCCTTTTACGTCTGTGTCTCCAGCTCTCCTTTAATGCAAAACTACTGAGCCCTCCACAAGGATCCATGTGCCTCCTCCTTCGCTCCCCATTCCAAATCATTCTTTCTGTTTCTGACACATGCATGCTCACTCCTCTCACCTCTTGGTATATTCCTGCTGAATAATCAATTTTTGAGCTAGCTGATGTGACTCAAACACACACACACTCACTCGCACACACACAGACGCTGCCTTGAGACTGGATCGATACCCCTCTCTGTTCTGCTGAAGGAGGCATTGACATCATTCCTGGCCTCAGGCCAAACACACTCTTATCCTTCACAGAGAGAGAGAGGGAGAGAGAGGGGAGACAGAGGGAGGGATTGAGACAGGGACAGGAGGAGGAAGGGAGAGAATGAAAGATTGGCACCACTTGCTCCCAGGTCACAAAGTGGCCTGTAGCTTCGGCATGTGTGTTCGTTTGTGCTACACGTATGTGGCCCCTCCAAGTGAAGGAGAGTGAGTTAGAGACAAGATTGGCAGTGAAACCACACTCAGCGGCAAACAAGATCATCGACTTGTTTTTCCACTGCAGCCTCTCACCTCTACTCCCTGGACTTTCAGCTTCATGTGATCCTCTCGGGTGGTCTTGCCATCTTTCCTTTTCTTCCAGCAGTACCCATCTTTCCTGTACTTCACCTTTTTACGGTTGTAGAGGATCATAGAGCCATTCTGAGGTCTGACGGGATACAGGATAAAGACGTAGTCAGGTATTAGGTTGGTCATTCAGAATAAATATTTGTTAAAATGTCTTTGAAGCTAGCAGCAACGCAGCTCTCTGGGATACTGAACAGAACATGAGTTTTGTGCTGGATACCCAAAAACTTCTGCATTGCTCAACTCAAACAAGAAAAAAACAAGGAAAAAAAACATGTTCTTGGTGTACACAGTGACGTCAGCGTTACTCTCCCACAGTCAAGTGAGCTGGTCTCATGTGCTCCCTCCCCACTCATACATAGACTCCGGCTCCTACATGTTAATATTTTAGTAGGGTGATTTATTGGCACGGCAGGAACATTGGCCTCTAAGCTCCCATTCTATATACACCTATCAGGATGCTCACACAGAAACACACGGGCGCACACCAGGAGCCATGCATGTACACGTACACGTGAGACACAGATGCTATAGCGATATCAAAGGTGGCAGGACCTACCGCCGTGCGTTCTTTGGGCTCAATGTCAAACCTGCTACTCAGCAATCAATCATTACACTTTCAAACATTAAGGACAGGTGTGTGTGTGTGTGTGTGTGTGTAGGACACTGAAAAATGCTTTCTCTGCCTTATCTCACCGCAACAGAGAGAGAACAGACGCGTTAACAATCAATAAACTAACATATACTCACGAATGCTCTCTCGCTCTTTCTCTCGCAGTCACATGCACACAAACACACGTTCATACACCTCCTCTTACTGTCCTCGTCTTCATCAACCTCTAGTCTTTATCCCTGTTATCACACCATCTCTTCATTTTCTCTTTTAAGGCTTCTTTGGTTCCCCCATTCTCCCCTCCACTTTTTCTGATCTGCTCATCTCATCTGTTCCCTTTGCTGCTATCTTAACCTGTGCTTCTCCTTTCATCTAATCTCCTTTCCTTTCCTCTCCTTTCCTTTCCTTTCCTTTCCTTTCCTTTTCTTTCCTTTCCTTCTCATATATGTATATGGACTTAGATGATTGCAATTTACTCAGAACACTGTGAGCAGCGAAATTGAATTTACTTTGAGCTGATTTTCTTTGACACCTTAAATCTGTTCTGTTTTGGGGGGTGAGCCTGCCAGTTTCTTAGTGGAGTGGAGACCCCCACCCTCCCATCAAAGCCGAGTTTAGTCTCTGTCTCGAGCAGCGTGAGTCATCTTAGAGCTGCTGATTCTAATTATGTTATGGAGAAGATGGATGAGATCAGATGTGTGTGCGTGTGTGTGTGTGGGCGACACATGCGCACGGGATCATATGTATGTGTGCATGTGTGTGTGTGTGTGTGGCGACAGGGGCGCGTGGATGGTGCCCGTACTGCTCACGAACCCTCTGATTCAAGCAGACATAAATGCTATTGATTGTAACTAGGCTGTGATGTGTGGGATATAAAAAGCTTTTCCACTGTTCCACGGTGTAGCAGAGCAAAAAACAGCGATTGCGAGGAAAGTGGGAAAAAAAGAAACAAAACAAAAACGCCACAATAAAGAGACAGAGTGGGTAAATCCGGTAAGGGAGGAGAGAAGGAGGAGTTCATTACACTGAACAAATGAGGTATTTCAGTCAAGGGGGAGAAATGAAGGTCATTGATTGTTATCTTAATATCGACCCCCCACAAGTGTGCAAACACATGCACACTTATGGATGCAAACGCACGAGCGTGCACGTGCACGCACAAAAACACATGGGCTACACGTAAATGTCACGGGCCCCGTTAGCTGATCTTTCCATCTGATGGGATTAGGTGTAATCTGTTCTAATCGTGCCTCATGTCATGTGTAAATGGGATTATATCTAACTGCTGCTCAATAACACCAATATGACTGCTGCTGCTGCTGCTGCTGGGAGACTGAGGCTATACGGCAGCACAACCAATCAATGAGAAATCCATCCACAACATAAACTGTGCTGCTGGCCTCCGGCTGCTCCCGAGAAGAGTCCTTTAGCTGGCACAATAGGAGCGCAGAGGCATATCCTGGGGCTTTCAGCGGTGTCAGTAATCAGAAATGGGGCCACGGGGGTGACCATTTCACTTCCTTAACTTTACTTTACTTTTCTTTCTTCTTTCCTTTCTTGCTTCCCCGTCTCTGTCATTTTTCATTCTCTTTCAGTCCTCTACTTACATCTGTATTAACTAGAGTAAATGTCAATAAGGTGATTTATCAATAATTCACACTGCCCTTTCCTTCAGTCTTTTATTTTCTCTTCCTCTTTTTCCTACCCACTTTCCTAGCTATAACCTCTCCCCATTCTAGGAAAAGAGCTCCTTATGGCTCATTCGGATCGATGAATATTCAGTTCTGGCATGTGAATCCCTGTTCACACCCCATCTTATATACACAAACCCCCCTCACCCTCACTCATCTGAATTATACATCACTTATCCTAATACATTTACATTCATTAATACTCCATTTCCAGCTGACTAGGTGCTTTACAGTCCAAGCATGTTCTGGAGCATTCTCTACATGTAGAGCAGGCCGGCTAGAAGGACCCTTTGGAGACAGTCGACGTACATCACTAATGTTTTAATCAAACAGAGGCGCTCAGTCATTGAGATTAAACCAACGTGAGCCACTGACTGATTGAGCGATACTGTGTTTTTGTACGTGTGTGGAAATCATTGTCTGCTCTCTCTCCCCTCACCTGGTTTTCGGCGACGTCGTCAGCCACTCATCGTGTTTCTCAAAAGTGATGAGATATGCAGCAATTTCCTAGAGAGACAGAGACAAGGCAGAAAGGTTATATTGGTGTGTGTGCGTGTGTGTATCAGTGTGTGTGTGTGTGTGTCACAGAGAGATAAAACATAACAGGTATTTCCAGATGACCTGCTGATGCCCACAGAGAGCGTGTCACTATCTTGATTGCCACGGTGAGGTCTGGGCGTCTGATTGGTCACAGTGCAGCCAGTCAGAAGACAGATATAGAGGACAGACCCTCAGGGCCAACAACCAATCACACTCACTGACACACCGATGTTTCCCTCCACTGGGGAGGAAAAGCTATCTCCTAAACACACACACATGCTACATAAACACACACACATGCACAGGGGTTGGGTGGGGGTGGGTGTGTGTGTGCAGACCTATACACTAGCTGAGAGAGTGCGCTGATAGGAAAAGTTTTCTTGTACTTGGCAGTTTCACAGTTTCCCGGCAGATAAAGCTCGCTCCTAACTCGATTCTTAATTCCTCTGGCTCTCTTTTCATCTCCTCAGCTCTCCTCTCCACACAACTTCTATTCTTCTTCCACACTCAAATGAATCCAATAAGGAAAAAGAAAGTTCAAATCGTACAGGTGCATTCTACCAAGAGTAAGGAAAAACAAAACGCCCGTACACACACACACATACACACAGAGATGAAGCCAAAAGAAACTCTTGTTTATACCTCCTGCTTTTTAGTCGCTCACGCAGCATCGCCTTTTCCTTTCTCTCGGTGAACCCTCTAACCCCTGACTTCCTCCTTGAAACATCGTTCTTTCTCTATCTTTCCCCGACTCCCTTCTCACCCACTTGTTGTGAAAGACTGTGAAATGTAAATTGTCCTCTTAAGGCAATCAGTGTTTGAAATGTGGCACAAAGCAATAGTGAAGAAGACATCAACACTCCAGCACTCCTTCATCTGCCCCCTCAGATCAACAGTCTCCTCTCCAGACCTCCTCTGCCTCTTTCTCCACGTGTGTGTGTGTGTTTAGGTATTTGTCCCAGTTTGGCAAGAGAGTACTTTAGCTCCACACCGATCAGACGAGATTGGGGGGGGGATCAGCTGAAGGGTGCTTGCACTTAACTGGATTGTTTTTATTTTTTTATGTACCCCATTCGTTCCTCTCATTCCAACCCCTTACTGCCTCATCCTACATTTATGTGTGTTTATGTGTGCATGTGTATGTGTAGGCTGGGCTGTTATCACACCCTTAATAATTATCACTCTCAAGCTGGCCACTATTAATGTCTGTCTGTCTGTTTCAGGCACATAAAACTGCTCCGAGTCATGGTTGGGTTGGATGCACACAGGCACATTTTCAGCCAAAGCTAGGCACAAACAACAGACACACACACACGCATGCACACGCGCGCGCGCGCGCACACACACACACACACACACACACACACACACACACACACACACACACACACACACACACACACACACACACACACAAACGCAAAAGGAGTGCCTCATTCATTTATGCATCTATTCATTAGCTGTGACAGGCAGCCACCTCTCCTCCTCCCAAACCACTCCGCAGCAAGTCAATATCCTATATGGCCTCCACAGCTTCGGCCAGGCACTCGTGCCCCCCTAGTGACTGTCAGCCAGTGGGAGGCGGGAGGAGAGAGGAGAAGAAGAGAGGAGACAAGGGGCTGGGAGAGACAGAAGGATGGGAGGATTAAGAAGGAGGGAGAGAGACTTGCAATTAAAGGCCTGCCCCATAAGAGCCATTAAAAAAGCTAGAAACAGAAGAGTCAGCTGAAACGGCCGCCTGACACACTCTAAAACACACCCACACACACATACACTTTCACACTGCGCACACACACACACACACACACACACACACACTGCTGCTCACTCCCTCAACAGCTCTCACGCTCACCCGTGTGAGGAGTGACAGAAGTGAGACGGTGAAGGTCGAACCTCAGGAAGTCACTGTTATTGTCCCAGTAGAAAGCAGTGATGGAGTGCTTTGAGCATGCCTGGTGATGGTGACACACTGACCCTTTAGGAATACTCTGTGTGCATGTGTGTGTGTGTGTGTACGCGCAGGCGCACGTGTGCGTGCATGTTAGCTATGTCAGACACACGGACAGGGACGAGTATCTTCCTCAAGGGATCTACTCTAGAAACCCAGACATTCTGCATGTCTGTGCGAGTCTACGTAATAATACATCACGACAGGCCTGCCTGAATGCACACACACGCGCACTATTCCCAACACACACCTATTCCTGTCTGTCTGTGTGTGAGAGAAACTGAGAAAGAGACAGAGTTACTTAAGAAGTATCTAACAAAGCAGAGAGCATAAGTGGGAAGTTAGATTGGAGCGAGTGATGCAGTTAGGGAAATCAGCCTCCCACTCATGCATCACTGAGACCATCTCCCTCCAAGAAACTGGCATGTACAGAACAGCAGACAGACAGCAATACACACACACACACACACACACACACCCATTCAAACACACCCATTCAAACACACTCACAGGCCTCAAGGAGATTTCCACAGGAGGGAGGGGGAAGTTGGGGGGGTCGCCTACACAGCAACAGACTTATCCAGGAGCTTTCCCCAGGGAGATTCCGTTATAGGGTCTAGCTACAGGCTAGCGTGTGTGTGTGTGTATGCGTGAGAGCATGTGTGTGCGCATGTTTGAAGTCTAATGATGAGCATCACCCCGACAGAGATAGGGGGAAAACAGAGCTGTCTATAAACTGGAACTGTCACATCCATTTGAAGTGCCTCAAATGAAGGCTGCTGCTGGTTCTCACCAAAGCAATCATCTGGCATTGAGCAGTTTATTTTGGCAGTACAGGAGGTAACAAGCTGAAGTGTCCTTTTCAACTACAGAATTTTGTCTCTGCCTTTCTCCTTGAGCATGATAAGTCTTGTATACATACCATATGACGGGGGTGAAACAAACCGCATTAGCATTACAAGTGCCTGACGTTCACAGGCACTCTATTCATAGAGTTCATTTTGCTTTCTTTTAGCAAGCATACAGCATTTGTGTTATTTATGTTATACATCAATTATTTGTCCGTTTCATATATTTTTATTTCAAAGTTTCACCGTATAAAACACATTACAGTGGCTGTCTCGCGCTAAATCCACACGTAACACTATTTGATTTGTGATCTGAAATGTGACACGGCTCATCTCTCAGCATCCCTTTGTGTAACGCTCGTTGCTGACCTCTAAAAATCACCAATGTCATGGAGCATCGGTGGCTTTTTTGTGCAGACTCGAGCTGCAGTAAAGATTATGTTGCAAAGAGAAAGCCGAATGCAGACTAAGTTAGGCTTTGCCTTAAGCTGACATTAATGATGTGAAGTCTATTGTAAACCAGACCAATAATGTCTTGTTTGCACTGTGTTCTCTAACCTGGCTAATTAAAATGTGTGGTGCGAACAGAGAGACAGACAATGACTTATGACGAGGATAATTTTGTTCTGTTCTAGCCACACAATAAAATTTCATCAAGTCTATTGTAAACCGGAGCAATAATGTGTAGTTTGTATTATATTCCCAAACTGCCTCTCTCCCCACAGTGTGTTACTTTCAACAGCCTTTATATTACCTCCACTGGCTAATACAACTGCTTAATGCTGTTTCCATAACAACTGTTGCAAAGCCCCTGATCAGAATTCCTCTCAAGCTTGCCTTGTGTTTATCATATAAACACCTCATCACACACTGAGTAACAAACACATGCACGGCCATGGACATAAAAGACTTGTACACACACGCATACAAATGGGCCGTTAATACACAAAGTCGCTTGTATACAAAAATAAATATATAAAAACAAAACTAGTCCTGGCTTTGTCTGCCTATCCTCCTGTTCTCTCAGTGACACACACTGCGAGACAAACACACAGCTGCACACATACACACACAGACACACAAGTTTATGCCGCTATCCTCGAAGTCTAACCAAAACACTTAACTTAACCACAATCCCATTAAAAGCTGGGCTTCTGTTCCCAAAAAAGAACAGTGGTGCCAACAAGGTTGGTGTGTACAATGGTGAAGGTCCTAAAGATGAAACAAAACTGGGTGCATACACCCACACACACACACACACACACACACACACACACACACACACACACACACACACATATATACATATTTAATGTTGGGCTATCATTGAGGGATAAGGTCTGACCTTCAGTGGGGGCCCGCCTCTGTCACCTGGTTGGGAAAGAGACATGTGCATCGCATTCATCTCTGTCTCACCCCAGCTCTCGCAGCATTCACGCGCAGGCGCATACGCTCACACTCAGACATGCGTGCACCCAAAAATATCCCCCATGTCAAAAATATACATGGAAGGATGCACAAGCATGAACAAGTGTATACACACACACAACGCGGAGGCTTAGTCTCTGAAGAGTCTGAGAGTATGTAGTGGCTGCTGCGCATGTGAGTGATGGCTTTGTAATGAAAAAGTCTCTCTCCCCTCTCCTTCACTCCATCTCCTTTTTGGTTTGACCTCTTTACTTTCCTCCCACCTCTCCCATTCCCACAGCTCACCTTCTTCTGCCTTTTTTCCCCCCTGATTTTCTCATCTCCCTCTCATCACCCTTCCCTCCAAATTTACAGAGGTCCAAACGGTGAAGGTGGCAACACACACACACACACAGACACACACACACACACACACACACACCCACTGACGGTATTGAAAGTAGCACAAACTCTTTTAGTGGAGACCTGAGAGCGAAGAAGAGACAGCCTCGATCCACTGGGGGAACATCAATCATATTTTTCTAAGACTTCCCCTCTCTTGCGCACCTTACCTGTCCTCTTCCTCTTGCCTTGCATTTGCATTTGAGGAGACGGCCCCCACTCTCTCAGCAGGGGGGGTGAGCACATCAAAGACGGCAACAGGTGTGTGGTGTCAAACACAATGCCAGGAACCCCGCCGCGTTAGGGCGTCTTGGATAAAGCTTGTCAGAGTCCTCAAAAACTCCCGCAAAGTTAACCAGGAAAGGGTGCTCAGACACATACACACTTGCACACACAGACGGATATTTGAAATTTCGAATGATGAAAGCGCATTTAGCAGTGGGATTTTTTTTCTTTTTTTTAAGAAGAGAAAGCGACTTGGTGGCAGCAGCGGGTCGGTGGGGGGTGGGGGTGTCTCACTGAAGGAGTCCCCAGTGGTTGTGTTAACCCCTGATGCCTCTTCTCGTTGTGAGTCATTCTTCCCTCGGAGGGTGATCTCTGCTCTGCTATTGTTGATGTTATTGTTATTGAGGAGGTTTAGTATGATAAGGAAGGAGAGAAAGAGAGACAGAGAGAGAAACTGAGAGACTGGGAGCGAGAGAGAGTGAAAGAAAGTGTGTGCCACCTCTCATTGGCATAAATACTTGTTTACAACAAGACATAAATTGGCACCCTGTCAGTCAGCCTCTCTATTTCTCTTTCGTCTTACTCCCTTACTCTATTTCCTTCTCTGTCTCTCTCTCCCCCCCCTCCTCATCTCTCCCTCTGTGCTGCTAAGCGTATTATAACACTCCCTGGTTCAGCCCTCTCTCATTACCATATTCTAATTACATTCGTTAAGGGGAGCATTTGGGAGTTTAATGAATAAATTTGAAAGATGGGTCTCTGTGGCGATCTTTAGGTTTGTCTCCTTCTCAACCGACTAAAGATGGGAGCATACGTGCGTGCATGTGTGTCTGCATGCACGTGTGTTTGCGCACCTGTTCAGTACGTGTGTGTGCGCGCACGCACGCTCGGTAAATATGACTGTAGCTCCATTTCAGAAAAAACAAACAAATCTAGTTAGCTCCTGGATCTCACGTGGAGATCAAAATCTAAATCTAAATCAATTCAGACTTCTGTTTGTTTCTAACAAATAAAGATTTCATGTCATTTGGTTGAGAAGAAGAAAAAAAGAAAACTTGGGAGCCACCCATGTTGAAGTCATGCATATTTAACTCTCCTCAATGCTCAAAAACAAGCTGCCAAAGACAAGCATCAATTTACAGATGTACAAATTGCTTGCAATCTCGAGTTTATCTTTTCTACTGACAATAGAGCTGGAGGCTTCAATCTGGGAGACGGGCAGGTGGAGTCATAACAATCATAAGCAAAAGTAAACATGAAAGGTTATCAACCCAGCTCTGCTCACTGGCTTCCATTGTTGTGCAGTTTGATCTGTCTCTGCCTAGGACGAAGCCCTGGGCTGTGGACCTGCGCTCACTCTTTCAGGGTATTGCAAAATGTAATGTACCTTTCACATGGTTTAATAAAACAGTCCCCAATGTGTTCCCAGTTCTGATGATTGCCAGCTCGCGCTTCAAAGAGTGAGGGAGAGAGAGAGCAAAACTCACTTCTTGCTAAGAAATCAAACTTTTTTTTCAAATGTAACCAAATTATGTGCTTTCACTTGGACAACTGCTTTGATTACTCACAATTAAGCAATACCACAAGCAATAGAATCAAGATGGAGAATTTAATTTAACCATCGTCCCCACAGAATTCATTTTTTACTGCAACTTCAATTTAATAAAATGAACATTTTCTTCTTTGGCTAAATAAATTATTATTGCTTATTTTTTTTAAAGATCTCAGACAGCGAATCAGTTTCTTGTTGAACTGAGCAAAGGTATAAACACAAATCTGGAGTCAGCAGAATTTGGGCAGCGTCTTGTGGTAAAAAGTATGGATTTGTATCATTGTGAATTCAGCTTGATGTGTACAGATCCATCCTGAATTTTTTCCAGCACTTCAATTTGTATTAAACTATAACACCAGGGACAGAGTATACATATCTCGAACAAATTACGTGAACTGCAGGATGCTGTAGAAGTTAATAGTTTGCAGTACAGTGTAACACTAGATCCAAAGGGGCTCCTCTTCACACTATATTTACAGTAAAGATACATAATGCAAGGTAGAGCCCAGAGTCATCACCTTCTCTTCAAGTACTGTGATTCATGCAGTGGGCGCCAAAGAAGGTGTGCTATCTTTAACTCTTACCGCTACATAATGCAAGCTATGTGCATGTATATCTATCTATATCTATATCTATATCTATATATATATGTATATATCGGGAAGAGAAACTTCAGCAAAATTTTATGGTTTATATCTGACAGCAAGCATATTTTCTTTGTCTATGGAGACACTGAGTTTACTTAAGTTTGGTTGGCTTTGTTGCAAATACTTCTGCCAAAGCTATATAATATTTGCTAATTTAATGCACTTTTAGAGATTCAAAGGCACACAGACATCAGTCATTGCCTTCCAGGCTGTCCTCCTAACTTTCCACCTCATATGAACTGTAATGGGGTGTGACTTTCTAGTTCAACATGCAATAACACCTAAGAGCAGGCAGAAATTGTAGCTTAGAGTCTCACAGAAAAAAAATGAGGCTGAAGTTGTGTGTTGAACCTAGTTAAAACTTGCTAGCTACTTATAACCATACTGCCAGAACATATATACTTTCAACAATAGGTAATTGTGCACCTAGGCTAAGTAATACCTGTTTTGTGGGTGGGAAATCTTGCTGCCGCCATGTTTGCAGCAGTCATGAGCGATTACTTCCACTCGGTAATCATCTCATTTTTGAAAGAGAGTGATTTTGCCTCAAGTGTTAGGGTTGATTTCAAATAAGCAAACAATATTGTTATTGTGAGTGTCTGAGTCAGACACACAATCCAGAAAACAAGACTTTTAATCTCTGTGACTTGGTCAAGATGCAGCTGAGACAAGTGAGATGCTCTGCCTTTAGGTGTTTATAATGTCCCCTTCATCCGCTTTATACTGCATATTGAATCAATTAAAGCACAGTATATGCTCTGCCAGTATGCAAATGCAGCATTGCCATCCCATATATAGTTGCCTCCTTGGAGTACAAGATGATGGATGATATATTACAGCTGAGCTGGTCTTAGACTAATGACACAGCTGCACTACAATAAACAACTTAGTGCACAGCTAATAGTGTATATGCAGAGAGACAGAACGCACTCGCACACACATACACACAAATGCCACCTTGTTTAATCCCCCGGGAATCAGTGAAATTTGATTACCATGACTTTTACAAACACACTCCATATGAGAGTAGACATTCCATACATCAGCGAGGGGGGCAAGGCAGGAGAAGGAGGAAGAAGAGGACAGAATCGGGGAGATGGAGGAATATGTAGTGCTAGATCGAAGTGCAGTTGGAGAGAAAAAGACTGGACTCCTGCTGTGAGCCCCTGAATGGAACAGCTCAGATATCATAACTCACACTGAAAGTGCAAAACACACACACACACACAAACACACACACACAGACACTGAAAAAAAATCTCTATATATTACGGTAGATGTTGGGAACAGCATATTTACCAGTAAATGTATATGTGTCCCTGGGTAACTCTTGTAAATGTTTACATTTCCAGAATAATGTTAGTGGAAAATGCTAGACACAACACCATGGGATTCACACCTCTCTCACTATGTTTTGTTGTGGATATGATGTTGTGGGCGGCCAATTAACCCCTTTTGCCAACCTCCTCTGAAAAACTGAGAAATAAATTGAGCATACAAACATAAATACAAACAAAGCTGAAATTAATGCTTTGTAGGTTTTAAAACATGCAATCATAATTGACCTACAGTCATGTGAAAAAAAAGTTTTCAGAAGTCTCTCTATAGTCCTGTGAAAAATTATGTAAAGTCTTGCTGCTTCCATAGAGATATGGAAGGTGCTCGTAATCAAGTTCCCTTGATTAATTGATGATGATTAAAATCATCAACAAGTGTGAGCAGATTTTGGCAGTTTGCTGGTCCAGAGCATTCAGGTTTGGGTTAACACAGCGCAACAATCTTTCTAGCAGCAGATGTCCCTGCAAATCCACTTCAAGGTCAGATCAGCGAATGCTCAGAAAAACTGAAAAAACCCAAGATCTATAGCTCAGACTCTACAGGCCTCAGTTAGCTTGTTAAAGGTTGAAGTTCATGACAGTGCAATTAGAAAAAGACCAAGTATGGCTTGTTTTCTAGGGCTGGCAGGAGAAAGCTCATGGTAGCTCATGGTTGTAATGGTGGATCTGTAAAAACCATAAGACTTCTGGAACAATGTGCTCTGGAAAGACAAGACCAAAGTGGAGATGTCTGGCCATGATGCACCAAACACAGCATATTAGCACAAACACCTCATCCAGCATGGTGGTTGTAGGGTTATGATGTAAGCTTGTTTTGTAGTCATGGGACTTGGGTACACTGAAGCAACTGAGTCCACCATGAACACGTTTGTATGTCAAAGTATTCTAATGTGAGGCCATCATTCCTCAATTAATTGAAGCAACATTGTAAAGGAGCCAAAACCCCTTCACAAAAAAATGACAGACATACAGAAAACCATTACTTCAGGTTATTGCTGCTAAATGTAGTTTTATAAGCAACTGAATAATGTTTTTTTTAAAGGACTCCATAGATTCCTCTATGGAGGAATACACCATATTAGGGCCACTGTATGATACTGAAGCATAACATTATTCGGTTTTAAAAGCAGATGTTGTGCATCAAGCCTCTTTTTTTCCACATTTGTTAGAGCCATCCAGTGCACTTTCACTAATGTATAAAGTCATAGAAATGTTTGTGTTACAGTTTAAGTTTTTAATTGTGATTTTAAAGAGTTTTCTGAAACAGCTCTGCACCAGGAGAAACATTGTTCACAGTGAGAGTGTAGTAAACACCCCAGGAGTGCTCAACTGTTTGTCTTCTTAACTCATTAACAAGTGAAAAACACATTACCATCCATAAAAACATCTACCAATAAATGTTAAACAATTCACTGCTATAGACATTTACCACTGTAACATGCATCTCCTTTATGAAATCATAAAGTAATGAGCAAACAGATGATAAGTGGAAATAAATTAGAGTGTTCTGAATCTACTGCAGCAATTTGACATTTCTTTATTATTACCTTGTATTTTTGGTCTGGAGTGAATGCAGTTGATCTAACCCTAGAAATGCAATTTAACGACGACATAATCTTACCAGTTTTAATTAAAAATAAACCTACGGACTCCAAGTGGCCATTAGATGATGGAAGCTTATGAGGCCAACACACTTAGATCCAGTGCGATATCACATTAACAAAACTGACAATTTAACCCCACAGCAACTTTACGCAGCAAAAACAAATGTGGTCGGATAATTTTGCATCCCCTTTGCAAATACGTATGAACTTTGATTGCGTTAGTAAAAAATACTTGAGCTGGGATGTTTTTATTGACAATTCTATTCATCTTGGATTAGCTACAACGGAGGCAGTTAATAGTGCTATGTACAAAATTAACTGAGGCAACTTTGCATGGAATAGACAACAAACTGGAGAGTAAATTGTGGTCTCTTCACTCCAGAAAAAAGAATATTCTGTGATGTATAAAAAAAGACATGCACAACCATAATCTGTGTCTTTCCAAAAATGCAGCGAGAAAAAAATCTGTAGAGACCAAATTAGCATCGTGCCAGAAACTGCAAATTTGGAGACAGACAGAGGCAGAAATAAAAACCATAAACACTCCAATCATGTCTAGGTGAATAAAATTAAAGACTAGGTTACAATTCACAGGTTACAAATATATGTACTCATAGGCCCCTTGGTTAGGTACACCTGTTCAACAGCTCGCTAACACAAATATTTCATCAGCTGTCAGTGTATTTAGGCATGTAGACACAGTCAAGACGATCAAATGAAGTTCAAACTGAGCATCAGAAAGGAAAAGAAGAGTGACTTAATTTAGAATGGTCTGAGTATTTCAGAAACTGCTGTTCTATTGGGATTTTCCCATGCAACTATCTCTATTTAGATAGAGGCATTTAGATGGACCACCTTTTCACAGAATGCTCTGTCATATCAGGGAGTGAGCTTCTGGAATAGTCTTCCACTGTCAGTGAGGGAAAGTACAAATCTCCCTATCTTTAAGAGTCGCTTAAAAGGGTGGCTGAGGGACACACAAACATGTGATCATGTTTAATTAATCATGCTTTATATTGGACATGAAAAAGAGTTAGTGTATTACAAAAAGGGAAACAACAATTAGTGTAATGGGTCAGTGCAATATCAGCACAGTCAGGGCATGTGTAATACTGGGGTTTGTGCAATATAATTGATGTGTTTCCGTTATTGATATCTATATTGTCCTCTGTTGTCCACTCTTCTTCTCTCATTGTTTGTTCTAATATAATGTGATCACTGTTTTTGTTCTTGTCACATGATCTGTAAATAGTGTCTCTCTATGTTTTTACTAACTTGTGTGTAACACCAACCAGCCAGAGGGTCTGCAGATGGAAATTAGCCCAAGGCTATAATCTGGCAAATTTACATTTGTTAAAATGTTCATTAATATGTATTGTCCCTCTTTCTAAATAAAATAAACAAATAAATAAATACATAAATAAATAAATAAATATTGCTTACAGAGAATGGCCCAAAAAAGAGAAACCATCCAGCAAGCTGCAGTTCTCTGGGCAAAAATGTCTTGCTGATGACAGAGGTCAGAGGAGAATCGGCAAAAGTAACTCAAATAGACACTGTTTGCAATTAAGATATGCAGAAGAGTATCTCTGAAGGCACAACACATTGAACCTTGAAGCAGATGGCCTACAGCAGCAGAAGACCACACCTGGTATCACCCTACACTGTATCAACAGTTCAGGCTGCTGCTGCTGGTGTAATGGTATAAGATATTTTCTCGGCACACTTTGGGCCCTTTAGTACCGAGCAATGCCACAGCCTGCCTGAGTACTGCTGCTGACTATGTGCATCCCTTTATGAACACCTTTATGTATCCATCTTTTGATGGCTGCTTCGAGCAGAATAACGCACCATGTCGAAAAGCTCAGATCATCTGAAAATGGTTTCTTGTACATGACAATGAGTTTACCGCACTCAAATGGCCTCCACAGTCACCAGATCTCAATCCAATTCACTTCATAGATGTACAGCTGACAAATCTGATGTAGGATACAATTCCACAGACATATTTTGTTTTCACACTGGTTACACAGCTCTTGTTGATTACTGCTGAGTAGGCAACTCCATAATCCTTATACAGTGATAAAGCAGTGTGAAATGCCAATATAAGAATCTCTCTGATGACTCACGTAAAACTCATGCAGACCCAGATGTCCATCGATATGCTCAGTGTATATTCGTCATATAAATTTACAAACAATATTGCTAAATAAATACTTTGCAACTGGAGACTGCAACCGAGTTGGGCATGAGTAAAAGTAAGCTGCGTTTCAGATCAGCAGAGCATATAGATATGAATCTACACCCATACATTGACTAAACAAGTGTACAAGATTTACACATATCTTTATATGATTTATTTATTTGTTTTATTATTTATGCATTGTTGGACTTTGCAGCACTATTTACATCAAAGCTAAGAGTATGTTAGACTGAAACCTACCTTTGTAAACATGAGCAGAGAGTATGAAATATGCATTGACTTCAGAATTCCTGAACCAGGCATATTCTCTACAAGTCCCTAAGCTCCAGCAACTAAGTCAAAAAGAGAAGATGCTTAAGAAAAACCTCTGTACAAAAGAAAGCCTTCAACACTTGTTGTTCCTAATTTGTACTCTAATGTCATGTGTAAGTCACAGTTATTTGGCAATATACAAAAGGCAAATTGTCTTTAACATATGCAGTATTTGACTTCTCAAGGCCCAGCAAAGCACATAGTTATGAAAGTTAAATAAAGTTATCTAGACAAAACTCTACAGATACAGTTCTCAAAATAGGAGCAGAAGGACCAGCTGTCTGTGCACGCACATGAACACACATACACATTTATATGCTTTATCTGTCTCCAATGAATTCAATCTAATTTACACAAGAATCAGATATTACAGAGGTTTTATGTGGGGACATTTAAAGATACAAAAAATATTGTCTCCACTGCACAGCCCAGCTTCTTATTACAGCAGACACTGTGGGTCATTCAGTACTTGGTCGGGTTTGGAATCTAACAGGAAGTTAAAACTCAAAGGCACGCACACACACACACACACACACACACACACACACAGAAGCACACACAAATGCACTCAGGCACATACACAACACCCCCACACTCACAGTCGCACATTCCCACTGTTTAATATATTTCTGTGTCTCCAGTTAACAATATTTTGTGTCAAATTATAGTGGGCAAGATAAATAGTGGGTCTGTGCAACATGGAGAAAATAGAACAGGAGGAAAATGTGGGGCTTCCAGATGGGTAGGAGGAGAGGAGAGGAGAAGAGAGGAAAAGAGAAGAGAGCAGAGGAGACCTTTGACTTTTAACAAAGCCTTTAATGAATCAATTCCTTATTTACAGTCATCCAAAGAAAAACACAATATAACTGCACATTTTCACAATCTCACCCCGCCCCACAGTAAACCATTACACAAGAAACTGAGACCACGCAAGTCATTATTCACTGTGTACAGAACATTTCCTTCACCCCCCCAAAAAAGAGATGAAATGATCCAAGTCTGCAACCATTTTATAGTAGGTGAACTCTATTCTGATTTAAGCAGACACCAAACTCTTGAACATAAGTTGAACATCTGTAGACCCTGTTCCTTTCATTTTATTCCTCCTGGTTAACACAATCCCAGTTTTTGCCTGACCTATAAGAAAACTGACTAGATATGTCTCCACTATGCTGCACTATCTGTCTGGGTTTATAGATGTTGTCATCCCACACCTGTCCATACCCAGCCAGAGGAACTAGCCTAGGACAGGTTACCCACAGATTTTGCAGGGTCTCCTGTTATGTGGTCTATATGTGCCACATGTCTGTTTGTGGCCCCAGCCCCCATGTGCCACTCTCCACTGGAGAGCCGCACTGCGCTTCTTTATAGGTTTGTCCAGCTGCCTATAGGAGAAGAAAACTGGAACAAGAAGTAATGAAGCTCCGTTGAGAGCTTTCATACCCGCAGCATACAGGAAATACATATATCTTTGAGGCTTTAGGAAGATCAGTGAGCTGCGGTGTTTCAAAAGATAGAAGAGGCACATCTTCTTCATGTTCCTCTACTACAGCGTTGATGGACAGCGGTGGCAAAGGAGTTCAAACCAATGGCTGCGTTTCTGTGGAGCCTACAAAAAATGCTCATGGAGACCAGGAAGGGCAAAGCACAAAACCAGTTTAAGAGGTGATGGCAACAGTTTTACACTGCTCTCCTGATCTCAACCCTTCCAACTTTGTCAAGCCAGCTGTTGTAAGGATTCTTTGTATGCCAGCAGAGCTAAGCATCCGGAACTGAGTAAGTGGACTACAGAACAGAGGCTTTTCCCTCATGTTCCCATATACTTTTGAGCACTCTTAAGCCAGTGGTCTTTAGCATGTCTTTAGCACAGAGGTAGAATGATGAAGTTCCTAATATGTCCATACTGGTAAGTTAAGTTAAGTTAATCAGTCTCTTCTGAATCTCCTGCACCAGTGCATTTGAAGGCTCAAGAAGATTAGTCACAACCCCTATAGGACAGCTGTCCTACAGGGGGCTATAGGACAGCAGTGACTGGGCCCACATTCATCTAAACAATCGGGCACTAATTTTCTCCACTACACCCTCCCAGTTTTTCCTCTGCAAATCATCATTGCCAAGAAAAACCCCAAGGCATTTCATCCCCTGTCTGCTCCACTGCAGCCCAGCTGGAAGTAATGGCTGCTTGTTTGCTTTTCCACTCTCCTAACAGTAAATCTTCACACTTTTGGCAGTTAACTCTCACAGAGGATGCACACTTACACAGTGAAAACTTTTGTTCCAATATGTGAGTATCATTTTTGACTGGCAGACAAACTAACTACTATACTGGCATCTGCATCAAAGGTTAGCCCCGTGAGACCCTGTCGCAATTGGTTCAAGAGGGGCTCAATGGTGAGAGCATACAACATAGCAGACATTAGCCTAATGCCTCTCTGTGCAGGGATTGGTCCGCTGAGTCCCCCTCGTATCTTCAGAAAAACAGACGCATTTGAATAGGGCAACTTAATTCATGAAATGCATTTTATTCCAAACCTAAAAGCTTCAAGCATCCTAAACAAATAAAAATGATCCACTATGTCAAAAGGTTTTTCTTGATTTATAGAAAAAAGGCGTACATCCAGACCCTGACATTTTGATAGGTCATTTCACGACTCAAAAACAGATTGTCTATTTTTGTGCATTCAAGAATGTAATATGACTGATTGTTATTGATAATAGAAACCAAAGTATCAAACAGTCCTTCAGTCTATTTGAGAGACATTTTGCAATTATTTTATAATATATGCAAAGGAGAGAAACCGGACTCCACTTTCTAAGCAAACCTAGATCTCTCTCTTTTTTGTGTGTAAATGTTGGAAAAATTGCCCTGGAGCAGCTGAGTAGCATTGTTGCAAAGTCTAACAAGTCTCTAAAATGTTTATACAAATCTTTTCCTAACACAAACCAAAACAGTTTATAGGACTCTGCAGGGAGTCCATCGATTTCTGATGCTCAGCCACATGTAAGCTCCTGGACGGAAGTAGACAACTCGTCAAAAGAAAGGGGTGTCTCAGTCGAAGTTTTCTGTGTGTATCTAGTGTTGGCAGTCCTTCCATTACCATATCCATGAATCTAGGATCACAACTCTCATCGAAAAGTGTAATGTTGAAGTGTGAGTACAGCATCCTCAGCTTCACTAGATTAGCTGCTGTGGTCCTATCAGGAAGCTTCAGGTGTCATCAAATTATGATACCTAACTTCTGTTTTCTAATTTAAAAAAGCATGTTGTTGGCACATCTGTGTCATTAATGGAAGATATTCCATTTCTGACTGAAGTCCCCTTTGCCTTTTTTTTTTGCTCTTGCTTTACTCCCAAGTTTTGCTGTAGCTCTACTTCCCAATTAATGAGTGTATCCTCAGATAATCAAATTTGGCTTTCTAATACCTGTAAACAGGCAGTTCTGCTGACAAAAGGTTCCAGTTTGAGTTTTCCCCAACTCACACCATTGAGTTAGTGATTGGAATTTTTTAATTTTTCTTAAACCCAAATGACTCGAAAATGACTGACAGACGATCTTTTTACGAATTAACTGAATATTTAAATGCCAATAATGAAAATGATGAATAATGAAACTACCCTTATTCTTCTTTAGGGAAATAGTCCAAAACCACCACCACAAAACCAATTCCACACACTCACTGGCCACCTTACACTCCATCACTCCCAGCACACAATGTAAAGAAGAAAGGAGGGACAGTTCTAACTCCAACCACAGACACCTGACCTGTTAATCTCGTCTTCTTGTGAACTTGTGTGGGCTAAAATACCTGCCTGGCTAAAACTTGCAGAATTTACCATGCACGTCCCTGTTTGCAAAAGCTTGCTGAATAATTACATTTATCAACAGGGATATTAATCTTTGAGTAGAATGGATGCAATTACTTCTTTGTGTTTCTTTACATTTTGGTTAATTTTTCCGGTCGGGTCAGCAGGACAGTATGGAAGTGGAAAATGGAAGTCACAGCAGACACAAAGTGACGCTGGGTGTTAATTGGGCTATGCTTGGCTCAGAGAGAGATGGGGAGATAGGAGGGTGGTGGGGTGGGGGTTGGGGGGATGAAGCGAGAGAGCCTGGAGGACTAATTAGTGATTATAACTTGGCGCTCTCCAAACATAAAATATTTCTCAACCCAAAAGACAGAGGAATGATTAAAAATAAAAGAATGGGAATCAAACACAAGGAGCTGTGAAACACCCCTCTGGTCCTGCGTGTGCATGTCTGCGAGTGTAGACGTATGTAGCATGCATGAGTGTGCATGTGCGAGTGTGTGTACTGGCTTCTTTGCCCCCTCATTAAACTATGCTTTACTCTGGTAAACGGCAACAGCACAGAGCTCAATGTCAACTGGAGAGGTTACAGCCATAGGCAGGCTCTGGGACACACACACACACACACTGACACGGATAAAGTTTCTCACCAACATGTTATCTAACAAATACTTGAGCAGCACACCCATTTTGTTTAAAAATAAAACTTTCTATAAGTTTTCAAAACCCTTATACTTTTGTCTATGTTCTGACACGGCCAAAAAAAAAAAAAAAGCAGAACTTAGACTTTCAAGACCCATGCCAGGGTGTGCTGCACTTTGGCAGTTTGCACATCAATGTCAAAAATCAAGGGCACAACTTTGGAAAGAAAATGGGGTCATAAGGACTGTAGCTGCGCATCACCAAATCTGAAAATGGAAGAATAGTTTGGGCTTTTTTTTTGAGGACTGTGCCTGTAACTGTGCCTGACAATTTCAAAACAAATGACTAAGATTTGCACAAATAGTCCCTGATTAAAAAAAAAAGGTTTGGAGTTACACATGTGTGGTATTGTGTGGGTGCAGCTGTCAGAAGAACACATTTCTCTGGAGGGGAGAGAATCAACATTTAATCATTCTGATAAGCTCTCTGCCGAACGCTGTAGACACCAACACTGACATGGAACGATTTCACTAATAAATAGTTAAAAAAGTTAAATAGTGACTAAACTACTACTTGTATATTTAATAGCTGCATTAATACAACGTATCAGTCAATATCACCATAATGTATAATGCAAGTGTGCCAGATTTATACAAAAGGTTCAGGATAATTCCCATCAGCTGTTCCTGGATAGAAAACAAGCTGACAGGCTAACAGAAAAGCAGTATCTTTTTTTTGTTATAGTGAATTAAACTATTTTGTATTTTACTGGCCACCCCAGTGGCTTGTATGACTGGACAGGCAGAGTATCCCCACTGGCAAAAAGAAGTGTGCTAGAATGGATCTGCTGGGATTGGCTCCAGAGCCACCTCTACCAGGAATTGGATAAATGGAAGAAATTGATGGATGGAATAATGGATGGATGATTGTTTTGTTTTTTTGTTGCCAGACAACGATGACATTGAGGCCTGGAGATGGTTACATAACAACAAAATGGGTCAATTATTGGTTCAAAATCCTCAGAGTGGTACTCACCTAAATGAAAAGTGGAAATGTGTACATTTGCATATTTTTAAATTAATTTAATTAAAAAACATTTTGACAAATATTTCAGCTCTGCTACTACGTGTGACAGTTTGGGGGGAATTGATTCAGACACCCGAAGCTCCAAGTCAGAGTAACATGGAGTGAAAGAGCCCAAACCATCGAAATTGTGATGTTTAAATTGTGCATACAAAGGGGAAACTCACTGTGTAATAATGTGTTGATAGGATATATATTTCTGAACTGTAAAAGTGTTTTCAAGGATATTTCCCTACACCGCCTGTCTCCCTGGTGGGAAGTCGGTATGTGCCTGCTCATATAAGGCTAATGATGTAATAACCATGCCTCCGACTGATCCAATCAAGCTTCAGCTGCAACTATAACCTTTCAGTCACTCGGGACCATTCTAGTTAAATAAAGACTATTGTAGCCATCTGCAGTAATTTTTATTTAGTGGAATAAGTCTGTGGGGTGGGGAGGTCAGACAGTTCAGACACAAAAAGAAGGAGCTGGGGTGAATGTGGGTTGCAAAGCAGCTTGCAGGAATAACTGAAGGGATGGTAAAGAGCTCAGGCGGCTCTGTGTAATCAACTTATCTGTTAGGACAGCTGCTTATTTTGACTATATGATCTTCCCAATCAATGTATAATTAATGCTTGTATATTTAATTTGGACTTTTGGATTTTACTCTAGGTTTAGCTGTAAAATTTTAGTTCTGTGTGAATTTTTTTTCCACCCACAAGAGCACCGCATGACTGCAAATCTTTATGCAAATATTCGACTATGAAAATCTTTTTTTTCTTGTACTTTTTCACACAGCATATAACAAATTAAAATATTAGATCTATTTGGTGCTTATTCAAACATTTAAATTAATCTTATCTAACCATTCCAACACATTCACAAATATGAATGCAGGGATGAACAGCTGTAATACTCACAACACCTATTTCCCTACACCACAGTCTGAATGGAACAGAGAGGCCTGCAATAATCACTCAGGGTTTCCATAATGGATTCATGGTCTAGTAACTGACAACTGCCAATCTCCCCCTAGTGTAACTTGTTTTTCAGGCACTCCTGCCTCATGTTTTAGCCACATTGGAAAAACAGGAAATATCTCCACAAACAGCGGAGTGCTGTGTATGTGCATATTTAATCCAATGTATCTGTTTAATGGCTCACAAACAACAGTAATGGCATTAATAATAAATTAAACATGCATACATACTCACACACCAGCAACCCAAGCTTTGTTTGGTCTAGAAATTGTAGCTCCCATAAGCTGAGACACTACAGCACGCACGTGTGAGTGTGAGTGGGTTACTGACAGTTTTCCCTGAGATGTCTGCTCTTTACCTATTATTATTGTTGTTGCTGTTATTTTTTTTAATTATCATGTCTGGTTGACATGATTGGCAACTCATTGATACCACTTGCAATCCCTCTCCTATCACCTTAAGTGTGCCGCAAAATCATGAATGGTGCACATGCATCATCAATCATATAATTAGCACAAATATAAATGCCTGCGCGCACACACACACACACACACACACACACACACACACACACACACACACACACTCACACACACTCATGCACAATCGGTTACCATGAGAACAACTATGCACAAAAAGAGATACACACCCACACACAGGAGGCAGATGATGGTGTGGAACATATATGATTTTTGATCCACTTCTTATCACGTTATTGTCATGCAGCAACACAACCAGACAACGGGTGTGTGAGCGCCGGTAATGAGCCTCTCGTCACACCACACAGCTACGTACACATCTCTGCACGATGAGAACAGCGCATTACGGCAAAAACACTGCCTGTTTCAGAGCATTTTGTTTCATATCATTAAGGACAAAATAATACCCGCTCTCACATTTGCTTTTTTCTCCCCACTCGTACAGTCGAGCGTCATGTGGAGCAGAGTCACATGCAGACGCGTTGTGGCACAGGCAACTGTCATCTGTGTGATGCACTGAAGTCTGTACCAACACATTTGACAGTTGCATCATTTGAATCATAGTGGGGGAGAAGCTCTGAAGTAGAAGCCTTTAAAATGCACATTAGACCACACAATGACATGCACATTTGCACAGCGTGTGTGTGCATGTCTCATATTGAACCGGGGCTTTAAAAAGAATTTTTTAACTTAGTATTCATCTCAGTCTGGCTTCTTAATATACGAGCCAGGATGTCAAGGGTCCCCACAAGAGTAATCATATCTTTTCATGAGCTTGAGTCACACGATGAGACTCTAAAGTTGGTCTTTGTCTACATTTCAAAAGTTTGATAGCCTCCTCGTGGTGGTGCTCCGAAGAATTTGCTGAAACCAAACAACGAGTAATTCCAGATGGATAGATAACACAGGCTCCACCATCAGTCTGCCCACCTGAGTGTGGTTTGTTATCTAAAACTAGTCCATAGTCTATTACCATGGACAGATACACATACACCCCCAATCTATTATTGAACAAAAGGCTCACGCCTCCGCTCAGCCCTTCAGGGAGGAATCCATCCCTCCATCCCAGAATAATTTCACACATCAGTAGATACACAAAAGAGGGAGAGAGAGAGAGCGAGAGAGAGAGAGAGAGGAAAGAGAGGGAAGGGAAGGAAGAGAGGAAAGGACAGAGAGCAGGAGGAACGGGCCGGGTAAAAAATGTATGGGGTCACAGCTCAGTGCTTGTGGGAGACCAAGGTGTCAGGGGGAGCCATGCGTGACAAAACAGAGATCCTTTTGCGCACAGGGAAACAAACGCACACACAGCCACACACACACACACTTGCAAAGACATGCACATGCCAAGAAAAAGGTGAGACTAAGGACGTATCAGATGAAGACATGTAAAGATTGAATCTGACTTAATAAGAGGCATTCTCGCTCAAACGAAGTCTTAATCTCTTTATCTATCGCGCTCGTCTTTCGTAGCCTCACACACACACACACACACACACACACATGCACGCACACACACACACATACTAAGGATAATCCTGATTCTCCATGGCTTTTATAAACAGCATGTAAAAACCCAAAAGCCACTGACGATGAGGACACTCAAAGCCAATTCTTGATTTGCTTATGTACAGACGTATGGAAACAAAGAATTATATAGAAACACACACAAATGGATCTACACACTAAGTAATTACACACACACGCGCATACAAATATTGAAGAGATGTGCCCAAGTAAATAAAATCTCCAAATTTAACAACTGGCTTCACAGCTGATTGGTCCAGAAACCCCGCATCTAAAAATGTTTTGCATTACAATCTATTGTGGACATTCAACAGTACACGCAGATAAAATTTCAGGACAATGCTAATTTAATATCCTATACGCTGATGACAAAAACTGGCAGATTTCTTTGAATGTCTGCAATTCAGACAGATTAAAAAAAGTCAACAGACAGGGAAAAAAAATCAATTCTTCTGTCGCAGCAGCTTCAAAATAATCAATTGCAATAATCTAGGGTTCCTTACGCCGGATGCACAGGCTGAAATACATACATGCACTAAACGCACAGTGAGCATACACATGTCTCCCACTAAGAAAGCACTAAGCAAGAGGAGCAGCAGACACAATGGAGTGTTTAAGTATGCGGAAAACTTTATGCCTGGGTGGAAGAGGAGCTTTGAAGAAATCCGCTGAGGGACAACCAACCTCCCCCTGAACTGAGCCTGTACCTCCTCATCAGAGAGGGAGAGAGGGGCATGGGGAGTGGTGTGTGTGTGAAGGGGGGCAGTGGTACTGGGGGTGTAGAGACAGAAAGAGATGGAGAGAGAAGAGTTGGAAGGGAGACTTAGGGAGACAAGAAGGGAGTAGGGCCAGGAAAAGGGGCAGAAACAAGGTGTGCTCGTCTAATTCAGAGCATTGTCCACAATTGCTTGTGGTTGGCTGATGTGTGGAAGTCCCTAACCGGTAGCAGTCACGTTGCTCTGAAACACACCACAAACACACACACACCGCACATGCACACTGCTTATTCATACGAACACACTGTTCAGTAGGCACCGTGCTTAACTCCCAGTATGACCTTCATTGAGATGGATTGCATGAAAAATGTAATGACTTTCCTGAGAGAAAAACCACAGGCCAAATCAGCTTTGCATTGCATAATAATGCTGGACTTGGTAATCAATAACACAAACACACATCCATAATGGAGTGCACAGTCTGCACATGGAGAAAATGTCTCAGCAGAGGCCAACCACATCACAATGGATGGAGGAAACCACCAGTGGAGGGGCTGTGTGATGCATAAACAAGGAGGTATTGACGATAAATGCCTGCAACCATTTCCACCCATCAGACACTTTTCTAAGCTAACAGCTTAAGTCTGGAAACAACATACAACTCTGAAAAGCTTTTCGCACGCCCAAAACGTTCATCTCAGGGTTATCCTTGGCCCCGAGTAAATAGCTGTCCCGAACCTAATTTGACCCAATTTTACACTCTACAACTTGGCTAAGTTATCTATTGTTCATGCAGCAAAGATGATGCTAATTTTGGCCTAGAGCAAAGCGATCTCCGCTCTTTATGAATGAATGGTAGCTATGTGTTTGCTTTGGAGCCAAAAACGTGCAACAGTTTTATCAACTTTCTCTGGTTCCATAGCAAAAAAATGTATCTTACTGACCAGGCCTTCTTTGAACTTAGTAAAACGCAGCACTAGAAACAATCATATCTGTACCCTCATTCCTTGTTTTTCAGCCTATAAGCCTTATTGTTTCAGACCTCAAATCCCCTGTTTCCTATGCCCTACCCCAGAATGGTTTTGGGTTACAAAGAAAAACAGACAGCAACATGCCAAATGGAATCTATACTCTGTAAGATTTTCGCTGTGAGTTCAGGTTGCTGATGGTTGTTTTTTGGGGTTTTTTTTTTTTGTTACTTCCCAGTGTCACAGTTTTAGGATCCCATAATGAAAAGCTGCCATTGTGTTTGTTTACCTCCTCTTCATTTCTCAATGTGACATTAGTTAGAGATGAGTCACCAGCCAGGAAAAAAACAAAAACACTGTTCATCTTTCTGTCACAGATATTTCCCTCTTGAGTGTGTCTCATTCTCACCTCGTTGGTGTTCCAGCGATGGCGCTCCTTGGGCAGAGAGGAACATTTGGGTAGACACTCTAGCAGCTTCTTAGGAAGGTAAATCTTCAACTGGCCGGGCTCATCTGAGGTAGGGAAGAAATAAAGAAGGAGATTAAACAGGATAAATGACAGACGAATAGAAAGAGAGGACTAATTGCACATTAGACACAAAGAGACCTTGAGCAGAATAGCAGAATTCTTGGATAAGGCAAAGGAAAATTATGAGTTAAAATTATAAGTACAATTTTAAAGGTTTGATGTGACAGACGTGTTCTGTCCATCTTGTACTTGAGCGGGATATTTGAGATTTATCAGGAATATTTTTGGCATAGCAGTGGAAATAGATGTCTGCAAGGAAGTCCGAATGACCTTGAAATTATGGTATTCCTAATCAATAAACCAAGAGAAACAGATGAAGTTGGGTTTAATATTTCCACATCATCTTTATGTGACTGGGCCTTAATATAGCTTATTATCTATGTGTGGTTCAAAGCGCTACACATTAAAGGAGTACAGAATTTCTCCAATCAAGGTAATCGAGTTAACAATAGCTAAGCGAGCAGAGGGAGTTGTGGCCGGGTTACTTTTGGACAGCAAGTGAAGATGCACCTGGGGCCCACCCACAAACAGATTTAGATAAAGAAGAATCCATTATCATACATTATCAGTGCATTTGGGGTTGATAACAATCACGGCTAATCACAGGGGCATTACTTATCCCCATTAAAAGCAATGCTTTTCCCACAGTGTTACACAGACAGTTTGGTAATGAGGTGGAGAAACCCAGAATAGCTCTCCCTGTGATTTAACTAATATTCTTGTACTCGAGGCAGGGTGACGTGCGAGTAAGCAGGATCAGACCATGTACAGACACATAGGGTAATGCGTCTGTGTTAATCTCTTCAATAGAAATCTTGGTATTTCCTTGTTGTTACTAAACACTCGATAAACAAAATGCCCACTATTGAAATTTACACATAATCTCTGCCTGTCTGTCTGCAAACTCCTACACAGTCAGGACATGAGCAACCACACTTGGCATATAGGTCCCTGAAGGGTTCACTAACCAACAGCTAGTCATTACAATAAAACCACTGCATTATTTTAATTTCACAATAAATTCTAACTTATCAATATTGAATATACTCATTACTAATATGCCCAAATTGTGACGGTATCAATAAACTGAAACAGTAAGTTTTGAAGTTAAGTTTACTATACTCTGTGATTGTAAGAACTGGCATTTACTAGTTAAAAGGTGCTAAAATTGAACTTTATTAAAATGCTAGCAATTTTTCTTCGCCTCTGGTTACAACCTCTTTGAGAAAATGTGTAAAAACTCTCGACAAAAAACCCCATTGCAGGTTACTTTTGTTGTCTCTTTATTTATTCATCATCCATTTTGTGAAGAACTTCTTCACACTACCCTTACATGAGTGAAAATTCAGAAATAAAAGCTTCTAAACCTCAGTGCCTTTTTTAAAGGAATTATGAATGCTACCTTCTTTGCTGATTGGCGGATGGCAGTCAGCGAGGTGAATATCAGGCTATATCTGTGTTAGGCTGATGAATCTTTACCAAATTCAAAATAGACACAGTAGTTTATTTTGAGTCAGTCCCACATACATTGTTTTTCTGAGCAAAAATAGCCTCCAAATGTTCACAGTTTTCTCCTGACTAATGTTTTCTAAAAACTACAGGGCCAAGCTTTTTTTTTAGAAAATTGCTCTGCTTTTTTTTTTTTTTTTTTTTTTTACATAACAATATAATTGTGGCCCGTTTTCAAACATTTAAGTAATTAGCAGAGAAACCAAGGGGCTGAGAGCCACGGACAGTTATACCTTATGCAGTATACAGTATAATTAATGTTGTGGAGGGCGCTATATGAGATCGCCACGGCAGAAATATAGTCATACTTGACAGCAAAACTGATTGTTGGTGTTGAATTACCAGTGAAACTACCCCTACTGTGCTTCTCCTCCTACTGCTGTGTACGGAGAATCACCAAAATATCGAATAGGTGCAGGGAAGGTAACAAAAAATAAAATAAATAAAATAAAATCCACCAAGCCTCAGCCTCAGGAAAATACCACCTCACCAGTGTGTCCACACAAAGACAGACCCCCTGTTATGTGTTTGTGAGTGTGTTCCCAACGGGTGTGCTTCTCAGAAGTCAAAGCGAGCAAGCACTCAAAGGTTATTGATAAGCATTTGAGTAGAGGGCGTCCATTCATGACTCCCCTGGGAAGATAGGAATTATACTCTACCTGAGGGAAGATGACAGAGCAAGAGAAAAAGACAGATAGGTAAGGTGGGAGGGTCAGCATGGGAGACAGAGAGAGGCAGGATGACAAGGAGCCAGAAAGATGGTGTTAATGAAGAAAAAAAAAAGAAATTTGGAGACTGGAACAAGCTAACACAAAGATGCAAAGAAGAAGAAGAAGAATTGCTTTAGCAGGACAGGGGAAGGGGCTATATGTGTGTGTGTGTGTGTGTATGTGAGTGTGTGTGTGTGCTCGTGTAAGTAGCTATCTGAGCATGTGTGTGTGTTTGTGTCAGTAGGAAGTGTGTTCAGGCACGTATGCTCCCCCTAATCAATTATGCATTTATTAATAGAAGGCCTGAGAAGACAGAATTTCAAACAGCTGAACTGTGCAGCAGCTTAGTTAAACAGCTGAATGGTGCAGCTTAGTTAAAGCCTAATTTCTTTTTTAGCAGCACTCCAGCCTCTCTGCTATGAATGCCAATCAGCGTTTAGACCCCACCCCTCCTGGCTATAACCCCCTCCCTTCCTCTGCTGTTCTGAAGAATTCTCATCAGAGCCTCGCCTTTGAAATGTACCAGAACCACCACATCAAACAAGCCCGTTGCACATGCGCAGGCACACATACACACACAAACACGCACGCACGCATACACATATGCATGCTCATACATACAAACAGACACATACGGCAGTGCCTGCTGATCAAAGAACACACATCACAGTATTTGTCCCAGAGTGACTTCTTCTTTTTTGTTTTTAAACCAGTGACCTTGGCACCCAAACCCCTTTCAAAGCACACCTTCATGGACACAACCATCATCTTAACCTGTCCTCACATTTACTCTCCCTGCTGACGAGGAACGGAGGACCAACTTTGCAGATTTGTTGAATGCTGATGAGCTTTTACACCCCAAAGAGTTGTATCTTGTATTTCTAACAATCCTGAACCAGAGAATGCGTCCCTGTTTTGAAAAGATTCAGCCTCAGTGCTGTTGCAATCGTCCTTTCCATCTGCTCCAAATGACTCTCGGTGGAGCCGTACTATTGTGTGACATGGGGCAAAACTTCTCTTTTGTTTTCTGGCTACCCAGGAAAATGAAGCATCCTGGGACCCAAGGAATGCACATCTAAATATGAAAATCCGACGCTGTTCGCATTTACATTTGTATTTAAAATCATAAAACACTTTCAATACCTGCATTGCTTCGTGCGAGTCCCTCAGCAGCACGCCACAAATTCTGGGTGTACACAGATCACTCACTCACTTGCTAATCTAGTAAAAACGAGTCCAAAAGAGTGACAATGCCTGAATGCTAATGTGAAACTGATGGCTCATTAAGTCATATAGAGGTATGTGAGCTAAAGAGCGAAAATGTTCGACCAAAGTGAAACATTGCTCTGGGTACGCTATCAAATGCCACCATTTAGACTGGAATCACACAGAAGAGCGGCCTCCGACTGATGAATATTTTACCTCATAAAACTGTCATCTCCATATTTAACACAGAAACAAGCCAATGCCCTTGTGAGATGGCTGTCAGTTAATTATAAAACTCTCCTCAGTAAAGAGAGAGAAAAACGCTCCAAATGCAACTCTTAACTCTCCCCCTACTGATATTAGGAGGCGTCAGGGGAAATTTTCACATTTTCCCCCTTTTCGGGATGAAATTAATGTGACAGAAAGAAAGGCTCATTGCACAGCAGCTAGATAGAGGGATGGGAGAGAGGAGGGTGAGAGGAGGGCAGCGGGGAGAGCCAGGGCACGGAGAAGATGGTTTGGGGGGTGGGGTGGGGGGTGGGGTGGGGGGCATGGGATGAGTGAGAGTGCAGGAAGAGGGAAGGAGAGACGAGAAAAAGAGGGAGAGCAGGGGGCGGAGGGGGGAAGGGATAGAGAGATGGGCGTGCATGCTAATTTTATCATTCTGCTGATAAACTTTTCCTCCAGTAATCCTCCAGCTGGGACGTGAGAACAGATAGGAGACAGGGATAGGCTCGGGAAGCCTTGGTTTTTATTAAACAGTCATCAGAAATAGAACCCTCTATTCTATTCTATTCTATTCTATTCTATTCTATTCTATTCTATTCAGTCCAGCTTTCATTCCCTGTTCAGCATGGTCTGGTGCAGAAATGAAAAAGGGGTTGAAGTGGAGAGGGTTGTTGTTGGGGTGGGAGGTGTTTAAATATGTCCCCCAATACCATTGCCACAACCACCACACTCCTAACCCCCTCCACTACTAACCATCACTTCACTAAATGTCCGTCTGCTCCTCCTCGCATCTGTTTATTTTCCTCCAATTTGTCCCTCTAACACACATGCACACAGAGGCACACAGAGGCACACACATGCATTTGCTCCATGTCCTCTGGAATCAATAGCCAATCAAAGCAATCATTGCCTTTATAGTCTGTCTAACAGACAACAGCAATCGCACACATGCTTGCTACACACTCACACACATCCGCGGCCATGCACCGACCCCAGATTACACACTCCATCTCACTTCTAGTTTAACAAGGCCCATTGAGGATTATAGATACATAATGCCATGTGTACAGATTAGGTGTGACAATAAACTACTGACAGCCAAAGTAAGCCCTGCCTTCTGTATGGCTATGTGCAGGAGTGTGTGCGTGTGCCCACTAATACTGTACTGGCATGCATGAATAAACATGATGTGTAACAGGGCTGAATTGGAGTGACGTCTCAGCAGAGAGAAATAGAGATAGTTTGTGTGTGTGTGTGTGTGTGTGTGTGTGTGTGTGTTTGTATGTATGCGTAAGTGTGATCAGTTACAGAGCAGATGAGGAGGAGACCTCAGTTCCCGCATCGCATCATTCTGCCAGAAGGCTTTTATGCTTGCTCCCAGAGTCACCCTGTGCTACAGACAAATGTGCGGGTGGCACTTAAACACCCTCACAGACAGACATGCACACACAAACTGCGCCAAGAGTGTTTGTGTGACTCTTACTGTTGGCGTCAGTGTCGTCACTCTTGGGAGGGGTGTGTCCAGTGTAGCCAACAGCAATCCTGACCATTCGCTCTGGATTTCTTATCTTCTTCAGTCCTACAAAAAGAGAAAAAGAAGAAGAAGAAGAAAAAAAAAAACAGGGACATATTTAGGAGACACTTCAGGCTTTGGTTTCCTTGGCAGTCGTACACCTCACCTCAATCTTTCTCCTCTAAAGCCCAGAAACAAAACTCCAAGTGATATGCATGTGGGCTGATCCATTTTCTGATCCACTAACTTGCATCCATCGTGTCCCCTGATCGATTGGCCACAGAAGATACACTGCCTCTGTGTGTGTGACTAACTTGTTCCCAGCTTTAGTTTCTCTTCACTCTCATCATTTCTCTGTTTCCCTGACCACTGTTGCTATGATACAAAGTAGACCAACCAGCACAGAGGGAGATGGTCTTCCAGGCTATATGGTGGATGTTGTTCTGATGCCCACTGGTGCCATCCACATCTGCCAGGCAGGGGGAAGAGTGGAAGGCTGTCTCCTGCCTTCGTCACCACAATTCATTTGGCTTTCATTCAGCAAGGCTCAGGCTTTTAAATCATTATACCCAGACTACACGCAACACTGAAGGGGCAATGGATAAAACTCCAACACACTGTGAATCTGTTTGCGTGAGTAGGTATGGTACAGTGTGGGCAGGGGGGAAGGTTTAATATTTATGTGGTACACTGCCTGCTGATCTGCCCATGGGCCTTTTGTCTCATCAACAGTTCTAGTCTTTTCACGCAACGGGACTCTCAACCCACGGCCTTCCTTTCGCCTTTGGCAACACTCTGCATGCTTACTTGCACGCATGCATGTATGTATATGCGTGCCTGACTTTAAGTGCTGTACACACGATGTACTGCAGAAATGCATGACGGTAGTTCAAGTGTTGCCAAAAATTGCCCCTTTGAGAAATCTTGCTCAGTGTTGCTCCCTAGTGGAGAGAGTGCTGAAAGCTCTCCCAGACAATTTTACTACACTTTTGATGATTTGAACCACCCCCCCAAAAAAGAGCTTTCCATTAATTAAAGTTATTTATTTATTTTAATTGCTAAGGAACTGTGACAAGGGAGAAGATATTCCCAGGACTGCCTCACAAAAACTAAAAACAATTTAGATAGTTTAGGTGTAGCATCACTTTTCAGAGCATGCTGACAATGAAAGGTATGCAACAGCAAGAACTGTCTGTTAGACACTGAGAGAAATGACTGATTTCATGACAGATTGACAGGATGTGTTACAACCATATCAGGGTTTATATTGGGCCAACACAAAGGGAGGGAGTAATGTACACAATATGCTTGTTTTATTGGCATAAATGGTCCCCCATCTGTGTATATATCCACTTTTTAATGATACAACACAATTTTATGATCTACTGTAAATTAATTTGGGACACCTGAGGGGGGCAGACCCCATTTAGAGAGCCATTGATCATTTACAACACAGTCTGCTGCTAAGTTTGCTGCCCTCTTTTGTAAATTTAACCCTTCGTGGCATCAGCAGTGCTTTAAAGACACAAAACGAAAGAGGCGCTGTGAACAGAGTAACAACCAGGGGGTATTTATAAAGAAATGTCAGACACCACGAGTAAAGAACTCACAAGTTGACACAGAGATAACATTGCAAGCCTTAAATAATTCATGAATGAATAAATAGTAGTCTGAACGACATGGTGACTGTGTGTGAGAGATGATAACGACCTCAAGAGTTTAGTTAAGGGAGTAAAAACACAAACAAACAACGACCAGAAATGGGGGGGAGGGGGGGGGACTGGAATCATTATGACCTAAAACTGACACACATACACACCAACCCCTCCCAAACCTATATGCAGCCAAATTCTCACCTTCAGCGCCTTAGCAACCATAAGGACACATTAACACTGAAGGAACAAAACAGAAACACACACACGCACACACACCGAAACACACACCGATTGTGATTAAATAAATACACAGCTGTTCGGGGAGGTTGCGTGCCTGTCAGGAAAGAAATTAGCAATTCAGTGGTCCACTTTATGCTTAAACAGAGACATGGACACACACACACAGAGCAGCATCTGAATTCCTTCAGCGTGAACCACTCTTCTCTTTTCCTCTCATCCTCCATCCCCTTAATGCTAAATGCTTAAAAAGCATTCATAAGCCAGCTACTCGAGGGGGGAAACGCTGGCAAGCATCGGACGGTGAAAAACTACCGTATCCGAATCAGCCAGAGCCCACCGACAGGACAACTCTCCTCCTGTTATTTATTTGCTTTCGGTTAACCGTGCTCCACACAGTCGCTGGTTCAGCACCAGCCTCGGTGTTTTCGGGACGGGCTAGAGGAGAGGGAAAGCCCCGCCGCTATCTCTGCCCTCCTCTATCCCTCCGTCCCTTCATAGCCTCGCATGAAACCCGAAGAGCGGGACTCCGGCACCTTAAATAAAAACCGTTATTTCTCTCTTACCTTCCGGCTTGTTTTCGGCAGCCATTTCCCCTCCGCCGCGCGCCTCATCCCTCCTCCTCCTCCTCTTCCTCCTCCTCCTCCTCCTCGACTCGACCTAGTGGTAGTGGGAGGGGGGTGGTGATGGTGGTGGTGCCGGTGAGGGGGTGGGGGGAGGACCACGCGCGTGCACAAGGAGGACAGCTCAAGGAGGGGGGCGGGGCTGAGAAGAAGGGGTGGGGAGGGTGAGCCTGCCGCGTTCAGCGCGGCTATTGGTCCAAACAGAGAGGACTGACAGCGGGGATCCGTGATGGTGACTCGCGGAATTCACCATCCCTCCGCTTATTCCCCTTGACCACGCCCCCTCCCCGACGTTCACGCGCACTCTTTCTCTCTCTCTCTCCCTCTTACCCCTCTCACGTCACTGAACGACGTCTGTATTCGAGGACACCTTGACAGCCTCCCACAGCATCATCATCATGCTCATCATCATCTTCTCTCCCTCACACACACACGCGCACACACACACTCGCACGCGCACAACAGGCCTACACACATATACGTTACGCGCGCACAGAAACTCTCGCTAGCGAGCGCGCGCTCATTTCTTCACACGCAAACCCAGTGGACTGTTGAGAAAATGCGATGTAAGGTCGCGTCTCGCCATAAATTATGAACCCCTCTTGAATCTAAATGAAAAGAACTGCCTGAAAGAGAGTTTTTTGACGCGCGTGGGCTGCCGGGTGCTGTCATTCGCCGTGGTGCTGAAGCTCGCGGTGCTGAAAGGACAGCTCCACACGCGCCTACACAGAGCTGCGTGCACTCACTACCTGCTTTCTTTGAGCCATGTTATTAAATGGGAGCCATGGCAGGTCAGATGAAAACTTGTGGGGTGGAAAGAAAAAAAAACATGCCCTCCTCCATACTCGTCCTCCTGCTCAGCGTGCGGGATGAAATGTCGCTGCTGGTATCTTTGCGTAAAGTTTAGTTTATAACGAGCCTATCACAATATCCTCACTGACAGGCTATTTATAATTCTGCCGTTTTATGCGATGCTATCCTTTTCTAAATAGTAGGGCTTAACTGGGATCATTATGTTCTCGTTTCCAGCCCACACTGTCACTCTATGCCTCGGGGTAGAATATCGCCTTTGCACCAAAGCCTTGTGTTTGACAGAGACAATCCTCTCCACAGACACGCTTCACGGAAAACAGAGGTTTTGAATGGTTCGTCCTCGGCTACGTGTGCTTTGCGCAGCCTCGGGGTGCAGAGACACACTAGGTACTCGAGATCAGCGGAATTCAGAGATGGTGAACGACAACGAGAAACGTGTAGCGGTGTAATAAGAAAGAAAGCAAATGTTTAATGTTGCATTTATGTTATTTATGTCAGGGTGGAGCTCACTGTCCATACCAACACAGTGTGGCACTTTCTATTCAGCCAACGATGAGATTACTTTTTAATCCAAAATATATAGTACTTCAAGAGTACTGGATACATGAGTAATCACTGGCAATTGTCCAGTGTTATGGTGAAGAACAGGGGTGTCAAACATACGGCCTGGGGCCTGGAAGCGGCCCACTAGAGGGTCCAATTTGGCCCACTGGATGACTTTGCAAAGTGTGATGAAGTCATTAATAACTCAGTGTGTTTTTTTCTTTCATGAAAGATTTCTGTTGTTCCTGGTGTGATGCCAGCATTATTATACCAGAGTGAAAATGTACAGAAAATTATAAATGTTAGATGCCGGTAGGTTGTTTGGACCATAAAGACATAAAACACTCACAAAAAACTTTTATTTGCCCACAAAAACTCCACATGTGGAGGTTGTCCTACCACATGTGGAGGTTTTGTGAGTTTATAGCCTCACTGTGATCTTTAAATTGTAATGCACATGCAATGATAGTGTAATGACCATGTCAGACTTACTTTTCTTAAGAAATGTCAGACTTTTCACCTTTTTTGTAAAGCGATGGCTGGTTAAATGCGACTTAAAAAAATGTTTTCAAAGCGTTTTGTAGAGAAATTAACTGGGGTGTTTGTTTTTTCATATGTTATTATGCAAAGGTTTTGGTAGTCCAAGCCTACTTAAGATCAAACTGGGCTGACATGAAGTAAAATGAATTTGTCAGCCCTGGTGTAGAGAGTGAATCACAAGATGGTCTTAGATTTTTTCATGTAATATCACTCACTTATATACTCACTTATTAACATGAGCTAATCCAGGGGGTAAATGTCTTATATATGTTTTAATTGGTATGTGGAAGTGTACACGCACTTCTATAAATGAGATGAGAAATAGGTTATCCCATATTTGGGAAATTCTTTTGTTACAACAGTTGAAATTCACAGGGCGAGAGGCGGGGTACACCCGGGACAGGTAGCCAGTCTGTTGCAGGGCCAGTTGATCAACAACAATAATAATAATAATAATAATAATGATAATAATAATAATGATAATAATAATAATAATAATAATTATAATAATAATAATAATAATAATGTGTTGTATGAAAGTTTTCCTATATGTGTCTTTCTGGCAGCTGAATCATTCAGTTAAGGATGTTGCTCTGTTGCCTGTCTAGTGAGTGGTGCAGAGGGTGGTTAGGATTTTTCTGTGATTTTAGCTTCAAAAATATTCTGGGTTGCAGACAATAACAGAGCCAGCTTTCCTAAACAGTTATACAGTCTATTCGTGTCACCAGCTCTGATGCTTCTCATCCAGCAGACCACAGAAAAGCACGCTGTGCTCACCACAACTGAGTGAGAGAAAATCTCCAAGATTTTGCTGCACACATTGAAGGATCTCAGCTTCCTTAGTAAAACAGAGCCTGAACAGTCTGTGTTGACTTTCCAGTTGAGCTTTTTGTCAATGCAGGTGCCCGGGTACTTGTACTCCTCCACATTAACATCCTGTCCCAGGATAGACATGGGTCGTGTCACTGTCTGTTTCCTTCTTAAATTGATCACCATCTCTCCTCTGAGCTATTAACATTCAGAAACAGAGGATTCCTGTTAGACCACTCTACAAAATCATCCACTAGCACTCTGCACTCCTCGCCCTGCCCATCACTAATACATCCAACCACTGCAGAACTGTCAGAGTATTTCTGTAGGTGGCATGACCTGGAGTTGTGCTGAGAGTCTGAGGTGTACAAGGTGAACAGGAATGAAGACAGCACAGTCCCCTGTGGAGCTTCTGTACCGCATATCACCTGATCTCAAAGAGCACTGCACATTTTCACATACTGCAGCTGGTCTTTTTGGTTGTCAGTAATTCATGAGTTGTTGAATGTGTGCATTTACTGACATTTCCTGTAGTTTCTTTCTTAGCAGCAGCGGCTGAATCATGTTAAATGCACTATGGAAATCAAAGAGGGTAATCTTCACCATGTCGCTCTCTGTAGCATGTAGATGACTGCAGATTTGATCTGCATTCAAACTGCAGAGGGTCAAGAGATGTCTTCACCCATGTCTTAGTTGGCAACTAGTTGATAGTCATTGAGCTCTGAGGGTGTCAACAGTGATTTGGTTGTAAAATCTGAATCTGGTCTTTTATCTTAGGATAAATGTAGTGGAGTACAGAGTACCACACCTTATAAATATAGTGTAGAAATATAAGGCTGCAAAATGAAATGTTCAAGGAAAGGAAGTAGTAGACGCAAAGAGGCTATTATTAGCGATGCACAGATTGTGAAATGTTTAAATTACTAGAAGGCCAAGAACCAATGCCAATAACAAGATTTTATTTACTTATTTATTATTTCTTCCACTGTTTCAGGGGGACTTCTTTTTCGATAGTACTTATTTTGTTAAACACCCCGAAATCTGTCATAGCCAATCACAGTTGAGTGTTTGGCGCACATTCAAATTGAAGGATAACAAAAAAAAAGTCATAAACTGACAACATACATTTTATAAAAAGCCCTTTTCTCCTTGTATGTATACAGCCAGCAGAGGACGACAGAAAGACAGCGGCGCCTCCTGTGACTGACCAATGAGCTCCCAGAACACTGAACGAGTGGGCGGGACCGAACCGGGCCAAACGCAAACATGGCGGCTCCCTTAGATGATGATATTGAGTCTAACAATCAGGACTACTATTCACTGCTCAACGTTAGGAAAGAGGTAAGGTTAGCTTCGTGTTTATCAGTGATGTCCGACGTCAGCGGACTTTTTGCTGTGACCTCTGTGTTGGGTTTTAATGAGAAAGCCTTCTGCAGCCCGTGTGCTGTCATCCTCCACCCGAATAACGCTTCTCTCAGTCGGCACCATCATCGTTAGAGGTTGAGACCGGTCGATGCCGCAGATGCATGTCAGGCAGGCTGTTTATGTACTTTACATGGAAGTAGGCGCTGGCAGAAATGCTACGATCGTCTAAGAACATCCTCTGAAATCTAAGTTTTCCTAAAAACTGGGGCGAAAATGAGCTGTGTGGATTGTACTTGCTCATCTAAGTAACATTAGATAGCATTAGGTACACAGGGGCAGACTCCTTAGCTTAACGCGTAGTGCATTATTACACTTTTTGTTAATGGCTTTTTAATGTAAACGCCTGCTGGCTGTTTTTCACTCTTGAATTTGGACGCACTAATGCAGCAGTGGTGTTTCAGCTCTCAATTAACTGATTAGTCAGTTAATTGATTGAATAGACATTAATTCAAGAGGTTGTGGTAATTATTTTCAGGCAAAAATACCCAACAGTTGCTGTTTTAATCAGTTTAATTAGTCAGTCATTCTCAGGGGTGACACTTGTCCTGTCTCCTGCTACAGGCCACAGCTGAGGAGCTAAAGGCATCATATCGGAGGCTATGTATGCTCTACCATCCAGACAAACATCGAGACCCAGAGCTGAAAAGACAAGCTGAGCAACTTTTCAACCAGGTTCACCAGGCTTATGAAGGTGAGGAAGCTCATAGGTGTAAAGCATTTAGTAGGTATAGTTGAACTTGGGAAATTAATTGCCTGTCTTTGGGATCAGTGGATGTTGAAAGTCGAAAATGACATGCAAAACATGTGCACAAACCCCTTTTCCCTCTGCTCAGTGCTGAGTGATGCTCATTCCAGAGCTATCTATGACATCTTTGGGAAGAAAGGGCTGGAGGTGGAAGGCTGGGAGGTATGTTTCCAAACATAATCTACTTTTCTTGCATTTGAGTGGTTTTTCGCTGCTACGTGGTGTGTCTGCATCACCCGCACTTTGTGATTCTGTGTAGGTGGTGGAGAGGAAGAGGACACCAGCAGAAATTCGAGAGGAATATGAAAGGCTACAGAGAGAGAGAGAGGAGAGGAGACTGCAGCAAAGAACAAACCCTAAGGTTTGCAGCATCATAACAGCACGAAACAGCCCTGTTTTCACTGTGGAGTATTTCCACATTCATTGCATTATGTCTCGTGCTCTTTTCCTTTTTTCTTAATTAATCCTGTCAATCTGTTTGTCACTGCATCGTTATTCAGGGCACCATCAGCGTTGGTGTGGATGCAACGGACCTGTTTGACCGCTATGATGAAGACTTTGAAGAGATGCCAGGAGGAGGCTTTCCTCATATTGAAATCAACAAGATGCATATTTCTCAGTCTATAGAGGTACAACAAACATTCACTTAGCCATTACCGTCCACCCACGTGCTAGCCTGAGCCAAGATCACATTCTGTGCTGTCTGTCTTTCTGCAGGCTCCTTTGACGAACTCTGACACAGCAGTGCTGTCTGGTTCGCTCTCCACCCATAATGGGAACGGAGGAGGAAACATTAACATGACCGTGCGCAGGGTTATGTCAGCCAAGGGCTGGGGGGAGGTACGCACAAGCAGACATATTTACAGAAAGAAGCACATTAACGTTTTGTTTTAATGAGTAGGAACTTGTCCATCCATCTCATTATACCTCTGAGGAAGTCTATGTGTCTATCCAGGGTTTTGGGCACATTGTCTCAGGAATGCTAAAGGAATTTCTTAAAAATGTAGCACAGATGTCCACCTGGACTCGAGGAGAATCTGGGTAGAATTTGGTGGCCAATGATCAAGGTCATTGTGACCTTTAATACATGCACCTTTAAACTGAAGTGATTGTACAGATCTTCCTTGGTTGAAGGACATGAGTCATGAAGGTTCCCATTAAAGACCAAATGGAAATCTTGATGTAACTTTCACTTTAACTAGTTGGGAATCATACACCTGCAAACTGGTAATTCTTGCAGACATGATGTATGTAGTGCGCAAGGTGGTAGGTTCAGTTTTCGTAGCCTTCTACAATCTCTTCCTTCCGTGTACTTACATCTGCATTTGTTGCAGGTGGAGTTTGGTGCGGGAGACATACTGGGACCTCTTATTGGGTTAAAGGTGTTTCGCAATGTCACACCACGGTGGTAAGGCCCAACTTTTTGTCAATAATGTGTCAAACTGCATAACTGCATTCTCCTTTCATATCTCCTTTCTGTGTGATTTTTTTTTTTTTTTCCTGTTCAGTTTCATGACAGCCCAGTGCGGTTTACAGTTCTCACCTCGAGGTTTGCGACCGAGTTGTTCTCTGATGACAGCGCGGCACCTGGATCAGAACACCATGGGTTATCTTCAGTGGCGCTGGGGGCCCAACAGCGCCATGACTACCAGCCTCGTCCGAGACACCAAGAGCAGCCACTTTACTCTAGCTCTGCAGGTACATTCAAAGATAAGCATACACACAAAGGCTGCAGCAGTACTACGTCATTACTTTTATTAATTCGATCATTTTTTTCCTTATTATTTCTATTCTTTATTGCTGTTCTCCTGGCTTCCCAACCTGCCTTGTCCAGCTGGGCGTGCCACACTCCTACCTGATGATGAGCTACCAGTACAAGTTCCAGGATGAAGACCAGACCAAAGTTAAAGGCTCTGTGAAGTATGTGTGTTAAAAGTGTCCTAAACATGCATACATGCAAAAATAGTTTGCTGATATTGTGTTTGGTTTTATCCAAACATACAATGAGAGTTATAGAAATATAATTTGACTTTTTCTTCTCGTTAGCATATTCAAAATCATAACAATAGCTTATTCACAGAGCTAATGCAGATTAAGACAAAAACTACACAGAATGATTAAAAGCCATGATCTGTATCTCTCAATGTCTTGCATTAATGGAGACATTATTTTAAAAGGGAATGTAACAGCAAACATTTTAAACATGCTGTTTTCTCACAACAGTGATCACCACTTATAGTAGCTCTAAAAGTCCAATTGTGGCCATGCTATTGTCTTTACTAGCTGCCTGGTTTCATTTATCTCATGGTCCCTGTTCACTTTTGTGTTCCCGTGTTTCTAGGACAGGCTGGTTTGGCACTGTGGTAGAATATGGAGCAGAGAGAAAGATCAGCCGACACAGTATACTGTCAGCCACTGTCAGCATTGGGGTCCCGCAGGGAGTTACACTCAAGATCAAGTATGGGCCATCTACAATGTGGTCTCACTCTACTGTGTGTCTTTGCCTCACTGCATGATTATCTTATAAGAGTGTGCTTACATTTGGGCTTATGTAGGCTGGCACGTGCAAATCAAACATACCTGTTCCCAGTCCATCTGACTGATCAACTGCTGCCCAGCGCCGTCTTCTATGCCACTGTGGGACCTCTGCTAGTGTACATGGCCGTCCACAGGCTGATCGTTATCCCGTACACACAAGCACAGAAAGAACAGTGAGTAAATGTCCTCTGCCTCAAACAGCATCTCACATTGTCCCAGCAGAAGAAACTCTTGGTTCCAGGCTTGTTCTCAAAAACTCGTAAATAAGAAAAGATCATTTTCTATTAATCATCACCTGGTTCTCCTCTGCTTTTCTCTATTTAATATAATTTTTTTTACACTTAATGAATAGCATGATGGCCAAACTTTGCCCATCAGATAAAGGTGATCAACTCCGCTGTGGAGGGGAAAAAAAGAGCAGCATTTCTATTGCGGGTGTTGTTAATACTAGAGGGATTTCTTTCATGCTTACACTGTCATCACAGACGCCTCCAATGTGAATCCCAGCGGGTGATTGTTGTCTGTCTCTGTGCCTCTCAGAGAGCTGGAGCTGCAGAGGAAGAGCTCTGCCACAGACATCGCCAAGAAGAAGCAGGAGGCAGAGTCTGCTGTGAGTACTTGCATGCTGAAACACAGTTCTTTATTGTGTGTGGGGGATAATTGATCATTGTTTCTGAGTTCAGCTCTCCTCATTATGAACTCATGACTGAATCTCGCCAGAAAAGCTCGCTACAATCCTATCCTGATTTTGCTCTCTTTCTAACCCCCCTCTCCCCTCCCGCCTTTTTTTCTCCCTCGGCTCCTCTGCAGGTTCTGCTGATGCAGGAGTCTGTGAGGAGAATCATAGAAGCAGAAGAATCCAAGATGGGTGAGAGTACACACACACACACACACACACACACACACACACAAACAAAATAAAATCATTGCACAGAGTGGAAAAACTGATATTTTTTTTTAAAGTTTGTATCCACTCAAAACTTGGTAAAAATCCATATAATTGAAACACATGTCAAAGTAGCTGTCACACTACATAATGCCCTGTAACTTTAGATCCTGTCGGTCTGACTCCCATAACGTCATTGCTGTGAAGCCAATCATGATGGGCGTATATTACTTTTTAGGCCTGATCATCCTGAATGCTTGGTATGGGAAGTTTGTGTCAGACACCAGCCAGAAGCAGGAGAAAGCCAAGGTCATCGATGTGACCGTGCCTCTACAGTGCCTCGTCAAAGACTCCAAACTCATCCTCACTGAGGCCTCTAAGGTGCGTCAAACCAAACGAGACTTTCTTTCTGCATCTGATGTACATCTGCATGCATTGCTTTTAAACTGTTTCTCTGTGTGCAGTCAGGGTTGCCCGGTTTCTACGACCCTTGTGTAGGCGAAGAGAAGAGCCTAAAATTACTCTACCAGTTCAGGGGTGTCTTGCACCAAGTCATCTCTGCAGACACTGAGTCGCTACGGATACCCAAGCAATGTTAGTATGCGAGACTATTAAGAGCAACGTTATTTACAATATTATTCAACAGCACAGCATCTGCTTACATCCGTGTTCAGATTATTAGTGTGTGTTTTTGTCTCATCAGCTCACAGAATTGAGTCCGAGTCCTAGAGGGCAGCGCTGTCGGAGCACGGCGAGGCAAACGGACTGTGTGTGAACAGAAGAACCCAAGAATGGAGGGGGTCACATCGAAAATAAGCTGGCCTCTCTCCTCTGGCCTTCTTCTGTTGTGACGTTAGCAAATCCGATAGTTCCTCCACTCCTCGTGTTTTCCTGTGGGCCAGCAGAATTCAGTCAGCACCGACAAGGTGTTGCCCTTTGTGTCCCCACACCTGAGAGAGCTGCTCAAATACCTGCCTGCTGCAGGGGAGACCCTACAACCCTACAGACCTACAACATAGATTTATATATGCACTACACAAGAGGGCCTGACACTCCCTCAGTAATGAGCTAAAAGTGGGGGCTCTAATTTACCCCATATAATTGTAGTCTTTGTCCTAAATGTGTATCACATTGATAGTTTTGATCTAATATTGGTATGGCATAGTCATTGCAATAATTCATGTAAATGTTTCTGGTCACAGATCACGTCTCACTAACCCTGAGGCTAGCCACGACTGAGGAATGACTCAACTCGTGTTTTTTTTTTTTTTTTTAAATTTCTCATCATCCGCTCAAAAAAATCATCCTAATTTATTTATGATTTTAGTGCCGCTGTCTGCTGCTCACTGTGGTGCCGGTCGGCAGGTGCTAACTGGTGCTCTGAACTTGTATCTGTGAAGGCTGAGATGTGGAAGAAAGGGGAGGGCTTGCTCGGGGAGGGAATGTGGGAGTTGCCCTTTAATGGTAATGTTCCAACTAAAGAGAGGGAGAGAAGCTCAAATTCCACATATTGATTTTTAATATCTATTCTAGACTGCAATTTAAAGGCAGAAATTCAACTTGGATTTGATTTGCGTCAGTGTTTATTGATTGACTGTGCAGCTGCAGCCAAAACAGAATTTTCTATAAGGACTTTAAATACAGTGAAGGTTATAGTTTGTACTTCTCTGATATATATCTGGAACAAATCCAGTGGTAGCAGTAAAATACTGGCATGGATTTGAAACATTTGAACTGGGACTATTTTGTAATTGGTTGGATGCAAATGGGAGAAGATCAGCACTTTTGCCACATGTAGCTCATTTGCTGCTGCTGTAATTAATTGAGCTTAACACGTTGGCTATGAAATCAAGCCCAGCTGCAGTCACAGATCAGATGATTCCCCGTTTACACTCCCCAATTGTCATATCTGTAATAGGGCTGTGCATATGCAAGCCACTTTACAACCCACCTCTACCTTTCATGGTTTGTATTGATCTGAAATGATCATTCTTATACACTATATTGCCAAAAGTATTCGCTTGTCTGGCTTCACACACCTCACAACCCATTTTTAAATCTTAGAGTTTAATATGATGTCGGTCCACCCTTTGCAGCCATAACCGCTTCAACTCTTCTGGGAAGGCTCTCCACAAGGTTTAAGAGTGTGTTTATGGGAATTTGTACATTTGTGAGGTCAGACATGATGTTGGATGAAAAGGCCTGGCTCACAGTCTCCGCTCAAATTCATTCCAAAGGTGTTCTGTCAGGTTGAGGTGAGGACTGTGCAGGCCAGTCAAGTTCTTCCACACCAAACTTGCACAACCATGTCTTTATGGACCTTGCTCTGTTCACTGGTCTGTAGTCATGTTGAAACAGGAAGGAGCCTCCCCACACTGTTCCCACAGAGCTGGCACATGAAATTGTGAAGCATTAAGAGTTCCTTTCACTGGAACTAAGGAGCTGAGCCCAAGTCCTGGAAAAACAACCCCACACCATAATCCCCCTCCACCAAACTTTACGCTTGGCACGATGCAGTCAGACAAGTACCGTTCTCCTGGCAACTGCCAAACTCAGACTCGTCCAGTGGATTGCCACATAGAGAAGCCTGATTCATCATTCCAGAGAACACGTCTCCACTGCTTTAGAGTCCAGTGGCAACATACTATACACCACTGCATCTCAAGGTTTGTATTGTACTTGGTGATGTAAGGTTTGGATGCAGTTGCTCTACCATAGAAACACATTCTGTGAAGCTCTCTACACACTGTTCTTGAGCTAATCTGAAGGTCATGAAATTTGCAGATCTGTAGCGATTAATTCTGCAGAAAGTTGGCAGTCTCTGTGCATTACACACCTCAGCATCTACTGACCCTGCTCTGTGATTTTTATGTGGCCTACCACTTTGTGGCCGAGTTACTGTCATTGCCAAATGCTTCCACTTTATTATAATAACAACTATGACAGTACCACGCTGGAATTCACTGAGCTGAGAGCGACCGGTACTTTCACAAATGTTTGTAGAAGCAGTCTGTATGCCTAGGTGCTTGATTTTATACGCCTGTGGTCATGGAAGTGATTGGAACACCTAAACTCAATGATTTGAGTGGGTCAGTGAACACTTTTGGCAATATAGTTGTCAATAATATCTACTCTATTTTGTGCCGGGGTATTGCTGCTGCTCTCTGAGGTGGAAAGACCGTAGAACAGAGGCACATGTTTCCATTGACTCTAGTAGTTTTGAGCAACTGAACCGTAGCCTCACCAAAACCACAGAGCTATATTGTCTGAATTAGGTGTTACAGTGTTTTAGTTAGTTTGTCATATATTTTAATTTAATACTATTCTCCCTGAAGCTTTCATTGAAAACAAATCAGACTCGCACTCATTTTAAACAACACGCCACTCAATAGTTGCAGAGGGCTTGTATTACTATCCTTTAGATGATAAACAAAAATTTTTTCTCCCTTATTCACAAAGCCTCGCCACTGCAGGTAGCACCACAAAGTTAATCGGCAGATTTTTACACCACCTCAATTCCTCTGGGGATTCCGACACATTCCCCAAGGGATTTGTGTCTTCTCTTAGGACTGAACCCGGGATCTTTTGCTTGCAAGGCGAATGTGTTCTGAAGCCACTTTAGGTGGTCATACATGCACTAATTCTCCTTGGCTGTAGTTATTTGCTCCTCTTAATGGTGAGGAAAATGCAAAAAATCCTATGATACACTTAACTGTTGAGAAACTGGTAGGTGATGTAGCACAAAAGTCCCAAAGATTTTAAGATTAGTTGCACCCTGCTCCTCTTTGTTTTGATCTGTCTCCCTGTCCTAAACTGTTATTTCTATCAGTAATCACAATAAGCTGGTTCTATAACTACAGTGGGTTATTCATGAGCTTTTAGGGAAATGTAATTTTTTTTGCAGAAAATGCACAGCATTTGGAACAAATGTCAGAGAATGACTGTCACCAAACCTCTAACTGTGGTACACTTTTACTAAACTGGAGTTTGCATCAAGAAATCCTGATTAATGCAGGCGACTTCATATGGTGTCCTTTTGATTTTCATTAGTCCATTTCTATGAATAGCATACACATCCAGAAGGTGTGGGTAGGCCTAAAATAATAACAACAATAATAAGTCAAGCACTGACAGGGTTAGGAGACAGCAAGTTTTGGTGTCATGTTAGAGAAAGGGAGAGCTGTTAAACTGCTCTTTGGTTGGGATTACTCTTCCAGCATCCATTTTGCACTATTTGTTTGTAGTATTTGTCTTATGTTGTTTTAAGTGTGATGTAAAGTTTTCTTGGTCAAGTCATCTGTCACCTCTGCTCTGGTGCCACCCTGAGGCCTGCAGAAAGACTGCTCCCTGCTGTTACATTCCAACCCATCATCCAAACTGACTGGCCGTAGTATTTAAATGTTATGAATGGTTTCAGGAGCCCGTTTTCGTGTCCTGTAAAGACAATAAACATGATTAAAACATGTTTGCCATTTGATTACACCCTCCAGAGTCACAGAATACACTCGAGTTTTACACCTCACCCCGCCAAAAAGAAAAAAAAAAAAAAAAAATCAAGTTAAAATGGTAACTCTTTATTTACAGTAGTTTACAATAGTTTCACAGAAACAGTTTGCACCACAGTACAGACAACGCTTTCTCAGTAAGAGGATAGAACAACCCAGGATCAGATTAAACAAGCTGTATCACAATGAGCTTTTCCCCCTCCAACATTAATTTACACTAATGTCTTTAAGACGCACACTCAAAATTATGAGCTTGTGTCTGAAGGTGTCTTCAGATTCTCTTCAAGACATGCATGTCCTGAGAAACAGCAAAAGTGATTTTAGTTCTTCAAATGTCTTAAAAACATAACTTAGGCGACTGCTGGGTACAAACCAGTTAACCGACATTTGTAAATACCAGGAGAGTGCACAGACGAGTTTAATCGTTCTTGGAAATTCTTGTTCTTTACAAAAAAACAAAAACCAAAAACCAAACAAACATTCTTCGTCTGTTTTAGTCGTTCCCTGGTCAACTCTTTGATTCTGCATTGTAAAACCCCATCACGGACAAATATCCAAGAATCTGAGTCTAAAATCTGTCACTCTACAGTATGGCTTTTATGCATTTATTTATATATATATATATGTTCAGAAACACACAAGTCCCAACAGCAGATGGCACATGAATAACAAAGCTTAAAGTTTTTTTTATCCAAACGGGAGCAAATTTTCCATCAATGGTACTCCACATAGAACCGAATACTGCAATGAAAATGTTAACGGGAGGCGATTACTGACTGAGATCTGTTCTTCTGCTCTGACCTTCCAGAGACAAACCACCACTACCATGGTACTAGGGGTGCACTGATTTGAAAATTCAGAATCAATACAGACATTTAAAATAAAAATCTGACTTCCATTTTTTACGTTTATTATTATTGAACATTACTCACTTTAGGCCAGGGTGACAAATGAATCCTTATAATAGAAAAAAATCTGTATGCTACATGTCAAAGGGCAAGTGTAGACAACAGCCCCGATTCTCACAACGTTGTGCAGAGTTAAAAGTGTAAAAACAGCTCAACAGGGCCAACATGGGCCAGTACCGGTGTGTTGCTGATACATCAGTGCATCCCTAAATGGTGCTTTGCAAAAGACGTGAAGAAAAAAAAAAAAAAAACAAAGTTAAAAAAAAAAAAAAAAAACACCATGGAAATCGGTTCAGACAACTCATAGCAGCACATGCATCGCCAACACCCTTATTAAAACGCTCGCGTGCATAATTTCAATCGGAAATCTTCATTGAAAATTGAAGATTTCTGTTCTGACACCGTTCCAGTTAAAGATACATTTTTTTTTTCACCTGTCAGTACTCCAAACAGAACTGTGGTTCCCTTCTATAAATATATTTGTCTCTGAAAACTTTGTCAAGAGCATGAAGCGGTTAACTAAAATCATACTGACCAGAGATAACAGGATACACTTATACTGAAAACCTGACTTTTGTCATTTTCTGAACTTTTCTTTTTTTCTAAACTGTTATATAACAATTTCTTTATTAGGAACAAATCTGGTCAGCGAAGAACACTGTTTAAACACTTTGAGAAACATAAAGTGTGAAAGCTTCTGTGTATGGCTGAGTAACGTCTTGATTCAGAGGAATATCAGTGTCTGGAAGACAAGATCTTGGTTCAGCTGTATGGGCTAATGGCCTCAATGATATTCTTGAAAATGTCTTAAACAAGAAAAGCAGAACAACAAACTGATGAAGCAGATGCAGACTCTAGCTTCTTATCCTACATCTTTGTTCTATTCGATTATACCTCAGCTTAATACTATAGCACCATCTGAAGCAACTGACACAAGCCTCAACTTGTTTTCCTGTTTTAAATGGTTAATTATGTAACATCAATAGAGGCATCGTAGAGAAATCAAATCCAGTTTAATCAGATCAGAAAGACACACCCGTCTCTGAAAGAAAGGTGGATTTTTTTTAAAAAGTGCAAACCATTTTTCCCACAAATCCCAGCATGCACCATAGTGGGTGGCAGTTGTGAGAATATTTTCTCAATATGGCAGTTCAAAATGCTTCCAGTGTTCACGAGACACCAAGTCCCAAAAGTAGCGGTTTGTTGCTATGCTAATGTCATCTACAGACAGACATCCATTCAGTGATTGCCTTACGCGCAGAGTCTGTAGGAAGCAGAAACAAACCTTAGTAAATCTAAAATAGCACTCAAATTGTTCTCAAATGGGATAAGGGCTCGGGATAGGTCCACTAAAATGTTTGTAGAAAATATGGGTTCATGGCTGAACCTTGAAGGAGAGAGACTGAAGGGTGCAAGACCTGAATGTGAGGAGGGGCCAGTCCAGTAGAGGGTTAAAGTAGGAGCGGTAGGGGTCAGAGTTCAGGATGTGGCCTGGGGTCAGTCCAGCATGTGTTTGCGTGTGCCCACACGCGAGCGGTGGGAACGTCGAGTGTCTGGGGGTCCGTGTGTCTCTCGGCAGCTTTGGCACACGTATGTCTCTGGCACGTGACTCTTGCGGATCTTAGCGCATGACAGGTGGATCCAGGTGTTGCACTTGTTACATTCGATCATGGCGCGTCCCGCGAAAGGCTTCATGCAGAAACACGTCACCAGGTCCCACGAGTCATCATCTGAAAAGAAAGGAGACAGAATACACTGAGCTTCCACTTTATTCATTCATCAGTTTTTTAAAACATTTAAGTATTTCTGACCCCAAATCTCTTACCAGAGTCTACCATTATATCCTCATCCTCCCCTGAGCCATCTTCGTCTCGGAACACCACCTGCTTCCCCTGGCGGAACACTGTTCTGTTTCCTGAAAAGCCCTCCACCTTCTGTATCTTTACCACCCCTTCCTCAAGGTCTCGTCCGTCCCAGTATCGACGCTCTTCCTTGGGTTCCTCTTTGCAAGGGGACGGGCTAGGCACGCACTGGGGGTGGAGGGGAATGCTGATGTCATCTTCTGGCTCTTCTTTGATTGTTCGGCCGCCAAAGGAAAGCGGGCACTGCAGCTCTGGGACTGCTGAGTGAGCCCCACGTTCTTCAACAGACTGATGCTCCCTCTCCTTCCTCCTCTTCTTCTTCTTCAGCTTGTCAGCTTTCCTGCGATCATCTGGATGCAGGGTAGTGATTGTGTGCTGCAGAGGAGAAAATTTGATATCCATTTGGAAATTACAACAAAACTTTTACCTGGTCTGATTATATAAGGTTGATGATGTGACATAAATCCGTCTTACATCTTTCTTGGCGTGGCTGGACAGAATGGGTCCTGGCTGTGGACGCTTCCTGCTCCTATCCTGGGGGCCCTTCAGGGGGCGTTGGGGGCAGGAAGATGCTGGTCCTGGGGTCCAGCCATCACTGTCGGCTGTGCTGCCTGTACTGTTCGGGGGCTTGAGCTACTGCGCAGTGGAGAGTCCTAAAATAATAAATGGAAGTGCAGGAGTTAGTTCACTAACATAAGGAGATGAAGTAGACTACTAACAGGTAAAAAATAAATACATTTGCAATTACACGACCATAAAAATAAATCACTGAAAGGAAAGCGAATGAGTCACCTGTTGATGGTGAAGAAAAGGAAACAAAGTCATCCAACGTTAGTTTTGATAAAAGAAACTGCACTTAAACCAGAGAAAGGGATGTCACATTTTATTTTGGATTTACAGAAAATAGCACTAAAAACAATGCTCTACTTTAGTTGGAGCAGTGGAGAATAACAGAACACATTTGATGCTATCAAGGGTGTGTGTCACTTTACAGGAACATCTCTACCACCTGGTGCTTCTTATCTAAGTGAGTCTGAATAAAAAAAAACAAACAAACATTGTGTAACAAAAGATACACTGTTATCAAAGGATGCAGCTCTACATCCTTTGATAACAGGACATGGCTTCCATGTTCTAGAGAGTGGAGGAGCATGTGTTAAAACAAAAAACAAACTGTAATTAGAGTAAAATGAATGTTTTCAACAAGTTATATGCATATAAATGTGAATGAATGACCAGCATGAACAGGGCTACTTTCCATACAACCGATTCAGTTAACCTAGTACATAGTAACATCACAGATGGCTGTAAATGTGGGAGAATTAAAAAAAATAAATAAATAAAAATTATCTATCTATCTATCTATCTATCTATCTATCTATCTATCTATCTATCTATCTATCTAAAAAAAGGACAGGGGCAAAAGAGACCAATGTGTTAAGCCAAGAGTCCACGTAAGTGCAAAAAGAAAAAAAAGAGAAGATAAAGTTCTTAGTTCAGTATGTGTAAAACTAAAATAAACACACCCAGAGAAACTATAAAGCCACAAGAATCTGTTAAAGATAATCTCCCTGTCTGGCCATCTCCTTTCTGGTCCCCAAGATTAGCAGAAGACAATAAACTCTTGTGTCCAATTTAGTGAGTGAATAAAATTCAAGAAGATAATAATAATAATAATAATAATAATTTAAAAAAAAAAACAAACGATAATGAATGGCAGCAGCTGCATTAAGTCATTTTATAACTGACAAATAGACCACAGGTTTAGGTTACTTGATGTTATCCACAGTGGATATGCAAGATCATCTGTAACTGATCCAAATCGTTTTGTCAAAGAGTAGCTCCGGTTTTAGAATAAAGCTCATGATTAAAACACTCCCTTTCCCCCCCACTCAGATAGCCTCAGTGACAGGCTTTGGATCTTGGTTATTTATCATTTTCACAAACATTTTGATTCTGTGTAGATTTCACTTCTGCTGGTCAAGACTGAATATTTTAAATATTTTCCTACTTTGTATGGTTGTTTGTTTACATGCGGAAACATAATGCAACTATGTATAACACAGGGGATGCTCCTGATTAAAACATTTAAGAGACACCGTTATAGCCCAACTAGACAAATGCTGATATGAAGAAGAGTGCACAGGCACCGACCGCCTGGTTTTCTTACCTCTTGGGGGTATGGGATGTAACCGGCATATGCCAGAACAAAAGTGCAAAACTTGTTAAAATCCTCCACTGTCCTCCTCCTCCTGTACGGCGGACTGAAACCCTGAAACACATTCACGTTACCGAAGCATTAGCTGCAATAAACCTGCACTGCCAGACATGGCGTTGATATGAACGACGAGTGATCGCCACACATCCTCTACTCTGCATGGTACCACACTCGTAGCAGAACTGAACAGGGGAGAAAAGGCGACTAACACAAGCAAAAGTTTGATTCACTACGCCCGCCCCCCCCACATATTTATCTATAGACATGCAAGTGAACCTTCCTGCCAACCCCCACCGACAAACCCAACTAAAAACGACAGCTAATGTTAGCTTGGTCGGCTAGCGGTAGACCGCAAATAACTCACTAGCTACTGCTAACCAGCTAGTGTCACTATAGTTCAATTAACGGACAAAACAACGAAGCCGCGCGGTAACACATATTACATACTATCAAGGAATCACAAAATGCAACAAGAGCATCATTGTCCGTCAGCTGTTAACTTACGAAAAATCCAGATGGCGTGAATATGACGGTTAGTCAGCTAGCTTTAATGTTAGCATGCTCCGTAATGATGATGGAATGTTTTATTCTCCATGAAGCATACAGTAAGGCTAGCTCGCAGGTTTCGTGAAGTACCGTTTAAAGTGGCATTAATGACTCATTTTCACACGACATGTAAAGTTTTATTTACAGAACGCTGACAACTTGTTCTAATACCGCGGGAATGTTTGGTGTGTATAACTTGTCAAATTTTTCCACTGGCTAATATTATATGTCAACATTAGCAGCAGCAAGCTAACGCTAACTAATCAGCAGCTGCTAGTCACAGTGACAACCTCAAATAAGTTGACATTTGCTTACGTCGCTAGCCGTGACTGCAAACTACTCACTGTCAAACAATTATATAAAACACTCACCTCCGACTGAAATGCATGGGATGTCGATGGGTTTATGTCACCCATCTTTACCGAGTAGCCGACAACCTGACGGCTTTGTCGATAACCTGGCAGACTGTCGAAGCTGGCAATCCGATGGGACCGTAAACACTGAAGTTATTTAGCTTTTGCTTGCTAGACAGCTAACGGTAACGTTACCTATGCTAAAACTCGAAGCAACAGTGTTAACTCAGTTTGCCGCAAGCGGCAACGATAACACTACTTGGACTCGCCTACAAACGCTAGTGCTGTCCGGTCAAAGTTATAAAATGTAATCGCCGACTATCAGCAAACGTTACTATAGTATTTCCATCGAGCTGTCCGGCAATTTCTCCGTTTGATCCAGTTAACAGAGTGCTGAGGGGGGTGGGGGGAATGGTACACTTCGGCTGTCACCAGCTGCCTGCCCCTTGCTTCTTCTTCTTCTACTCCTTCAAAGTTATTTATTTAAGGGAACGAAGTGGTGGATTAGCGCCATCTTTGGCCAGTAGTGTGAAGGGATAAAAGCAGGCCTGCTTTAAAGGTCTCTCACATTTTAACAAATTCTCTGCTTTGGAAAATATGCATGGAAACTCGAAGGCCCTAAACTAATCGGTCAATACTGACAAGCAGTTTCATATAGGCGAGGCTTCATTATTTAGTGAGAAACATGACAGATAAAAGCTCAGGGGTCGATTCCAAGTGCTGGACTTGCATTTCGATCTTTTCACTGGAACTCTCAGTATGTCGTCTACAGATGTAAGTAATGGGGTGTCATCATTAGGGTAAAAAAAAAAAAAAAAAAAGCCAAAATAAACTGATCACAGACAAAGCATACATTTTTTGGAGTGGCAAAATCAACAATCTGGTAACACTCTTAAAAAGAAGGAATGCACTGAGCTTTATATAAGGAAAATCTTTTACAACATTTAGCCCAGTGAAGAACACCTTTGAGCAGGAAGGCGTGTCATTTCAACTTTTTTCTCAAATTATTATTTTGACTAAAATCTTAAAATTTCTTAAAATAACATTTCGACTGTAATCTCAAAATTTCAACTTGTTTTTTCAAAATATTATTTCGACTTTAATCTTAAAATTTCGACGGTAATCTCAAAATTTTATTTCCTCTTCAATCTTTATAATCTGTACTTCTAATACTCCTTGTAGATTGCGCGTTGTCAGAAGAGGGCGCTAATGTGACCCACGTAATCCACCGAAGAAGAGTTTTCCTACAGGAAGTCGCCTTTGCCAAATTCCGTTTGTTTTCTTTTGTTTGAGCGTGTTCACGCGGAGGAACTCAGGCGTTGTGTAGATAATAATAGTCCAAAATGTCGAGCGTTAGACTCGAGGGCTTTCGGAGCTTTTTGACTGAACGCTTCACCGCTGTGGCCACGGAGGTGTTTGGTGAAGTTGAAAGTATCGTTGTGGAGTGCTGTGAGGAAAACAAGCGCCTGCGGAACATTCTGCACATGGTCCTCAACCCCGAGATAAAGTTACACAGGATAGGTTTGTTGCTTTTGGTTCCTTGCGTTTCCAGTTGACTGACCTGTATTAGCTACGCTTGAAGAGGAATTGTTAAATTAAAGCATTGCAAGCTTAATGCGACACTGTATGTAAATACTGTAGGACATGTGTTTGATGGTTGCACATCACATGAGTAATTTAATGCTTTAATTAGTTAAGACCAAGACTAAAGTGCCCCCTCACATTATAAAGCTGTGAAAATTAACTTCACCTCGATTGGCCATTACCACTAAACTACTGCGGACATGTTTCATAGGTAGTAACCCACCCATCAGTCTAACACATACAAAACGACCAGTACCAGGTAGTAGAGCAGGGCGATATGGCCAAAAATATTTATCACAATATATATTTGAAAATTTGCAATAACGATATAACTGACGATATAATTGATGCGAGACAAAATACAACTCCACAACTTTACTAGCGCAAAAAACCCCCATCCATTTATTTTCACTTAAACAAGCAGCTGTTTTTTATGTGCATTAAACCTATATAAAAATTTAACAGTGCAAATGCAAATTCCTTGCTGAAAGTTAAACCAAAAGGCATTTCCAGTAGAAATGGGCTGACATATCCTGAGCATAACCATGTATAATATCCACTGAAGTTAAAAAGAGGCGCTTTGCAACATTAAACTGCAGTGTGCCAAATAAAAAAGTCAAATGCGTATTCTTTGGACCATAAGGTGCACGGGATTATAAGACACATTAAGCAAAACAAAGCAGTCAGATAAATCAAACTTTATTCAACTCATTCTTCTTGCTTCCTCCACTTCTGTACCATTGATTCATTAATGCTGTATTCTATCACAGTTGCTCTATTCCCATGTTGTTGCAGTATATTACTGACTAACCTTCTATTGTGGATGGATTATCTCAGTTGTTCTCCTGACTGAAGTTTGGTCCGTTTACAGCATCTTGCCATGCGATTGCATTTGTCTCTGGCACTGCGCATGCGCGTTTTGCCCATATTTTATGGCGATATTTCATTTTCTTATCGTTGCCTAACATTGTACCGGTATTACCGTGAATGGTATGATATGGCCCAGCCCTACCAGGTAGGACCCCATTTAACCTTAACAGAACTGCTTTAATTCTTCCTGGCACGGATTCCGTCAAGTGCTGAAGATATTGATCCATAAAAATATGATAGCATCACACAGTTGCTGTTGTTTGTCTGCTGCACATCCATGTTCCCCCTTCCACTGCATCTCAAAAGTGCTCTGCTTGGCTGAGATCTAGTGACTTTAGAGGCCGTTTGAATGGAGTAAAGCAATTGTGATGTTCAAGAAACTAGTTTGAGGTAATTTGTGTTTTAGTACTAAGATGTCTAAAACTGCGCCATCAAACTGTTACACTCCCACACGGTTACACCACAACCAGCAGCCTGAATCATTGGTACATATTAGGGCTGCCACAAACGATTATTTTGATAGTCGACTAGTCACCGATTATTTTTGCGATTAGTCGACTAATCAGATCATGCATCCATTGGACGTAAAACGTACAGCTTATTGCACCAGCATGCATCTGGTCTTATATAACTATCATTAGCTTACAGCTTTAAGTGTTTAAGGCATGTGCTAGCTAAAAATAAAGACCAGATGATAGGTAGTTTGTAAAATTTTAATGAAATTTGCAGATTGTTTCAGTGGAGTTTAATAAAGTCAGCCGTCTGCTCCTTGCTATCTAAAATATAACAGGACACCGGAGTATATTCTCGAGCATCTCACACTTCTGATAATCAGTTGTCTGCTTGACATTTATTCAGCTGTGTAAAAACTAACTTTAATCTCAGGTAAACCGATTTACTCAGCAACAAATAAAATACTGAAAAAAGCCAAACAATAACATTCTTAAGTTATCTAAGTGACTTATATATCATGTTTAACCTGAGTAGCGAAAGATGGCGGTGGGTTTGAAAACGATTTGCCGGGAGTCCGGTGTTCTCACCGGCTCTAGTGAGCCTTGAACCCCGGCTAGCTATCGAGCTGGTTGGTAACAGACGTCTCTGAAAACGTCGGAGCGCTTTTGAAAATATGCGGTGTCTTGATAAACTGAGCAGATATTTGAAGTTTGCACAGCTACATTCTCGCCTGAAAATATGTTAAACGTTTATTTTGTGACCCAGAAAGAATAATAAGAGTAATATTAAAACAAGCTAGCTGCCGCCATTGTTGGAAACTGAGCAGGGCCGCGCTATGAATTCTGGGATAGGTTGGGCCATGAAGTATACACCCGACCCATCCTTCAGATCTGGGGAGATGAAGGCCGCATTTGTTGGAGTCTTCAAATTTGGACAGTCTTCGTCGTGTCGCTGTAATGTAATCGGCCTACAAATGCGGGCAGAGGAGGATGCGGTTCCTGAATTTGGACACAGCTACGATACCGGACACAGCTTCTTCTTCTTCGAGGTTTAACGGCAGCTGGCATCCTTGTACATGCAGTGCTGCCATCTTCCGTTTCAGTCCGTTATTACACTCTTAAATCCTACTACTTATTCCTGCGTCTTTTGGGATCTTACAAAGCTTTAAACGACGCGTCGACTATTGAATTAGTCGTCGATTTTAATAGTCAACGTAATCGTGACTAGTCGACTAATCGTGGCAGCCCTAGTACAAAGCGTGATTTGTATTTGGATGTTGGAACAGAAAAAGACGTTTTCTCAGTCTTCTGTTGTCCACTGTTGGTGAGCCTCAGTTTCCTATTATTAGCTGATTAGAGTTGCATCTAGTGTGATCTTCTGCTGCTTTAGTCCATCTGCTTCAGGGTTTGATGTTTTGTGCGCTCACAGACACTCTTCTGCATACCTGGATTGTAGTGAGTGATTTGTTACTGTTCTCTTCCTGTCAGATGAAGGTAGTTTGGCCTTTTTCTTCTGTCCTCTGGCATCAACAAGGGATTTTTGGCTTGAGAATTTTCTTTTTTTCCTGGATATTTTATCATTTTGGTCCGTATCCTGTAAACTCTAGAGCTGGTTGTGCAGACAAATCCAGGTAGCTTGGGGATTTCCGGAATAATCACACCAGCCCGTCTGGCACCAACAACCATGGCACATTCAGAGTGACTTAAACCTCCTTATTCTAATGCTCAGTTTGAACTTAAGTAGGCCTGCATTCCTGAAACCATTAGATATTTGTGTTGAAGAGCTTTTGATCAGGTGTACCTAACTGAGTGGCTGGTGATTGTGAATAACTCAATAACAGCTGTTCTGCATGGTGACTATTGATTTTTTTTTTCCCCCACATGGTAAGAGTCTAAGGATAGCTTAGATAAGCTGTTTCTATTTCTTATGTGTTCACACGTCCATGTTGACATGTTAAAAGAATCACAGGTTAAGGGCAAGTACCATGACTCAAACTAAAGCAAAACATATATGATTACTATGTAATGTATTCAATAATGTTTTTTTTTTCTATTTCCTGTGACAGATGTTAATAACTACGGTGGAGAACAGCCCTCGGAGCCTAACACCAGGGTGGACCTTAAAATATCGGAGGGCCTCACTACAAAAGCTAAAGCAGGGCAAATAGAATATGACTTAAGTTGGGATCAGCAACGAGCGCTGACTGAAGCTGACAACTCCATTACACCAGACTGTGTTAAAGAAGAGCATATTGAGTGTGACATAAGTTTGGGACAACAACTGTGGCTGGGTAAAGCCAGCAACGTTTTTACATCAGACCGTTTTGAATCAAAAGAAGAGGAAGAAGACATCACTGACACAAACCAGATTCATGTGGCAAATACCAGACTTGAGGCTTCAGCTAATAGCTCAACTGATGAAGCAACTGAAGATGGAGACTGTGCCTCAGATGAGTCAGAAGCAGATTGCCAGATTGAAGAAGGGACAAGTGAGAGCCACCGATTTCAAAAAGGCTCAGAAACTTCCAACACAGAAGTAAGTTTTGCCCTCTTAAATCTAAAGTAGCTTTGCTGAGCTTTGCTGAGAATCCAAAATGCTATTCCTAACTTTCCAAGGTCCCACACACTTTTCAGTAAACGTGCACCAAAAGTAGACAATTGTCTATAAATGTTTATTTTATTGGGATTTCTTTTTTCCTTTTATTTTCTGATGCTAAATAGCCAATAGTTGTGGAACTACAACCATCCCCCCCCAAAATCAGACACTCAATAAAATAAGGAAATAAGTAAACAAAAACAGAAATCAATGATTACAACTTATTAGGTTGACAACACATCAGCAACCTGAGAGTTCCTAGAGATCTGGAATCTTTCAGAAATAACCATTGTGGGGGACCACCGACCAAAATCTTAAAGCTCACTTCGGAAATGTGGGACAGGGCTAAAGAGGTAAAACTTGTTATCAGTGCCTACCTCTAAAGCTAGCATCCGTAATGGTTTGGGGGTTGGGGGGTAAGGGTTAGAGGGCACATGGCATAGATAACTTACACATCTGTGAAGGCCCCCTTATTGCTGAGTGACCTATGCAACACTCTAGGTGTCTTTTTCCAGGAGAGTCTTGCTTAAAGCAAGGTAGTGTCATAAAAGAAGAGTTAATGTCAACTTTTGAGGGAATATATATTTTCCAGTTTTAATATCTGATATGTCATCTTTCTACTATTTTCCTTTCTTTCACTTCAGTACAGAGTTTTAAGTGATTTTACTGATCGCTGAATATGGCTCTTTATGCTTTGAACAGCTTTACAGCACCTGGAATCACTATTGTAATGCATGTTGGAACACTTGGCAGCCAGTTAGGCTACGTTCACACTGCAGGTCTTAATGCTCAGTTCCGATTTTTTGATCGAATCCGATTTTTTTGTCTGCTTGTTCACACTACAAATAAAATGCGACAGCAAACGCGCTCTAGTGTGAACGCTCAAAGCGGCCCGCATGCGCAAGAGAAGATGTCACACACAACGCGCTCTGTTTAGACCCAGAGCAAACAGTATTGTTTGACTGATGGCCCTTAATATAAAGACTTGTTTCGGACTTTACGTTTCCCAATTTTGCTTTAAGTTATAAAGATATTTTGTTATTTACATATGGCCTAATAACTACTATACTACTACTACTACTACTACTATCCTTATTGCTGTTTTAGAGAGGAGCGGTGCTTCAAAGGATAGTTGCAGATTTCTGTCAGAATCTGCAGATTATACAGTACAAATAAAATGTTCACGTTGTCTTCCCAATAGTTTCACTAACATCTACACTGGATGGCCAGGAAGCGTTCGTGATGTCTTCCCGTGCCCTTCTCCGGCGCTGATTATTGGCGTCTGTCTTGTGTCAGTGACGTAAAAGATGGAATTAATGCGACATGACCATTCAAACAGCAGTTGCTTTCTGAAACATAAGATATGTATCGGATTCAGTACCACATACGAAAGTGACCCAGGTCGGATTTGAAAATATCGGATTTGTGCTGTTCACACTGTCATACCATGATCGGATATGGGTCGCATAGGGTCAGAAAAGTCGGATTTGATGCGCTTTCGCCTGCAGTGTGAACGTAGCCTTAGTCTTTCTCTTCCTAACTTGTGAATTTTCAGCCACTTTTCTGTGCAGATTACTTTACGTTCTGACATGTTTTTAGGCTGTCTTGCTTACACAGCAGTACTAAGGCAGATGAATTTAAGTGCCATCAAAAATGCTTAAGCTTGTGTTTCTTTGAGTAGCTGATGGTTGAGGGCTGCTGTCCAATGAGATTTTGTTACTATGAGGTGAAAGCCTCTCTGTGCTTTTGCTGTTACTGCTGCACAACCCCAAAGAAGAATATTGCCACTCCAATGTTTAGCGACTGCCAAGGGATTCTTTCATCAAATGCTGCTCCTTTTATCCCATAAACCTTTAACTCAACTTTATCTGTCCACGCCACTTGTTTACAGTATGACATGTTGCTTTGCATACCTCAGACATTGAGTTTTGCGAGAATGTGGCATGCAAGTTTTACCTTTAGACTCTGTTTGCGCATCAGCGCTTTACAGTGAAATGTTGCATCACTAGCTCCCTGTCAGCTAAACCTTTCAGCGGGTCTTTTGCTTTATGGAAGCTTTACTTTGCTTGTCTGCTCAGCATTTACATCGTCTGAAAGTTTTATTGGCCATCCACATTTTGTGCTGACTTCCAGTTTCCCTTAGCTGTCATTTCTTTAGTTCACTTAGGATAAGAGACATCTCAAATTCATGGAAATAAAAGTGTCAGTGAATTAGCTTTTGAAGAACTGGATTATATTTAATGTCTGCATTCTTAGTAGTCTTAATGGGTTTAACTTGAAAGTAGAGCGGTACTTATTAAATAATTGTCTCAAGTCCACATGCAGCTTAACACCACCATCCGGAATTTATTGATGCATGCTTATTCGAGATATGATGTGAAATTAAGCCTGAGTAAAGGTAAAGCCAAGTTAAAGCCAGACTTTGCTCTGAAGTCCTTATAAACATCCTTGCAGCTAATTTGAATCAGTGGTGATACAATCACTGTTGTTCCCAAAGCATTTGATGATTCAGCGATCAAGTTTGTTTCATTAAATCCCAGTCCTGTTCTACGGGAACTGTGAGAACCTTTCGTTTCCCATTTTGTGTTTAAAAATAATAATTACTGCTGAATGAACTGCCATAAGTGATCCAGGATATAAGATATTGACTGATGAATTGGCCTTAAGTTTCAAAAATGAAGAGCCTCTATTGATGAAGGCGAGTGCATTCTGAGTTTCTGGTGCTTCCGAATTTTCTGATGGTTAGTAAAAATGTGTATGTAAGGAGTCTTTTGTACTGCAAAACAGCATTTGGAATTGCTTTTTTGTCCAGATAAATAGTGAATCTATTCAAGAACTTTAAAGTGATGCTGACTTTGCTTACAGCTATAAGTGGCACTCATTTTGAAGGTAAAGGAGCTGTCACACAAGTGCAGGGTTAGTTGGCCAATCCTTTTTCTGAATATACATGATTCCATAATGGTGTCATCTGCAGATATGTACAGAAATGACTCTTTATGCTTTTAGATGCTTTTATTTGTCTTTTGTTTGTATTTTTTAACAATTAAAATGAACTTCTCTCTTTCTATCCTTGGCTGAAACTCTTTAGAAGAATCCAGTGTGCCCCCTGCAGAAAACCATGCTAGAATTTCCAAGGTAAGAATGGCAAGAACCTTAATAATCACCCTCTCAACTTGCTAATAATAATAATGATAATAAAAATAATAATAATAATGATGTGTGTCATACAGGTTGACGTCCATGGCATTCACCACTGCTGTCCCATCTGAATGCCAGTCGTTTATTGAAAGACTCAAAGAAGCCTACAGGGACTTTCCTGATGACCAGAAGCCTTTGATAACCAAAATGGGCCTCACAACAGATGTGGAATGGGTGGACTGTGCTTTTGGTAAAGTTCCCAAAGGTTCCCTCCTATCCTACCAGTGCCCTGTGCCATCAAGTCAGGGTTATACGATAAACAGTGATGCTCCCTCTCGGCTGCCGCTTCCTCTATCTCACCATGAACTGGAATCAGTGTCTGCCCTTCCTACACTTAGCGCTAAGGAGCAGGAACATGTAAATGCCATGCAGGTCACCTGGGAAGAAGCACACGCTCTGGAGCAATCCACTCGGGGCTGTAAGGAGAACATAAAGAAACTGCAGAAGCTGCGCTTGACCAGCCGTTTCAGAGAGATCTGCAAACTCAAATCGGGACAAAGCAATATCAAGCATCTGGTATTTAAGATTCAGAAAGGATTTTCTCTGAGCAAAGCAGCACAGATAGAGGAGGAAATAAAAAATGAAGCTTTCCAGCAATATTGTCGGCAAATGTGCATCAACTGGTACCCCTGTGGTTTTGTCGTTCATCCGAATGCTCCGTGGCTGGGGGCGAACCCTGATGGGTTGGTGTACGATTCCAATGAGACCAACAGTTTTGGACTGGTGCATGCTAAATGCGTCAAGTTTCGGAGCTTCATTGACTGCGCTTTCGTGATCTGTCGCAATGGAGTCTTACAGTTGAAAAAGAATCACCCGTACTATTGGCACATCCAGGGAGAGATGATGGTTACGGGCACGTCGTGGTGTGATCTGTTGGTGTTGTCCAGAGAAGACATGCTGGTTCAGCGTATATACCGTGACAACGTCATTATCAAGATCATGAAGAAGAAATTGGATGAGTTCTTTTTCTATTACTTCTTGCCAGCAAATGTAAAGTTGTCAGCGACGTCATCAAATTAGTGCTGTATGCTGTTTTTCCCCTATGGGCCAGATTAACGGCATAAGATGGGTTACTGCAGTTTTTTTCTCCACTGTATCACAGAGAAACCCGAAGCATTACTGAAGCATGCAACATTTTCTTTAATTTTTTCAAAATAAAAGCATCCTGCTGGTTTAACTCTTGAACTGAAGAGTTCTGAACCTTTCCAGGTTCAGTATACATGATCAATAGCTTAACTCCACTCAGGTTTTTGTCTAAAATCATTAATACACAGTAACTATATAGGAGGCTATGGCTTCATGTTACCATGATGTGCTCTGAACATTTGTTTTGAAAGGGACCACATGACTTGAAAGTAATCTTTTCTGCTGGCATTATTGTAAATGTAACTTTCTCATTACTTTTTATTGGAGGCTTATGTATTTGTTGAACTTCTTAATTTGTGTCATTTAAGTTTAGTTTCTTTAAAAAAATAAAATCTGCCAGACCTTTGATGCAATTATTATTTGTCACTTTTCCCTCATTACTGCATGATTCCACGCTGTAGTCCTGCATACACTGTGATGATTATTTTATCGAACTAATCAGTTTACCAATAGTTTGCACAGTTCTTTGATTACTTTTTGTACAGTGTTAAACAAAGAGTTGGACTGTTTTAAAAATAAAAAGTTTAAAGAGAAAAACACATTTCTGTGTTGGTTTAAAGTTCTTTAAACTAATGTGTCAGCTGCTGTTTTTGACTGTGTCAGTCCAACTGACAATTACCCCTTATAAAGCTCATTCTTTGACATTTTGACCCATTTCAAGTCATCCATCTTCATCTTTGAGCAACAGTAAAACTGTATCAGGTCTTCTAAAACCCTTTACCATCTTCCACTGTTTGTAAAAAGGTTATTTTTCATTCTTACAGTTCTTCTGACTCTAACTCCTGTTATCTTTCAGATTTCCAGAACTCTTCATTATGTTTACATGTACCTTTAACTTCACCCCCAAGTCATATTTGGTATGCTTTTACAGAGTTGCACATTTTGTAAATACAATTGATATGAAGATATGAAGAAGCAGCGAGGTCTAGGTTAGCACACAGCTTATAACAGAAAGTTTAAGTTTTTCTATACCTGTTATTACCAAGCTGATCGTGCGGATGAGCCACTATTTCTAGTGTAAATCTCTTAACATCCACCAGGTGGCTGGTGAACCACTTAGAGTGGCATGGGCACTCAAAGCGCTTTATACAACATGCCTCATTCACTCATTCGCGCAAGCAATTTTTTTTATGCTCAAGCACCTTCTAACATTGATACTCCAGTGGATGTATCGGAGAGCAACTTGGGCTTAGTACCTTGCCCAAGGATATTTTGCATGCAGACTGGAGCAGCCAGGGATCAAACCACCAACCCTCTGATTAGTAGCTGACCTGCTCTACCTCCTGGGCTACAGCCACTGAAAGCAGGAAATATAGCAGTCCAAACATAAAGACGTGAAAGCATGGATGACATTTTTTTGTGGTCTTTTTAAAATAAAATAAAAAATAAAATCCTTTTTTGGGCCTGATGAAAGGACCTCAGGTGTAGGATCACTGAGCTGATCGTCTGCATAGCGGTGGAAATTAGGACTCTGCAATAAATATATTGTAGATAAATATATTTTTATATATGTAAATATACTATTGCCCTTTCGAATGTTGGAGCGCTCTTTTGCCAAAACATTAATTGTGCAGGTTTAGAACACTGCTACAATCAATGAAGCGCTTTGTATGTAAGACAGCATTGTGTTAGAGATGCCTGTGGTACTCTTTGAATTGATGGTAGGCTACTCTTTGAGCAGAAAATTGGAGAATATTCTAAGGGGTGAATTTGTGTCCCAAAGATGAAAACATCCTTTAGAATAACAGCTCCTCACTTTGGGAACATTATTCTAGCTTGGTGACAGTCAGTATGAGTTGTTTGGAGGCTGTTTGGAGAAAACCAAACAGCCTATCAGTACATAATTCACAGCATTATGACCATTATCTGTCTTATGGTTTTATCCCTTTGATGCAGCTTTGCAAACCTAAGCTGTTCTGCCATGTGCTTTTCTTAGAGACGAGAGGCTTTTTCCTTGTATACCTTCCAAACACGCCATACTTGTTCAGTGTTTTTCTGATTGTACTGTCATGAACTTAAGCATTTAACATGCTAACTTCTGTAGCATCTTAGATGTATCTCATGGTGCTTTTGCAACCATTGCATGGTCTTATTTTGATCATCATTTGATCAGCAACACCTATTTAGTCACTTAATTCCCATGAAAGCAATGAGAGCCTACTGAGTGTTTTACAAGATGATTTAGAAAGTGACAACTTTCTTTTTCACACGACTCTATAAATGGATTATCTTGACCCACAGGTGGCATTTAGGATATGGGAAAGACCCTATGAGGGAGGGCTGAGGATGGGGAGAATTCTCCTATGAAGACAAGACAGGAGCCTTTGTACCAACACCAGCAGTTTATATGGACCATGTGGCCAGCTGTTTCAAATGCAGTACACAGATCAAATAAAATTTTAATATAACAGTCCCAAATAGCACGTTATTTTATTCAAAACCGCCATGTAAAGCATGCTGGAATTCACCAGTGCTGGATCATTTTCTTATTTTTTCACTTATGGTCTGCCCAGATAAAATAAAAAACACATTTGTCATCCATCACCCATGAATCTAACATGCAAATTAAAAAGGGTTTTAATCACTCCAGCTGTTATTTTACACACACAGAGCTCCGAGCTCTGAGGTAGATAATTTCCTCTGTGGTCCTGTAGGGGGTGCTGTGTCCACCCACCATGATCAGATTTCTTGATGACGTAACGCAAGGCTGTGTGTTTTTGCAGCTGGATAGGACATCCCTCATCAGAAACGCGCTGTCATGTTTCACAATATCCACATTAACCATTAGCCAGCAGAGCACAAGCGTTTTTTAGTCACACTGTGTCCTCGTGGACCTTTTTTTTTGTCAGGTTGACCGGATGTAGATATTTTAAAATTACCAGCTCTTACCTCCTGCTGCTGCAGCTGTCGCTCTCACAGACACTCGGCTCTCCTCCAGCCCAGCCCGCGCCTGCTTCTCCCTCCACAGCCTGTTATTTTATTATTTTTTATTATTAAATTTAAATTTGCAATCATGGGTATCAATAAGACGTACATGAGGATCGCTTATGCTTCGTTTGGTACGATCGTGGGCTTTTCAGCCTTTCTGGTGTGGAACTTCGTGTACAATCAGCCTTGGACTGGAGCCATGGGAGGACTGTCAGGTGAAGTAAACACTCTCTGCAGCGATACATGTGATGAATGTGAGGAATAAGAGATTTATTGGCATTTATGGGAGCGTAGAGTTAGAGATGGGTCGCAGGTATAACTTCTATTTCAAGGCCAGGTCATCTAACTTTACGATACATGCGGCAACTAAATGTGTGGGAAATATTGCAGTTTTTTAAAAGAATTCTCATTACCTGACGTTGTTTTTTTAATTTGCTGTTTGTCTTAAAGGCCTTAAAATCATCAGATGCCACTTTATGTTCATAAACTTCTACACAACTGTCCTTTTTTTTTTAAATAGAAAGTTTAAATATGTTCAAGACCACGAAAAAACCAAATCCTGTAAATCTAAGTAAAACAGGTCGCTGAATTATGAATTCATTCTCAGAACATTTAGACAAATAACACTATCCACAGTGGAAGAGTCTTTTTCGGTGGTTTTCAGCATCATTTATTAACAAGCATAAATTCCTTCTTGTTTGTACTTTAACCTGTTCCCACTGGTGAACACCTACTAGATCAACCATTAGAGTCTCCGTTCTCCAATGTCAGTTTTTAAAGGACATTTTTAAAACCTTTCCAACCCTGAATCACCAGTACTTTGTATTTCTGAAAAAACACTTTTTTTTCTTTCAACCTTTTCATGCAGATGTTGGTTGTACTGAATCAGTCTCTACAAATGAATGACTTACTGTAGACATTGACGGTGAATAAGGGAGCGTGATTTATAATCCAAGTATATCCGAGTATAATCCCAGTACAGATTTACACCTGGTTAAAGGGCATTTCTGTGCAAACTCACAATGAAAGGAAAATATGTCAACATTGCAAAAGAAAGGCTGTTGTTTTAGAGCAGTAGCATTTCCTTTACGACTGTGCTGCTTTGAGTTCAGATTTTATCATGCAGATTTTATCATGCAGTGTGAACATATGGACAATGGACTTGACAGGATGTTGGTCACAATTTTGTAAGTCTATAAATTGCAATGTTAGATCCTGTTAGGTTTGCCAAAAAGATAAAATGCTTCCGTCCATGCACAACCGTGCAACAGTGATAAAAGAGTTGCATCTGGAAATTTGACCTTTGAAACTCTATCGAGGTTTACAGATGAGCATCTAAAACCTCTGCGCTCATCTGCTGATAGGCCGCAGTGTACTCAGTGTTAGCAGTTGTTAAAGGTGCATTTTTACCAAAGATCAGACTAGTTAAAGTACAACAGTGGTGTCATCTTTTTGTGCAGTTAGTTAGTAACCGTTCCTAATTACCTTGGTAGTAACACATTAATCTGACTGAAAATGAAGAGCTGCATTTTCTTTGTCCATCAGGCTGGGGCATAATTGATTTATTTCACAGTCAGCGTTGAAAAGAATTGGGCTATTGATTTTAATCAAAGCTGTCATTTTATTAACACAATATCAGAAATAATCCAGCACCATGAAGTAGAGTCATGGTTGTTGTTGTATGCTTGCATACAGACTGTCCAACCCAACTTCTTTTTTTAATATATAAAAAACCTAGCACACAGTAAACAGTTAAAGGTTCATTTGCACCATGTTTTTCTCATTCTTTTTAAAATACATATTGATATAATATCAAGATTTTGAATTCTTTTACCCACAAGTAAATCTGAATCTGATACTGTGAGACCACAAACATGTTTACATGATGATGAGTCATCCCACAGGAAAGAGCAAAAGTATATCCTGTGCATCTTCACTGATCTTCAACTAATATAAAAGTTGTTGCACTTCCTTCTGTTGCAATGACAAAAAGAGAAGTGTGATTTATTGACTCAGCATTTGGCAGCATGCTGTGTCATGATCCAATATTCCCTGATCATATAAACAAAGGTTCATGACCAGTCAAATTAATTTCAGTGACTGGTATAGTCATGTAGTCATGCAGTCATGTGAAAAAGACAGTTTTCACTGTGAAAGCTAAGTACACTCTTACTTCTTCCATATGAATTAAGAGGGTAATAGTGCACCTGATTAAATGATTCAGCAAGTGTGAGCACCTTGATAAAAGCAGATGTTTTGTTAATTTTCTAGGGTCGAGCTTTCAAGTCTTTCCGGAAGTGACATCCCAGCAAATTTACAATAAGGTTAGACTCAAACTCAAAGGAGTTACTGAACAAGTATGGCTCATTTAGAAGGGATACAAAGAGAAAGCCTCTTTTCACTAAAAAGCACATGGCACGACGACTTGAGTTTGCAAAGGTGCATCTGAACAAACCAAAAGCAAACTGCAGATGTTTGGCTATAGTGCACTGCACAAACACCTCGTACTGACTGTTGAGCATGATTAGGGTTTTTCAACCATAGGACCTGAGCTCCTGAAGTGGCATCTTGTAGTCACTGAATCAACCATGAACTGCTCTGTATACCCAAGTATTCTAGAGTCAAATATGAAGACTCAAGTGTTACTTAGATAAAAGTGGGTTATGCAGTACAACAATGTTCCCAAGCATGCTAGCAAATCTATAACACAATGACCGAAAGAGAAAAGAATTAAGGTGTTGCAATGGTCCAGTCAAAGTCCAGACCTCAGCTTGATTGAAATACAGTGGCAGGACCTTAAGAAAGCCGTGCATAAACAAATGCACAATGAACTCAATGAACTCAGCAAACAAAGAAAAGTGAGCCAGAATTCCTCCCAAATAATGTCAGCGACTAATAAAGTCATACTGAAAACCATTACTGTAAATTATCGCTGCTGAAGGTGGTTGAAACCGTCTGAATCATGAGGTGTACTTCACAGGACTGCATAGAGTCATGCAAAAACTTCCTATTTCACATGGCTGTATGATCAGTTCAGCTGTAAATGTGTTTTTTACTACAACTTTTTAATGTTAGTGTTAATTGTCAGGGACAGTCCGCGTTAATGAATGTTACCATAAATGTGCCAACGTTAGCCAAATGGCTGACATTTAGAATCTGCCTCCTAGCTGCTTTTTGAAAACCTAAAAGTCATTAATGGATAAAGTGAGCAAAAACTAGGCACTTCAAACAAAAGGAAAATGTGGGCATATAAGGAAAACAGCTAGGTATGATGGCTTTAAGATTACATTCAAAGTTAGAATAATGTTCCAGAAGTGAGGAGCTGTTATTGTAAAGGATGTTTTCCTCTTTGGGACACAAATTGGTCCCTCAGAGTATTTTCCAAATTTCCAAACTGCCATCAACTCAAAGGAGGTTTAAAACGTACTTGACACAAGTTTAATCTTTAATCTTTTCCCCACTGATGAACTCAAAGAAACTGAAATCAAACACTTGAGAATCACAACTCTTATAGCTACTATACTCTTATACTACCAAATACAGATTCCCAGCCAATCTCACTGTAATATTCAGTATTCCTCCTATCAGACTGAGTTTTCAGCACCAGTCCTGACGTAATGCTTAAAGGTTAGTAAAACATGAACTTTAGCATTAAATCTGAATGAGAGAGGAGTTGAATATGTGCACAACTTTCTATCCCTTACTGCAGCTCTGTTACAGTGCAACAATAAAATTAAAAAAGTGTAGTAATGTGGAAATGTGTTGATGGATTTACATATTATTAGAAAATGCCAAGAAGGTGGATCATATCATGTAAAACCTGTAGTACTGTGTTTTTTAAACGGACTCATGAAGCTGAAAGCTAACCTTGCTGTCTGTACCCGGTCTCTTCCCTCAGGTGTGTTGGCACTCTGGACCCTGATCACTCACATCATGTACCTCCAGGACTACTGGCGAACCTGGCTGAAAGGCCTCAGGTTTTTCATGTTCATTGGGATTTTCTTCTCTCTGCTGGCACTCGCAACCTTTGTTGTTTTCCTGGCCATTGGCGTCCTATACAAAGACAGTGAGTTGTTCGGCATCACTTTCTGGTCTCACTTCATTTTTTTTTAATGTATATTGTTCATTACTAAACAGCTCTGCGGTATACATAATCAGACTTGTTGCTGTGTGAAATCATGGTTTATCAATTATTTATTTCAAATAGTTTTATTATTTGACCCAGTTTTTGACTTTGCAGCCAGCATCTTTTACTTGACAAAAGAAAGAGTTCAGTTAAAAGATCACATTAATGCCCATGCGTTTATCTATCTATCTATCTATCTGTCTGTCTGTCTGTCTGTCTGTCTGTCTGTCTGTCTGTCTATCTATCTATCTATCTATCTATCTGTCTGTCTGTGTGTGTATATGTATATATATATATATTTCTCCCATATGAGCTCCCATTTGAATTCAGAATTGAAGTTAAGATCGTTCTCCTCTTCTTGAATAATCAAGCCTTGTCATATCTCAAAGACCTCACAGTACCTTATTATCCTAACAGAGCACTTTACAGTTTTTCTCAGTCGCTTTGGTGCGTTTCTCAGAACACCATCAACATTTGCACAGCAGTTAGTGCATTTCCCAAAACAATTAGTGCAAACTGCATAACCTAGTGGATAGCCTGCAAAAGCACGTCACATGCACAGAATTGATTATCCATACCGCAAAAGCAAGTATCCATGTCAATGAAACTGCCAGTGCCATCAAAATGAAAAGTCTTGACACCATCTGTATGAACAAGATAGTCAAATGGCATTGTCATGTTTCCACTATGACAGTTTATAATTTCAGTGTTTCCCATTGCAAAAACAATTGGTGACACCTGAAAATGCTGACGACAGCACTATGGCCTACCTGTACAGCCATCTGAAATGTGCAGTGAAGTCACTGTAGATGTTATGGGAGTCTTGGGAGTAACTGAGACACTGAATACGTACGTTTCACATTTCCATTGTGTAGAAGTGTTTGTAATCCTACAGAATTGTGCAAAAGAAAAATATGCTACAGTCACTTGTTCACTGTAGAATACATGTAAACATAAAATCACCCATTTGGTAGAGCTGTGCACTAATGTGAACAATAAACAGCACATGTAACAGTACAGTAAATCATTCTGGCACATCCAGACGTTCCTGTCTGTCTGGCCACATATTTTCATCTACATCACAACAGATGTTATCCCTCGCAATGCAGCGAGGAAAGTATCTCCTGGAGTGGCGAATCCACCCTCTGCAGGACTCTGCTGTGATGTCATCACAAGCTTTTGTAGATTCAGTATGCACCTCATGCCAATCCTGTCTGCTGGTTTACATTATATATATACTTGTAGAGTAGGGGATACTGTAACGCGATTCACCTATGACTGGGTAGAAGAGGCTTTTCATTGGTTGCAAGTAAGAGTAACACACACCAATTTTCATTAGTGTGAGATAAAGTTCACCTGAGAAAAGTAATTTATGGAGATTTTCATGGAAACTCCTTAAAAATAGGGTTTTCAAAATGGATGTACAAATTGTTTGACAAGATGTTCAACAATTTTGAGTGCACTGACACAAGCAATGACATGAAGACTATTAGTTGTATGGACAATGACTATTCAGCCGGTACAAGTATAAATAATTGTGACATTCATGATAGAAGCAAGGAGATAGTGATGAATAGCAAGTCAAAAGTGACCAATCTTTAGATATTTGTACTTACTCAACTGCTTCATGTCCAAAGGCATTTGCCTTTGGACGAAATGAACATGAAACTGCCACAAGGTTGTGCCAAAACGACTATATGTTGTGGAGGTTGAACTAACTATTGTGCAAAGTTTAATTCTGTTGTGAGAAATGCACCAAAGCAACTGAGAAAAACTGTAATGTCAGACTGCAGGCTTACCTGTGGTTGAGTTTTCAAAACTGGACTTGGAGGCAGAGCCTTCAGCTTTCAGCTCTCCTGCGGAAGCAGCTCCCAGTTTGGATTTGGGAGACAGACTCTCTTTTGCTACTTTTAAGTTTAGGATTAAAACTTTCCTTTTTAATAAAGCTTATACTTCCAGTTGGATCAGGTGACACTGAATTATCCCTTAGTTATGCTGCGGATGCCCGTCCCTCCCTTAGCCTGGTTCTGCTGGAGGTGTCTTCCTGTTAAAAGGGAGTTTTTCCTTCCGACCGTTGCCAAGTGAATTGCTCACAAGTGGTTATGTGATTGTCAAAGCGCCCTGAGGGAGCTGTTGTGTGGATTGGTGCTATATAAATAAAATTGAATTGAATTGTGTGTCTCTGTTTGCGCAGCCTTCACTGACCCTCAGAGTTTCTTCCTGTCCTGTGTGTGGAGCGTCATGACCCTGAAATGGTCCTTCATGCTCACCCACGCTGCTCAACAATACCGCATTGAGTTTGAGGACATCGGTATCCTCAGTGACTTCTGAGGGAACGTCCTGCATCTTATAGAAGATGCACAGACTTTGCTCTCACAGTGTGGAGCTGATGAAGGAGGAAAACATAAACCAGCAGTGCTTTTTTTCTTTTCTTTATGCAGAGCATCATGACCTTGAACAGGGTCCCCACCTCACCACGTACTGGTGCATTTTTAATTCTGAGCAGGACACTGACTTCTAAACTTTTCTGATAAATCCAGCCCCGTTTTATACGAACCCAGATAGATTTTATTTTCTTACTTTTTCGTTCACCCCTGAATCTACACAGTGTCCTCTTGGTAAAACATTTCTAGAATATGATCAAATTTTTAACCACATTGCAGTAAAAGAACTTGTTGCAAATTTACAGACTCTTCTGTGGAAACATTCAGATCAATGCTGCAGCCACTAGGGGGTATCACTCTTCCAGATATAAATGTACAGTTCATGGGCGTTTCTTATTGCTCCATCTGTGTGATATTTGTATTTAAGGTGTTTTTTTTTACTAGCTTACAGGTTGTACATTGAGTAATCAAATGACGAAATCGGATCACAAAGCATCGGCCCCTTGATGAATACAGTGATTTAAAGCTGATATACATTCACGCACTGCTTTAAAAGTGCGTCGAGGCCTTATTGAAGGCAGGTAAGCCTGAAGTCCTTCATCATTTAGGCTTTCCTGTGAAATTCCGAATAAGCACCACATGTCTTGGTACTGTATGTTTCTGAACTTTGAACCAGCGTTTTTAATGTATGAGTGATTTTTTTACTTTTTATTTTATTTTTTGTCTGTGTGACAAAAAGGCGAAACATGCATTCATTGGGCCGTGATGACACTGTTATGCATACTTAAGTAATCAAGTTACTTTGTTTTATATTATCCTTGTGAAACCCGATTATGGACATTTATACTGTAAGGTGAGGCTGAACACTCCTGTGTATGAAGTACACTTTGTGCATCCGCATGTATCATTTGACTGAATGTAGGAGTGTGTGTTTGTGCAGGAGAGTGTCTAAGAGTGCTGTTAATAAAGTCTGAAAATGTGCATGGCTGTGGCCAAGAGCTCTTCCTCTTTTCTGACCAGGAATTTCTTTCTTTCTTTTGCACTTTCTGTTCCTCTAAAATTTTTAATGTCTGCTGTCCTTTAAAAAGTACAACATTTCCCCCCCCCCATCAAAAAATAAAAAAAAATCACAAAGCTTATAATGCATGAGTATTAGAAACTATCATGGAATCAGTTTGAAAGTGTCATGCACTCCTCTTCTGACTAAGCCTGGGGCAGAGGGGTCAGTGTTTTTAGGCATTAAAATGTGATTTGCACCCTGACAAGAATGAAGCACTTCTCCCACCAAGCCGAGCCACCCTTATGAAGAGAAAACATCCCCACTGCATTGCAATTGCAACAGTAAATGCAGGCAATAACCTGCACTTTGAAGTTGGGCAATTATTCCATTTATCCACATTTTTATTTTGTCCCTCAAAGGAAAGGTGGGGGGTGGGGGAGGCTGGTGCAGGGTGTTTTTTTTTTTTTTTTTTTTTGCTATATGATTTTGTTAAAGCAGCTGCCTGATAGAAGCACTTTGAAGTTGATGTGAAAAATATGTGAGCGAATTTTTACAGTGCTATCATTTTTTGGTGTTCTATCGCTCGTTAAGTTATTTGTTAGGAGAAAAATATCTAGCGGAAGAAAAAGTGTCCCCCTAATTCCATCCTGCACTGCTCATTAAGGAAAGAACTCCTGCTATGCTGAGGATTAAAAGAAGTGAATTTTGGCATGGTGCTTGGTTATTTACTATATTTATCAATAACTTTGATCCTGGAAAAGCCACCATGATTATTTCACTTTGTTGCTGTCCTACATCCTTCCTCTGCGTTTTACCAACATTTTTGTGGTGCTTATATCTTAATTGCATTATACTGGTTTGTTTGTAAGCCCGGAGAGTCTCGCAGCATCAAGGTAATTGCGATGTTGTGGTTAAATCACCATGGTAACGTTGTTTTTATCTGGCTGTTATAAACTTCGACATTAAGAAACTGAAAAACAATCCAGCTCACTTTCCATCAAGCGGGCTGGGGGCTTTGGAACCAAATGCACCCTATTAAGTTTATACACCAGCCTGTAAAATGTGCATGTGTGTGTTTGTGTGTGTGTAGTATGTAAAGAGAGGGAGGGGTCTCTTTTTATTCAATTACAGGACTCCTTTCTACCGAAATCAAGGGAGGAAGTTGTCTTGACTGGCAGTCTGGCAGAGTTTGGAGAGACTGGAAACAATAGTTTAGACATTCAAATAACCCAAATATCCTAAACATCCTGTATAATTACACACTGCAGAGCAAACAGAAGACGACTGTTTAAATCTATAGCAAGCAACCGGCAAGAAGGAAAAGATGTTCCTTTGCATTCAGCATACACTTACAGTCTGACTTCAGTTATAGAAGAGCAAATTTGGACCTGTTCATGTGTTCACACTGGCACATGAAAGTGAACAGTTAGAGCACATTCAGCTTTTGTAGATGTGTCAACAGTCTGTTCACACTTATATATTATTATACCACCATTAACATCAAAATGCATAGAGATAAAGAGAAACTTGGTCCTCATTTTAAAATATTTTATTGCAAACTGAAAGTATTAGTAGATTACTTGGATATTTACTTTTAATTACATTGCATTTTCATTTCAGTTTGGTCCACTGCTGTTATTTGACTGCAAAATATAAGGCGACTTCACAAAGTGTGATGTATTCTTTTGTATTTAACTAACCGTGTTAAAAAAAAAAGAAGTTAAAACTGCTCCTTGATCAGTGATATTAATCCAGTTTAAGCCATATTATGCATTATGAGTTTTGATTCTACAGCTCAAAAAATTATTGGGAAACATATCAGATGTGGCTGATTTAAATATTTGAATTGAAAATTATGCAAATCATTGAATAATTTATTGAGAACAAGATGACGTAACAACAGTTGGTGAAATGCAAAATTGTCAACCCTGGGAGATTGGATTCAAATTGACATCAAAAATCAAACTTAAGATTTTTCAGGTGGTGCAAGAAATTATATAGGTGCAGAAATTACTGGTACTAGCCTTTAAATACGTGTACAGCACTGTTTCAGCTTATATATCCTGTGCTTCTGCGCATTTATTTAAAGAATTAAACCAGTGTTTTTTTTTTAAAGTTTTGATGACTGAATGCATTTTTGGGGAAACTGAGGGCTTCGCAAGAAAATTGCACATATCAATAGTAGTCAATATTTTAATGCCTGCTCAGAGGATAGCGCTTCATATAGATAATTTGTACTGTTTTAGAGGGTTTTTTTTTAATCATATACCTAATTTAACATAAAATAGTAAGAAAATACAGGTGTTTGTAATGACATTAAAGTTTCTGTTCCATTTTAGCGTGGAGCCCTAATTTATTTTAATTAGAAACACCTGTGTCTAAATACTATTTTCTATCAAACTGTGGCTCCTGTGGCTGCTACATTTCCTTAATACCAGGTGTGTTTATCAGTGTTAGGAAAGTTTAGTCTGCTCTAACAGAAAGAGAAGAAACTCTCTGCTCTCGTTCTGCACAGCTGTTTCATAGAATGACTTGACCTGCAGATAAATCAAATGTACAGTAGTGCATTCTTGTCCTGCTGCGCTCATAGACCACATGAAACGTTATCAAGGGCTTCGACTGCCTCCATGAACTGCACCTTGAGAACCTTGGTATTAAAATTGTTAGGGGGCAGAATGAGTATTTAAATATATTGCTGGGATTTCACATTTTGATACCTCATGTTACATTGACATTTGCACTGAATGTAAAATATAAACAGCCAGGTGAGTGTAGGAAAGGAAACAAAACAAAAGAAAACAGGGTCGGCAATTTTTTTTCCCAATGGGCTAAATGAGAAACTGGGACTGTTGTGGAGGGCCTGCAGTGTGGCCCTCCACAACAGTCTCACCAATAATCTTATTTTTTTGGCCATCCACAATAGTCCTACCAACAAGCTTATTCCCCACACCAATAGGCTTATTGGTGGGACTTATGGAGGGCAGCACCAGTAAGCTTATTGGCGTGGCCCTTGACAACAGTCCCAGTTTCTCATTTGGCTCCTTGGGAAAATTAGTTGCCCAGGCTTGGTCTTTAACATAGTAGAAGAAGCAATACTACTGTAAAAGTGTTGGAGGTGTATATCATACTGGTGTTGTAGTGTTCAATTTCTTGAATGAAGTAAAAGTACTTTTACTTTAAAATGGCCGATAGAAGGTAAACGGGGATTTACGGGTTTGCTGGCTTTTCCACTGCGATTGATGAAAAGCGGAATTAATCATACAAAAATGAAGTATTTGATCTAAAAAAAGAAGCATCAGGAAGAAAAAAAAAGCGAAATGAAAAGCAAACATCTTGAATTGGTCGAGAACCAGATGGCTGCTTTGACATTAAGAAGTCGCTTTGGCATTTTAAGAAGGCAGTCCCAGAATGATTTCCGAGGAACTTCCGCAAAGCATGGTACAAAGCCCACAGATATTTAAGCAATATCCATAGCAATTTACTGTTTTATTTACAAACTGAAACATATGTTTCTAGACCTTTTGCAGCACCCCCCCCCCTCCCTCCAATCCCTTCCTTTTACCACACTGATTTACTGATGCAGGATTTCTCCCCCTTTTTCCGCTTTTCTCTTTCTATTTTTGACCTTTTTCCTCCTCATCTGTCTGTCTTCATCTGCACCGACCATCACTCATCAGTCAATTGAACCGGTTGTTGACAGCACGCTAGATGGCTTACCTTTACACTCATCTATTGTTCATTGCTCCTCTGATGTGTTTGTGTGTGCGATGTTCTCTCCGCCTCTGGGACCACTGCGAGCTTGCATCTGAAACATTTTAGAGAGACACATATTTGCTGTTTTAGAGCACAAAGGGATATGCCATGGCAGAGGCTGTTTGAAGTGGCTTCACAGGGGGAACCAAAACCAGAGCGAGGGATTTGAGAAACCATAAAGAAACGTTAACGCAATGTAACTTTGGTAAGGCCATCTAATCTAATGGAAGTGGGGCCTGATTCAATGTGAAGGCAGACCCCTTTGAAGCTGGCTCTGTTGATGTTTCTAATGCAATAGCTCTGCTTGAGAAACGCAACATTTCCCTCCACCTTGCAGACAGTGCTTCACTGGAACGCCTGACAGAGCTGGATGCGTGATAGTGTCTAATCCTGGAAATTCCAGGTTCACACTGCTTCCAGCAACTAGCATTTGAAGAGTGAGTTTTAAGACACTTGACTTCCTGACAGGGATCTTTATCTGAAGAAATATCGCTCAAACTGATTCATGGTATGTGTGTATGTTTTGTTTGGGGTTTTTTGGTCTAAAAAGGACCATAGAAAGCCAGAAAGGTGTTTGGTTGCCTTCTCATCTCATATCAAGATATTCAGACATTGTAGACTTAACGCCACAAGCTTTTTGCTTGGTGTTGAATGTACACTACATTTCACATATGGTAAAAGGTCATTATTGTGTTTCTGTTTCACACTTAGTTGAAAAAGTGCTGTAGAAAGAGTCTCTTCCTCCCAAACAGCACTTGCGGCTTGATAAGCTCATTTAAGAAGTTCACACTGAAACAGGATTTTCCAAGTGAAGTGGCCACATGGTCAGCGCTGATCTGCTGACTCACTGTCAGGCTTACTTACAAGAAAAGTGAACCTAACATGGTGAAGTTGTGTGGCTGACTCAGCAGAGAAAATGACTCTCATGTGATGGTTTTCTATATATAGAGCTTGATCACATCAGCGTCTTTCTGCCTAGCTGTCTAGAGTCAGCACTAAGTTTAAATTAAAAACCATTGGGGGTGTCATGTTGACTACAGAGGCAGCTTTGATAGAAATCCAGATATCCTTATTTGTGTTTTCTTCCAATAAAGTTCAAGTCCAAATGTACTTGCAATGTGTTACCCTTGTAATTCATTATCAGATTCACAGGGAGATCACAGGACGTGCTGCTCGCACATATGGAGATGATATGATGTAAGCAGCACACATGCACACCTACCACTTGTTTATACCTGCATGTTTAATGGATGTCTTTTTGTGTGTGAAATAAATCCCTCAACACACTTGATCAAGAAAGAGAAATATCGCTTTCACATAACACACCTTTAATTCAGTGGTTCACAAACTTATCTGCCACGTATCAGTCATTACTAAAAAATTAAACAAAACAAGCGGGTCCCATTTATTTTCAGCAAACTCTCATATTTAATCAGTTTAGTTCCCTCCACCTTGCAGACAGGACTTCACTGGAACCCCCGACAGAGCTGGATGCGTGATAGTGTCACTGCACATTCCCACCCCTTCTTCTGTCTTGTAGCCATCATGCACTGCTTCTTCTTCTCTGGATGTGCCAGAATGAGTCTTTTATCCAGCCTAACCTGCTGCTCCGCCTGCACCAACCCAGCCGTGTGTTATCCCCAGCTCAGCTGTGAGCTCCGCTGGGACTGTTTGTAATGTGCCACGGATGGACCCCAGCAGTTAAACACTGTAATCAGAGCCAGAGCAGGATATTGGCTAAATTACACATGAAAGCAGGGACATTTGAAGGAAGCCTGAGTGCTAAATATTATGATAAATCACAATCTAATACGAAGAAGGCACAGCTAAACAAGAATAATAGATGCTTGTGCGCAGCGGGGGTAAACACACTCCTAGAAAAAGTGTGTTAATCAAGCTCACCTCGAGGTCTGTTCAGGAGCATATCTGGACCATCGATTGAAAGACTTCAACAGCAAATGAATTTCACCAGTTGTAAGAAGTTTTTTTTTTTTTTTAAATTTCTGCATTATGAAGCATGAACAAAAGTTGTATGTGGAAAATACTTTTCAGTGTTTTTAAGGGCTTGTCAGGGCTGGCGGATGGAGTTGGTCATTTCAAATCAGAGATGAAAGCCTGGGAGAAATATTCTCGTTTGGATTTCTGGAAACAGATGAGAAAAGTCTGTATCATAAATATCAAATTTAGGTGAACAGACACCAAAGAGGCAGGAAACTATGAGAAACAAAGAGCCTGGTTAGAATTATAAAAGAGTACAGTTGATTAAGAATATCGACTTTTATGTGATATGGGCTGTTGTTGTTTTTTTCCTGCTTCTTCTTCTTCTTCTTTTTTAAATTTTGTCTACCTGCCCAGGGGAACCACTAACTGTGTGTCGTCTCTGTAAAACAAAATAAAATAAATGTGAAATTCCAGCAGTGGAGCGTCTTTTTCATGTGCTAGGTCCTGTACAGGTTTTTTAGTGCTGAATAACCTGTTGTGCTTTCGAGATGTTGGCGGGTGGATTTTATGAACTGTTTCCAGTCTTTATGCTAAACTATGTGTAACTCTGCAAATAAATAAATACATAAAATGAATGAATACATTTCGAAGCCTTTCTTTAATCGAAAAGGTCCCGAACCAGGAAAGGCAGGAGGCTCGACTGTGTGTTTAGATCATCCACACCTCTCCGCCTCATTATTAGTCTTCAGGCTCCCACCACCATCACCACCATCCCCCACCTACCGTGCACCTTCACCCCACCGCACACCCCCCAGCCTACTCCTCCCGAACCCCTCTAAGTGGATACCCCACAGGAAGGGCTTCTCCACGGAGGGGAAATGGGTCCCAGATGTCTGCCTTTGTGTCACTATAAGCTCCTGGGGAGGGATGGAGCTCTTGAAGGATGGGTATGGTTGTAGTGTGCTGTGTGCAAACTTCAGTAACTGCGGGCAGGAGGGTGAGGAAATTCTCAGGGGTGAAGGTGAGGAGGAATTCAATGATTGGTTCCTTTTGTTAGGCCAGTATGGATTTCCAAACACATCACTTACGATCGGTCACGCCGCTGCGCTCCTACCAGCTGAGTTTGTCACCGCGGAGTCACATGATGGTAATTGAATTGACTGCATTACGGACATAAAGATATTTCCCCCTGAACTTCAAAGTGTAAGCGTGGCTACTCTTCAGTGCAGTATTTCAGTCAGGCTAAAACCATATGGTGGAGAGACAGAAACAGACAACATACTGGCTTTTTGGATATCCAAACCCCCTGTGTGTGTGTGTGTGTGTGTGTGTGTGTGTCTGTGTATGTAAGCCTATATAGTGTATGTTGATATATTGATATGTGTATGATCTATTTTCAGCTCTAAAAAAAGCTTAATTATGACCCCTGTGGAAACAGAACAAAGATGAGAGCAGGTCTGAGTGTTTAGTGAAACATTATGTCAGGACTTTGACAAGGAAATGAAATGTGCAACATCAATCAGCCTATGAGGATCGAGATCAAACGAGCCTCCACACTCCTGCATCTGGTTCTGTTTGGACAGCCTCACTTTTTTCCCCCCCTTGTCCCTCTCCTTTCTTCTCCTTTTTCTTTTCCCCCCTTTTCTCATTCTTCTCCCATTCTCTCCTTCTTTTTTCCGCCTCTTCTATGCGCCACGACATTCTTGTAGGCCTACCCGCTTATGTTTGCTCATTTTTTCCATGATGGTGGCACAGAGCCACGGCTTCGCTAAAGGTAAGCAGCAGCTTCCGAGATTAGCCTGAGCAACGATGACTTTCCTGTCCTTCCTTTGGCTCCACCAGAGGTCCCAGCAGGCCTCAGTTTTAATACCAGTTAATCCTTAAGTTGACTTGGCCGCTTATGTAAATGTAACCTCATATAATTCCCCGTTTCTGTCCACAGCCTTTTGCTTTGATGACCAGATGAGGGTTTTTTTTTTTGTTTTTCTCTCTGTTTCTCTCTCTCTCTTCCAAGTTGATTGAACCCAACTGGGATTGAGCTGCTTTCCGCTCTCTGTGAATGAAATGTAAACCAGTGCAATCATGGGGCTCATCAAAAATCTTCTGAACCACTCTCTTCGCATTCGATCCTTCAAATACCGCCCCAATCACATCCAAATTGTTGGCTGGAGGCTGTCGGGCAGCATATAGAAACTGATACGAGGTTTTAGTTATGATCCATAAAACCAGTGTTTGTAAATAATACCAGTTTCTGAGTGTCTTTACGCAAAGTTTCTGAAGTTTCAGAAACATCAAAGATGTAACCAGCTTTATGGAGATGGAGGTGTTGAAATGTAAAGGCTGTCGCTGAGCATGCTGTCATCAAAAAGTACAACATTTCTACAGCTCAGAGCGGCAGAAAACTCCCCGCAAGACTTCTCAGCAGTGATCCACAGATGAGTCACTCCAGTCATGACGCATGAAGGTATAAATGGTTTTGGCTGTTGTTGGGAAACTGACAGAGATTCAGAGGTAAACTTGCGCAAGATTTAGTGATGTGTCCAAATTGTAGGTTGCACACAGTGAACAACCTGTTGTCATTTTCTCACGCAGGGCCTACCTGCTGTGTCACGACTGCCAACGTGTGGAAAATGCATTTTAAGTGGCTGCAGACCCAGATGGGTTCGTGCTGTGGAGGAACATGTGTCGATCCCTGCCCCGAAGCCATGGATGGCACAATTAGGTGCTCCCTCACCTCTGCAGACTGAGGTCACTGGGCCACTCAGGTCAGGGGGTTATTTAGGGTCCTGGCAGTCCTCCCTTCCCAACCTGACAACTGATGTTGGCAGCGATATTAGAGCTGCGCTTATTTGTTTAGAACTTTTCCATCGATGTGTCACATTTGGAGGGAAAAGGAAGTTTGCAGAGGCTGGTATGCAGATTTTAACTCGCTGGCTGACAAAAAACATCTTTCTGAAAAATACCGCTGTACCTTTTGGCCTGTCATGGCAATGGGCGTGATTTAAAAACATAAATTCCACATCATAAAGTGCATTATTATACAGATAAATCCTCTGCGGTTCTCTTATACATTTGTTTTTTTAGCGAGCATCTCATTGTCATAATAAAGAACATGACCGACACATGCTTAGGTGAACGCTCTCACGTTTGAGTTTTAAAGGGGAAAAAAGAGTCAAGCTTAAAGCGCCACTATAATCATAAAAGTATTAAAACGTTAAAGCTTACACGTGGTGACTGTCAGAGATGCAAGGTTTGTGTAGACACGAGGATGCAGGCGCTCTAACGGTCCAGCCCAAATCTGGAACCCATAAAGCCTCAGACATCTCTGCAACATTAGACACAGCACTTCTTATTGGTTAAGCGAACCACTTACCCCCTTTCTCTATCACCCGCCCAGCTAATGCACACTTCCTGCTTTCCTGCCTGTTTCATACCCGGCCACACCCTCTGGAAGCCATTTGAGCCAATAAGAGCTGCCCGCAGGCTCCGGGTTGGCGTTTGGGTATAAAAGAGGCGGAGGTGGACCTGCCTGTCAGATGGTTTGTTGTTGTTCTGTCTGGCAGGTTGAGAGGGGAATGTGAAAGTGAGAATTTTAACAAGGTAACCAGGAAACAGGACGACAAGGCGTCCAATCCGATGGAGCTTCAGCAGTCGTGACTTACACAAGCTTGTTCAAGCTGAGGTTTTTTTTTTTTGTTTTCTTTTTTTGAAGCTGTAAGCTCAAGCGATAAAGAACCGCACGAAATCCAGTTTTTGCAGTGGTGGTTGGAAGGTCATTAGTGGACAGGAGAATGAGAGAAGAGGTGTCCTGCACCAACTCCCCTGAAGGAGGACTGGGGGCCAGCGAGGAAGAGCTGGAGAGAGGATCAAAAAAGACCCTTCAACCAGGAAATCGAAAACGCTCCCCTTATCCCAAAAAGGACAGCCTCAGTCAGGCAGAGGAGAGCAGCACAGGCAGCTCCAGCAGCCTGCTACCGTCTGGGCCAAAGAGGATGAAGAAAAGCCCCACAGCGGTCGTGTCGTTGGCTCCGACGACTTTGGGCCCCAGGCCCGAGGCACCCTTCGAGGAGCTCCACTCTCAGCGCGTCATCGCCAACGTGCGGGAGCGTCAGCGCACTCAGTCCCTGAACGACGCTTTTGCCTCTCTGCGCAAGATCATTCCCACACTACCTTCGGACAAGCTGAGCAAGATCCAGATCCTGAAGCTGGCCTCACGCTACATCGACTTCCTCTACCAGGTGCTGCAGAGCGACGAGATGGACGCCAAGCTGGCCAGCTGCAACTACCTGGCCCATGAAAGACTCAGCTACGCCTTCTCCGTCTGGAGGATGGAGGGGGCCTGGGCCATGTCTACCAGCCACTAGGACCCCACTGAACTCCTCTCGTACACCCTCTCGTGTCCACATCTCCCCTCCCGCCCCAGCTCTGTCCGTGTCTGCACTCATTTCCTGACCTTTAAACCTCCTTCTCCCCTCATGGTCATAAACCTCTGCAGTCCTTTCTCGTCTCACTCCACCTCCATAGTTGAACACGCTTTAAGTTACTGAAATCTCCAAAACTTAACCCCGCTCCCCTCCAATCTTTCTACCTCTGTCTCCCTTGTCTGTCCCACAGTTTTTTCCCAGGGCTATGATTCGCTCCACTGCAGCCCTTCAGGTATGGATGAAATACGCAAACACACACACACACACACACACACACACACACACACACACACATTCGTGCAGAGAATGGTGTCGAACATATATGTATACACACACATGTGTACAGGCAGTTTGTGGCTCTACATTTAGACTAAGATTTCAGTGTGCTTTCTTCAATCGAAAAACACAAACACGAAGTAAACAAAATGAATAAAAATGGTTTGTTCATTTGATCAAAGAAGGAATAAATGATGTGGACATGTTCTAAATTTTGAGACTGCGATGCACGCCATGCAAAGGTGACGAAAACTCTTCTTTTGGAGTTTTATTATCTGAGAATTTAACACTTTTGCTTCATTTAGTAAATGCAATCAGGAAGACAGGAATTGAATAAATGGCTTAATATGTGGATCAAAACGTTACAGTGCAAATGTGAAGAGCTAAAATGTGTGTATGTCAAACGTATTTACCTTCATGTGAAAAAATACAGTAGGACCAAAAGCGAAGAAAACTTTGCTTTACTTTTTAAATTTTTGTTTTAAATCGTAATTTCTATCAAAACATAGAAAAATGAATTCAAGAGCATGCTTTAAAAAAAGTCTGACAAAATAAACTGCAGTATTATTTTTCATGTAACTGTGATATCAGTCTTTGATTTCAGTGTGCATGTGTTTTCTTTAAACCTCAAATCTTAACTTAATTTTCATTAGCTAATCATCATACCAACTTACCAGTTAATATTTTTTCTTTGTTTGTTTCATTTTTAATTCATATTTTAAAAAGAGTAGTACACTGTCAGTTATGATCTGTTTTTTTGTGTATAAATATTTGTCACACACAGAAGAAATTCAAATACAACTCAACCCCACGTTGGTTTTGCGTAAATGGATCAGCAACTTTGGAGTGGGACTCTTAAAAAAATAAATTAATTTAATAATAAACATAATGAAAATTTAAAATAATATAAAACACAAACGTATGTAAAGGTAAAGTAATACAAAAAGGAAAGTAGATAAAAGGAAACAAAATTCTAAAACTAAAAATAGTTTAATTGGTTAAAATTTTATTTTCTATTTTCTTCGTTTAACACATTCAGTCACAAACAAAAATGTCTGCCCACCTCTTTATAATTTTTTTTCTATCTCTTTTCAGTGTAGTTGTCATTAACCACCCTCCATGCATTCTCAAAATTACCATAAAAACACTTTCCTCAGACATTTCCATGGGTGCAGCAGATAAGGTGAGGACGATTAGTGCACAGACTTAAATAAAACACAATCAAGGGTACGGCGTTAATTTCAAAAAAGAAAAAAGAAAGAGGTCTTTTGAGCATCCTGGTTGCTTCACTTTATAAACCAAAAATCAGCTAAAAGCACATTATCATCATCATCAACACTCCAGTGTTTGACATACCTCTGATGAATGTAAGACAAATGTTTTCCTCTGCAGTCTCCAGAGCTTTTAAAAAAACCCCATTTTAAACAGACACCAGATTCCTGCACAGGTACAGCGAAGGGGTGGGGGGGAGAAAGGGAGAGTGAGGAGGGGGGGAAGTGGAGGCACATCACTCTCTCTCTTTTTCTCTCTCTCTCTTTCTCTCCCTTGCAGCCTTGCCCTCTCTCCTCAGGATCTTATATCGTGCAATCAGGCCTCGCCGGGGCCCAGACAAGCAGGAACCTTTAGATTGGAAACAGTTGTGAGGTATTAGGAAGGTGTGTCTACCGGGGTTAGGGTCAGCCGCACGGGGCTGTGTATGTCAGCACATGTTTGTGTGTGCTTGCTGTGTCTGTGTGGTTGTAGTGAGCTTTAATTAGCTGTGCAGCAGTGTGTGTGCGTGTGTGTGTGTGTGTGTTTGTGTGCAAACATGTGCATATAAGTAAACAGGAATACATTTGCAGATGTTGTTTCAGTGATTTTTATCTCTCCCATCTTCTGGTTTCAGTTTGGTCAGACTTAGTTATATTTATTCAAAAAAAAAAAAAAAAAGGTCATGAAGGTCTTTGACAACATAAAAGGATTTATTTAAAAAAAAAAGATAGGCGGGTGAGGACATTGTGAGGAACGGAGATTAATCTGAGTTTCAGTGCAACACGCTTTTCTAACAGCTACATCGCAGGTCAAGGTGAACACACGCACTGCAAACAGGCACAGACGCAGTTCTCTGATCAGACCTTTAAATGATTACAAACATATGCAGCATTCATCCCCAATCACAAATGATACGACAGGTACTGCTGCACATGGGCTTTATACAACCCGTGTATATATACATATATATTACACTGTCCAGACACACACATGCAGCTGCTGCTATGTGCACACCGCAGGTGTTCCACTCTGAGTTAACTCACCAGACATCGTGGAGTGGGGTGGGGGGTTGGGGAGGGCTCCAATCAGCGGAAAGCCAAGGCCCCTGCTCGTGGACACGACTGTCCTTGAACGCATCGTTGTAGTTATTACCTACCACTTTGACTGCTCTGCCTGTTATCATCAGCTCTGCAGGGGCCGCCACAGAAAGTGCTACAAACTCAAGGCCTGCGCCTGCACGACCAAAACATGCAATTTTAGGAAAGAGCTGAGGTTAGAAAGGGTCAGGACACTTCAAAGGCGGAGTGTGCATGGATGCGTGCACGGGTCTTAAAACAGTCTGTGTGTGTGTGTTGATGAGGTCATGTGTACTTGTTTTGAACAGCGTGCTTAATTCTGCAAAAATAATATGGGATTCATCCGAATTTTTGAGTTTTCTACAGCTTTTCTGCATGTCCTCTGTGGCAGATGGTACATGGGAGGGGGGTGGACAAAATAACCCAAACAACTGACATCACATGACGTGCTTGTAATGTTCCCTCGTTTAAGGCTGTTTATGGTGTGGTATCAGATAGCAGTGAATTATTGTTACATCCTTTATTTAAAGATGTTGAACAACATCAGTGCCTCTTCTTTAAGACTGATCAATATACAAAAATGGTTTATAGAGTTGGAGAGTAGACGGACAGTTAATACATAAACAGATAGTACATATGTAATTTATACATTATTCAGAAATTCAAAATTCCACACACGTACATTTAAGGATTTAAAATATTCTAGAGGACTGCATAGTGTTCCTGCTTTTTTTCCCACCTCAGATTTTTTCAAAGAAATCAAATAGTTGTTTATTTATTTATTTGTTCAATTGATGAGTATATTGCAACAAAAGCAAAAAAAAAAGCAAAGAAATAAAAAGCCAAAAAAGTTTCTAAAATGCAGTGCTTATGGTGTAAAAGAACTCTTTATATTTTCTTTGGAAGCTCACAGCATGCACACACGAACACGAATCGGTGCACACTTTTGTGCATTTTCATGAGCACGATTTTGAAGATGTGTGGGTGTCTGGCTCAGCGTGAGATGTTCAGAATGAAACGATTGTTCAGTCTGAGTTGGAACAAACAAGACTCTCCCTTCTGTTTATACTATAATCACAATGCCTGTCACTGCTCTTTCCTGTGCCGGAACCCCTGGCTCTGCTGCGTCTGTGCACATATGTGTGTGTGCGTATGTGTGTGTGGTGTTTTACAATTTGGACTGACCAGCTGTTGGACGCTCTTCTGCACATATTAAATATCTGGCTTTCACTGCTGGCTGATCTGGGACCAGATGTAAAGTCCTCTGCGGCTCATCTGCGTTTTTAAAAGCCTCATCCAGAAGTCGTGGCTTCTGAGAGTCATCTTTATTTTTAGAGATCCAAACTAAGAGCTGAGTGCAGGTGGGAGGATTGTGTGTGTGCGTGCGTGTGTGTACATTTGACTGCTCCATGCATATGCGCTTCAGCGTGCATTCGAACGTGTGCTGGTCAGACAGCTGCAGGGATAGAGGAAGGACTTCTGGTTTGACACGTAGGCAGCAAAGAACCACATAACACAAGCCCAGAGTGTATCAGAATCTGCACGCTTACACAATATAAAGAAACAGAAATCGTTCAATCATTTAAAAACGTTAATAAGGAATGACCCCCACACGAAAACCTTTACATGTGCTTTCTTTAACAAATAAACTTAGCTTGAATCCAGTGCAGGTGTACCAATAAAAACTATTTTCCAGAGATGTAATTAGCGAACATAAATACATCAAATACAAAAAAAGTGTGCATTTAAATACTGATCGGGCATGAAAATTGGAGGCAGGGTGTTTAATGGCTTTCCAGCATAAAAGAGGTGGCCCCACGCTCTGTGACTTGAAAAACAAAAGCACCTTTTGGATGGGAATATGCACGCGGCATGCTTTTGGGGTACAATCAAAGTCATATGACCCTAACCCTAACACACACATACATCCGGCTTCCGCTCGCAAGACTTCTCGTGGTATCGCGGAAGGGCACGCTATAATTAGGGAAAGCTGAAAATGATCCAGATGAAATGTTTGCCTGTTAAAAGGAGAAGCTAAAGAGCTGTGGGGATTTTTCCGTTTTGCACTAAACATAAGTTTTTGCTTGTCTGTGCTCACATGTTGTGTCCTCAACACATTCACCCGGTCTTTAAGTTGTGTTAAATGCTATAAAATGCCCATAATGCTAACTTGCCTTTTATGTTTCTTCTCCCTGCAGAAAACTGACAAATGGAAACTTCACTACACTTGAAGAAATTGGTTCCTGCCTTGACAAATCTCCACTTTAAAAAACAAAAAAACAAAACAACAAAAAAAGGAAAAGAAAACTTTCTCTTTCTCTGGACAAGTCTCGACTCTGTGCGGTCGCCCGGTCTTCATTCACCGCGTGTTCCCGAAACTCTGGTGAAGAGCCCTCGACGGTCCGACGAAGAGCTGAACACTTTGAACGATGAAACTGAAATGAACTTTTTAAAAAAATAAAAAATAAACAAAGATCAACGAACAGCTGGCCTGCGGTGACAATGAAACAAAATGGCTGCTGGTTCGAGTGCCTTCGGTTACACGGCGATAACCACCACGGCGAGATCCACCCGACTCTTCGCAGTGGATGACTCACTGCCAGACAGACATTAAGATGACTAATGATAATGGCACAGTGATGGTTAGAGGGCGGTCACAGCCAATGAATGTTTACAGCTAAAATGCTAATAAGCTAATCGCTCTGGCTCTGAAGGCCCGTCTTGCGGGAAGAGGAAGAGCACGAGGAATTTGGCGCCGATCTTCGACTTTGTAATAACTGGATCGCTTTCTGTGTATTTTGTGGGTTTTTAGAGTGTATGTGAATCGGTATACGCACACTGTATTACTTTAAACTCTGCTTATCCTTTGCTCTGGCCTTCAATGGAAAAAAAAGAAAAAGTCTTGATACCACCACTGATCCCACTTCAGCCACTTCTATTTTTCACTTTACCTTTTCTAGTAGAAAGCTGCATTTTGTATTGCAAGAAAATCTCATTTAAGTAGTTTTTTTTTGTTTGTTTGTTTTAATTCCCGCAGCTTTAAAATATCTTTGCAAGCTTATTCTCATTGAAAAAAATGCAAAAATAAAACAGGAGAAAGTTTCGTATAAAATGTGTCAAAGTGGCGACAAAGTGATTTGAGCCACAGCAGATTCATTTGTAACCACGCTGTTTAAACATGTTGCTTTTGTACTGCTTTGAATTTGCTTATGATCATGTCTCTTGTGTGATATCCTGTGGCAATAAATTTTTTTCCTCATGGCTATACTTAAGTACAATATTTTATTATTCAAGGAGAATGGAAAATGGTGTGAAAAGAAAATGACCACAAAAAAGAGAAAAAAAAAGTCAAAACAGTCAAAGGCGTAGGAAAAAGAAACAACTGATCTTTCTCAAAATGTACATAATTTACCTTTATTAGGTTTTTTTGGGGTGAAAATAGTAGAAAAAGGCAAAAGTAAGACAACAAAACCAATGTTACTATGTACACTGTACAGAAAAACAATCAAGACAGTCAGTTATAAAGAAAACTGGACTTGACCTACAGTAAAAATTCCAGTTTGTTAAGGCTACCTTCACACAGGTTGGTCAGAATGATCCTTCGACTGATAATTTGGTCTCCGAGTATGCACAGGGTTCATTATTTGGGCTCAAATACAAAAATAGATCATTTACACTGATTAAGACATGTGATACGTCAGGTCGCTGTCGTGAACGTTCTTAAAAAAACAAACGACGACTGAAAGCTACACTCAGCTTTCCCGCTGTCTTTCGCTTTTCACATTTTCGTCACATCAACAAATGTCGGACAGGCTTTGAGTTACATACAGAGTGCAACGTAAAATACAAACAAACTAAAAATAAAAAACAAACAAACAGACATACTGTATTAGCACCATCAAAATCATGTTAGACATGCAAAGAGCACTTCAAAGACAGAATCTGAATATATAAATAGGAGTCATGTCGAATTGATTTGTGTATATAAATGTCCTGCGTTTTTTTTTTTTTTTGGTGCTTTTCGACTGTTTGGATTGAGAAAAGAAACATTCGCAAAGTCTTCAAAGTCTTTGAAGTTCTTCAGGCCATGCCAGTCCAGGGACAACATATTGTTCTCATAAACTTTGGTTGTACTTAACCTGTGTCCAATTGCACTGTGTAGATATTTAACTATCTCAGTATTGCTTCATCCTAACTAAACCACTAACACGCCATTGTTTGGTCCGGGGGAGCGTAACATCTCCGACGATGACAGTAAACAGGCTGGCGCTACATAGGGGGATGAACAGAAGACAGATCAGATTTTAAAAATAAAAATAATAATAATAGAAAAAAACATGTAACAAATACAGCAGGAATGTTCATCCACAGGTAGAAACATCAGCTCAGATTTTGAGACCCGAGTCGCTCTGACCCTCGTTTCCGAGGGCGAGGTAAGTGCACTTTGTGTGAGTGAGTGTTTGGATGCGAGTCTCATCCAAAATGTTAAAAACTGATGTGCATTGTCACTTGTACAATCATTACTGAGTGGTCACACTGCACTGAGGCATCATGGGTGATTCTGTCTTATCTGACAGGCTTATTATCCCCCCCCCCCCGCCCCTCCCCGAATATCAATACCACAGCGACTGGAGGTATTAGCTCTTCATTGTGACTAATGCCACCAACACTAACTACAGCATGTCTACATATTTAAGATGCACTTCAGAGGAGCGATACAAATAACTGCAGCAATCCGAGGTCTTGCTACATGCGCTCGCCCTGGTTACGCCAAGAAAGAAAAGATGGAAACGCTGAAAAAATATATATATGTGGACATGCGAATAAAACAATATGAGACGCATGTATGTCAGACTTCATTGTAGCTTCACTCATGATTTTTAAAAAACAATGTCATCCCCCCAAAAAAAGTGGTCCTCCGGTCAGATGAACTGATGATGAGAACAAACATGCAGTGCAGGATGATCAGAAAAACCCGCTCGATCGCGGTCGCACGCGGACGAATGACATCGTGGCTGAGGGATACGTCTGCGCTCCATCACTCGCACGTCCTTTTGGGGACGACTCCTTCCTCTCAAACTGAGTGGCTTCGATAAGCCGAGGTGACCTTTGACCCTTCCCTCTAACAGTCTTGGGGCTCTCGCTCAGAGTCGCGCCGGAGTCATTTCAATTCAGTCTGTAAATGTGCTGAGATGTGTTTTTCTCTCAAGATGTATATGCTACATCACGTTGTTGCAAAGCCCTTCATTAATCTGCACCTGGGTGTCTCTTTTAGCTTTAGCTCTCATTTCAGCGAGGGATGAGAGCGAGAGCGTGGCAAAGATGATCGCTGGTCGTCGGTGTGTGTGTGTTTGAATCAGACGGGTCAGAATTCAGCCAGTAGTAATGCAGGTGGAGTTTTTGTGAGGTGACATCTGCTTCCAGTGACGATCCAAAGCGCTGCTTTGCGTGTTTGTGTGTGTGTGTGTGGAGTGTGTAGAGGCTCGAGTCTTTCTTCAAGGAGAATCTCGCCTTTCTCCATCATTTCTCAGATGGTTTCCTTGATGACAAAGAGAAAGATAAGGGTTTAATGTACATAAAGTACAACGTTATGGCGGTGGTAAAGCAGAAGATATGAAACACAGAGCTGCCCCTACCTGTCAGATGCGAGAGACCCCATCGACAGAGAGGCGATGGCGCTGACAGCCTCGCTGTCCGAGTCTCGTCTCAGTCTTCGTCTCTGCGCCTGCAAGTAGGACATATCCACTGTGGAGGCCGAATCCTTCAAACTCTGCCAGTATTCACCTGCGGGAAGCGAAGAATGGAAAAAAGATGGAGAGGAGGGAGGAAAACAGGAGAGAGAAAAGATTAATGGCTTCATTCATTGGTATTTCAGAGCTGTTTTCATCCTGAATTGTTCCTTGAGGGAAGGCGTCTCCATTATTAAAGAGCACTGCACGGTGTTTGATCCGCTAGTTGTAGCCGTTTGATCTGAATATAAGCAATGACTGTGACATAAACAGCCCCTGGTCTAAATATCCATGTTGATAATTTCACGAATGTAAACTCAAATTCAATCTGTTCTCTCAGGGCCTCGAGTCCCGTGTCACACAGCGAAAGGAAAAAAAATCTGAGTTTGCAAATGTGCTCATCTCTGAGCGTGTGTGTTCTGGCTGCGAATGCAACTCACATATATTTCACCCCGGGCCTAAATTATGGGCTTAACATTCTTGTGGCTATTCAAATATTTTTAATTAATCTAATTTGGTTGGGATAACATTTGTGTGCAATCAGAAGGGGATGTTGCGAAGGTCGTGTGCCAGAGAAGTGTTTGAAGATAATTGGAGCCAGGGCGGCTGTGTGTGTCTGTGTGTGTGCGTGTGTGTGTGTGTCTGTCTGTCTGTGTGTGGGACGGCTGGAGGGAGAGATGGGGAGACAGGGATGTAAAGGAGGAGAGGTGGTCGGACAGTAGGGGCGATGCGAGAAGACTTAGTGAAGGAAAAAAATAGACATGTTTTATTTTAGCTTGACGAAAATGTTTTTAATCGAGCCAAAACATATTTTCATGAAATTCCTTTCAAATAAAAATGCAAAATTGCTCTACAGTCATTGGAATTAGTAACGTTGATGCAATTTCACTTTTCCTCCTCTGTTGTTCATCTTGAAGTGTTTCTTTTTATTATGAATGGAAGATCTGCGGAGAGGGGATGCTGTAGCCGCACGGTGTGATTTTTGGGCCAATATTAAAACAATCTGACTTGACTTGAAATCCTTTCATGTATAAGGAAGTGAACATAGTGGTATAATTATTAATTTTGCAAGCAAGTCCTTTCTTTGATCTCATTTTCAAATAAAAGCACATATTTCAGCCCAAGGACCATTACTAACTTTCCCATTACAGCAACTTTCTTGAGAAATAATGCTGGAAGCGAGCACATCCAGTGAGTGTTAGCCATCTTTTCCACTTCAAACAAGATAATGATGGACATTTGTTTTTTATTTAGTATTTATTTTGACAGTTTAAAGGTGTTTATGACTCAAATAGCTTATGGCCAACCTTAGAGAGTAAGATACTAAAGACAACTGAGGCAAACAGTGGAGAATAAAGTTAAAGAGTTAAAGAAAACAACAACAAAATCTTTCAAACTAATGAAACGGAAGATCTGTTTTTTAGACCAATATTTTCCACATGTTTCACAAGACTGTGTCATGTTAGTGATGGTTTTTGATGCTGCATGTTGTGTTCTCACCATGAATCTGGATGACTTTCTGCAGAGAAAGCACCGCATTTTCACAAGGCTTCTGGTCCAACACCGACTGGGACAGAGGCTCCACCTGTGGCACATGTGGTCAGAGGTTAGAGAGGGAAACATGCTGTAGGTATCTGTGAAAAGACACATGTTCTGTATGCGCAAAAACACATCCAACCTCCATGCCCAGCAAGGCGCTCACACAGGCTTCGGAAGCATCGCAGATAGCTTTGAGGTCATGCCCACCCTCCAGAGCCATGACCACCTTACCGCCAGCCAGTGACATCAGTTGACGGGTCAGGAAGCCAAAACCTGGTGGAGAACAAATCATGCACAAAATCAAATACACAAAGGTTAAGCCAGAAATTGATTGTATGGGATTATATCAGTGCTGTAGAAAGTTAGCCACACTTTGCACACCAGACTCTGACAAATTACTGAGAATAATTTCACAACATCATGTTGACTGGTGACATCATTTATTATGAAGCAGGGGTCTGAAACCTAAAAAATGAAGCCTATGCTGAAGCACTAAAACCTGCAGTTCCACTAATGTCCACTTGAGGCTGCCTGCAAAATGAGTCAATCCCCATTGACTCTCATATTAAAATAATTGCAGCAGAAATAAATGTATATGAGTATACAGCCTGCTACAAAAAGGGTTTGGTCTGTACAGCTCATTTCCATCTTTATGAAAGTTTTACAGATTGTTTTAGGACTGGTTAAGCTACATTTTTTGAAGTGTAAAATTAATATAATTGGAGATGTGGCAGGTACACTGATGCAGCTACTGTAACAGCTGCCTGCTTCACCTCTACTAACTGGACTGCAGATGTAGACAGTGGTTACATGTGGAGCATTTTAACTTTTTTAACAACTGCGCTAACAACGGAAGAAGATCCCAAGAAGTCTGGGTTCAGCTTATAGTTAGTTTCTAGTAATCGATTCACATATTAGCACTGATTAGCAGCCATTTACGGGTTTAGCTCGCTAACAGAGCAGATGATCTGGCTCGAGAAACTACTCAAAAAAGACCTGGTCACAATATCGAAATCTTCAAAATGGGGCTTTACAAACCAATGAATGACGTCACAGTGCCTATGTGCATTTTTATATGCAGTCTATGATCGTGATAAGTTCATTTAAACATAAAGATTGGCTCATATAAAGAAACAGGTTCTACAAACAAACTTTAACTTCTCTACAAAGCTGCAGTGATAATATCTGACATCAGCACTAAGTCTGCACAGCATAAGAGTGTTTATCTGTTTGACAACAGTCTGTGAAGGATAGCCAACCTTTGTAACTGTAATAATAAGAAATCTAACAAATGCAGGACATGCAAATATTTATTATAACTCATAGAAAAATATGACTCATAAGAGCACGTTAATCAGGAAGTGTGCTGAATGAGAGGCTGGGTGAACCTTACACTTGGCTGTAACCTTGTATCCTCCGAGCGATGATGGATGTCCTTCGACAGCATCAAAGCCAGCTGACACGAGGACGACATCAGGGGAAAACTCGTGAGCGATGGGCATCACCACAGCTCTGAGGACCACAAGAGGAAACGCAATGGCGTAAAGCAAACACTGCATGTTATGTTCTATTCATCAAGCAGTGTGGCCAGACAGAAATTAGACAGCACATTTAAGAAGTAATTTTTTTTTCAACAGGTGTTCATGATTTGAGAGAAAATAAGAACTCAGGGGTGGGGTGAGTAGAACATAATGTGTGATCAAATTAACATCAGAGCAGGCTGTAACAGATTAATTATTGTAATGAAGAGAGTTTGAAAAAAAAAAAGAGTTGAAGCGACTGATTTCACAAAGAGCATTCATATACTGCACGACTTTTATCTGGACTGTTAACTGCAAACACTTACTTAATTGTAAGTGATTGCAAATAGCTCCCCTATTTGAAAATCATGAAAAGAGAAATTATCAAAGGCAGTGCTCCAAGTGCTTCATCTCTGTTCTTGATCCACTCCTGGTAGGCAGCCAACCGTGGAAGGTGGGGCACCTCCCAGGTGTGAATGTGTGCAACTGTTTAAATGTGAAGCCGTTAAAAATGAAGCACGAGTGCTCTGCATACCTTACTTGGCTATCTATCTATCTATCTATCTATCTAGATAGATAGATAGATAGATAGATAGATAGACAAAAAGATATATATGTGTATTTAGAAAAACTAAAAAAAAGTGGGTCTACAAGTGGAACACAATTAAAAGTTTTTCTCTGCATGTTACTAACAGGTAAAGGGAGACCCTTGACATATATAGGCTGAGGTGTCCACAGACTGTAAACTTCACTCATGGGAGCCCAGTTTCTTGCTTCTTTGCTCTCATTCTTACTTCCTCTTGTCTCTCGCTGCCAGTTTTTTAGCAAGAGCACACGGCCCATGCCGCGTTTGATTCTTTCTCACTCCCCCCCGCCCCACCCCCTCTCAGCGGCAGTTCAAAGACATTTGTGTGCGTCTGGTTCCTATTAGGAGCTCGTCCCTCTTCTCACGTCACTGACAGCCAGCCATCTGGGATCCATTGGGCCTAATTACGCCGCCTTTGGATTCCCTAACAATGTACCCCCCACTTCTTCTCCTCTCTTCTGCTCTATTCTCCTCTCCTCCACAGTTCATCATTGGTCAGTAGCCACTTGGAAATACACAGGAAATGTATTTACATGCACATACACACTATGTACACATTGCAATACCTGCATATGCGTGCTCTTCCTTTGAAACTGGAAGTTTGATTCGTGGTGTGCTACTGGTGATTCGGCCGAGCTTAAATTCTGACCGTCTTAGTAATCCTCCACACAAATACGAAATGCATCATGACGCTTAATCTCAAAGCAGCTGAGCTCTCTCTTGATTGTACTAGAGTCCCACCACCACTCCCGACCACAATATTCCTTCGATACACACCCAAAAACAGAGACACACATCATCAGTAACCGCACTCTGGCTAGTTTTCTGTTCCATCCCGAGGAGAAACACAGAGAGTCTGGAACACCCTGTCATCTAAATCAAATTGAATTACAGAGCTGGCACGAGGTTAGGTAGACTTAATTGCATAAACACAAATTCATGATGCATTAAATTTTGTCTGTAAAGCATGCCACGCATTTATTCGCACTGGTTAATTCACAGAATGGTGGCAAAGTTCACAGAAAAATTATTCAAACTTAATATAAGTTGTTCTTTGTTTCTAACCCCAAACCCAACCAATTATAACTGAGGAATTCTGGTCTCTCCGTGGTGACATATGATAAAGGTTGCCCCGGACACGGCTACACGGTATGTGCCTCCAACCGCCACGGACCACCACGACACTCCTGCGCTACAGAGCTATGATTTGATATTAGCTTTTATGTGTAACACACAATACAGTACAGTACTATACTGCGGTTTACTGAGGAAGTTTTACACATGAAAAAGCTTGCCATTTTCCCAAACTGGATAAAAAATACCAAAACCAGACGGCTGCTCAGGAAAGGACCAGTTGTTTCTTAATTAGTATCCAGGGCTCCAGTAAACACTGGACTTAGTGTTTCTGAGGATGCCTATTGGCTCTATGGATTTTACCAGAATGGGTTAGCTCATTAGCATCTTTCCGTTGACGAGGGGCCCACCCACTGTGTCTGGTGCATGCAGCACCATGTAGAGAGCTTAATCATCTGGTGGCGAGCCAGTGTTGCTGACAGAAACATTCTGAGTTCATTACGTGTGTTTGAGAGTGTGGTGCAGAATCAAAGCATACTCATTCAGGAAAAATAGCTTGAATGAAACGAAAAGTGCTGCAAGACCAAAGGTGTGTCTGGGTAACACGCCTACGTAGACCTCTGGAATTAGTTCAAAAATGATATTGATAATGTATAATTACACATGTTATATAAAAAAATCATTATTGTTTAGCCCTTCCCATACAAAGTGTACTGACTCTGGGTAGCAGGCTGGCTCATAGTCAACATGTGTATCCGTGGTACTATGATTTGAACAGACTGTGCTTTACCTGGGAGTGATCAGCTTGCGTATTAGAGATGTGTGTGGAGGATGCTAAATGACTAAAGTGCTTTCATAAGCGCGTTGAGCTGCATGCACAGCTGCTGTGTTGACTGCTGAAGGTTGATAGGCGCACTGACATGACGAAGGAGGAGATAAGTGTACTTTGGATTCAAAACTGAATATTCGGCAAGCAATTACGTGCTGCTTGCTGAGCTTCAAGCCAGAATGAGAGTGCAACAAGCGAGAAACACTACTGGCAACACAATGTGTGACACTAACCGTAAGAGAAGTCAAACGTAAATATAATGTTCTAGGGGGGCGAACACCTATCTCAAGTTTTGAGGTCTATGCTACATTCATTTTAATTTTGGCAAGTATATCAAACACCAGTAGAGACCTTTAAATGCTTCATTACTACAGTATTATAAGAACTTCTTTACCTGAACGCAGCCAGGTATTCAGCATCGCCCATTGGAGGGTTCAGTCCTCCGGTCCATCCTACATTCACATTGAAGCCCTCACCTGGACCTGCACCCACCTGGATGAAGACAAACACAGAGGTGAGAGAGGGGGCGGCGTGCGTCAGAGAGAAAGAGTTTCCGTGAATGTCGAGAAACATAATGAGTCCCAGTGAAAGTTGAGAAACTGTGTGACGTTGACAGATTTGTGTCAAATGTTCACAAAATCAGCACCGCTGTTGCAAAACTTTTGCATTGCAGCAACCGAGGCAAAGTGGCTGCATCTCTTTAAGGCAGCACCAGGGAGTGATTATGATTCCTAAATGAAAGACGGATGGCTGTTAATTCAACACCCCTGTCCCTCCATTTTGATTTTGATACAATTTGTCAAATGGCCTTATAAATCACCCAGAGCCACAACAGAGTTACACCCGTTTACGGTTCCCAAGATTTAGGCTTACAGCTATACTGGGAAGTACTTTTCATTTGGCAACTGCTGCATGTTATATAAAAAAAACCCCCCAAAAAACAACTATGAATAAGAGTCACATACTGTATGTTGCATACTGTTTTATGTACTGAAAAGCTATGTAATTGAAATGACTGTATAATGTGCTGTTTTTATATGGATGTTTAGAGAGTTTCATGTGTATGACATGTCAAATGAAAAGACATGACATACTGCACTATACTGCGCATTTTGCATGTTGTAAATATTTTAGTGATTTTTTTAAAGCTGTATTGGACTTGGCGTGTACTTGAAATTGCCAAGCAGAGTACACAAAGTCGAGTGGAGCTCCTGTCAGTTTGACCTCAAATATTTTGGGGCAGAAAGTGAACTGAGTCCCGGGTCTTTGGAAAGAAGGTTTAAGGATTCCTGCCTCTCTCTTTGTAGTCCTGCTAGCAGCCATTTAGCTGCTCTCTAGGCCTTTCACCATCAGTCAATGTGTCAGTTTGAAGAGAGATTGAGGCGGTTGATTGACACGCTCTTGGCAAAGACGTGTGGTAATTTTCTTTGTGTGTGCGTACGTGTGTGTGTGTGCATGGGTGTGAGAGGATGCTTGAAAGAGAAAAGAATGCTGATGAGCATCGCAGAGCGTCTGTCTCCATTCTTCTCTCAGTGGACGGGATGTTCACAGGGCAAACGAAAAACACATGAGGCCTCCTGTCCTCTGCCAACTGGTAATGTACCCGCATGCACGCGCAAGTGCTCGTGGACACACACGCAACTGCTTCTATAGCTCCAAGTTTCTTGCACTCCCCTCTGTCCTCTTTCTTTCTTTCATGTTTCAAGAATTGCTGGACTGGATTAGGCCTGTGCTGGTTTCTGTGAGGTACTCGGCACTCTCTGTTATGCCTATGACATCACACCCCCTACCCCATGGTGCGTTATATACCTACACGGGGGACAGCGAGACTCCAGAGGTTTACCGCACTGTTCACCAGAGGTTGAGAGGCCACTTAAGGCAAAGCCACATCCAAGCCAAAAAAGCATTTTATGCAGCGTCCCCTCCTCGTGGGATTTTATGAGAAAACACTGACTATTTTATCCGCATTGTTGTTGGGGGAGATGGGAGAATATATGAGAGAATGCGAGTGACTGAACGGGCGGTGAATGCCAGCGTGGGTTCGGGTCAGTACATCTGCCTGAGGGCTGTCATCACACTTGGTTTCTGGTAAGACCACAGGCAGAATTCATAGGCATCTCAATATCCTGTATGCAAACATAGGCATGCAAAACTGTGCACATCCTGCTGGGAAGCTTCAACATCCAAAGACCTGAAGTTGCTTAAATACATTCGAAATTGGAAGTAAACCACTCACAAACACAATGAGATGAGCACATGGTGAATTCAAAAGACATCTGGGGTATCCATAATAGGTTGTCATGATGATGCCGGACTGACAGTTAACAAAAGTAAACCATAACCTTCGTTGCTCAAATTATAGCGTCATGAATCCAGTTGTATTAGTAATGTAATGTAATGTAATTGTGATGTAATGATGTAATCGACTCTGACTGGTCATATATAGTTCAGACTGCAATCGTGAAAATTCAGTCACGACCAAACTGATGTTGCAGTTGGAAGTTTATATTATCCAGATAATTCCTTGACTGAATGGCCAATAATTCTTCCTGTTTTAGCAAGTAAATGTTAAACATAAGCGTTTGAGATCCCTAATATCCTAAAGGAATCACAGAATTACCAAACATTTCTGTGCCAGCATATCTGTCTTCATGATGACTTTGATTATATTGTTATAAACTATCTCAGGCAGCCAAGTTAGTAATGAGAAAATAGCCACATGAATGTCCACAATCAAAAAGAAGAACCTGTGGTCTTGTTAGGCTAATGTGTTCACTGTCATCAATCAGAAAGCTGATACCGGGATTATAACCAAAAGCAGAAAAGCACAGCATGGCCGTGGAGGAGTGTTTTTTACATACCTCGCTGGGGTGTCCACTACCAGGAAAAAAGTTGCCATCGTCATAGCGATGTAGAGAGATGTACAGCACACTTGGGTCGCTGTAGAAGGCTTCCTGGGTGCCGTTGCCATGGTGTACATCCTGGAGAGTGATTAGATGATTAGTTATGAAGCTGCCAAGGACTCGCGCTGTTATTTCACACAGAATTTTAACCTTGGCAAATTCAAAACAATTTAAATCCTTGTATGTTTTATATTGAGCAGTGTATTTTTTTTTAAGTCAAAAGCATGTGTTAGACATATGACCCCTAACGCAGGAAGAAAAATCTGTAAAGCATTCATGCTTTTCCCTGTCAATAGGAGATGCATTTTAATCGTATTTAATAAATCAAGTACGAGTTAGTCAGTGCTGATGCAGTAACTAACAATGGCAGAGAGCGTTCAGTATATGCAGGATCATATACACACATGGTGAACAGAGGTGACCATGTGGTAGTGGATCAATATCTGCAGATGTGAATAGGTCAGTGTGGGGGTTACAAAAGTTCTTCAATTATTTGTATAATGGGTGGAATAAAAAAAATAATCAAATGTAGACTTTCATGTGTTTTTATGGAGTACAGGACAGAAGCAGTGTATAACTTGGAGATGGAGACGTGCGAAGATCAGGTCCACGTCGTCCTATATCTCTTATTAATAAAGAGATTTGTGCACATACAATGTTATGGTATAGATATATTGTCAAATAACTGGCGGTTATATGACAAGATATATAACTGTCATGTTATGCAAAAGATTGGTCTTTAAGACAAAGTCTAATATTTTACATTTTTTGAGTGATGACCTCAACCCTGGTGTGAGAGCGTTCAGCTCACACATGGCTACCAGAGATAATGGTGTCTAATTCAATTAAATGATAAATAGCAGTGCTACTGCATCTGGGACCTTGTTTGTACCTACAACACATTTGTGTGCCTTTGCATCTGTGTTTTTGTGTGTTTATTCCTGTCCATGTGGAGACCAGTGATGCTGGTCATGCGGTGGGTCCTCACCCAGTCCACAATGAGGATCTTGCTGACGCTGAGTTTCTGCTGGAGCTGCTTGGCAGCGATGGCCACAGAGTTGAAGAAACAGAAGCCCCTGTGGACAAACAGACAGGAAGAGTGGCAGCCACATGTCTTTATCACGACATCTTCACTAAATTAATATCACAGAACCACCATATGGACCTTAGGAACCTCTAAGGAAAAGCTCCAGTTATCATATGATGGCTATTTAGTCCAGGCTGCGACAGTCACAGCGCTGACTCCACCGTGAAAGTCACAGAGGGATAATCCTGCCACGTTAATGTTTACAGCAAATATTTGAGAAATGAGGACGTTTCAGTTCGAGTTGTTTCGTCTGCTGACAAACAAAAATGTTATGCTGAGTAGAAAATCTCGCACTCTTGAGAAATGCAGAACCCACAAATTCTGTGACAAATAGACAACCAAGGTTATCAAAAATAAAAAAAAACAACAACCCACTCCTCATTCCAAATGATAGTGCAGCGAGAGCAGCGGGCAGGACGTGTGAGATCATTTTAGAGAAATGAACTCACAACTCGGTGCAGCCGTTCCCTAAACACTCACTATCCGCTATAAAGGTATGCAAAAAAAAAAAAGTGTTGATGTAGGAAAAACAATGGAGGAATGTTGGAAGTGTCAGTGTCAGCATGGGTCGTAAAGTGTGACTGTCTCCGTGAACGGTATATATTATAAGCTGTCTAAACTTTGCTCATCAAGAAAAGTCATTATCATCCCATAAATAACCAGTGACAAGCACTGCTGAGCACACACACACACACAGATACAGATTCACACACATACACAGAGTCCCAGCTGAATGTGGTTACTTGGCTAATGCCTCTAATCAAAGACTGACACAAATTCATGCACGCAAGTATGCACATCCACACAAAGACCCACATTTACTGTGCACGCACATGCACACTGCTCTTCTGAGGTGCTTTGCTTTGTGTCTTGAAAGCTTAAAAGAAACTGAGTGGAGGAGGAAGTTTGCCTCGGGCGTCGAGCAGGTAACACACAGCACAGACTCAGACACACACATACATTAAGGTAGAGAGAGCCGGGCACTCTGTCTCTCTCTCTCTTGCTCAGAAGTATAGCTGGTTTGCAATAAATCCTTTGAAACACTTTGCAGGCCTCCTGGCTCCTGGTATGTGTCCGTGTGTGTGTGTGTGTGTGTGTGTGTGTGTGGTGTGTGCGTGTACACTGCTGTACTTACAGAGGGGAGGAATGGGTTGCATGGTGTCCAGGGGGCCTCACAACTGCAAAGCCATTCTGTAAAACAGGGCAGAAAAACCTTCAACACTTTGCTGCTTTTATAACGCCAGATCTCCACACATGAAAAAGGTTCACGTCTTTATGTCGTTATAACCAATAGTGGGTGTTTTGCCAAGGTTTGCAGCACATTATGGTGATAGACTGCAGTTTTGAAATTCTTGACAAAGCCCATGACATTGAGGTATGTGGTTATAAAGACACACCTTCAGCTCTCTTTGTGCCACCTTCAGTGCCAGGTCTGTGACACATCCTGCAGCAATGCGGGAGGCTGCTGATGTGTGATGTTCGTTCCAGACTGTATCAATATCCACCTGTCAGAAAAACAACGGGAGATGCTTGCAGTCAGTTTAAAAGTCAGCTACAGATTTTAATCCGTTATTTAATTAAAATGATTTCTGTTTGACTGGTTAGAAAGTTCCTGCATGTAATTTAAACACATCCTTAAAAAAAATATAATACGTTTTCGAGTCATTTGAGCATTGGCTTATTAAACCAAACTCCTGTCTGGCCAGTTTTCAGTATTTTCCCTGCCAGCCTAAACAGAGACCATCACTTGGTAGTTTAAATACATTAGATTTTGCTCATCTGCTAAAAATAACCTCAAACTTCTGTGTGCATTATGCCATCCATTGTTTAGAGCCTTTTCTTTGTACATCGACTCCTTCTTTGTTGTTTCTACTCTAAGTTTTAAAAAAAAGTTTCTATGGTACTTGTTTGTCAGAAGTCATTTATTGGTGGCGTGATGCTATACTGCTGGGGAACAATGAAATCAGAGGAATTTCTTTTATCACAGACTTTGCCATCTTGTTCCAATCACCCCTCTTCACCAGAGCAGCCAAAGGCTGGAAATCCAGGCAGATCAGTTCTCTTATCAACTGACACCCAGCCCCCTTCAGCTTTTCCTCGTCTCCTCTCCTCTCCTCACAACTTTTCTTATAGCATTATAATCAATGTTCCCATGTCATTCTCCGCTTTGTTCCTTTTCCCATAGTACATTGTTACATTTAATCTGCTCTGGTCTCCTACCATTGTTTTTCTCTTAAATTTGACTTTTCTCTATCCGGATACTCTGTTTCCCCCACATCCAGCCACTTTAAAATCTTTTTTATGCAGTCTTTATATTATCTTTTTTCCCCTCTCCTTTTCCTTTTTCTCACATCTCTATTGTAGATGCATATGCCATGAGCAATAACGACGTATGCAATGTCCTACATTTGTATAATTTAGATTTTAAAGTAGCCAAAAACAATAGCAATTCCAATTTGTAGTCTTCTTAGCTTAACTGTGTAATGAGGCATAATCACCCATGCAGTTTTTGTTGTTCAGCAATGCAATTAGATAAGAGAAAAGACTCCAAAATGACTTGTTTAATTTGTGTTCTTACGTGTGTGTGTGTGTGTGTAACACCTACCCCAACCCCTCCACATGGTAACATCAAAAAAACATGTTGAGACAGGATTCCTGCAGGGGATAATGTATAACACTCATGAACATATTGTTATCATTATTATTATTACAATTGCGTTATAGTGATTGTGTTCTTCACTTTTGTTATTGATCTTACCAGCGAGTTTGCGGCTGTCCAGCTTGAGGCGGTTGAGCGGGTTGGTGCCAAATAAAAGTACGTGTTTTTCTGAATGGACTGACTGCAGCTCTTCTAGGGTTGCTTTTCTACTGCGGATGCGCTAGAAATAGAAGTATACAGATATATACATTTAGACTGCATGCTGTGGCCATGGGGTATGCATCTGTAGGATAATGTGCGTGCACCATACCTCACACTGACTCCTTAGGCCCCTTTCATGCAGTCTAGACCAGATGCTCTGGATCCTTCCTGCATGCTCAGCGTGACGGCTGTTGTCCCCACAAATACACTGGTGCTTCTGCATCTGACCATCATATGCTAAACCTAGATGCACACACATGCAAGCACATCATTTGAACATATCGTCCCTCTTCAGTAATGTTGTAATACCATCATCATATCTTGTAATCAAATTACATCCTCAGGTAGTTGGAATGCTTCTTTTAATGTTGCTGATCAACTGTCACTCACCTGTGGTGAAGCGCAGCTGGGTGTCTGTAGCAGGGTTGGATAATGACATGGAAGGTATGGTGGTGGGTTGATGTGAAGCAGGAGGCAGGGAGGTGGAGGCTGGGGAGGACCGGGACCGACTGACAGGCTGGTGAGGCCAAATTAAGGATGGCACACCCATCGGATCTATCTGCAGACTTGGTCTAAGGATCACCTGCCTCTGCTAGAACAGTGGGTGAAAAGAAGAACAGATAATAGACAAGGAAATTTAAGGATTTATCAGCAGCCGCACATAGTAAAGACTCCCTGCAGGAAACCTGTCACATACACAATGTGCTAAACTCAAATAAGAGTTTAGCATATTGTGTATTTAGTGTGTTTATTTCTGCTTCTCTAAAACAGACTGTTGATAAAGAAAAGAGAGCTCTTCCAAGAATACTGAAGTGATACTGTAAATCAAAGTCTTCTGCTTGTATTAGTAAGGCAACAGTGCCTCCTGATGGCAAAAAGACGCTCCATTCAAAAGAATTCATTTATGTTACAGATGCAAGATAATGGCAATCATAATACTGTCTGCTAATCTGCTAACTAATACTCAGGCATTAGTCGACCAGAAAGGGGTCCTCATGATAAAATATGTTACTGATTAAGGTCATTAGAAGAGATTCAATGATTCATGCTTCAGTAGTGAATAAAAAAATAAGAATAATTTCTTTGTGTGCACATGTAAGAGTGACTTTTTAAATTTTTTTACCTGATTGAAAGAGTAGGAGGGCTCAATCAAGCTCTCCCGGGAGGAGGTAGTAGACTCTGTGTCGTACACAGAGTCTGTGCTGGCATTGCTCTGTCTCCGCCGATAGTCATCCTCACAAATTGAGCCGGGCTCTGAGCCGCACACAGAACCTGTCCCCGAACCTGATCCCGATCCAGTCTCCTCTAGGTCCATGTCCTCCGATGGAATCTGTGTCAGAGGAAGCCTGTTATCTATCTTTTTTCCCAGCTCACATAAGCTAGAACTTTTACAGTTTTCAATTCTCAAAATAAGGACTCTCTTTAAGACATATTTCAGTAAGACTGATCATGGAAAAGGAAATCCAAGCAGGTGCACACAGTGGTCATTAGTCAGTCTGTTAGTACTAGATTATACTTCTTAAGAAATGAGCCTCCTTTCACCTTGCTCAGGTGTGAATTCTGCTTGAATCTCTCCACCCCGCTCCTGTGGTACTGCTGGTTCAGCGAGTGCTGGATGTGTGGGTGATGGCTGGTTTGCAGAGATAACTGTGAGTGGCTGTAGGGTGGCGGTTCTGAACGTGTTCGCTCCAAAGGTTTGTGACCTTCTCTTCTGGACAGAGAAGACAGGTGAGGGTGCTGCTGCAGAGGGATGGCGCTCAAACCAGGAACTGCGGAGAAGAGAAGAAATGCAATATTTTAGAAGAGGTGAAAAACAAGAAGGCAGGAAAAAAAAGTCCAATCTAAATCGATTCTTGTTATTGGACTCAACTGTAGAAGGATGAAATATTTCACAGCTGTATTTCATATTAAAAACACTTAAAAAGAAAAATATTGAGAGCCATGCATTGCTTGCATGTAGAGCAGCACTTACAGTAGAGAGCGCCCTCGTGCCATTTTGAAAAATGATGCAAGAGAAACAGCACAATGCAGACAAGGTATCGATCTTCTCTCGGCAGAGTCTCAGAGACCTCTCACAAACACACCTTTTTAAATGCAGTCATTTGAACTTATTTTAGCATCAGTAGAACGAGTCAGGATGGATCTGATGCAAGTCAGCGTCCATTCATAACTAAAGCTATTTATTTATATTCTTTTACGCAGATTTTTAGAACTGTGCGTCTACACTACCCTACTTTATATATCTCATTCTATGGGCCAGACTTCCTCTTCCATTATCAGTCATGAATGAATGGAGTCGGTGCCTTATTTCAGCATTAGCATATGAAATAGCATTTTTTTTTAAACCAAAAAAACAAACAAACCTTGGGTTAAGATAACAGTAAAGAAGAAGTACAATTTCTCACAGGGTGAAACTGAGACATTCACTACAGGAATAGAAGAAAAGGAAATGCTCATTTGTTGCGCTCAATTCAGAAATGATGGATAAAAGAAAAACTATGGAAATAGGTAATTAAATCTCTGTGCTTTATGTGTTACGTCATCATTATTTCATTTTTTACTGACTGCTATTTTTAGAAAAAGTAAAATGCACTGCTGTTTTATTGTATCTAGAATTCATATGTACATACATTTACTTACATTATATAGATAACACAAACATAAAGTCTGTGAACAACCATCCCATTGACTTGCCATTGAGTAAGCAATGCAAAGGAAGTGTGTTCAATATGCACATTGAGGTATAACAGGAATACAACTCACGAGAGACAAGCTGGGGGCGCAGAAGCCTGGTTTGTGGATCCAGTATGAACACAGGCTGTAGCCGCTGAGAAAGAGCTGGACTGCTTTCTTCCAGAGGCAAGTAAACCTGATGGAGACCAGATACTGCCAATGGCCTTGCCTCTCGCAAGTCAGCCTGGGGAAAGAGAAGAGAACAAAAGACGAGAGGAGATGACAGGAAATTCTAAAGCAATCATTAGTAATTTAATGATCCCTCTTATGGTAGTCTAAAAATGAGAAAAACTGAGTATTAATGGATAGTTTAGGGGTTTGACAGCCTGTCACAGTGCATAGATGGACTGCTCAACAACTGTGTTATCGTAGTCAAAAAGGTGGTAAATTACCAAGAGAGACTCACAAAATATAGAAGCCGCACACAGTTCAAGAAGGAAGTGAAACCACAAGTTTCTATAAGTGTTCATGTGTGCAGGCACTATTTCAGAAATGATATCGCACTTGAATACAAATAGATCAACAGTATGAATGTTTATCTATGCAAGCTGTGTCCTTTAAAGTGGTGCTAGTTTCAGGAACAGGAGCAGCACAACCTCAATATTTTATGCATTGATTCTGGAGGAAGTCCTAGCATTGCTCACCTGTGCAGGAAGTCCAGCAGTGATGTTGGGGATCGCAGGGGGATTGGAAGGCACGGTGAATCGAGCTAAATTACCATCCTTCAGCAACAACCTCTGTGACTGAATGAGGAAGGTTTTTTTGGTTACATTTTTAACATACTATTGATCTCTAAATATATCTATTTATCTGAACCTGATTGTAGTAAAAGTGTTATATACAGTACTATAAATACAGTACTATCAAAACTAACAAGTCAAGGATAAATATGTTCAGCATAGTGAAAAGAAAACTGCACAAATTTATTTTGACATCGGCTATTCGGCTATAGATGGGGCACCTTAAAGATCAGAATAAAGCATTTCAGTCCTTCAAGTGTATATTTTTCTACTTCTCAGAACAGAGAGAAGTTGGATGTACTGTTTAAATTAATCCATAATGAAAAGTTTAAGAGAACCTTGTGTATGGTTAAATAGTTCACTGAGGATTCACTGTGGATTCATTATATGTTAAGGAGGATAAGAAAACCTGCTAAATGTACATATATATATATATAAAATGGCTTACCTCATGAGCCAGTGGTAGCGACCCATTATCTGAATGGAGGCTGTCATTTGGAGAGCTGCACCCTGATGCTGGATTGCTGCTGCCACTCTGGGAAGAGTCTGCACGACAGAATGGAAAGAAACCTATGAGGCCCACCAGTATCAGTTGCTTACGCCATAATGGAAAATTTATCAAGCTGTGCTGAAATTTGATGGCGTGCGCTTCTGGAAGGTTAAAAAGGCGAGATCAAAGAAACTTTAACAAGAAACAGCTAACAGAGCAGAAGAATGAAACTTTGACAGAGATCCAAGTGAATGTAAATAGTGTACCCAGAGTTTCGGGCCTGTGCTTGACTGCAGGAGGGGCACTGATCTTACGCTGCAGCGGGTTTGGCCTTGTGGTAATGAGTTTCTTTAACTTCCACTTCAGCGTGGGCTCAGACACTGCACACACACACACACACACACACATGTGAAGAAATGGGTACACGCAAACACACAAAAAAATTCCATAAGCTCTCATCAAGAGTAAAGAAAGGTACTTGTAGTTCTCAAACTCACATTAGTATATCATTGCTTTATGCATTGGCTACACCGGCAGGAAAGCACCTACTCAACAACGCTCACACTATAATGGCGTGCTCAATTTCTGTACCATAACCCCACAAAACAAATACCTCAGCCTTGGACAAGAGAATCAAAACGTCCATTGTATACATTGGTCAGTCTCCAATAAACCTGAATAAAGTAATCAACCAGTGGCTGACTCAAAGTGGATAAAAGAAAAATTTGTGTTGTCACAGAGCCAACAAAAGCACTGGAGGGTGTGTGTGTGTGTGCGCGCTGATGGTTCTAGGGTAACGCAAATAAATAATGGTACGTTTACTCAGAGAAATGTAGAGGAAGGCGTGACCGCTCTCGCTCTCATTCACACAGTGATGGAGAACTGCTCTGGACTCTCACGCGGTTCATTTTACACATACCTTACCAAGTTATATAACCACTCAGGTCTTTGTGTCTTACTGTATCTATTGTTTTTTTTTTGTTTGTTTTATTTATGGCTGTTCAACCTCTCTCTGGCCCTGCAGGGCTGATGTAAAAATGAGTTTCCTTCATCTCAATGCAAAGGCAACGCCTTCTCTCCCTCACTCTTTCCATTATTTGGACAGGTCAGTGACAATGAAGACAGGTTGTTTAGACATTAAGTGTTAGCATTGCAGGTGATTTCAGTCTAGCAGACTTAAAATTTAAAATCACATGACCTCTACAAATTTAACCTCAGGGTGGGAACCACAATCTCGGACACGGCTACAGCCGCAGGAGTCTCACCTGTTCTTCTCAAAGCGCGCTGGTCACAGGGTGTAGGCTGAGGCTTTGGGGACATATCAGGAACCCGGAGCCTTGTGACCAAAACAAAACAACAGACTGCGTCAATTTTAAGTAACCACAATAAAGTTTTTGCTGAGCTTGTGCTGTGTTTGCATTTGTTTTGTGTTTGTATCAATGAAAAATCACTGATGTCTCTCACCCGAATCCTGGGGCAGGACTGGTGTGGTTGGGAGTCACTCTATCATGGGTTGGCTGGCTCTTCATAATTATGTGTTCCCGAAGTTTCTGCTTTACCAGGGGACTGGCTATAGCACCTGTCAGGAAAAAAAAACATCATACACAGTCAAAGGGCAGGTAGATATATGTCTGAGAGCGTGGATGACAATAAGAAATAATAGTGATTTAGTATTTAAATAGTCTAATTACAACCGTTTTCTATTACAACTTCCCATAAAGCAGTCAAGAAAATTCAGAAGTAAGAGCCAAGATCCTCTTTGCACTCTTCATTTCCTCTACATTGTAAAAATAAAAACGCTTTCCTAAAACAAGCTTGTTTGTTTGACTTTGGTTTGATATGAGTGCAAATTTCCCTGGAATCTGAGAATACCTCACAGTACTGCTGGAAATCCCCATCTTTTTCAGTAAAACATACAGTGTGCTATGACTCAGATGAAGAGCACGTAAACCACCTTATGGTTGCTTAAAGAACTGATGAAAACACATGACAGTGTGGAGAAAACAGAAAACACAGGACTCACTCTGCTCGTTTTTACTCTTTTGAATCAGCTGATGTAGCTCTTCTCTTTTCTCCTCACTCATCTCTCTTTGCCTTTGTTCGATGTTATACTGACGGAAAAAACACAGAGAAATGCATTTTTAAAACCTACACAAGCAAAGGACAAAAGCTGCAACTGTCAGTCTCTGACAAGCACATAAATACACACATCTTGAATAAGATAGCTTACAAAAATAGAAAAAAAAAACCAGGATACTGAAGTGCTGCATCAGTCAGTTAATCTGTGACAAGTGTCAATAACAAATTAAATGCCGAGAAAATGGTCTGTTTATAGTAAGCTAAATCTGCTTCTTACTCATTTCTGAGGAGTCCTGCACAGTACCTGGTTAAAGGTCTGCGGTGAAAGCAGTTAGCTTTTTTCTGTGGCTGATGTAGCAGGCCGTCTTTCTACCTTATAGTCACATAAATAAATGCCAGATGTGGCAATTCTTGAAAAGGGGCAAAATTTCATGAGGGTATTTGGTCTCTGTTTTCATGCACTGAATTTTGAGGAAACAGAAACTTTCAATGTAAAGATTTAAACTGGCTGATTTAAGCCAATGCACTGATCAATCCATGCTACGTCCAATTCATGCTGAAGCTTCATTATGTCACCGTCCAGCTCAACTACGTGAGAACTGACCAGTGTTGGTCAAGTTACTTGAAAAAAGTAATCAGTTACTAATTACTGATTACTTCCCCCCAAAAGTAATCCCGTTACTTTACTGATTACTTATTTTCAAAAGTAATTAATTACTTAGTTACTTAGTTACTTTTTAAAAACACAATTTACAACCTGAATAGGTAATAAAGCGATAGATCTTTCAGCCCAATTCTACTTTTTCTGCATAATCCATCATACAAAATGTAATCAAATGGAAAAGTCTCTTTTTAAAACTTTAAATCTTTTAACTTTATGCATCAAGCAAAAATTTAATTATATGCAACATTCTCTGACTGGAAGAAATTTGTTTAACATTTAAACCTATTTTCTGCACATTCCAGCACATAAAATAAAATATTTTTTTGTATTTACACTCACTCTTTCAAATAGATGAAAGTAAAACACAGCAGAAAATAAATAAAATCAAAGACTAGCGGTCCTGTTGCTCTATTTTCACCTGTAAAGCAGGACTGGGGTAGGCGGAGGTTTACGCTGGTGCAGGTGTGCCGCGGCGGTCAGTGGAAGAATCCGCGAGTTTCTCTGTGAGTTTCACATATGTCGTAGCGCACTCGGCGCTTGCTTGGAAGTTTAGGTTTCTTCCCACGCACAACGGACACTAATGTTTTTGTCACTTTTTATGGAATCAAACTCAAAATAAGGTCAGTACTTCCACGCTTTAAACGCTGCACGCTCATATTCCCGCACTCCATATATTATCCATTGTTGATCTGCAGACAGCTGTTGTCACGAACGTCGCACTCGTTTACGTCACTGTCATGAGACATTTTCGAAAAAAATCACGGTTTTAGTAACGCAGTAACGCAGCGTTCCTACGGGAAAGTAACGGTAATCTAATTACCGTTTTTGCAATAGTAATCCCTTACATTACTCGTTACTTGAAAAAAGTAATCGGATTACAGTAACGCGTTACAAGTAACGCGTTACTGCCCATCTCTGGAACTGACATCTGAGTTTGACCTCACCTGCAAGTGCTGCTGGGAGAATTGGGCACAATGTTGAGGGGTGAGGGATCCCATGAAGAAAGGAGGGCGGGGGGCCAGCATGGCCGAATCTGGGCCTGGATGTAACAACCTGCGGGTCACACTTAGGTCCATGGGTAGATTCCCATTAACGGGCAAAGAAACCTGCTTACTGATGATCACATCCACTAAAGATGGAGAAAGAGAAGAGAGAGAGAAAATCATATTAGGTTGCTGACTTTGCAAATAGATACTGTGATGTAGGTAGCAGATGAAAAATCAGAAGGCTTCTCTTTAATATTTTTTGCTTCATCTACATCACTTCTTCTGAAGTTTGCCTGTCATAGAGAGATCATCACCACATTCAAGTTTTCCCGCTTCAAGTAAACTGCTCATTATCCAACACCAAAGCTTCTTCTGGCTGCTCCCTTCAGCACAAGGGGTTGCAATAGCGGATGGCTCTGCATTTGTGTCTCCTCCCGGTTTATACCGAGGTCATTTCACATGTTAGTCGAACGCACTCGGGCCATTCAGAAAGCACAAAAAGGAAAGATTCTTGTATATGCTGGGGTTGGAGATGCATAAAAGAAGTGAAAGAAACAGGGTGGGAAGTTGTATTTTAACGTTGTGCGGTTAAGGCGTTTGGATCAGGCACATGAATCTGTCGTCACCCTTTCAGGTTTTGCTAAAAGCGAAAGAAATAAAAGCCTAAATTTAGCACGAGCGAGACATCTGAATCGGGTCTCGGTGTCCTAATGAAAGACAGATGTCTTTTTAAAGGTGTGTGTATGCGGTGGGGGGCGGCACAAAGAGGTTTTGATCCATTTGTGCACTCTTAAGGCCACCGAAAACATAAATATCATGTCTTATTTTACTTTCACCACAAATCATTTAACCATAGCATGCATGGCCCAAAGTGGGCCTGATGGTATGACCTAGAAAAGATAAAACACACATGGAGGCTAATTATAGCTACAAGTGAGAAAGCACCAAGCTGAAGTTTGTCTCACATTTTGCGATTACAAACCAAAGCGTTCACAATGCATGGCCACAGGTAACTTGATACTGTTCTTACGTTTCAATACAAGTGACACGGGAAACCAATGAACATGACGAGGAATGTTTCGGTACTGAAACAAAAGCATAGAGAGATACAGTATGGAAGGAGACACCTTGCTCCCTCCAGGGTAAAGGGCAATAGGAGGGATGTATGAGGAGGAAATTTACTGAACCTGTATGTCTGAATGACTGTAACCTAAAATATTACACAACATTACTCAAATAGTCCTGTAAATGGGCATTTTTTTTCCTTCTTTCTTTACTAGTATATTGTGTTAAATTAGAGTAACTTTTGTGGAAAGCACAGTAGAGGGAGTAGCAAATTTCTCTCATGTCACAAAATCTGAGAAGATCTTCTTTCACTGCAGCTATTCAGTTGTTACAGAAGTTGTCAATTTAACAAATAGGATCACACAATGAAATCTACTACACTGATAACGCACCCTAAAAGATTCAGAAACACTGATTTCTCTGTCTTAACCTCCAGCGTGTGTTAAAATTAGGCTATTAGAATCAACAGCAGCTGCAGTTATTAGATCTAACTTGTGCAACAAAACCACCCCAAAACAAAACTACAGGCTACACAGTTCTTCTCAACTGGCCTCCATTCTCAGCCACAGCCCTACATCTGCAGACAGCCCAGACAATGTGGTTTGGCCGTCATTCCTCACAGCAATCCTGACTCAGAATAAAATAATCATGTGTGTGAAAAGTATTTTGAGTTGACAGAATTCCTCTGAAGAAAGAAACACTCCCACACTCTTATGACTGCAGGCTATGTGGCTCATTAACACATAAAGGAAAAACAAACAAAAAACAAATACAGGGTGGGAATTAATATTCAGTAAGTTCAATATAGTACTTTACAGTTTAAACCAAATGGTTTCAGTTCTGTTACCCTGCTTGATAGCAGAACACTGAGCTCACTATAACACTTTCTGTTCACAGGGACAGCCTTGGGTTTTCATATTTGTTGTATTGTAGAGAACACCACAAACACAGATGAGCTTTTGTGTCACGGCTAAAACCCACGACAGCAGTACGGATAAAGATGGGACAAAAAGGTCTCTAGGAAAAAAAAATGAAGCCTGCATTTTTACAGGCTTGTCGCCCGTGCCTTACTGGAATCCTACCTTGCAAGGTAACTCAAGGAATCTGTGACACATCAGACAAAACTTAATCTCTGACAGTCAGAAATATCTGGGTCTGCCTCCACTGTCACCTTTGCAATAGAACATTATGCAACACTGTTAAAATTCAAGGGGCTTATTTTCTTAAGCTTCTACTGTAATAATAAAGCAAAAGGTGCAACAGGAAGTACCAGTAGCTGCAGCACAGTATGTATTACAAGAAGAATGCCTGTGTGTTTTCAAAGGAAATCAGACAATCACTGGAGGAGCGGGCCGGTGGTGGTGGTGGTGGGGACTCAGACAAACTTGCACACACGTACACACACCCACGCTCACGCACGCGCACACACACACACACACCACACACACGATCATCAAACGAGTGAGCTCCCCTGAGAAAGAGGAAATGATCAGGAAGCCAATCTCTCTTCTAAACAGAAAACAAACACCTGTGGCACATTTTTCATTTCGCAACAACCATACATCTCTGGCTTCGACTCACTTTCAACATCACCCCAATGTTATTTATATTATATTTACAACATTTACAACTTAAAAAAGCCAAATTTCCAAACAAATTTGTTTTTTTTTTACTGACACTGAAGCTGTTCCTTTAGGCAGCATTACAGCGTGACTCATTATCTGACTTGACGAAAGAAAACAGCCCAGTAACCCCGCAATGTACATTTAAAGAGTTACCTAAACAGTTAAGGTTTCTTCTATGCTGACCCTGAAGGGTTCCAGCAGCTCGTGGTTGCTTTCTATCATATTACCAACAGAGCCTAAAAGAGGAGAAATAAACAGCACACACTTGTTTTGGCATGACAAAAGCAAGAATATTTCAACGGTAAAGGTGTTTTTAGCCATCGTCGTTTGTCGCAATGTTTTATTTCTCACCCTAAAACAATGCAAGAGCTGCATAATTACAAGACAAAAATCTGGAGCACTTTATAATAAAGAGAAGTGCATGCCGATAAGATCTGTGTGCGTGCTTCGCTGTCTCTCTTTTCAGCGTTGTGCTGCTAAAAATAGACAGGGGACAAACTTCTGGTTTCTGTAATAGCATATTCGTTTCACAACCACCATCCTCTTTCTGTGGGCCCTACTGCAGCAACATGCTGATGCACTGACACACACACGCGCACCTGCACACACGCATACACTTTACTGGAGCACACGCTCGCACACACACACACACACACACACACACACACAGGCACACACTCACAAAGAAACAGTGACTTCCTGTTTCTAAAGTTAGTCTTCACCATAACATCCTCTTGGTTCATTTAGGCAAGCAGAAGCTGCTATTTTGGTTGAATGGCTTCTTTGCAGCTCAAGAGAGCTACAGATATCGTTCAGTAGTATTTATATTCACGCTGTGGCTAAATTGTGCTTTGTTTATTGCTGGGTTAGCCTGAACTCCACAGTGGTATTGGATGGAGTTAAGCCTGGATGTCACACATCATGTTAAGTGCTAGTTACTGTTACTATATACATAAACACTAGCAGCAGGCGTGAGGTTTATGCTTGGTTAAAAGAGCAACAAAGCAGAAAGAGCAGAAGTTCAGAGGAAAAATACATCGAAAGGAATAAAATAAACACAAAAAAATGATATATGAATACACCGAAGCCTCAAATATGCCAGCCTGTGCACTCACAATAGAAAGAAAATGACATCTTCTCCACCAAGCGGGACACCTTTAGCAGCCCCCACTCCTGCCACCTATCCCTCCACCCTCCACTGCCTCCCTTCCCCTTCCTTACGTTCATAGGAATCCACAGCTGCTGCACACATTCTGTCCCTCCACTTCCGAGCAGCTGGAGTATCAATCTCCTTATGTGTTCATTGTGTGTGTGTGTGTTTGTCCATCCTATACACCCTAAGATATTAATAGCTTGCAGTTGTTTCTTTTGAGTGTACACAGCAGGTCTTTGTGTTTGCATAAGAAGTGTCTGCTTGTGTGACAGTTGAGGGTGCATACACGGCTAACAGTGCTTGTGTTGGTGTATTAAGTGTATTAATAGTGCCCATTTGTTTCTGCTGAAGGAACACTGTGGCTCTCTGAGCAAGTTTCAGCATATGTAACCGTGCCAGTTTATTTTTAGTGTCACCTGTCATTTAACACTTGTGTTATTGTGTGTAATCAAGCAAGTGCATATGATTGAGGACAGTGCCGGTTTCTCCACATATTAATAGCATCGCACCACTTGCTTTAATGAGTGTGTGTCATGTGTGTGTGAGAGAGGCTGTGTGTGCTTATATGTGTATTAATAGCATTCTCATCTGCCCACAAATGTTTCTGTATATCTGTGGCGTTCGTGCGTCTGGATCTCAGTTAGGCTGAAAAATGATTTGTCACATGTCTTGGGCAATATCAAGAATTTTCCCCTTAGAGATAGGCGAAATTGTGATCACAGTAGTAGCTGTGGACGTTGTCGCACGGCACATGAACTCAATGCTAAAGGCAGAACCCACAAATCTCTGTGGTTAGTTTTATTTTTGATTTTATTGTGAACGTTCGGACTAGAGATGATGATTTCTAAGTGGCACAATGCTGATGCTTCTTTTTGGCTACTGCTATTTTTCATCAGTTATCAATTATAAACCCACCACATGCAGTTTTCCCACTTGAACTCTATGATAACTGATAAAACTTTAAGTTCATGTAGGTGAGAAAAGTTTGGACGGCACAAATTTATAAACTCCAGAAAATGCATCCCTGCTGTCAGCAGCTTCAACCTAATTTGAATTATATCAGTCCTATTGATAGATTTAATGTGATTTCTGAGTAAATTTCCAAACATTATCAGCAGATTGAAAATATTGGTTCATTGTATGAACAGTTGGCAGCTTTTGCAAGACAAACATCTAAATATAAAATAAATAAATGTCTTATAGGACAGAAATATGTTCAGGTATCTCTTATTGTGATTTAAGTTCAATAATTGGTATTTATTAGTGAATAAAGTTTACTTGCAGTAAATAAATTTGCTGTTGTGTGTATTTCTAGATGAGTTGACCAATTGTTTGGTTTTTGGTTAGCTGTCATGTCAACATTAAGATTTCCAAGAAGCTACAGCAGTGAATTTAAATTAAATCCCAAAGATGAGGGTATTCAGTCCTACTATGATAGAAAATGATGAAAAATGTAGGAAACTGGAACCATACAACTATGCATTTAATAACTGAATCCAAGGAAAACATGTTGAAATCTCTGCAATGAATTTTCTGTATGTCTGTGGCATATGTTTCATTATGAGATGTGTGTAATTATTTAAACATGCCCACAAAACTGAGTTGGTGGAAACATCTGGAATCACGATGGGTCCAGTTAGTACAGCAGGAGTGACGATTAGCCATTCGGCATCATGGGTGGGATTGATGCCATTGTTGTGTGGTTGTCAGGCGTTGTCATGCTGTGCGGCTCGACACAGATATTTTAAACAGCCCGTGCTCACTTTTTAAGCACCCCTAAGGCATAGCTACTGATTGAGAAACAGAACAGGCTTAACTCCTTTTACTGTAATTTGGTTCGCTCTTTAAACCCCAGCAAACCCAGTATGAACAGCTCTTTAGAAAACCACAACATAAGTCATGCATACCTGCATTTAACTTCAACAGGACAATAGCACATGCAAATATGTGAGCGCGTCTTTCTGTCATGGCCATCAGTGCTGCTTTGGCGACTGTTCCTTCAACACTCCACCATAACATAAGACTTCTCTTAGTGATGATGTGTTGTTGAAGTGGGGTGGGAAAAGGTGAGGGGTCTGCAGTTCGCTGCACATGGGAGGATATAACTCCCATCGTGTGATTCTCCAACTCGACTTCTCACAGACAAACAGACAGACAATTGTTGAAATGGTTTCATTATTTTTCTTCCAAGGCTTCCAAGAGGTCATTGTTTTTTGGAAGAGGGGGAAAAAAAGAGTAAACTTTTGGCCAAGAGTGCATTCATATGATTGGGATGAGTCTGAAATTTGCCTGAGGACACACACAGGACACACACAAATGCGCGCATGCACGATGTACCTCTCACTCTTAGGACTAACAATGAGGCTTTAAAGCTGTGAAAGGTGTTGGCTATACATACCACAGCGGGACAGACTACACACACACATGTTTACATAACTCTGCCCTTAATCATGCAAATGAAGGTATGAACCACCGTTTGACCTGATGGGAGCACCGACTGACTTCCTTTACGTACTTCAAAAGAAAGTACTTCAATGACTGATCATCTGAGCATGGTCTGACTCAGATCAATAGTCTGCACACCCCATCTCCACCCACAGACATTCATCCTACTCTGTAATCCAGATATTACCAGATGTTATGTGATGGAATGTGGCCTTTACACGCCCACACATGCAGAAATATAGGCAAACATCTTTTTTTTTCCTGTAAAGGCCAACACCTGGCATAAGGCTGATTTGACTGAGAAAACAGGTTCTCATATTGACTTCCTACTCTAATTCACTCGTGTGTCTGTGGTACACTATGTATCGCTGACTGTTATTGCACACTAATAAGAAGACTATGTACACTGAAGGGCTTCTTTGTTTCAAATACACCCTGCAGTTAGTAAGAATAAGCTTACTGTCCTCTGGTACAATCTAGCTTTTTGCTGCTGCTTACGGTCTTTGATTGAACTTTGATTTCCCTATTACGCTTCATTTTATGCCCGTTCTTTCTCACAAACAAAAACACGAGTTCACATGATAAACAACAGAGTGATGGTCCTGTTACTGTTTGTTTTTTTGAGGAGCAGAGTGTATCAGTAGTCAGCTGAGCTGATCTTAAATCAGGAACAGGAAATGTGATCTGGGGCTCTGGCCAGCCCAGAACACTGTCCCTATTGTCAGTGCTCACACAGGGAAAACACTCGGGACTTTTAAAGGTTATCTGTCCTGGGAAAAGGTTAATATTCTCCTCCATAACTACCCTACAGGACAAAGAGACACCCAAAATGGATACTGGATGATGACCCTATCACTAAATATGTCTTTCTTGTGCCTCTTACTATAAATGTATAAGTTTATTTGCAATCAAGAGGGGTCAGAAAAAGGTTCTCTATCAGTGTTTGCTCAACCATTTTTAAACCACTGACGAAATATACTGGAAAGACGTGATTAATTCTGGTGGTGGAAGATCCCTAACTGGTCAGCTTAGTCATCAATGCAGTATGCAAAGCGAAAACAAAACATTTACATGGTCAGTTTATGATCTCAGCTTGATAAAATCAATATTACAGCTCCCATTTAGACCATAAATTATTTGCTGGTTGACAATGAAAATAAACTGGCGCCTAATGTGATAATCTATACAGTGCCTATGATTCACGAAAAGAAACCAAACAACTAGAAAACAACAGTTCCTTTGTCCTGTGTGATAGATCTCTATCGCATCATCTCAAAATGAATGAACTAATTAGGAATTCAAGAGAAAATGTATCCACATCTACTTTGATAATCAAACACATGATCTTGGGCTCTTCAAATCAGGCTTTCATTAACGCCAATGGCTCCTATTATATTGTATGTCCCACTGGTTTTGTGGGAATCAAGTCTATGATGATTAGCGTCCCCTACAAGATGAGCCAAACCAACTGGTTAATCGCTAGGAAAATGCTCTAAATAAATACAGTGATTTAGTATGTTTTAAACCACCATTTATTTCTATGACCCCCAATGCACAGTGAAACTAGGCTTCATGCTGCAAAACCAAACAACACAACACTGACTGATATCAGCCCCCACCACAGAGAAGCTACTTAGACCAAAGTGTCACTGTCAGTTCATGTTTGCTGTGTGAGAAAAAGCTAAAGTTAAGTTGACTGCGAAAGGCCTCGGTCTACCATAGGCAGACAGTAACACAATTTCTACATCAGCATTGTAAGTGTGAATCATCTTTTCTTTTTGTTCTCTCTGCCATAGAAGGCCTAGTCATAGTGACTAACCCATGTGCTGCCACAGCCTGTGGGCTAATGGGAATAGTTTAGGTAAGGTGATAAGCTAACAGCAAGGCCTGGTAAATACAATATGATCAAAGTCTTTATTCGGGGATACACTTTTGTAAACACAAAGGGACATAGATGCGAGCAGAGAAATCTAAAAGGCAACAGAAAGGGGCCGCGGGGTGTAGGTGGTGTCGATTCCTCTGGCACGGCCCACATTAAACTAATGTAACTGTATCCCTGCAACAGCACTAAAGGCTATGACCTCATCCCGTGGTGAGAGAGGGAGCAAACCTGGACACATGAGACCATTACACCAGCATGGCTGCTGTGGGTGTGTATATGTGGGTGTGCTTTCATTTTCCCTGGACTGAAGGGGCTTGGGTGGGATTGAACTATTTTCTTATTCCACGACTTCTCTCATATTAAAGCACATCAGCCCACACTCCATCACACAACCAAACATTTGTTTCCTAGTAGTGAATGAGCAGTGGAGTTTGTCAGCTATGGGCAGATATAGATCCAACAGGAAATTCTACACTACCACTCACAATGAGGCCTTAACGCCATAATTGCACACTTATTTGCCCCATTTAACGCCCTAAAATAGTCATGTTGTCTGTCAGATTAGATTACCGGGCCACCTTTTGTTACACATTCAGTTCTTTGTTAAATACTTCCATAGCAGGGTCATGACCTCAACACATAGACACTCACTTTATTTAAAATAATAATAACAGTAATTTAAGCAGTTTTTAAACATTTCTACACCAGCGTTTTTTTGTTTAAAGTGTATAACCATCACGGTCATGTTAGGATTTACACCTGCAGATTTTGGACTGAAGTCAAAAGATGGCACTGATACGGCAGTGCTTTTTGTTGTAGTTTTTTTTTTTTTTTTTTCTAACAGAGGAGCTGAAATTGAATTCACATTTTTACAATAAAACAGTGTGGACACAGTAAGTAGATCGGCTGACGTGCACAAGAAAGTAATAAAGTGACAGTGGAGACATTTTCAAGTTATCTTTTAGAACATTTACCACGTTTTCTGGCTACTTTTGCAGAACACTTTAAGAAAGTAAACACCGCCTACCTTTTGGAGGTGAAGTTCAAAAGCGACGTATTTGAAACTTTCAAAGCCACCGGTGGGAGTAAAAATCCCGTTACGAGGCAGCTACATCAAGTCGGGCGAACGTAAGCACAGTCCAACAGCCTATCCTCGTCATCTTCGCCGGGGTTTTTCCTCCGTTATTGTGACAGTTATCTGACTGCGCGAGGTAAAAATATCAAAAGCGACGGTTCCAGTCGTGAGCGCGCGACGCTGTCTGAGCCGTACGTGCGTACGTACAGTAAAACATCACCTCCGCGCTCCGAAATGTCTCGGTAATCAACTTATGTAAGAGAAAGCGAGTGTGCACTCACTGCTTTCTATTTATCTGTCTCCTCCTCGCCGAGTTCGTCTGTCGGTGTTGAAACTGCTGATAAAACCAGCTGGAAGTCTCACTTTCATCCGCGTGTGTGCTGCTGGTGTGCGGGCTCCATCTGCTGAACTCCGCGGGGTAAGGGAGATGCGGATGTGTGTGTGTCTCTGTGTGTGTCTGTGCAGCGCACCTTCTGCTCTACATCTGGCATAAGCGTGAAAAAAATGTAGCAATATATCCACAGACCGTTTCAACATAGATTTATAATCAGTTTTAATCCTGTATTTGTTCCTGTATTTTATGCTATATTGCAAACTGTTGTGCTACAAGTAAGAAACACTCACTGTGTACACGTTGCTAGTACTGAGTTGGACCCCGTTTTACCTTCAGGACTGCCTTAATTCTCCTTGGTACACATTCAGCAAGGTTTTGGAAACTTTCCTTGGTCCGTATTGACGTGACAGTTGCTGCAGATTTGTGAGCTGCTCAAACGTGATGCAATCTCCACATCCCAAAGGTGCTCTGTTGGATTAAGGTCTGCTGAGTGTGGAGGACAGTGAACTCATTGCCATATCCAAGAAACCAGTTTGAGATGATTTGAAGTTTGTGACATGGGGCAGGAAGCAGCCATCAGAAGATGGCTACACTGCTGTCATATAGGGACTGACCTGGTCAGCAGCAATACTCTGATAGGCTGTTGCCAGTTGCCAAGATAATATCCTCTACATCATTATGCCACCAACAGCAGCCTCAGCCATTAATACATGGCATGATGGATCGATGCGTTCATGCTGTTTACAACAAATTCTGACCCTACCATCAGATTAACACAACAGAAATCGAAAGTCACTATATTTTTCTAGTATTCTATTTTTGTTCTATTTTAGTGAGCCCATTTGAAGTGTAAACACAGTTTCCTGTTCTTAGCTGTCAGGCGTGGCACCCTGTGTGGTCTTCTGCTTCTGGTTATTTCAGTTACAGTGTGGTACTTTTCCTTTGACTTCTGACATCATCAAGGCATTTTCAGTCAAAGACTAACTGGATCGTTTTTCTCTATTTTTTATTTTTGTTGATTATTCCCTGTAAACCGTAGAGATGGTGTGGAATAGATCAGCAGTTTCTGAAATACTCAGAAAAGCTTGTCTGGCACCAGCAAGACACTTCACGTTCAAATGGCCTATTAGATATTTGTGGTAATGAGCATTAAAACATGTGTACCTAATAAAGCAGTCAATGAGTGTATCTACTGTATACTGAGTGAAGGCTAGTTAAGCCAAAGTAGATGATCGTGTTCTGTGACTGTGTGGAAGAGTTGATCTCCATTCTGTTGTAGGCTAATGAGACTTCACCACATTCAATGAATTAGATCATCTGCTCCATAAATCTAAAGCAATAAACAGACAATCAAATGAAGAAAACATTTTCTAAATGTCAGAGTGACATAAACATTTTATGTTAAGCATATTAGTTGTTAAACCTAACAGTGATAACATGTCATGGCAGGAAAAGCAAAGGAATTACTTACATTTCCGTGTGCCCTTGCAAGACACGAGAGTCTGACAGCGTGAACACTGCAGTGACTGATTTTAATAATGACACTCGTGCTTTTCTTACCGTGACATGTCATCAGTCAAAAAGACTTGTAGCTACAGTCATCAGGCTAAAAATGGAAGAAAAAAAAACACGCAGGCATCGTTACTAAGTTCCACTTCCAAAAACAGAAGAATGCAGGTATCGCAGTAGGTAACAGTTGACTGAAATACAATAGGATGAGTCACCACTGGTGACATAACAAAAGCCACGCTACACATCCCCACAGCAACAGCAGAATTTAACAATGAGTAAAGTGAAACCACCGTAACGTTGATTAACACGACCCCTAACGACTTTCACAATACATCTGTAAAGATATAAATTACTTTCTGTGTTTGATGTGCAGTTATGTAGACACAGCAGTTGCTGATTTGCTGCAGGACGACAATGCAGATGAAATGTTGTTTTTGCCTTATTAATGATCATACTGTGCAAATAGTTAAACACTTATTTTGAATGTGTCAGTTTTATAGCAAATGCATCGTGCACATCTGGAGCAGTTTTATGTTATCTCACATGTAAATCTGACCATAGAAATGACCTGAAGCCATGAAAGTCTGTGTTTAACTATTCTGCTAATTTTACTTTTTAATTTGTCATCTGACCACTATGTGAACCTCACTGGACAGTAGATATATCACATTGTCCGTGATAATATCGGTATAATATAAAAGTAATAGATTGTGATATCGTTGCTACAGCAACACCGTGCGTTTGTGTTCCACGGTCCTCACAACAATGGGACAAGCCCAGGTATCTCTGACAGCAAGAGCCAAGCCTCCGATGACGATTTAGTACCTAAAAAAGGAGCTACTTGAACAATGCACAGAAAATTAGCAGAAAATTACTCCTGCTAAAGGTGCAATCAGCAAACTTGTTTCACCACTTAAACAAACACACACACCAAGCTGTGAAGCTGTGCAAAAGTCAGTACCATATGTCACCCCTCAGATGTTTTTATTTTGTTTCCAAGGAGCCAGAATTTTATTTAATTTTTTAAAGTGAGTCTTGAGCAATAGTTCTCCAGGCTTTCCAAGGTCTTTCAGAATTTTTCTTTGGACATTGGCTGATTTTTCCACTCATTTTCAATCCAGTCCTGATCATTTTCAGGTGAATGTTTGTTTTGTGTTTTTTTTTCTTAAGCCACGTATCACTGACCCATTCAAGCATAAAAAGGTACCTTTCACAAGAGATGAACCAGTGTTGTTTCTACGCATTGCAGACAACTTATCAAAAAAACGGTTTTAAATTGTGTCTTTAGGCACTTTGTTACTAGCAGCCTGTTGGAAAAATATACAATCTGTACCCATTTTTTTAGCTGAATCGATGAAAAATGCCAAAGAGAACAGTTTAACAGGTATAAAATAATAATTTTGCACCAACAAAGTGATTGCCAAAGAACTATTAGCTGAAAACCCATCTCAGCATGTTGTGCAGTGTGTCCTTAAAGTGAAGGTAAAACAAAAAGAGTTAAAAAAAAATCCAGCAAAGACCTGAGATATGCATCTGGACCTTCACTTGATGCACTTGCTGTTCATTGAAGTCTTACCAGAAGCTTTCAATAAGTTTCTTATAGGTAAGAAACAGGGAGTGAAGGCTGAGGTATGCTAAATTACAAGAGAACAGGGCTGAAAATCAGTGGCAACAGGCCTAACGGAACGAAAGGCAGCAATCATCCAAATAAGAGCTTTGAATGTCCTTGAAGGAGCCTGGAAAACTATTCCTGAAGAGTACTTAAAGAAATTATAAGAAGTCTTGTGTAAGAGAGTGGAGACAGTGTGGAAGAATAACGGTGGCCTATTGAAATACCGACTTTCAAGCTCATTAGAATTGTACAAAATCTGTGTTTGCCTTTTTGCTGTATTTACATGTATGATTGCTCATGCTTCAATGAATCACTGCACTTATCTCCAATGTTCCTTTCAGCATATAAAGAAATGAGGGATGACTCAAGACTTTTGCCTAGTACTATACTAGCAGCTGCTGATATGTGACCCAAAAGTACGCAAATGACTCAGCCACGCATCGCTAACTGCACTCGATAGTTGCACTCCATGACCTGACGAGCAAATCGTGGATGGAAATTAGGCTCCTTAAGCGTTATAAAGTTAAGTATCTTTAGTGATTAAACTAAAAAGTCATGTTCTTGCTTTCCTTAAAATTTCCAGGGAAATTCTCAGTAGATTCCCACTTTGATAGTTTATTTATTTACATACACTCATAAATGCTGCTGTCCCCGAGCTGTAAGCATCAATAAAACATTGTTCAGGAAGTTTTTTCTCTATATCATAAAAAATATTATCGAGAATTTTCTTGAAATATCTGCAGCTATGTCTCTATCTCTCCTCTCCTGGACACCAATATGCTATTTTTATTGCTAAAAATACTCACACGTTCTTTTGCATCCATGCTCATCCAGATTAAGTCAGCATAACTGGAAAGCCTAACATAAACTAATCACAGAGAGAACAACTGATAACTGTCAGTGAACTAGGTCAGTTCTATTTTTTTTTTCATTTCATGTGACTCAAACTGGTCCTATGATGGAGTCAGTAGATTTTGTGGTTGTTAAATTATGTACCTAAAGGGAAAATTGTGGCCTGAGAATTAAAAAAAACTCCTATCAACAGCACTTTGTGCTTTTCCTTGTACTCTTGGCAGGTTTTACCAGTCCATCCCAGAGTCACGGGGCTGACTGTGGCCTGAATCATTTGAGATACGTTCAAGCAAATTGAATTTGATTCGAGTTTGAACAGCACATGCTTCAGACAGAGCTTCGCCTATTTACAGATATAGAGGTCAATTGGAAACGGTTGCTACTAAAATTACATTTGCCAAAAAATTAGCTTATTTTGGATTTATTAAATCATTCCATGAGCTGTTATTAAAACATCATTATTCATATTAAGGAGGGCAAAAACAGGCTTCTTTCAGCTGGCAGTGATCACTGTCAGCTGGAATTTGCAGCCTGATAAGGTTGGTAATAATGTTTTTTTTTTAATATATTTATGTTAACACATTGTCTTCAGATGTCAGTAGAGCCCTTCTTACTTTTCACCCTCACAGCATCACTTTATTGCCTTTGCAGTCAATGAGCACTCTGTCTGCTGGTAGCACTGAGTATTTAGATTTCACCATGCAAACCTTTTGGATTCTGGACAGTGGGGTCTGATTAGACCCTCCAGTAAAAATATCCTCACCTTGGCATAAAGTAATAATGTCAGCGAGGTATCGGGGCTCAATTTCCCCCCAAATTCCCAAAAGGATATTAAAACGGAAAACACTGGTAGGGAACGATAGAGTGAAATGGCACACGGGATACATGGGAAGGACTTCAAGGTGGAGGTTTGTGGCCGGTGGGGCTCGCTCCTCATTCAGTCACAGGAAGCCGGTAGGAATGAGAGGAATGCAGTCAGGCAATACGGTGATGGAGGGAGCAGCAGTTGCAGGGCATTTTGCCAGAAAGAACGGAAAAAGGAAAAGATAGGAAGAGTGAAAAGTGATTAAAGAGTGAAAAAAAAAAGAGGCAGGTCTCATTTACCAAAAACAGACGCCCAGTGGCAGTTTGTTGTTGCTCACTGTGCAAGTGTAATTTCTTTGTCTGATACTGACCACTGGATGCGGATAATGTGCATGATATTGGAGGGGTCAGGCACGGAAATACCTCAGTACATTATTGGGATTGGGATTGGAATGTGTGGAGTTATCAGTCGGACAGATTTCCTGAAAATGGGTGGAAGCAGAGGATCCATAAACAACAATCAGTTGTTGTTTTTTTGTCATCCTACCTTAGAGACACATCTGTGCAGACAGAAACGTGCTTCGACATGAAGGGAAACATGCACGCAGATGGCGCTATGTACAGTCTGTTTTACTTATCCAGTTTTCGCTTTCATTCTGATATGTTTATTTTGAAAAGTTTGCTGCTTTTTTTCTCACTACTGTGCCAGTTATTCCCGTTTTCCCACAAAAAGACTTTAGCAGACGCAGTAAACTGACAGAAAGCGTGCATGAGGGGATGGTAAACAGGACGCGCTCAAACAGCACAGGATTGAATATTTGCTGTGTGCCACCTGAAATGAGGTGCTCACTTCTAACCTCTGCAGTCTTTAGGCTCATTGTTTTGGTTGTGCACCACTTTCCTGTTTAGGTTAATGCTAACTCTCATTAGCCTCTTTTTCACGTGCAGCTGTATTTTATCATAAAAGCTAACATGATCTACTGTTAAGTACAAATGCAGGAGCATCAGACAGATAAAAGTTAGCCAGTGAAGATGCTTCGACATTTTACAAGGAAGCAGCGGTGTCAAACATAAAGCCGGGGGCCAGAATCGGACTGGCAAAGACTCCAGGGTGGCCCACTGGAAAATAGATAGATAAACAATTAAATGACAGAAAACCTATTTTTTCACTATCTGCTACAGAAATTTGATCCTTTTTCAAAGTTAAAATTCTGTAATTTAGAAAAAGTTTTGTTTAATAAGTACAGTCTGCGAAATGAGCTACCAGAACTTTTTAATTTTACACATTTATGTCTCATAGTTTAAGCCCCAAAATTTGACATACTGTCCAAATTGTACTTATTTTTCCTGTCTTAAGAAATCTGATAGACTAAATGTTTAGTTCAACTTCTTTACACTGACAGGAGTTTCACTGGTCTGGCCCACTTAAAATCAAAGTGGACTGTTTGTGGCCCACAGTGTAAAATGAGTGATATATTAGTGTTGTGTTTATAGCTTGCTTTGTTTCCTCAAAGTGGCAAAAAAGAACAATTTAACATAATTAATGGTTCTTTAAGCTGTTAATGTGGTATGCAAAAGCGATTTAAATGAAAGCCAATAAAAATGGAAAAGACAAAAATTGTGTATTCGATGTTAAATTGTGGTTTTCTAACTTGTGTAATAAAACCATAGCATGTGTTCAGGTGGGCCTCGCTAAGCTTGAGCTAGCAGCTGTGTGGTAACTTTGAACCAAGGGAGGCTGCTGGAGGCCGCTCGCAGCGGCGGGTGCAGCCTCTAAAGCCTTTCCATTCCTGACAGCAAAGCGTAGGAAAGCCACAGAGGGGAGCGACGGCGCTCATCGCTCGCCTGGTTTCTTGGGAAACTGTCTGTGACACTGGAAAGTGTCGCTTTGTGACGCCTTCACACTCCTCTGTGAGCGCGTGTGAAAAACATTTCAAAGTTTGGAGCAGTGTATAAACCTCTGACAATGTGTTCAATGTGGCTTTTAACGCGTTTTGCATATCAGACTGCATAAACCCGCGAGGTGGTGATTTCACCGAAGCTTCTGTAAACTTTGCTCTTCTTGAAATAAAGGTCTTAAGATGTGGAACTGTGCTTGCAGCGGGCACAGTGCATTTGTGAAAATCCTCCTGCTTATAACCCATGCTGTTGCCTACATAAAAAATTAAACAGAGAGGAAAGCAAAACCCTTAAGATATATAATCTTTCCTGCTATGAGAGCTTTTTGGATCTGGTCATGTAATTTTTGAAGCTCTAATGAAACTACTTCCTCCAGTTCAGCTCAACGCCGCCACAGATCAGGCTCTTGCAGTAAAAGTACACTTCCACAAGATGGTAGTATTCATATTAATGACTGGGTCACTTTTTTTTATTAATCAAAACAAACAACAGCCTGAGAAGATGGAACTGAGCTTACAAAAGGACACTCGCTAGAGGCTCTCTACACGTCCTTCCTCATTGCTTTTTAGTGCTCACTTGACTCCAGTTTCCTCTCCTGTCATGAAGAACCCTCTTTAGACCAGAGCCGGCCTGATGAAAGCCGCTCTGATTTGCTGCGCTTCTGGCCTGCCGCGAAGCCAAGTTACGGTACTCTCAATCAGCAGCTTGGAAAATGTAATGGGCTGGTGCAAAACCGCAGATTATTTAGGTGCTCGAAAACAAATGATGTGTTTAAGGTTTGATCAGAAAACAATAATTATTGGTGGAGATTTCCAAAAATAAATAATGACCTCAGGTGAAACCTTTAGAGAAAGCCACAGCAGACCGCAAGACTAATGTTGCAGATGTCAAAATGAAACATTTTTAGCAGTCCTTCCTATGGCCTCAGACACAAAGTCTGAAACTGAGAGGGAGAGTGACGTCCCAGAAGGCCACTTTTAGAAAACCGTGGCCTCTTAACTTGTTGCCCCCCCCCCCGACCTTTACAAACCAAACAAACCAGAACTCTGATGATTTATCACAGCACCAGAAACACAAACTACCAAGTTCATCTACTTGTTTGCCTACTCAAATTTGATTTCACATTTTGCACTTTGTTCTTCTCCAATCAAATCAAATAGGTTGTCGCGTTCCAATATACTTCCAAAATGGCCACAAATATCCATTATTATTAATTAATCGTTTTGTCCATGAACTTCTACATGTTGCTATAAATCCTCAATATACAATTTTTAAATTTCTCTTTTAATTCAGCCAAACATATCCCCCATAACTTTAAAGACAGCAGAGCAATTAAAGTCTGATTTACAGTCCTGCAAACCACGTAGCCGAGTCTCTAAGTGTGTAGCAGCGCACGGGAGTAAAAATAGAGCCAAAGTTTAGTGTTTTGAGCGAGAGAGGAGCCAAAGGCCGAAGCCAGCGTTTCATCTTATGCAGGAAGATTTACTGTATGTAGAGTCACAGTGCACGAAAACAAGGAAGAGGTGGTGAAAAGCTAAACCTGCTGTACAGTGCGCCCCCCTAACTTTACCTGCGTTCTACAAATGAGGCTTGGCAAGAACAAGACAGGCAAACATCCCCCCCCCAAAAAAGCGTTCCATGTTAAAGCAAGATTTGTCATGTCAACATATTTTCAGTGTTCCTTTACTCGTGATATCCTTGGTTGCTGTGCCACCAGTCAACTCTCACTGTCAAACAAATCTCTTTCCAGCTTTTCGCTGTCTCTTCTCCCCCTCCGTCTCTATCGCTCTGTCTCCTCCAGCAGTTCATCGCAGCGAGGGACTGTTGTTTTCTGTCTACTCGTTTTAGGCGCTCTTATACTTTTCGTGGACACACTAAGTCTCCTGGGTGCCTGGTTCTGTTTCCAATTTTCTCCCCTTCCCAATCCCGAGAAACAGCACGTCCAAAACCAAACAAATAAAGCCAGAAAAAAACAAAACAAATGGAGTAAGAAATCATTTATCTTTGTTACCCAACCGCAGTGTCCTTCCAGGGCATTTGATAAATATGCATGATCCTAAAGTGTTTGCATACATTACAGTGTGTGTAATAAATTAAGAACAAACCCAATCTTCTCAAAACTCACAGCCAAACCAAAACTCTTAGCACTTAAAACCACTGTCCAACAACTGGACCAAGAAAACATGTCCACATCTGCAAGTATAGCTAAAACTCCACTCCTAAACTCATGAAAGGCTGACATACTTTCCTGGTGATACATTTACATTCACTCCCTGAAGAAGACTCTTTTTTTTTTAACACAGCTGTTAATTATTCCTTCACAGATAGATAGAAAATAGAAAATGTGCAAAATCTCACCGGCTTTCTGCGCTGACATTCAGCGAGTGGTCCTTCTGTGCTCCCACAGCAAGTCCAGTCAGTCACAGGAGGCAGTGGTGGGACGGAGCGGAAAGCTCAGGGAGAAGATAGCTCCTGCTCTGACAGGGGAGTGGTGGTGCTGCAGCGCCAGAGCCCAACCGTGCGCTCACAAAGCAAGTCACAGTCAACTGCTTGACACAACCAGCTCCCTCTGACTTTTCTGTCTCGCACTTCCTCTCATGTGAGCTGAACTATCTCGCTGTAGTTTTTTTTTCTCTTTCTCTCTCTCTCTCTAAGTCGCTACCCTTAATTCTCTGTTTCAGAGAAGACACAGTTGCTCTGCCCTACCACACACACACACACACACACACACAGTAACTTATTTGGCAGGGCTCCCCTTGCACCAGAAGCTCCAGAGAGGAGGGAGGGGATGGGGTTTGTGGACATTGTGTGTGTGTGTGTGTGTGCATGCGTGCAGACAAAAAGAAAGAGAGAGCGACAGATTGTGTAGTCACTTGCGTCTGACAGACAATAGCAGGAAGTGTTGCTTTTGGATGCACAAAGTACACAAGAATGAAATAAGAAAACTGCAACAAGCGTGAAACTTTAATGATTTTTTCTCTTAAACGTTACAGTGGTGCTTAACTCCCGAAGTGAAGCAAACACCGAAGCAACAACAGCACGATTATCACTTGGAGCGTCTCAGAGTTTCTTGTATTCGATGGCATAGCACAATTTACACTAGTTTTGACGTTTTTTTTTTTTTAAGATTGTAAATGATTTCAGGTCATCCACAAAACTTTGGTGCCTCAGAGTGGATCTTGTTAGAAAACAACACGTTTTTACCAGTTCCTCAAAGGGATCAGTTGACTTGGGATGCTTATCAAAGGCACATGACTTTTGTATTTGAGGTTTTTCTTTTTTTCTAATGCAGTGACCCAGTCAAGCTCCTACTTCAGCGCTAAAACACAAGTGGAGCATTCAGTGTGATTACTTACGTAAGGCAACACATTTCAAACCGGCAATTGCATTTCAGTCAGAGTAAAATTATCAAGGGGAGAAAAAAAGCACCACGAGGTCTGTGTATGTGGAGAACAGTTTGAGTGTTTTTAACTTGTCAGTGTGTTCTTAATGACACAAATATACTCACGAGCTCGCTTAAAACATTTAATGCGTTCACATTCATTTAAGTAACTGAATCCGTGTAATACAGGCTGGAAGTACATATGATATAAATTTATATGGGCGCTGTGATTTGAGTAAATATGCATTTCCCCGGAAATACAAGCGGAAAAGACACGTTAGTGAATGTGGTTTTGTCTGATTTGTCATCGCTGAGATCTGTCAGGAACACTTGATTCATTCATATAGCACTGCAACGTCAGAGAGCGTAAAAAAGCCAAACCTACAGTATGTTTCATAGCCACACGTGCAACAAAGGCCATGGATGAGTGCATGCATTTGGCATATTCATAGCTTGAGCCTATAATTCCCATGTAGTCTTGTTTTAAATAATGTGGATACACAGGATTCTCCAACACGTATAACCACAAAAACCTTGTGAAACATAAAACTGCTCCCCTGTGAAATGTAAAGCTTTTCCAAAGATTCTAGTTTTATTTTGGATGCTTACATTATTTTACATTGCACACAGAAATTAAATTATTTCACAAAAACCAACAACTACCTGAGTCAAAATTATTAGCCCCCCCAATGCTAATAGTCAATTGCGTAGCCTTTTTGTTGGATAACAGCCTACAGTCGTTTATCCTAGTTTTCACTATTCCCGCACACGACTCCTGACTAAGCCAGGTCCATCCATCTTTGGCGAATCTCTCCAGCTCCTCCAGCTTTGTTGGTCTTCAGGCCTGGAGCTTGGTCTTCAGTTCACCCTATAGATTTTCAATGGGATTAAAGACAGGGCTTTGTGCAGGCCAGTCAGTATTGTTCTTCACCAGGAACGACGATCGTTTTGGGTTGTTGTCGTGATAGAAGGCAAAACGGTGACCCAGACCCAGTTTTGGTGGTGACTGCTTGAGGTTTCCTTTAAAAATCTTCACATAACCTTCTGTCTTCATAATTCCTTCCATCTTGACAAGATTCCCAGTTCGAGACGCACTGAAGCATAACACTCCCACCACTGCGTTTCACTGTGGGGACAGTGTTCTTTGGGTTGTACGCCGCTCCCTTCTTTCTCCAAACATAAGAATCAGAGTCAGAATCAGAGAAACTTTAGGAATCCCAGAAGGATAAATCAGTCGTATAAAGTCGTATCATGTATAGAAATAGAGACATAAGTACATAAGTAGAAACACCAAACACTTTCTGGGATATTACAGGTATTACAAGTGCACATGTGTACAAGTATACGTTGTGGCGTACAAAAAGTGATAGAGTGCAGTGAGGTATGTTTAGTGAAGAAGCGTCTCCGTGGCCAAAGAGCTCTAGTTCCAACTCCTCTGACCAAAAGATGCACTTCCAGTATGCATAATCTTTCTCTGGGTTGTCCTTGGCAGACTTGAGTCTGGTTTTAAGGTGGGTCCTCTGCAGTTGTTCTGGGGTCTGTAGATACATCTCTCACATCTCTCACTAGTTTTTTTTCCCAAAGTCTTTTAAATGTTTTGCTTCTTACTTCTACCAGTCTTGTTCTGTACTGTGTGGCTCTATTACTTTCTTGATGAGTTTTCACTTGAGTTGACACTTGGAAACACTGTTATAACTTTATATGTCCATCTCTTGCTTTGTGAACCTCAACAACCTTTTTTTTATCAAGTCTAAATGAATTTTTTGGCACGATGCTTTCTGCGTGACTGCTAAACTCTTGCTGAAGTTTTTATACAGTGTGTAAATTGCAATATAACCCTCAGGTTTAACTTGATTTCACAAGCTTTGAGCATTACAAAGTTAAAGCATGTCATTGCACCGCGGTGGTTTGTGCTGTGGCTCAATAAAAAGGTCTGCATTTTAGGTGGCTAATTATATTGACCCTGGAAATTTGGGGGGGGTTTTAATGAAAGAAATTCTGCAATTGTGTGCAAATAGAAATAATTTATGTTTTCTAAAGAAAACAAGGACATTTAAAAATGCTGCATTGAAAATCCCTTGCTCTGTTAAAAAATGTACACAAAACCTTTCAATTACATAGGAGGCCTAATAATTTTCTCTTAATTTTGAACTGTGGCCAGTTTCATGATCCCATTACATTTTTATTGAAATGTGAAAGTGAGTCTGCTACAAATGTATAGTTTCACACACTATCTAGCCTTCCACAAACCTTAACTATGCCACAGACAGTAGCAGACAGTGCACTGGAACTAAGCCAACTCACATTAACCTGTGTTGATTTTAGGCGGTGCACACTCTGTGATTTCTTCTGTCTGAGGGGGAGAAATGCAGTTAAAAGGTCAACAAGTCTTCTGACCTGAACTGTTGTGTGGTCTGGCTCGCTCCGGTTTGCCGCTAGCAGCTATGGATTAGCTTACTGGTTCAAATGTAACTTTATCCTTTGGGAAAACACACTGACCAAAGGAAACTCATGTTTGGGGGTTATGACCTTCTGTCCTCGTGTCAAGTGAGAGACATTCTGAGGCTGGCTTTCCCTCTGGTTTCAGTTTCTCCTCAAACAAACGTTATGAAGAGAATGCGATGTGCAAACTTTAAATCTATGCAAAAAAGCAAACAGAAAAGAAAAAGGCAACAAATTTGGGGTTGTGCATGCTTTTTTTGTAAGAAAAACTACAGTGGATGAATACTTTTGTCTATTCCAACATTTTAAGACCTTTTAAGTTTACCAGAACTTTCATTTCCATTAGAGCGGTGCACTGCTTATGTGTTCATATGTGCAGTGCAGAAACACGACCCTCTAAGATGGAAGTTGGGCACTTGTGGTTGAGTTGATACAAATAGCGGACCAGTTCCTTTTGGATTACAGAAAAGGAAAAGGAGAAAAAATAGACGTCAAGGCTGATAAGAAGCAGGTTGGGAGTCCTTGAGTAATACAATGGGATCTTCAATATCTGGAAACATGAGGTCCACGCGGGCTGTTAAAAGTCCCTGAAGATCAGTGTGTGGAGGAGCAGAAGGAAAGGGAGGGGGGCGACTTTATCTGCCAGTGCAGTTGAGGCAGATCACATAAGAGGAAAATACTGGATCCATCTTATCACCCTGTGACTGGCCTGCGCTTTTCCACGTTATCCGTTTTAACTCTGTCTACATTATGACTGCACCACATGGCATTTTCAGCAGGGTTTCAAAACGCCTTCACTCGCCTCAGAAAGTTTATCCTTTATCAAAGAAAACATAAACATTGTTGACACAACCATTTCCCCCCATTGATGTTAAATAGCGTTTGCCTAAAAGCTGACAATATTTAATAATTTAACGATCTGACTAAACATCGGGGACTATATTCATCTTTGGATTAAGACACATTGGATAATCTGAGTAGTTATGGCAGCAAAGATATTTTATGTAGTGTTTGTATAACTTATTCTATTCGCTTCAGTTTTATTTAGTTTTCACCAAATCACAACAACAGTCAACTCAGGGCACTTCATATTTTATGGTTAGGACGCTACTGTAATAGAGAGAACGAGACGACCCCCTGTGAACAAGCACTTGGCGACAGTGGGAAGGATAAACTCCCTTTTCACAGGAAGGAGCATCCGGCAGAACCAGGCTCAGGGAGGGGCGTTCATTTTCTGTTTGCCTTTCAGTCGACTGCATAGGCTGAGCAAGGCTGTTTAGGACTTGCAAACTAAAACGCATGATAACCTCAGATTTCACAATAAGAGTGTGGAAAAAGTTAAGAGACCTGATCAGATGATCTGGCCCCGAGCAGTTATAAGGTCTCAGCAAGTCTGCTGTATACACAGGAGGCTGGGTATGTAGGGCTTTATATATTAATAAAATTAATTCTGAATTTCACTGGAAGCCAGTGAAGCACAGCAAGAATATGGATCTAAGGAGCTTGGAAAGAATAGGGACGATAGAGATGATGTGGTAGCGTTAGCTAGTTTCTTCCAACTGAAAACAAGCTAGAGAGGACTTAGAGATGCGTGTGAGTGAATATGTTAGTCATCATTCAGAGGATACAATGTAAGCATGTAGTTTAACAAGTTTCAGTTCAATTCAGTTCAGCTAAGTTCCATCTGATTTGCTGTGTGTAGTACAACAACAAAAGTAATCTCTGGGATTTTTCTATGATTTTGTCAAGACAGATTTTACAGAAACATAACTATTCGACCAAGTACTTGGTGACATTGTTCCTGCATTCGATTTGTTTAGTACCAACTTAAGTACCGACTAAATGGGGAGTTGGGAGGATTATATTAAAGATTTGACGCTGATGTTGCTGTCTAAACTGTAAAGGTCCGTGTAAAGGTTGTGATGAACTTTTAAAGAAGTAGCTTCTCCAACTTTGTCAGATGTTTTCTCGAACTACAGAAGGCCCCAACTGAATTGTGGCACTGAATGTTCATAACATTTTTTGAACACTCAGTTTAAGCACTGGAGACAATACTCACGATAAGTGTTGGCTCTTCCTACGGTGGAAGAGAGCCAGTGTGCATCTTAAATATGCACATTGGACTAGAGAGAGCAATCATAACGTAGCAGCAGCTGGAACTGGTGCAACACATTACAAAGGAAAAGCTGTCAGACTAAATATGTCTTTTTATATGGGAAAAATCACCGAACTTTTTATTTACAGACAGCGATCTGATCTGCATCAACATTTCTGAGTTCTGTCTTTGCCTGTGCGATACTCTCCACCAAATTTTACGAAATCTTTCATAGCACTTTTTGCATAACCTTTCTGACAGATTAAGTGGCTGGAAAATTACTGAATACAGACTCATCCTCTAAGTATACAAGATTAGATTAAATCTGACAGCTTTCAGATTTTTTCTGATGCTTGGTTGGTTTGAGAAAAGTATCGAGGTTCATTACCAAAAACAACAAGTAAATTAAACAATGCCATTCCTGTCTAGACCACAAAGGTTAGCATGTAGGTTGTGCCGACTGCTTGAGAAAAAAAAAAAAAAAAAAGGCATCAACCAACTGTGTCAAACATGCTCACGTATTTCCAAGAATGCTGGCTGTTGTGCTTCTCAGCTTTCAAACAGCCCGAGCGGCGAGTCGACCCGTCTCTAACAGGAAGGGGGAGTTTCCTGAAAGGTCACGGTTGTTCCAGCCAGACCAAACACCAGCTAATTGCTTTGTTGTTTGTCGGTTCGGTGCCTGTTTTTGTGTTGCGCTTTTCCTTTGTTTAGCATTCCCAAGTATATTACCTGAACCTGTGCCCAAAAGATGAAGAGGACAGCGAGGGTAAGTTCCGAGAATGGGACGCAAAGGAGGGGGAGGTAAAGCACTGAAAATATGAAGACGGCGGTTGTGTGATGGATGCCGTAATTAGGCCGTGAAGGGGCTCCTGTCTCTCTTCGTCTCTAAAGCTAAAAATAGCAAGAGTGGGAAGGTGCTCATGGGACCGGGGGAAGCACTTGAGGGGACAGGACAAGCAGGGACCACAGTAATTGGTGAGAGACAAACAGCTGGAGGAGTGTGTGCGTGTTTTTGTACTGCTTGCAGCTGTACTCTGTCTTTCAGCCTCTAGATTCCTCTCAAATTGTTACATCGCCTCTTTCTCTTTCACACACAAACACCCAGCAGGAAGGGCTGTAATGGGTCCCTGACAGCCTGAGCCCTGAAGAATGAAAGAATGTGCAACATGAGGCAAAGGAACAGCTGTATAGAGCACGAGGGTGTGGGGGGGTGGTTGATTCATAGAAGGCTGGTGGAGGTACGGCCGCAGAAGAGATGATGAAAAAAAAGGGGGCGGGAGGGGGGGCTTTCTGAGAGTAATAGTATGTGGAGAGGGTGGACTTTTTCTGGAAGTGGAATCAACAGATTTATCGGTTTATGTCAAACGTCGGTCTAAATCAACTCCAGAGCGTCCTGGCTGGAAACCCAGCAGATGTTTTACTCAGCTGTTGCAGAACTGATCCACAGTTGTGTGGATGTGCCTCCTATTAAGTGGGCTCTCTGTAATGAAACAGCCTTGGGAACTTGAATGGCTGAAAGGGGCTGAATGAACAAGGACAACAAACTGCAGATTCCCTTGTGTGGGAGGAGGTGGGAGGCAGTGGAAAAAAACATGAAGTCACCATGACTAAGAGGGTACTGGCCATTTAATTTTGTCTCTGGGCTCCGGTTTTGGCACTGCTCTGTTCATTTGATATGAGCCCGTTCACATAAATTGGTATTTTTACGCACCGTTCGCCATTTATTTTGGAGGCAGATGTGGCCAAGATATACATCTGTACGTTATGTTTTGGGTTTTTTTTAATGCTAGAAAGCATCTGCATGTGGTTTACTGTGGCACTCCCATTTTTCAGAAGACAAGCTACATTTTACTCAGTGTGCACACAGTGAGGGGAGGGGGGGAGAAAATAGCAAAAATTACAAAAAAAATAGCAAGAAAAAAACCACAAACATAATGAGATATAGCCAGAAGACCGCAGCAGCGCATGTGTCGCAGATACAAGCATTCATGCACGCAGAGGAACGTGCAAGTATTTCAGTCAGTTTGGGAGATCAATCAGCCTCCGTCTTCATTTCTCTTCTTTGTGCCGTTCCAGAAAAATTGACACCTACTGACGACGCACACCTGGATCACATGTGCACACTTTGTTTAGAGAGCTTTTTTACCTCTGAGGCTTCTCTTCTTGTGAAATCCCCTCCTCCCCGTATCTCTACTGAAAATACCACCATCGCAGTGGTTGGAGATGACACCTATCGCACCATCTGAAGTGTGTGTGCGAGATCAAGGTTGTGCCGGGGCTACATGTCACAATGCACCTGCGCACCGGCGGAAATGCAGCTCCCACTGTCACCACAATATACACACATACACGCAAACAAACACAAAATGCACACTGGCCACCTGTACTTGTTCTGCATGTCTCGTAACCTTAATACTTGTCTGCAACTGTGTCGCTTGCCACCACAGCACAGTGGCTGTCATGTGCAAAGTCAGTCAACTCTTTTTATTCAACTGTGTGTTCACTTTGAAGTGAAAAGAAATACACAAATGCTCTTTTTTAATATCAGCGATTCATAACCAATTCACAAATGTTTAAAGTCACAGTAAAAATACAGTTTTATTAAATATTTTTGCTTTTCAATATTTTTTATGTTATTCCTTTTCTTTTTCCTAAAAGACTGAACTTCTTTTTTAATTCTAGTTGTGTTCAAGTAGAAATAGCTGTTAAAATAATCTGCTCTGACCTGTTTTTTTTATATGTTTCTGCACCTAAAATGGTGTTCTTTCAACGTCTGTGCAATTAGTGAACAATTTCACTTGGCAGAAGTTACATTTGTTCGCATTACTAATAATGGCCTGGCGATCTGAGGCATGCATTCACCGTCTGAGTATGAACTCCAACACTTGCTTATATCCAGTCCTCTGCGAGATCTCAAGTCTTTGTTCCATTAATTTAGCTTATCGTGTGAACTTTCTAGGTGATAAGACTCGGACATAATCCCAGTTCTTCATCACCGTAATTGCGATAAGTGGTTGTGGGACTTTGGAACGTTAAATTAGCTTTATTTTTTTATCTTCATGAACTTTATTGTGTATCTTAAACAATAAGAGGCTTCAAGAATGGGCTCTACCCTCTCCTGGTGATTGTTTATGACTGTTAATAGATTTAAAAGGGCCGATAAAAACTAATTTGGGATCTTCCCTTATTCACAAAGGGCCATAAAAGAGTTTTCATGGCCGGTGTCTTTCTTGGAAGGACCCCAAAGGGATTAGCGTATCTTCTTGTGATCAACCTGGGAATCTTTTCCTTGTTAGGTGACTGTGTAAATCACTAAGCTAAATAATCAGTTTACCTACATGCAACCAAAGCCACGTCAAAGACGACTTGTGAATTGGACTTAAACTACAATCAGACAAAGAGATACCAAAAATCCTGTCCTTTTTTGTACAGATTCTGCGTATTCACATGCAGATTAATTGATTTGAGAATATTCAGATGGGAGCCGATGGAGTCAGAATTACTCGTACATGGTTTTATTCTATCTTATTCCATTCCACTTACCAATCTCATCCACAGCTTTTTCAGACATGAGTTCTTTAAGACGAACTGGTCTTAATTACAGCACTTTCCCACTCTGCCACATTCACCCACTGACACACAGGTCCACACCAGCGGACACATCTGAGGGAATTTGGGGTTATGTGCACTTCAACATGTGGACAGCAGGAGCCAGGGGGCTCAAACCACCTGAGCCACAGCTGCCCGAAAACCCACCCCTATAAGTCGAAACAAGCCCAGCCCGCTACACCATATGGGACACACGTGAAACACCACACACACTGCAAATTAAGTTAGCCATTAGCGTCTGGTCATTTCAGACAAGTGATGTTTACCTCAGCAGTAAATGGAGACTAAAAAAAACAAAATAGGTGAGTAAACCTTTCGGGTTCTCTTTTTATGGATGTTCATGCTAATGTTCATACTCTGTCCACCCAATCAAAACTTGAAATAAAAATATCACTGTGCGCTTGTGCGTGAGACACTTAAGATGATAGTGAAGAGGAGAGGCCTGCAGAGGCTCTAAATCTAATCGTTTTGACTTTGTTTTTGTGTTCAAGCCCAAAAAAAGAAAAACAAAGTGTGAAATCTTTACGTGCCGCAAACATTTGAATATATGAAGCCTGTGGCGTCAGTATTTGCTGCACCTGCAGCGCAGCTCATATCCCTGATGTGAACCTTTCTAATCAGATCTTATCTGTAATATAGAGTTTTGTCTGCTGTGTTAGATTGTTGTCTGCTTCTTGCTGTATGTAGGGCAGGGTGACCACAGGGCTGATGAGAGGACGACAGGTGTCCCCCTGCCTCCAGCTGTGATCAGAAAGTCTGTGGTTTTTACTGAGAAAATGCCCCGCTGCAGAGGCGTGAAGGCACATCTCCGAGCTAAAGAGCTGCTCGCTTTACGCACACACACACAAACGTTGTCTGACTGAATATGAGCACGGCACCTATTACACAATATAACCATCGTGATATTCCTACACTCACATGACGCGGACGACTCATAAATGCATAAAACACATGTGCACACAAGCGACATGCTTTTGCTGTACGACTGCAGAAAATCCCGTGTGCATGCACACTATTGCACAATTAGTCGCAAAGTTTAATATGAAACTTGCGTTTTGGTTTATCCACAAACCTGCTCATCTAACATGTCTCATCTAATTGGCAGTGTTTCATGTGCTGCCTATGTGTGTGATCTCAGCAAAGCCTGAGATGTTAAATGTTCAGGAAACCACAGAGACATTGAACTGGAGCACCACACAATGACATTTAAAACCACGTTCGTATACACATACACACATTCGTGTATTGAGCAGTAGTCAGGTGGCTAACTTTCTCTACATGTCTTTAAACTTTTATATGTTGCGCCCGCGCATGTGGAGAACATTTTCACACCTTTTAAAGTTTTCCTATGCTTCCTATGCATCTTAAAATGTATTTGACTCATTTTTCTAAATCATCAATTCATGTGTTTAATCAGAAATGACAAAAATAGGTTTTCAAACTGTTTAGGGAAATTATTTTAAAAACTAAAATGATGAAATATCCCAAAAAGATAATTCTGTCATGACAGTAAAGCTCTTAGACGTCCTATTCCTACGAAGGCTTCTTGAGATGATACTATAGCCTGACTGGGGCCTGTGCCCTCATAACATTTATTACACATATGAAAGAAACGCATACCTGTGTCATAGGTGATGGTTTTGAAAGTGAGAACCAAGCTGTGAAACAGGGTTTTCTGAAGGTACTGATGTGGTGGAGCATACAAGAAAATATCTGCTTAGGAGCAAAGTAGCTGGTATTGGTCCTAAATGTAAAAGTTCATAAATGTTTTCTGAGCTTTTCCAAACCGAAATACTCACTGGCAAGTGGCTTTGGTCAGACAGGTAGCCAAGAACCAAATGGTCCCTCTGATTGAGATTGGAGCTCACACAAGAACCATGTCTGCCTCCACCCATCAAGCAAGCTAGGATGATAGAGTGGCCAGATATTCCTCACTAAAGAGCTCAGATCATCGGAGGGAAATTCCTCATCTGGAACCCTAAAATGCTCCAGCAAGAGTACTGAAAGGGACGAGAAAGAGAGAGGATATTTCTCCTGTACTGGTTTCTCAACGTCGGTCCCGTTAAATCCAGAATCAAATTTTAAATCCTTCTTCTCACATAAAACGTCTTCAATCAGTCTGACAGACGTCACAGTACTGTATCATCCCAATAGTGTACTTCACTCTCAGACCACTGGCTTAATTCGTTGGATTTTTTAAAAGTAGGAGAGGCGGAGCCTTCAGCTCCCCTCTGGCTCTTCTGAAAATCCAGCTCCCAATTTGGATTCAGGAGACAGACACCCTCTCTACTTTTAAGAGGCTTAAAACGTTCCGTTTTGATAAAGCATACAGGTAGGTCTGCATCAGGTGACCGTGATTCCTCCCTTGACTCTCCATGGTTATGGAAACCAAATCTGAAACCTCGATCTTTTAACATTTTGGCTGTTGCCATCTTGTTTGCTTTTTTCACCTCAGTAATTTGGTAACCCTAGACAGCTTGGTTAGCAGATGCTTTCATTAGGAAATAGGAAATACTAATAAAGTACTCAAAATTTGCAGCACAGACTTTTTGGATGGTTTATTAGTATAATTAAACCCATAGCAAATCCATACTCTAGCACCAAGCCAATCAGGAGGTCAAGTTCAGTGGTCAGCAGAGGTAATGCTTGGCATTCATTCTAGGCTGATTTTGGACACGCCAGAATCATTTTGGCTGGACCTTGTAATCACAGAAGTTAATGTTTTTACTACTACCTCTTCTATTTATTACAAGTGGGTGCATGCACCTGTATAAATTTTAAAAAACTGTACCCGATCTGTCATTGTTATTTTAGAGGCAGGTTATGAAGACAAATATAGGCTCTCCAGTCACTTAAACAATGAGATCGAGAGTGTGATTAAATAAATAAATAAATACAGTCTTATCGAAATGATTTTTGTCATATAGATCAGAGAAAGAAAGAAACTGCCGAGCGAGCTTCTTGTCTTAAATTAACAGAGAGAGAGAGGGGGGGGGAGCGGCTCACTGTGGTGCAAAAATTCCTTCCTTCCTCTCAGTGGAAGCCGCTCGTGCTTTCAAGGAGAAAGCCAAAATGGGCAGAAATTTTCAACTCCCGTCGTCTTCTTTATTGAAATTCATTTTCTAAATAAACTGCAGTTACTCAGTTAAGTGACTTCATCCTCACTCTAACCTGTTACACCACAGTCTGCGCATCATGAACATGATACGGTGTTAAAAATACAAACTGTGAAAGCATAAAGGAAAATGAGAGATAACCCACATCTATTTATTACTGATGATATATGCCTTATAACAAATGAGGTTTTCCGTCAGATATACTGCTTAACAGGTATTAGCTGTAGTGAAATGGGCAGTTGCGATAGGCAAGACTTTGCCTAGGATGATAAAAGTTGACTTTTCCTTTTTTTTAGAAAGGAAAACACAGTTGTCAAATTTATTTTAATTTTATTTATTTTCATAATTGAAAACAAAACTTAAGAAAATACTTCTCACGGGCAGTCAGCCTGTTGTTGAAGTCAGTGAGTACTGACCCCCTTAGGTCTACCCAAAATGCAGCGCTAGATTCATCTGTTAGTCATAACCATACATAGTTAGGCCGACCCTCTTTATGTGGGTGCATACAGCATTTTTATTCCTTGTCCCACATCTTGAGACAATGTCCCAGACTTAGGACTGCAGGGTAGGCACACACGACTCCATCGTTGTACCCATTGTCTATAAAGGGGAGGCTTTTTTATTATAATCAAAAGAAGAGGGTTACATTTTCTAATGCAATACTCATTAGGGAAAGTTACAAGTCACCAAAAAGTCACAAACTTTCAGATTTTGTTGAATATGATGGAAACTACCAGAGAAACGAAAGGATGTGAAGCTGGGGCACAGTGTGAGAAATCATAGTTTTTGTCTTTTTTTGCTAATTAGTTTGTCGGTTTCGCACAGGAAGGAAATACAATGTGAAGTGACACCGAATATGTGTCATAACTGGATAAAAAATCAAATATGGCCCAAAAAACGGCATGGATCAAACTGAACTGAAACCTGAAAGCCTATCGCATAAGACCACAGAAACAAACTTTAGCTTTCTTTTACTTGGCAATAGAGTTGGAAACATAATGTTTGGCCTCTTAATCTCAAATCAGCATATGGTAAAATGCACAATATATTTTTATTTTTAAGTTAGATATGAAATCTTCAGACTGTCAGCATTGTTGACATGTTCTACTTTGTCCTTGTTGTGATCTGGTTACCCTACACACAGCTGATCTGAGCTGGGAAATTAGCTACAGACATCAAAACACAGTTTAAACACGCTTATTTCTGCTGTAAAGTGGACCATGTTGCATCATATTGTAAAAGGACTGAAGTGTTTTTGGAGTCAGCCTCAAGTGGCCACTTCAGTTTCTTGCATTTCCATGTTGGGCTGATTGATCTGCTTGTGTCAAAAGAGAAAAAGCTCAAAGTTCAATTTAAGGTCTGTACAGAAATGGAGCCAGTACTGGCACTCGCCAACAATGCCATTTCAGCCACGTCAAGGGCTTTACAACACGTATGGCATACCTATTGGTTTGCCATGCATCGCACATAAAAAACAAAAGTGAACAAAGTGAATAATTCTTGTCAACATACTCGGGGTGATGCCTGAACAGTTGAGATGTAGGGCTTTTCCAGTAAGCCAATTTAAAGCTCACAATACTTACTCTATGTTTATGTGCATCTGACCAAGAAGCTGTGTGAGAATTTGCTGCAATCTGAAGCAGTTCTTGGGAACTTAAACATGAAGTCTGTTCTCAGTTTCACAATTCGGCACTGAAAACTTTCACTCTTTTTTTTCTGAACATCAGGTTGGTGCTAGACCTGTTCTTGTTTTCAGACCAGGCAACCACTCATCCTGCTACTACTGGGATTATTTTCAGCCACGAGCTTACCTGAAGTGACAGCAAACAACAAACAGCAGAAGGCTCTGCTGAGAAAATAATCAAAAATCATGTGGTTTTATTCATATATTTTCGCAATTGTGAGAAAAGTCAGTTGAAACCTCTCAGTGTCACCATAAGCTCAGGAGTTTATTTTTCACTCACGCAGGACTAATTTGGGTAGACCTGTTTTCAAGCTGTTATTTCTCCACATGAGCTTTGTTGCTTTACAGTAAAAGCTCGTATTTTAGCACAGATCTTGAATGCATCAGTCTGACTCCGCAGCAGTTGAAGTTTTAAATGTTTTCTTTTTCTCAAAGTCTCACTAAGAGTGGCATGCTCACTTTCACTGACGATTTTCCCCAGTTCTTCTGGAAAATGAAACCGGTGACCTTTCATTCGTAAAGCAGCATGCAGTTTTAGGATATGAGCTAAAGAAAAAAACCCACACTTGACTTGGAATTGCAACGAAAAATGACTTTTCACCTCAAAAGAGCAGCATATCAGAGTCATTAGATCACATCTTTAAAAATAGCTTGTTGGGATCCGTTCAGTCTGCACCAAACGTGTAAATACACACTCACCGGCTAATACTTTTAGGTTCACCCACCTTGCTTGTACATATAGTTTGGACCCCCTTTTACATACAGAATTGCATCAATATTTCACTTATAGGCTGTCGTGTCAGCCATACTGACATGACAGCATCACCCAGTAGCTACAGATCTTTCAGCCCCACATTCATGATGCCAGTCTTCTGTTCCACCACATCCCGTGAGCGTTGCATTGTTCCTACAGTGAACTCACTGCCATGTTCAAGAAACCAGTTTGAAATTTTTTGAGCTTTGTGACACAGTGTTTTGTTCTGCTGGAAAAAGCCATCAGATGATGGACACACTGTGGTCACAAAGGGATGGACATGGTCAGCAACATGACCCAGATAGGCTGTGGAGTTCAAAGAAGGCTCGGGGGCCAAAGTGTGCCGAGAAAATATCGGCCACACCGTTAACCACCACTGCAGGCTGAAGCGTTAATACAAGGCATGATGGAACCATGTTGTTTACGCCAAATTCTGACCCTGCCATCCAAATGTCACAGAAGTAGAGGCTCATCAGACCACGCAACATTTTTTGAATCTTTTATTCAATTTTGGTTAGCCCATGTGAACTGCAGCTACAGCTTTGTGTTCTTAGTGCCTGGTGCGATCTTCTGCTGCTGTAGCACATCTGCACTACAGAAATCCTCTTCTGTACGACCCACTGAATGACCAAATAAAAGACCCACTGACCGACCCACTGAATGACCCACTGACCGACCCACTGACCGACCCACTGACCGACCCACTGAACTGAATTTGGTGGTGAAAAATGTTTGTTATGCTAATTTAAGAGCTGTTCAAACAGACCAGTCAATTTTGACCGGGAGCACTAAAGTGAGGGGTGGGGGATGAACGCAACAGGACGGTTAAGTAGTTATTTGAGTTCGTGTTAAACTCAAATAACCACAGTTATCAGTCTGAAGCAGTCTGGCTATTCTACTTGGACCTCTGACATCATCTGACTCACTATATTTTTTCCTCTTTTCCCTAGAAGTGAATTCATTGAAAATGATCCCATTAGATCAACTGTTTCCTAAATAATCAGACCAGCCTGTCTGGCACCAACAATGATGGCATGTTCAGAGTCACTTAAATCACTTTTCTTTAAATTCTGATGCTCGATTTGAACTTCAGCAGGTCATCTTGACTGTGTCTACATGCCTAAATCCACAGAGTTGCTGCTATGTGATTAGCTGATTAGATATTTGCATTAAAGAGGAGGCAAACAGGTATACCCAGTAAACTGGTTGGTGAGTGTATATTATACCCTATTAGACAGTTTATATCATACCTAGTGTAAAGGTTGGGCCAAAATCAAGCTCACACTGTAGTTCACCCTGAAACACAACCAGCAAAATCTAATAAGCTGATCACAGCTCCCGAGTAAAAGGTTGTGCAATATTAGGAAATGCACTCAAAAGAATGACCTAAAGGCTCAGGGATGTATGTACAGATGTACGGACAACATGAAAACAGAATTCCTCTGGACACGCCCGTCTCCGGCACAGGAACGTAATAAATCAGCACTTCTTCCAACTTTCCACCAAGACTCCATACATAATAAAATCAAGGCTGTTATGGAGACCACATGACTGAAGTGGCTAAAAAATGAATAAACACAGTGGTATGCAAACTGTGTGTGTACATGTGTGTGTGAGACAGAGAGAGTATAAATATAGGGCACAGGGAAAAAATGGAGGAAATGTTTGGCCATTAATGTGATTTTGCAGCCATTATTTTCCAAGGAGAACACTTCCTTACACACACATGCACACACACACACATACATACAGCATCTTTCAGCTCTGCCCTCTTCCTTTTTACTTGGAAAGTGAGGAGGGCACAAAAACTGCAAAAAAAAGAAAAGAAAAAGAAAAAGAAAGCCAAGATGTTTTTCTTTCCTCTTTGGAACAATTCCAAGCTCAGAGGAGGTAGAGGATGAAAAATAAATGTGTCGGGAAGAAGAACATATTCTTCGTGCCACAGATTTCTTTTAAAAAAGACTCGGTATCAGTAACATGTTTTTTCCTTGCCTCAATCTTTACACATTATGAAATTGCGATCGCCAACCTTAGCAATGATAACCAACAGCATTTAGACTAAATGACTGCATGCTGAAGTGTAGAGGGAAAGACCCACTTAAGTCTGGTGAGTGCTACATCCCAAAGGTTTATTGATGTTCTGCATGTACTGTATTTTCTCTGCATCTCCACCTTCGGTTCTGTGAGAACACAGACAGTTATGCCGCCCCATGCTGGGCCTGGGAGCAGAGGGACATCCATGCGTTCCTCACATTCTGAACCAAACCACATGGTGGGTTTAGCCCTAATGATATTTGGATGACTTGCATAAAGGGCAATAACATCCAGTCTGGGATAAGTGGGCACAGAATTTGTAGAAGAGAGGAATAAAAGGCCTTCTCTTTTGACCCGCAGGGTCACACAGAGGCAGAGTCAATGCATAGCATGAGCTTCACATTACTGATTCGACTGCATGATTTTTTTTCTTTGCTTTGCCCTCTTATCACGACTGTCTGTTTAGTTAGCAACAAAACTCTCTGTCGCTCTCTCTCTCTCTCCTTCACTCACACACACACACAGATACACACACACACACACACACACACACACACACACACACACAGAAAACAACACGCCCTTGTTATTACTGGAAAGTCACAACTGACATCCCCCTGCAGTCGGCTATGTGGCAACTGAACAGTCATACCCCAAGCTGGGCGCACAAAAATACACTATCAGTGTGCACATGTGCTGCTTCGAGTTGTAGTATCAGGCGCTGATCAGGGCACCACCCATCAAGTATTAATATACCCCAACAGACCAAAATAAATAGTCTTTGAGGACTACCTTAAAGTATGTGTACACTGATGCCACTCGGCTCTGTACGTGTGTTATCTGGTACCCATGAGTAGCATCTGCCTCACCCAAAGAACCTAACGAAGTCACCGACCGCCGTTCCAAGAAACTGTCCTAGTGTGACCGCGGCCACTGAGACGGCCAAAAGTGGAGAATTTTGAACTTTGTTATTATTAGTTTTCAGTGTATCTTTGTCACATTGATTAAGGTCCGTCCATCTAAAATCAACCAAGACTTCTGTTCGATCGTCTCTGATTTGCATAGAAATGCATTTGAAATTTTAGCTTGATATAGCAAAAAACATTTCAAGATATATATACATATATTTTGAAAATGGTCCATCCGCCCACTTTCAGGGCGAGTCTGAGGCAGTGTTTGAACATGAATATTTTAAAAACGATTAAAGACAAAAGCTTGAAATTTTAGGCAAATTGGAGATGGTTTACCAGAAAATATTTTACAAAAATGAACGATTTGAGATGGAGTAATCCAGGTCTTGAAAAACAAAAACAACCCACACATATTTAACAAAATTATTTGGCGAGTTATCTGGAAACTCCACTCTTTTGTCTTATTTCAGTACAAGTTGTCATTTTTGCTCAATCCTGCATGAAAGTTGAATGAAAATAGGATTTTCTTTATTTCAGAAGTTTGATGTTAAAAACTGTTGTTTGTGTAATTCGACTATCTACCATTCTTCACTAGTTGTGTTTTACAAGTTTTTTTTATTAGTGTCAGTTCAAAATGGAGACTTCGCAGGAGTGCTGGACTTTATTTTTCACATTTTACCATGTATCTGTTCTAAATTGCAGATTCTGCTTAATTTTGATGGTAAGAAAGGAAATTTGTGGCTTTTCTCTTTAATCATTTTTGAGATATTCCTATTCAAACACTGCCTCAGATTTCAATCTGCAAAAAAATGGCTTGAAAGTGGGTCAATGGACCAGTTTTCAACACACCATATCTTGAAAAGTATTTGATATATGAAGCTAAAATTTCACAAAGATCGTTATAAATGCTCAAATTTCCTACCATGAAAGTTTTATGTAAAGTGGCGAGCAGCAAATGTTCTAAAAATTGGCAGATTTCAGATGGGATGATGGCGGGGGAGGAAAAAAACAAAACAAAACACAAACAAACTGTAATCAGAGGGCTGATCTATTATCACCCCATTAAGTTGGTGCTGAAACCGTGTTAGCAAACAGCTGATTAACGACACATCTGGCAGCATTACTGCTCACTTAGAGCTGAATTTATACCCTCCTTGTGAACAGAAGTCAAATTTTCACTCTCATTTTAGCTCTGTTTTGTGTTTCGGCAGATACCTTCTTCAGCTCCATATTAACAGTCTCTAACAGCTCCTGTCTGCTGGGCTAAGAGGGTACAGTGCTGTCTCTCGAAACCATGCTGATGAGAGCAGTGAGACCCGAAGCAGCAGGTGGAGCAGGTGATCTACAAACTGGGATGTTGGTGGTTCGATCCCTGGCTGCCTTAGTCTGCATGAGAAAATATCAGTGGGCAAAATACTGAACCCTGAGTTGCTCCACATGTGTTCACTGGAGTTTGAATGTGTGCATGTCAGATAGAAACAGAAAGAGTGCTCGTATTAATGGGTAATTGAGACATGCTGTGTAAAGCAATGAGCGCTCAAGTAGGATAGAACAGCGTTATACAAGAATCAGTCCATTAACCATTCACCTTAACATCAATTAAATGTTGTTTAAGTTTTGTTTAGCCCTGATGAGCACCAACCCTAGCCCTATGGTATCAGTGTGGTGATCTATTATAAAAGTCCTCTCATTTCTTCCCTAAATGCAGAGTTAGGGTTGCCAAAGATCATTGGTGTGGACTTTGACCTCAGATGGTTTGTTCACTTGTGATTTTTGGTGGCTGATTCCATTTTTTACCTTTAACATATATGAAGAACAAACAAATAAAAGCTACTGATTAGCGCAGCCTTAAAGAATAGAAGTGAAGTGATTTCCTCGGCAGTGATCCAGAATCTAAAGGAAGTGATGCACAAGGAGTGCAAATCAGTGCTGACTGAATGTTGGTTTTAAGTATCATGAAATTGAGTTTGACCTGCACCTCATAACCATTTAGTGTGCCCAAACTGTTGCAATAAACTGCTGCTTCCACATGTAAGGCCTACATGTGGAAAAGTACAGGATGTAGATTCTTCTTGTTCCTTCGTTGTATAATGCAGCCAGAAAGGCCTCACCTAAGGGCCGTCGCTGCAACCAGAGCCTCGCTTTCCTTCATCTAACCTCGTGCACAGACACAACGGCTCAACAGACCGCACGAGCACGAACCTTATCAGCAGGCAAAAGAAGTGCGCCTGCTTCGTACCAGAGCTGACAATTAACTGTCGCGCAATGACTGGATTTCTCTGATAACCTTTTATTTGTTCCGCCTGCACCTCGCCACTCCTGCAATCTCTCTCCATACATGTCCAGCCGGGGAGATATGAGCTGAGGTGAGCTCAAATCTCTTCCGACATATTGTACATATGTCACATCTATGTTGATAAATGCCCGCTGTGTGTGTTAATCTAGGCTGCTGCGCTTCCCCAAACACACCACAGTTTTGCTGTGAGGCAGTCCAGTGCGACCCAAATGATCTTAACTGTCTCAGGATGACCTCAGCGGTAAATCAGAGAGGTCATTAGGCCATTGAGTGCATGCAGGTAAATGTGATGAGAGACACTGCCCTCTGGTGGCTAAGTGAGATACCAACTTCGAAATCTTTATCTGCAAGGACATGAAGAGAAAAATATGAGGAAGAAAAACATTATATAGGGAAGAAACTTTGAGTAACTTTGATGTATGCACAAACATCAAAAAAGAAAATCCATTTTAACAGAATTGCATTTTAACTCTTGAGAAAACATGGATGTATCAACATTTTTTTTTGATACCTAGTATCAACATGTAATCAAACTGCTAGGTGCTGCTAGGTTAAACTGCTCTTTCCCTGTAAACTCTAGAGATAGTTTTTCTGTAATTCTTGGCCTGTCTGGCTCCAATAACCCTGACACATTCAAAATCACTTAAAATCACGTTTCGTCTCTGTTTTGATGCTCGGTTTGAACTTCAGCAGGTCATCTCAATCATGTCCATGTGCCTAAACACTTGTGGCCGATTAGATATTTCAGTTAATGAGCAGTTGAACAGGTGTACCTAATAAAGTGACCAGTGAATGTGTGTTACTATATTGAATATTAATATAATGTATCTTTGTTCACACTTAATTCACTAGCTGTGATTTGGAACAATGTGCAGAAAAATCTGCATATAAATACTTTGGTTCTCCTGTTAGTTCATTCTTGTGATTTTCTTAGCATGTATGTTTAATCTTACTGTGAGGCGTTCTGTATGCAGCAGTGTAACATTATTAAAGTGGTAACAATAGTATTCAAAGGGAACTGTGGTCCATTTGTGCAGGTGCCAGAAGAATTCTGTGTGACACATCAAAGACCCCGTTTTCCAGCAGGAAGGTTAATAAGGGGGGAAACAGGTCACTTCCTTTTGTATAGCCAACCATAACTAAACAGCGATGCTGACAGTCCAACACTGTTAGAAAAAGAGAGAATTATTTTAAAAAAAACCACCAACAACAAAACAACTTTTATTTGGAAAGCTGCTAATTTTGTTACTTCATCTGGACACGAGGAGTCAATAGCCTGCGAATGGCAATACATACTCAGATGAACAGTACATGATATATTACACTGTGCTGTTAATTACTGAAGAAAAACAAAGAAGCAGAAGCTGTGTGAGAAACTAAGTTGATATAATGGGTTGTATAACCACCATTAGCAGCAATAACTGTATGACTTTATCAGTCTCTCACATACTTGTGGAGCAATTTTAGTCCACTCTTCTTCACACCTTTTCTTCAGTTCATTGAGTTCACTGTTAAGGTCCCACCACAGCATTTCAGTCCTATTCAGGTCTGGACTTTGACTGGGACATTGCAGCACATCTACAGCCATTCTGCTGTAGTCCTATTGCATGATCATTTTGGGAAAAGCTTTAGCTGTTGGACAGATGGCCTCACAATGGACTCTAGAATACTTTGTTATACAGAAGAGTCCACGGTTGGTTTATTGACTGCATGGTCCCAGGGTTGCATGGCTGCAAAACAAGCCCAAGTCATCATCCCTCCTCCACCGTGCTTTACAGTTGGTATGAGGTGTTTGCAGCAAACCAAACACATCATATATTTACTTTGGTCTCATCTGTCCAAAGAACATTGTCCCATAAGTGTGACCTCTGATCTTGGGGTGAATTAACTGGGATGTCCAGTCCTGGGAAAAACTGGCAACTGTCTTGAATGTTTTGGGTTTGTGAATAATCTTTCATACAGCAGAATGACGGACTTTGTTTCAAAATGGTCTTATAATTCTTCCCAGATGAATGTGCAGCATCAAGATCACTCTTGTTTTTCCTTCTTGACTTTAACACAATCAGATGGATTGCTCCAGACCAGCAAACTGTCAAAACTTTGGTCTGTCAAAACTATGTGTGTTCATACAGCTGATCATCAGTCAATCAAGTCTGATTGATCAGCACCTGGCTGCTACTTAACCCTTTCATTTTCAAGGAAGCAGCAAGTCTATACTTAAGTTTTCACTCACTGCTTCTAGATTTTGGGTGATTTTTTTGTTAATAAAATACTAAAGCTGGGTATTAAGTCATGTTGTAGTTCATCTAAGGCTGTATTTCTCGAGTTTTAAGACTTTTATTATATCCTGATAGATAGAACCTCATACCTCAAGGAGGGTTTACTTTTATATGAAATGCATTTATACATTACAGATAACAAATAACATAATTTTAGTTTGAATAAGGAGTAATAGCTGCACACATGCAGAGATCTAGTGAGAGCTGAACCCTTTCTCTTACTTCGTTATGACAAAATAAAACAAGTTTAAAGTGCATCACCATGGGTCTACATCAGGGGTCCGCGACTCCAGGCCTCGAGGGCCGGTGCCCTGCAGTTTTTAGATGTGTCCGTGATCCAACACAGCTGATTCAAATGGCTAAATGACCTCCTCAACATGTCTGGCAGTTCTCCAGAGGCCTGGTAATGAACTAATCATTTGATTCAGGTGTGTTGACCCAGGGTGAGATCTAAAACATGCAGGACACCGGCCCTCGAGGACTGGAGTTGGGGACCCCTGGTCTACATGGACAAAGCATCATTTCATAATGAATTTCTTCAATTAGCTCTGAGTGCCGTTTAAATTATAGAAATTAATTTCCTATAACATTATTTTCTTTTTAATGGCACCTGAAAGAAAAGAAAAAGGAAACTTTAATCAAAAGCTCCCAAATAAATAAACTGTTAAGACATTAAAAACAAATCACACAGAGGCCTACTGCTATGTACAACCTTTTATTTTTGATTTGCAAAACATCAGACAAAAATAACATTACATAAACACCAATTTATAATAGAAAAAGAAGATCTGAGACAAAAGATAAATTGCAATTACATTAGAATTTAGGTGACTTTGATAATTGGAGCCATATCATGCTGACCTACAGAGGCAGTTTATGGCTAGTAGCTTGATCAGTATACATGTGTTACAAACATTATATTAAGTGCTTTCGTTGGTTCAGGCATTGAAATTCAACGTGGCATGGATTTGGGTTCACAATGCAGGGAAAGGATTCAATACCAAATTCAAATTGATTCCTTATTTTAAAAAAAAAAAAAAAAAAAAAAAAAAAAAATCATCAATACACGTGGCTGCCAGAGTACCAATTAAGAAGCCAATTGCACACTCGGACAACCTTCCCGCTCAAATTAAGCCGGGGAACATCTGAAGCCAGCTTTGTTAACACCCTCCCCTGCATGAAAAGGGTCATGTTATGGCACACAGCTCAGGGTTGATGTGACCACAGCGTCATTGTTCCTCAGTATTGACTGATCAATAAAAACTCTCTAATTTTATTCAGTGTATACCTGAAGCAGTTTGACATGAAAGCAAATAAAAAGAAGGAATAAAGAGAGAGAGCGAGAATTAGAGAGAAAAGAAAAGTTGGTTTGAAATCACCAAAAGTGAGCAGTTGCTCCTTAAATATGATACTCGGGTCTGAACGGATTACCCCCCACCCCCCACAAGCAGCTCCAAGCTGCATTTCCAAAGACACCATCTTCTAATGAGGCTTGTCGCGCCGCTAGGGGCCGACACTTTGGACGATGCCAGCATCAGGTAGCGTCAGTGTTGCACAACTTGGTGATGCTCAAGATAAAAGCAGCATTGCATGGACACTGAGGATTTCGCCCCTCCCGATTCCCCTGTTTGACTGAAAAGCATCAGGAATGACGAAGGTGCACGACAGAAGGAGAGGTGATGACGCGGAGAGGGTACGGCGGACGCGATGGGACAAACCACAGGGCCAAGGTCATGATGACGCACTACAGAGCATAAGTCATGCTAACAGTACCAAGGGGAGCACAAGCGCACCTCTCATTTCTCCTACTGCCACTTCTTTAAAGCTGCATTCACTCTGAAAAGTCCTTCTCTTCAATTTGCCTCGAAAGGGACAATTCACCCCAAATTACGTGTATGTATTTACACCCCTCTCGCCTGCAGTGGTATAAATGTGAAATACAAAAAAATTGTTCCTAAATGAATCTGCTCACAAGATTTGTGGATTTGTTATTTAACCCCATAACTCTGCCACTAAAGACACATTAAATTCAACAGAAACGCAGCTATCATCTCCAAAACTTACATCAAATCAGTCTAGAGCAAAGGGTGTCAAACATAAGACGTGGGCCAGAATCAACCTGGCAAAGACTCCAATCTGGCCCACTTGAAGGCTTTGAAAAATGTGATGGAGCGCATAGATTTGGAACTCTTTGCAATTTCATACGTTTTAACAGCTTCTCCTACTGATAAAGACCTCCCCTGCTGCCATCCTGTATTTGCAATCCTCTTTCCTCTATGTACTAATGAAATTTCAGGTTTTTTTTCCTAAGGTCAGTCCATGTCAAAAACAAACAAACATACAAACAAAAAACAAAACAAACATTACAAATACAGGTCAGTCTTGGCAAGGAGCTATGGAACCTGTTTTGTAATCTTCCACAGTTATTGTGCAGAAAACTGAGATGTAGTGTTGAAATTGCACTGCTTTTTCTTGTATTAAGCCTTCTCAAAGATTAAATGTTTAGTTAAATGTCTTTACACTGACAGATAGGTTACTTTCACTGGTCCAGCCCACCTAATGATCAAAGTGGGCTGTATGTGGCCCACGGTGTAAAATAAGTTCGACATCCCTGATCTAGACTGATAAATAGCTACAAGCCAGAGGAAAAACATGCACATTTCATTTTTGAGTAAATGGTCCCTTTAATGCCTGTAGAGATACTTGTCTGCAACACCGCAGCAAGATAAACTGTACGTGTTTCTGAAAGCTACGGAAGAAAAAAACAAACAAACAAAACAACAACCCCGAAACAAACAAACAAACTACCGAGCTAAAGAAGCAGAGAAGAATGAAAGTAAATGCAGCCTCATCCTAGCCAGAGCCCCGATGGTAAGAGTGCAGGCACTATTTTTAAAAAACACTCCCGGTATTTTTGTGCGTAAAAAAACCCCAAACAAACAAAAAAACAAAAACGCCTTTGCCAAGTCTGAGAAGAAAGACCAAACAGAAAAAAAAAAAAAAGAATGAATTCTTTAGCTGGACTCTCCCAAATCTGTGAGATATCTCTGAGGTAATCATTGAAGTATGACTCATTAGACAGCAATAAATACCAACATGAATACAAATATTATAAAAGTAAAAACAGAGGCAAATGCTTAATGCTAAAGCAAAATCTGAGCTAAAAGAGGTAGGTTTTCTTTTTAGGTAGATTATGGTGTACATCCATTGTGGACACTCCTCTTTTTTTGTAAGAACTACATTAAGTTGATTCCATTACAATCCCTGTCCTAAAGGGAGGAGCAGAAAGAATACAAAATAAAGACTTAAAATCATTTGCATGGGAGATGGCCAACAGTCCTCTGTGAATGCTTTCATACATGTTTTCAGACAGGATTTGTAATGGCAACAGTTACGCACGCATGCACGCACACACGCACACACGCACACGCACTCACACTCACACAAAACACCTCCTACAACATCTACGAATATGATAAACTGTAAAGCTTGCTGGTGATAGTGTACCATGAGCTGTATATTGCAGGCATTGTTACTGTGTTACGTTGCAGATCTTATGGAAATCTCAACAAAGATGGCTCCATCTATTTTGAGGTCGGATTTCCACTGATGTATAGTTTACAAGTTCCAGTATTAGAACAACTACAATGTAGAGTTAAAAAAAACAAAACTGAACAGATTCTGAGCAGCCTATCATGATGAAACCAAACAGGAATCCCTGGGAATGAACCACATTCAAATTTAACTTTATTTATGAGCTGTATACTGTGTTGGGAAATAGAAAAAAAAAAATCAGCAATCAGACATTCGGTTTGTTAAAAAAAAAAGGGGGGGGGGTGATGATTCTTTTTACGACAGAAACTCTATCACTACACAAATACTAACTGCTCGTTTTACACATCCGCGAGAGTTTTCCTGTTCGGTTTTCAAATCCCCAAACTCAACTCCTCTTTTTACCCTGTTCGTGTGTGGAGGGAGATCTCCCCGTGGCACTTACATATTCATCAAACCTCCTACTGTATTTAAACATACACAAGTCAACACTGCAACCTCTATCTCAAAAAAGGAAACAGAACAAATTCAAATCCATATCTACATACAGGAGTATGTATTTCGAAATAAAATCAACATGGAGACTTTTCCAAAAAATAAAAGAAGTCAAAAGTCAGTATTCAGTAACCAAGCACATCACACCCCTCATCAAACTGACATACTATACATACAAATGGTACTGCCTAACGACACTCGAGCTTCAACTCCTTAAAGATCAATCACAGCAGGGTAATTTGTGGGACGTGTGGATTTTACCGTTAGTATATTATATTATATATTATATATATCTTGATGATTTCTAGGAAGAGGGCAAAATTAAATGATAATATAAAATAAATCAAGCCTATTATGTGACTACAGGACCACTGAAAAAAGCGATCAGACTGTTTGTGATATGCGGATTATCTAAGCGCCGAGCCCCGGCTGTCAGCTTGTGGCGTTTCACAGTGACTGCAGAGAGTTGGAATAAAGCCACAGTGATGTTGAATGGACTTTAAACTGTTTAAAAACAGATCAAAGCGACACCTGTCACAACTTCTCACAAAGCAATTGTGAGAAAAACTCGCCATCTTCCTCACAGAGTAACCCTGGTCTACTGAGATGAAGGAAAATCTGTGTGTGACAAATGTGGACCGGACGGTCAGTCGCAGGAACTCTTTCAAAGATTTCTTTTGTCACACAGCAAATACAGGACAAAGAAAAAGAAAAGATAAAACTTTTATATTTAATTCTGCAAATGACTTCCTTTAAGCAACACTGCCTCTAGTGAAATCATGAGCACTTGGCAGGAAATCGACTTTACTTTAGGGAATTGTCTTGATGTAAAAGATATGTTGTCTTGTATAATTTTACCATAATCCCACATGCAGCAAGCCATATATTACTGGCCTGTAAACTGAAGCGTTTAAAGTCTCTTGGCAGTTTGGTTTATAAGCCATTAAATGCTGTCTGATGAAGCATAAGCCAAAGATGACTGACAGCAGAGAGAAGGCATACAAGTTCTTATCATATACAAGTTCATGTTCCAAAAGCCACAGATAAATAGCATATAAATTCAGCAGATGGCACAATGAGAATGTCCAAGGTTCTGGAGTCATCATTTTGATGTACTGTAATGTACCAGGTGTATAGCTAGCTTAGTAATCTACATGGCTTATATTTGAGAGCAGCACGGTTTGTTTAGGTTGTCCTTTTTTTTTCTGAGAATGAACCTTGGATATTCACATCAGCCCACCACTAAACAAAGAATCATTTGAGTGTGTCAAATATACAAGCAGTTCCCTGTTTAAGCCATTCCTAAATACCCCCCCCCAAAAAGGAACAAAGACAAGAAAAACAAAGATCAAAGACAAAACAAAGAGCATAGTGTTGGAGAACATGGTGCTTATGGGTCAGAAACAAAAAGTCAGTTGTGTTTGCATATATATTTTTGAGGAAAAAAACAAAACAAAAGAATCTATGTAGCCCTATGTACAGCGGCAGACATTATTTATATATACCTGGTATTTACACAATGCAGCCACTAGAGGGCTGCGCAGCATACATCATCAAACAGGAGGGCCCGGGTGGAGGACGTGCGCAGCAACACCACCACAACCAGGCCCCTGGACATTCTAGAAAATCCGCTTCCCAGTCAGAAACGAAAGGGGTGTGATATCTGTGGAGGTCTGAAACAGCTTCCCAAGCTCTCCATCCACTGAGCTCACTGTATACTGAGGAGGAACAATTCATGGAATTGTTTTTAAGGTGAAGTGACATATAAAAAACAACAACAAAAATATCTATTGCAATTATATCTGTAGCTATGCCAATTCTGAGTATGCTATGCAGCTATATATTAACAAGGCAGGCCCTTTGCTTTGCCATCAATTTACTATTCCAGTTAGATTTGGCATTTTAGCCCTTTAAAATCTGTGATAACATAGATACTGTATATCAATACATAGGCTTGAGTAAAAGGTGGTATAACAGTGCTTAGGATACATTTGATAGCAATTCTCTATTTACACGGGAAACAATAACAATAATTAAACAAGAGAGGAGAATAATGGAAAACAATTTCAAAAGAGAGCAACAAGCCATAAGGTTGGCTTGGTTTGATTGACAGTTAGCAGTGTAAGTAGCTAATACATTTAGTGGCTAATTCTCGCCTCAAAACCAGGCACCCTGAGGTCCTATCAGAACCTCACTAACTTACAGACTAAGCTCTGTACTCTGCTGTATAAACCTAGAATAATATAACATTTTCCTTCATAGGCTGTGAGGCTAGTCAGACAACTTGCCGAGCGGCTGCATGAGTGAAGCGAGCCATGGAGCAGCAAGGTTATTTTTAGGTACTGGAAGCTTTTTGAGAAAGTAGTTGACCATACCTTTGGTGAAAGGTGAAAGGCATGTGTTTGATTTGTACACAAAGTCATATACATATGCTGCCTTGGAGAGAAGCAGATTAAAAAACAAAAAACCCAAACAAACCCAAAAACAAACAAACAAATAAAAATACATGATTTCTGAAAATCATCAAAAAATTCAAAGTAATGTGCAGGCACTGCGTTTGCACCGGTAAACTGAAATGTAATGCGTACTGTATCTAAATTGTTCTGTGTAAAAGTTTCACATTGGTGATGTAAATATAAAAACAACCCCAGTAAAACCAAGAGGTAGCTTAACTGAATGGCTAAATGAATAACTGAGTATGCTTGTTGTGTTGGTGTGTGCACCACAGGCACACACACATAATGTCCAGGCATTTGAAGCAGCTGTTTGTTGATTTAAATACAGACAAAAACACTGTATATAGCCAGAAGTCATATGTATAGTTTAATCTGTACTATCTGAAATTCCCTTGTTTACTATGTCTCTTCATATCTGCTTGCTCTCCTGCACAATCTTGGCCTTTACACCAAGACAGACTTCTTTATATGGGAATCCACACGCACATGCAGTCGCACTCGCACTCACACGCACACACAAACACACACACTTTACTTTCTCTTTTTCATTTGCTTCATACACCACACCTGCATCTAGTCCAACCAGGACATTCTCAGCTCCTCTCTCTCCGTTTTTCTCTACCTACTGGGGTCTTGCCGCCAGCTTCCTCCCCGACCAACTGAGGTTCGGAGACTGCTTCTAGGAGACTTCACTGCCAAACACCTCCAGCACCAGTGGAGTGAGCTGCATGCTGTGCTCCGGCTGAAAGGACAGTGAGCGGTACTGTTTGGAGTGCTCCTCGTTAAGACTTCGCAGGTCGGCCAGCTTTTGGATCATCTTGGCGTAGAGCAGCCTCCCTCCCGGGTGGTGAAGCCTGATGTAGGCTTGCAGAGTCTCCGACAGTCGGTCTTGCAGGGCTTCAATCCGTGCATGATCCTGCACACCTGGGCGGTCTGCAATGAGGGAGGGGGGAAGAGACTCAGTGGTTTGATGTTAGGGAACAGAAAATAGCTTTTGAAATCTAACTGTCAGAAAGGATTATATCATGTGTTTATTGTGAACTACCATACTGAAAAACAAGCAGAGGATCCAGTCATAATTCGTTTAAAACCTTTGTGCTGCTTGTCACTTTTATATAATCAAGTGGACATATGCACAAATAATAGCATAGTTGGCAACAATGTTTCAAATATTTTCTGTTGCAAGAAGATACACTTCTACACTCAAATCATTCCTTCTACAGTCCTTTCTCCACACCTACACTACCTGGAGAAAGCAGACAGATGGCCATCAGCAGCACGTGCTCCTCCTCGTGCAGGTTGAGCTTCTTCAGTCCCACCTGGAACTTTACCAGCGGCTCCAACAGCTCCAGAGTGTGTCCCGCTGCAGAAGAGAAACATGCCATTAAAATGTGTAACCTACAACTCATTTCAGTGAAAAAAAGGCGATCAAAGAAATGTAACCAATTCTTGTTAAGACATTTTCATTTTCCTTCTCAGCTTTGTTTACACTAAAAAACGGCAATTTCTGGCTCGCACAATTGTCTAATTACCAAATTTGAATTAGGCTCGGTGTACAGACTAATACGAAATTTTGCTTTGCTGTTGCTTATGTAAATGAGAAGACACACAATTACATATAACAAATGAAAGCCATCCCTAGTGTTTCTGTGGATATGTTTGACTGATTTTGCAGAAATAGTGGATTGGATTAGCGACTTTTGCCTGAGGGTATATACACAGGTCACTGCCAATAACCTTATCTGCACTCCCACATTATAGTGTGGTCATCTCCTTAACGGAAAAGTACAAATGTTACTAAGTAAATATGCACATGTTTTTTTCAAATATCAGGTGGGGGAAAAAAACTAAAATTCATAAAACACCAGTAGGCAGATCTCAACACTGTCTTTCTTTTGTCCTTACAGCAGTAAACATGGCAGCATTTAGACTGATGTTTGGACTGACCTTTGGTGACGTCACTGATCTGATATTTAAAGTCAGGTCCACCACAGCTCCAGGACATGTCTTCCAGGTTGAAGCTTTGATTTGAACGCAGCATGATCACCTCAATGGCACTGGACTTGAGCAGAGCAATCTGGTCCTCTGCAGTCAGCTCTCTACAGGGAAACAAATCATCCATTACGTTTGGATGCTTATTTAAACGATTAAAAGCAATAATCCTAAAAATGGCAACAGATGACCTGAAGATCCAGTACTGCTGTTGCAAACGCCAGATCACCCTACTGTTTAAATCACTCAGTTGTATTATGTTAATTAAGAAACTGAAAGTAATTCAGTTAGTATTTCTAATTTAGTATTTCTACTAAATTGCAGGTTTTACTTAGCAATTTAGTAGAAATATGCAAATTAAATACTGCATGTGAACCATCTCGGTCACGGAGCTTTCTCCATCGGATAAATATTCAACCCAGGTTTATTCTGGTTTTACTTTCAGTTTCTATCGCTCTCCTTCTTCACCTTCTTTGCCTGCTTTGACAACAGGGCTTATTTTTGGTGTTTTTTGCCTTTAATATAAAACAACAGTGGGAGTGAGAAACAGAGGCTTTTTTTTCTTGAGGAGGCCATGCCACTATTTCTGCTAACTAAATGACTGTTTTGGTTGTGGCTTTATTTAATTTAATTTAATTTATGTTGTAGGTTTTTAGTTTAGTGTTTTAGTTTTGGTGGCAATTAACGGCTTTAGATTTCGTAAACTCCCGACTGAAGAATGTATAGGCTTACAATGGCCCAAAGGACCACAACAGCTGAAATAATAGAAATAAAGAGTAGTAATAATATCAACAACATATCATATACCGTGAAACTGCTAGAATAAAAGCATGATGTTTTTGAAATCCCACTAGTAAGAGACAAGAGCTAAACCTGCCACCCTTTAGGGATGGTATGGGCTGTTATTTAAGGATTAATCATAAGTGGACAAACATTCCAAAGGGGAATGACAACTTCCAGGAAATACGGGCCCTGACTCGTTTCAGCCTTGACCCCACGAAACACTGTGGATTTGTCAATGTAAACACAAGGAGAGAGTTTCATGTGTGGAAGGTGGGACCCTGGTCAGCCATTATAAATTTGTCTTTGTAGACGGAAAAAGAAAAAAATAATAATAATAAAAATTTCCTGGGGGTGCCCAACATAACCTGGTATGAAATGAGTTCCAGGATTTAATACTAAGGATGGTATAATCAATAAGTTATTTATCTATTCTGCACTAGGGACTGAAGAAATCATGAAAATACATTTGCTATTTACAGGACTGCAGCAGGGGGCAGCATCCATAGGTAACATATATAGTATATAGGTAGGTAAGTTGGCAAATTTAGCAGTTTTATTAGCTCAGACTTTTACTAATTTAAAAAAGTGAAGTGAAATTTGCTCTTTAAATTTTGGTTTCCTTTTTGTTGCATAGTCTAGCACATTCTTGAAGATTTTTGGCACCTATGTGCGAACTTCAGTAATCTGGAAACATTTGGATTGGTTTGCTGAGCACCTTTAAAGGCTCAAACAGTAAACCTTTTCCTGCTCCAGCTCGGTTGAGATCCAGTGACTGTAATGGCTGCCCCATTAAAGACAGATTACCATTTTACTGTTCTATCCCTCTCCAAATATTTTTTTGTGTAGTTTTGAAGTGTTATCCTTGTAGAAGGCAAATAGTTCAATCTGTGTCAATGGAGTATGACATGATGCAAAACTTTTCTTTATTAAAAGGTCCCTCTGATCCTGTACAGATTACTGTAGAAACCACCAAAACCCCAAACTATCACAATCTGTTAACTTTTTGTGCATCTCACACTGTTTTGGTCATGTTAATTATTTTATAAATAACTATTCATTAACTCTATGCTGATATCTGGACTAAAAATCCGTAGTTATGGAAACGTGAAAATAATTGTTTTAAAATGTACATAAAAATGAAGATTGCTCATAGATCTGACTCTATAATGACTCCCTTACTGATTCCTGATCATAATAGCACACCCACACAGGTTTTCAGGTTCAACAACCGTTTTACTATCTTAGTCCAAACAAGTAGAAAAGAGTAGAAAAGAAAATATGCCTGCCTGCATGTGACTCAGCTGTGTAAAAGCTCGGCTGCTATGTGTTTGACATTACTGTTTTGCAATGAGAACTGCCAGAAAAAACATGCCAGCATAGATAAAAGAAACTGATAAGCTTGGATGTAGGCTTGTCCTCGATACTGTGTTTTCTACTCCTCAAAGAGGTTTCACTCAAAGTCAAAAGAAAATAATTTCCACTGTAATAAAATTCTTTTAAAATTGTTTTTGTGAAATTGGATTTCGTTTACTCAAGTAAGCAGACAGAGTACAGTACGCAATCTGTGTAATCTATGGCCTTTGGCCCAAAGCCATCACTATGCCACAACAACAAATCAGGCAGGAAAAAAAACAAGTACGTGTACAAAGTCCTCAACACCAATTTAGGTAAAGTGTCACTGAGACAAGCAAATAAAGAATACATAAAGAGAGATCGCAAAAGCACATTTAAGCAATCAGAATCAGAATCAGAGTAACAGTAACAGACTAAACTATTTAAATAATACAATATGTTACGGAGTTTACAAATTTAAGAAATAGCATTCATACATACAAATGGCTCAAACAAAGGATTAGATTTTTCTAGAGCTGCATATGCTTTACTATTCTAAAGAGAGCCACACACATGCACACACACCTAGCAGTTTGGTATGTGACCAGACTGCTTCACATACAGTTTGGTACAGTTTGGTATGTGAAGGATACCAAACTGCTCAAAAAAATCAAGAACATTTTTAAATCTCTTTTCTTCCTGTCAGTGGTCAGTGACTTTACTGTCTGCCATGAGACACACAAATCAGCAACCTAAAAACAAAATTGGTCAGATGTCAATTGTTGTAATGTTATTTAGTAATTATTCTAATTTAATTAGTCTTTTCTCGACATTTTAACATCGTTTTAAAATTACTAAGAAAATTTTTTGGCTGCACTAAAGGCCTTGGAGTCAGATTAATCAGAAAACAGTCTTGATTCTTTTGACTGACATCAGTCAGAGTGCAAGCATGTACCTGAAACCGGGAATCATCTTGGCAAAGCCGATAACCTTCTGAATACTATAGGAGACCAGGTCAGCCAGGTGGGGCAGCATAGAAAAGCTGGAGCCTTCTTCTTCACTGGAGTCAGGACTGCTGCCCTGATCCTGGTACATCATCAGCAAGTTGTTGAAATTCATTTTGGTGTCAACTGACTCTGCATTGATCATAACACAGAGAGCAGAGAGAGAGGGAAAAAAAGGAAAGAGATCAAACATGAAGCAAGAAGAGTAAAGTGGTCACATGACGACATGCAACAATTTCACACCATTTCAGTGTGAATATGCACTCAGAAATAAAGCAGTTATGAAAACAGAGAGGGCTTGTTGGTGAAAAGGATCTGATCTGAAGCTTTACGACTTTCAGCTAAGCAGAAGTGCGCTGAATAGCCTCAAAGTGCAACTCAGAGAACATAGGAAGCTTCAGAGTAGAGCTGGGCGATAAAACGATAACGATATGTATTGCGAAATAACTTTTTCTCGATAGAAAAATTAAACTATTGCGATAGGCCTCATCTCTCTTGTCCTCTTAAAAAAAAAGAAAAAAAAAAAAGAACAGCCAATCCAAATTAAGTAGCGCAGAGCCGAACCAATCACAGCCGCAGCGTCATGTCACGTGATTTGTTACGTACAGCACAAGCGCCAAGGTGCACATGTGTATTTGTTTTTGCAGCTGGGCTGCCCAAATTAGTTTGCCGACTAGAGAAAAATCAACCGAGAGCGTGAGCGAAGGTTACCGAAGAAAAAACAGATGATGCTTCCAATGCCGGAGAGACTGTCGAACGGAAGGGCCACAGAAGTTCCGTAGTGTGAAGGTATTTCGGCTATTTCAAGTCTGACAAAAAACAGAGTAGCGCGCACTGTAAATTGTGCCGAAAGCAAGTCTGGAAATACAATAAAGCGGTGCATGCTCAATCTCTGACTGAAAGCGCTAATTCGTCATTCGGCTTTTGTCAGACTAAAGTAACTGTTAAAACTGTTTGAAAAGCTAAGCTATACAACAAGGAGAGATTGAGAATTTCCTTTTAGTTTTCAGTTTATTTGATATTGACAAAAGTTAGTCAATTTTGTCTGTTCTTCTGTAAAACGACCTAAGATTTATTTTTAGAATTAATATTTTGTTTCTAAGTGGAATTGACAATTTAGTGGTCTGTTTTGTTTGTTTTATTTTGAAACTTAAACGCTTTAGCGGCTGCCTTTTGTGTAGTTTGCAATATTTGCCTTTATTTATCTGAAACTGAAGTCTCATGTTCCTTAAGTACATCTACCCTGTTGAACTTATTATGGGAAATAAATATTTTAATTAAAACAAGCTGCTAATTATTTCACATTTTACTTGTGAGCAACGGCACATTTAAATCTTACAAATGTAGTTATTTGGCTTATATCGTGATATATATCGTTATCACCTGAAATGAAAAAAACATATCGTGATATGAAAAAATCTTATATCGCCCAGCTCTACTTCAGAGCTTGCTGTGGTTGTTTTGAGCTATCTGTCTCTGCTGTGTGCCGGTGCTAAGGCACGTGACCCTTGCTGTGCTCACACCATTACTGACATATGCAGTAATGAACTGAGAAGCCAGGTGTCTGAGGAGTGCAGGTAATTCACACGATTTCCACTAAATTCCCAGTAAAGCAGATTATATAAGTTAACGTGAAAATAACTGAACTGGAAAATGAAATCCTTTTCCAAGTCAGGTGTTCACTCTTAGTAATTTTCCCAAAACATGTCTACCAGAAAGGGGGGAGAAAAAGAGTGTTTTCTGACTGCAAGCTATTAGTCATTTCTGCTTTAATATCTTATAATTGTAATTCTTTTTCTCGTTTTCGGCAAGACACTGCTTTCACTTGATTGCCAGCGAAGTCTTCACAGTGTGTGAATTTTACCTGGAGAGTGACTGAAAGAATCAGAGGAGGCATCGGACAGGGAGTGGAGAGAGGCAGCTCTGCTAGCGCTTCGTGTCACTGGGCCCTCACGCACAGGGGGCTAGACATGAGAAAAGGGCACATGTAAAGGTTTCACGCAGTAAAAATTTAAAAATAGACAAGCATTTGATCTTAAAGTAAGCTATTTTTCTGCTGTAAAATAATCCAAACTTTCATGTAAACTGGGTTAGGGTTTCATTAATCAATAATCAATTTAAAACCATTATGGTAAAATAAGGTGACCTATGTTTGACTGGATGATGTTGATTTGATGAAGACACAAACCCTAAATCGGCAGAAGTCAGAGTAGGAGTCATCATATGTTTTATGGTGAGCCTCCACCAGCGTGGCAATGATCTGACTCTGTTCTTCGGTGAGTCTGGGTCGCCGTGCCTCTTTCTCCGCTTCGCGCTGTGCCTCCTCATCCTTCCTCCGCTGAATCAGGTCCTTCTTCCTCTGCACTTCCTCATCTGTCAGAATGACTGGATGGGGAAGATCAAGAGAAAGTGCGAGAATTGTCAGCAAAAGAGAAAAAAAGTGCACAAATAAATTCTTTGCATGACAGTTAAGCTCAAACACATACACAAAGACAACATTAATGCAAAGAAAGAATAGGAAATATCTGGAGTAAAATTGGGAAAAAAATTAAGAAATGCATAAAAAGTTACAGTAACAGAAGTTCTAAGGTACACCACTTTTAAAGCTTTTCAGTCTGGAGTTGTGTGCTACATTGTGTTGACAGCTATGTCAATGTTGTGCTGGGTAAAGGGTGGTTGTTGTTCTCTGGAGGAAGAGAAAGGCCGGGGATGGGTCCATATGGAGACCCCTGCTGCACTGAACAACTGAATGCATTGTCTTTGTTCTGTCCGCTCCTTGTTGTTCTAGCCACTGAATTAGCTCACAGAAACAGAGAGAGAGGCAGAGAGAGAACTGACTCTCAACAACATGTTGCTGTTTTTGTTTTTTTTAACTTTTAACAGCAACAGCACTGACACTGGCTCCTGTTCACATAAAATAAAGTGAAGTGTTGTTGCCGCTACAAGAAACTTTTTTTTTTTTCCTACTGGAGGAGGGAGTGGGACATTTGGTTGGCAGGGAGAGACTTGGACAATATCCGGATATTAGCAGAAGAGAAGAAAACATGTATCTGCTATTTACAGACTATAAAAACAAACAACAGTGTGTGGAAAGAAGAAGCCTGGCTAGACGGTACATTAGGTGTTTAAACTTCACATGGAGTATACTTACTGTACACAATGTGAGGAGGAACTGTTAGTTCAAATGAAATATGTAAACACTAAAGGAGCAAAGACCCAGAGATACTTGACCTCAGACCAAACATTACATAATGTTAACAAGCGGGACAGCAAGCCCCCATGGTAGCAAAAACCACATGTGTACATTTTACTGTGAATTCAATAAAAAGAAACAAGAATGCTTTAATGTCTCTAACACACAAATTTGTACACTGTACACAATGTGTACATTTTTCAAAGTAGGAAGTTGGTCTTGGGCGGTCCGGGATTCCAACATTATATCCTGGATTGGTGTGAGATCCGGCATCCAGGGAACAAACGCTTGTGGCTTCATTTTCAAGCCCATGTGCTATGCAGTTATTTAAAGAAAGAAGAAAAAAAAACGGATTCTGTTTTTTTACATGAGAAGTTTTATTTATTTATTTATATAATTATAGTAATTTGTGCTTTTAATCTTAATTAATTAATTTGTTTTCTTTTTGTGGCTTTTATGTTTTCTATGTATCTTTTTTAAATGTTAATACCACAATTGGAAAGCATTTTAGGTCAACTTTTGTTGTTTTATTTTATGTGCCATTTAAATAGAAATGATTTGACTTCAATAATTAATAACGTGGTTTATTAGAACTGCAATCTGAACCCAAATCGAATCCACCTACATATGCGGGTTGGGGCAGTAACTGAAGACAAATGGGTGACCTGTCATACTTACACTCTTTCATCATGCCAATGTCCACACACCGTTTGAGGCGGCATGCCTGGCAGTGGCGCCTGTTGTCCTTGGTGATGGTGCAACTGCCGTTAAAGGGACATGTGAAGGTGGCCTTGCGCTTCATACTGCGCCTAAATATATTGTACACATTACACAGTATATTAAAATACAAACATAATGAAGTCTGTTAGCACACAAAAATAAAAATCAAAGAATGAAATTAATACAAAGGTTTTGTTTTTTTTAAAAGGGGAAGAGAAGAAGAACCTTAAAAGTGTTTGGCTGAATTCAACAGCTAAGGCAATGTGGAAACTTTTTGACAAAAGATATTTTGAGAGAATTTTCAAGACATCAAGAAATTCTGTACTTTTTCCCTCTTTTACATAAATAAATAAAAGATACCGAATAGTAAAAATGCTGACTAAACAGGTTACCATCTTTGTGCAATTTAAAAACAGCTGTATTTAAGAAGGTGGAAGGGCATATTGATTAAATGTAATGACCTGAATAATAACACTAGAACACAGCAGAATCATCTCCAACAAAAACAAAATGGAGAAGCTTCATAAATGAATTACAGCAGCACAGGTTTTGGTAACTGGATGTTTGGAAAAAACTGACATCTGTCATTTTGCCAGGTTAGAACACTGATGCAGGGTGTACTGAAACAATAAATGATTTACAACACTATTAAGAACAGCATCGGTGGTCTGTTTCTTTTACAACATAATATTAAACATACATGGTAGAATATACCCATGACCACTACGGGGGTCACAGGTGCTGCTTCTCTTTAGTGCAGAAGGGGCACGTGCAATAAGATTTCCTGTCAGTCAAGTGAGAATCTGCACGATTCGGAAAATCCCAAATTCAAAGATCTTTGTTGACTTCTGATCATTTCCCTGAGAGAAAGGTTCCTCGGATTATAATCAAAGGGTGATGGTCATTTCAGCCTTCACCTTGATAGCAGAAGAAGTATTAAGCCGTTAGAATAACATAACAATGGATTAAAAAAACAAACATCAAATGGGGGGAAAAAAAACGATTGCCTGTCTCGATACATTGATTATTCTTGAGCAATCACCTAAGTCCACATACTTCATATCTGCTTGTTAAGACATATTGACTGCGGTGTTTAAGCGTCTGCTTTAACTGCAGAAAAATAAATAAATAAATAGTTTCTTGGGACATTAACATGGTAAGTAACTGCAGAGTTAGTATTTCTGTTTATCTTTTTTCTCCAAGGTTTCACAAATCCATACTCTTTCCCGTTATTAGTTATTATCAGCTGTAATGCTACTGTACAGGTCATTTAAGAAAAAAAAAATCCTTACAATTTTTATGACCCTACCAAGAAAATCTAATATAACCTCTGGATGGCAGAGTTGTTACATTTGACTGCATTAGATTTTATAGGCATGCCTAATAAAATGGCCATTTAGTGTATAAATGAGTGCAAGAAATTTTAGATTTTATTTTAAACATTTTATATTTTATTTCCGAATTAATGTAAAGTTCTGTATGTACTGTGTTTAGTTACACACCGTCATCAACCTCCTCCACCTGGTAGCCTCACATGCTTCTTATTACTGACTTCTTAGAAAATCAACAGTTAACACCATATATAAACTGACTATTGCCTTCTCAACATACTTTATCTAGGCCATCAGACCCAGATAAATATTTTTGACCTTCAAGTCTGAGACTGACTAAAAGTAAGTCAAAGGCAATCTACAGGTCAAAAATTAGTCCTGCCAAATGATGATGCAAGGCACAATGATTTACTCAGTAATGGACATTTATGTATGAAAATTTATACACAGATGTGAGCAAAAACACGTGCTTCGTGAAAGTTCAAACAAGGGCCATCAGCGAGCCGAGGAAGGAGATTATTAAACATCCGTCTTTTTTTTTTTCCCCTCCCCTCCCGTTATATATATCAACACTGCCGAGAGAAACAGGCGCAACTGCACGGATACATCAAACACACACACACACACACACACACACACAAGCCCAGCACAAAATCACGACTTGCTCCAGTTTCGTCTTTGGATAAATTGGAAACTCATGTCTGTATCAATGAGCAAGGAGCAGCCAAGACATTAAATACAGGAATGGGCTCGTTTGTATTCTTGGCCTGCTGCCGAGCATTAGTGTGAACACGAATGCTGTCAGCTGGTGTGCGTGTGTGAGTGAGAAGCTGTGGGCAGCGACTATACTTTATATCATAATATATATCTCAGAATATAAGTGTGTGAGTAGCCATTATATATGCAACTTGTGACTGTATGTCAGTGTGTACGTGTGTCAGTTACTTGGTCAACATGCAATATTTTCCAATCATTTTGAGCTTTTTTTTTTTTTTTTTTTTTTTTTTTGCTGGCCACACAAACGTTCGAGTATCAGTGTTTACGTCTGCACAGGCGAGAATCAAAATCATCAATTTTTGTACCTGAAAAAGCCCTTGCAGCCCTCACAGGTCATGGCGTTGAAGTGGAAGCCAGTGGCTTTGTCGCCACAAACACCACAGATTCGTGGAACATTCCTATCGAATTCATCAGGGGCCACAGTGGACGTACTCACAACCGTGGGCTCCATCACTAAAAAGAGAGATGAAATCAAAGGAGGAAAAGGGGAAAACAAAAAGACACATTAAACAACACTGTAGAAACTGTATGCAAAAATTAACACACACACACACACACACACACACACACACAAGAAAAAAAAAAAGAAAAAAGAAGAAAAGAAAAGAAAAGAAAAGAAAAGAAAAGAAAAGAAAAGAAAAGAAAAATCGACCTGCTTGCCCAACAACCAGCTAAGGACCCAGGGTGGTGCAGCTATTCAGGCTGAGGCACCTGATCTGTGGAATTCTCTACCTGGATCTGTAAAATCTGCCCAATGAGTGAATTTCTTCAAAAGTCAGCTTGAGATGTAGTGTTTTAAAGGGACTGTTGAATTTCAGATACAGAATCTGCTTTTACATTTTGTGCACTTTTATTCTTTAATTCTTGCATTGCTTTCAACTTTTAATTTCTACATGGCTTTAAATTCCATTATTTATGTGCATTTCCAAAGTCCTACATAGATAAACTTTGATTACAGTTTATATTATTTAATAATTTAATTTTATATACACTGACGCACAACACTACATATTTGAGAACACGAATAATAAAAATAAAGTTCCATTGTCAGATTTTTAATTGTCTCTCAATTATCTGACTGTAAAAAGTGAAACACTTTTTTTTAATTTAAACTTTGGCCCTTTTTTATAGGACTGCAACACCTCATTCTACTCTCTGCAGGGAAATTAATTCTATTTTCTTCGTCCAAGGGGAAAAAATGAAGACATATGAATTGAAAATAAAAAAACAAACAAAAAAAACTTGTTAAACTTCAAAATGCTGAATCTCCGTAATTTGAGTCTGAGGAGAAGAAAAAAAATACATGTCACCACAAGGCTAGAATCCACATGAACAAGCGATGACTATCTTTTTCACAAAGCTTCTTTCTTATTTCTTTCTTTGCTTGCACTCTACAATGAAAGTGAGATAAAATGATTGAAGTATGTGAAGGAAAGGGAGGGTAAGTAAACCAGTAACCCTCTTCCTCAAAAAAAAAAAAAAAAAAAAAAAAACCTAAAGAAAAGAAAAGAAAAAACAGCCACTGACATACCTGAATAATAAAAAAGTTTGACGGAGTTCTTCATCATTCACAGGTAATTAAGAAACAATATTCAACCCAAAAGTCTCAGCGACTTTTGTTGCTTTTCTGTTAGTTCAACTGTGAATATTAATGGTGTTTTGTTAAATTAAGGTTTGCTCCTGGTCCAATTTCATTAAGGACGTTTAGTCTTCATTACAACAAAAGGTCAAAAGCAGAATAAAACAGAGGGTCTAGTCATTGCCCTTGTTCTTTGCACGCATCAAGCTTCTACAGTAGCTTCAACAGAGACCACATGCCTTAACCACGAATATGTGATACATGTGTTATGGTACAGTAAGACTTGTCTACAAATATTTGTTTAGCCAATTCAGCAGATGGTCACACAAACGTCTGATAAACAACAGACCAATGGCAGACAACAGACAACTTTTCAGACTTTTCAGCCTCGCTTCTGAAACAGTGAGTCCCAGCCAGGTGATATAAAGAAAACTGAGCAATGTTTCGCATCCTACATAAGAAAAAAGTTATACCTACACTAAAATGGAGTAGTTTTGTGTGAAAGCTGGAGAGTATTTGCCATCACACAACACTGGCTGTGAAAAAGCTCCTACGAATACTGTGGCAACCCTGTTTTGTTATTCCAACTAGTCTATAGTGACAGACTAGGCAGGGTGTGCCTAAAACTCTTGTTGTTCTCTGTCGTCTCAGCGCATAACTTGTGTTTCTTTTCCCACCTCCCCTTTCTCACATCCCTTTCTTTCTGAGTGCAAAGTACACAAGTTGTCTCAAAGGTCCTTCAGAGAATGTTGGCCTATAAAGCTGCGCTAATCATCAATCATATGACCAAACATTAACAAATTTCATGTCTATGTGACAGTGCCCCCAGGTTATTTATTACATGGCTATGCTTGATATCCAGATGATGAAAATATAAATGAGCATAGGTTTTACATTTCAAGCACTGGGGCTCCATGTATCCAAAATAATGAGCATTACCCTTGCTGGCCAGGATTCCGGATTTTGTTTGCAAACACCAGAATGACCCAAAACACATTTGAAGAGGCTGTTTCCAAAGCAAACCAAACAAACCCACAGATGCGTATACCACATACATTTATGCATCCTGGGTTAACCTTATGTAGTTGCAATCTTTACCCCTAAAATTCTCATAGGTATGTGTTATAAAAGTTATATCCTCTGGTAGTTTTGCAGCGCCAGTAGATGGAAAGACTAACTCCTAAACAAAGAAATCACATCCAGGCAATGCAATGTCCCTGAGGGGATCTTGTGGTGCTGATCTTTCTCACATACAGTCATAAAAAAAAAAGAAAAAAAAAAAGAAAAGCCTTTAGAAGTCCTGCTGGTATTTGGAAACGTGATACATTATCAAAACCAAGAATACTCCATGATTCAGCAGAAAAAAGCAATGCTATGGCTGATTAAAATTTATAATAATCCTTTTCACGGGTCTAGTGTAAGAACCACAAAGCTGTGAGTGCTGTCATGTAATGTAATATTACGCAATTATGACCGGTATAAATGACAAAGACCTTTACAGAAAAAAAGAAAAAACACACACACAAAAAAACATAAAACAAGTTCTACTGAACACGGGAAAACTACTCCCAGTACACATTCACACTCATTACTCACTGTGAACCAAAATGCCCATTTGCTTCACTATATCATCAAATGATCACTGAAGTCAGCCTTCTGTGATTGCATTCAGGCTTGACAGGCCATTACACTAAATGCACAGTAGAATTGAGAGAGCTCTAAATAATGCATCAGGTTATTAGACCAGATCTGTAGTCATTCCAGTATTGGGCACGCAAAGCCAGGCGGCAAGTTTTGTAGCTTCGGGCTTCTACTGAACGTCTCACTCTTGAATGATATACATATTGTGTGTATGCCGTTTGCCATCAATCAAATCTGTCACTGTGGTAATCATGCAAAATAGTATTCTATCCTGTGTGTTACAGTGGTATAAAGTATAGCCCTGATTTGCTTACAGAGTTGAGGCAAAGGGTAAAAGAAGACATTATGGACATTACAAGATATAACTCTATACAATGACATTACCCATTTGTTTGTGAAAGGCTGTAAAGTTAACTTTTTGGTTTCCTCAATATTCTTGAGAGCCAGAAATTACAATATTTAAACATCAGAATGAAGTGCTAACTCATTTAGCAAGTTCTACCCACAAACTGAACAGGTGAAATACACAGGCATACTTGCTATAATTCTTCTAGTCCCAAGTAGAAGAATAATAAAAAGGCTAGAATTTGCTTGTCCTGCATTATATGTAAACACAGCAAGACATAAAATGTGGTACCTAAGTCCATTATTAATGCTCCAAAAGGTAGCAACAGCACAAACATGGTTGTGAGGTACAGTTCAGCAACTTTATCTTGAGAAGGGAAGAACGTTGCCTGTGTCGGGACACTTATTAATCAAAACGACCACACTACAGTTGTTATGACGGTGGAAATCAGCTATCTAAAACCGATTCCCTAGCAGTCTGTAATCACACTGTTTTTGTCTTTTTTTCATTTTATGATGGTCGTCTACAGAGACTGACTTGATTTTGGAGCAACTCTCAAATGACTACTGGAGAACCTGTGATAGATTTCAAGCCAATAAAATATAACATGTCACAAGATCTGTAATGAAGAAAAAAAATATGTCTATAAAAGAGAAAAGTAGGAATTATCCATTTATTAATAGCAATGTGGTGTCGGAGTGTGTGCAGGTTTTCTTAATTATTTTTTTTTTAACCAAAATTATAATAATATGACATCTAGAGACGCACTGATTTCAGTTTTCTTAAGTGATTTTTTTTCTTCGAGTTGTAAACTGCTAATATCGCTTTTTGCTGACTCGGATTTTCTTCTTTGCCTCAACGCAAAATATTATTTTCATAATAAAATGAATGATTGAACTTTGTAATTTCCCCCACACGGCAGTAAGTAATAGGATCTTCTTGCTGAAACTGAAAATAAAATTGTCTGCTAGGAACTGATAAAGGAAAAATGGGTTGATGTGCACCCATCTTTTTTTCCTGACATATTATATCTTACCAAACAGTGGGTGTAACAGATTTATACAAAACAAAACAAATGTCAGGTGCTTACATAAATTTCCAGGGTGTTTATAAATTCAACAGAACACGGGTCATTGGTTCGTTTTTTGATAATTAACCTTGAAACTGCTTTGATTCTTTGCTCATACTGAGGCTGCCGACTTGTGGCTGGCTCAGAGGTCTGGAGAGCTTTAGCCACTTTGCCGTTGTTGGCTTTGTTAAAATGTCCATGTTAAACTGGATGAAGGTAATTAAAGATTCTGTTTAGATCTCTTGTTATGCACATTTTTTGTGGTGGCCCCCTTGTGATTTACTTTGGCAAACTTACAGTACCTACAGTCACAGTGAAGAACTTCCAGGATAACGACACATTGTGTGGCTGTTAATGCACTTGCACATGAAACTGACCAGGCGATAATTGGTCATAAATGAGACTGACAGACCGGTTACTGGTCATGACTGAGAATACTGGACACGACCCACATGTTCTGATATAAATATCTGTATGGCTGTCGGTGTATCAATCACATATCACAAGAAGAAGTGATATGATAGAATGCTGTATCAACACACCATGTGATACCGATGAACAGCAGGAAACACTGCTGCAAAAAGAGCCTGAAATGTTTCTATGTTTGCTTTATCATCTCACCTCATCAGCTCTACATTTCCCATGTATTCCTCTCCAAACAACTACTAACATGTTAATCATTTATTTAGATGTTTCTTATATTAATCACAGTCCAGTCAAACCACATTGTTAAGCAAAGAAAGAAACTTTCCTATCTATGGTAATTTAACTCAAAAGTAGGGGTTAAACCAGGCAGCAGCTCAGTGGAACTGAGAGCTGTGCAGGAGCTCAGCTCCTCCTCCTACTCTATTCCATTATTGCTAAATTGCACACAACTCTTAAAATGCACTTTCAGACACTGCAGATTTCTTTCTTCTTCATTAAACAGGTCATCCCACAGCTGCAGGATCGATGTGTGGTTTTCTAGATTATAAATTTCTGAATTACTTAAATCTCCTGATATGATCTTATTGTAGCATTATTAGAATAAATGCTTTTCTGAACAGAAAATAAGTGAGCATCTGCACTAGCTGATTCAAGTTTATGAAGGAAAATCATTTGAATGACTGCAAGATGGTTTCAAGTTATTTTCAGCAACAGTCCAAATATCACATTTGCCTCATAATTTAAGAATATAAAGATGCTGCATTAGTTCAAACCGTCATTGTAACCCAAAGAAAATCTTGGTGTTAAAGTTGTGTGTAGTTGACAACAACAACAAAAAATCTCCAGGTTACCTTTAGATGACTTTAATGGGCCCTGGTGCACAGTATCATGTATCTACTAGCCTTATTAACCTCAATTAAATTATATTAAAGTATATTAAATAATTTTCCCGTAACATATGAGAAAAACTATTAATGCTATCAGACCTCACACCCTAAACAACAAATTCCAAAATTACATATGTAATATACTGACTTTTTTTGTGTAGCTGCTGCTACTGACAAATGCCTGAGTAATCGAAGCTGTTCCTACCAAACAGTCATTACACCAAACATTTCTGATATGTTCACATTAAAACTCTCAAGTGTTAAACAGTGAAGTTTACCATCTGACCATTCGCCTTGCAGTGTAGGTGATGTAGGTTTTCATAATTACATGCTGCAACAGCGTAGATGGTATTGTTTTCCCCTTCAGAATGAGTCTGTTTGTCATCATGGCAAAATGATCACCTCAAGGTCCATCTTCGGGAAGACAAATTTTTTTTCAAAGCAATACTATCACAGCCTTGAAAGGTGCAGATACACAACTTTACAGTTGTGCGGTTGACAATGGATTCAAGGCCCAGTTTGCACTGCAAAAGAACCAAGTCAGGTTTTTCAAATCCTTATATTTTAACTTCCTGTTTTCTAGCATACTTGTTTTTGTTATTAGGTGGGAATATCTTGCAATAGACAAAGGGTTCATGAGAACTAGAATAAACTGCAAGTCAATGTGTTACTTGTTTCACTGTTATTATGCACAGAGCAGAGTGTTGTGCTTTTGGAGACGGGGGCGGTCTATCAATGCTTTTACCTTTTTTCCATACAAGGTGCATCTAATCAACCATGACATGGCTGCACGAGTTATTCAAAAACATCACCATGTTGCCTCTGCTGTTATCTTAGCAGGAAGAAGGAAAAAAACTATCCTACTGTATATAAACGATGGACACCGCTAGGGCTGGGCCATATCATACCGTTCACGGTAATACCGGTGTAATTTTGGGCAACGATAGGAAAATGAAATATCGCGATAGAATATGGGTAAAACGCGCATGCGCAGTGCCTATGTTTACATACGCACATGGCGGCGACGCAGAATGAGAAGAGCGAAAGTGGATCGTTAAATGAAACGGATGAACCAGAACTGGTTTGTAAAAATGCTGCAACTTCAGTGGTGTGGAACTGGTTTAGCTTTCGTCCGTCAGATACACAACAAACCACTATTTTTGGTAGAGCATGCTAGCGGGCCGTCGTTATTACCGCGTTTTTTGGAAAATACGGCACACTTAAAATCAATCCTTTGATTTTTTTGAAAATCAACAGTGCCCCTTATAATCCCGTGTGCCTTATGTATGAATTCTGGTTGTGTTTACTGACCTCGAAACGATTTTATGTGGTACACGGCGCTCGAAAATCTGTCAAATGTTTTAGTACGACTTTGCTAAGCTAGGAACCCGCACCGCTTGATGGATTGTCGGAGCATTACGGCTATCGTAGGCAGGCGCCTCGCGGAGTGGTACGTACTGTGCTTCAACATAATATTACCGTATTGTGTGTGTATAACCTCTTTTTAAGTTTTGTGGATATTATACATGGTTATGATGAGGATATGTCGGCCAATTTCCACTGGAAATGCCTTTTGGTTAAACTGTCAGCAAGGAATTTGCACTGTTACATTTTTATATAACTTTAATGCACATAAAAAACAGCTGCTTGTTTAAGTGAAAATACATTGATGGGGTTTTTTTGCACTAATAAAGTTGTGGAGTTGTAAAGTATTTTGTCTAGTGTCAATTATATCGTCAGTTATATCGTTATCGCAAATTTTCAAATGTATATCGTGATAAATATTTTTGGTCATATCGCCCTGCTCTAGACACAGCCAATGAAGCCATTTCAGAAGTGCCAACTGATAGAGATCTGAGAAAAATTACCAATGCTCATTTGATTTATGATACTAATGAGTGTATACTCATAATCATTTGTTTCAAATTTTACTGAACACAACCTGTTTTTCATTTTATAAATTATGGTCCTATTTAGCCTGAAAAAAGACAAAAAAAATATAACCACCAACAACAACAACAAAAAACAACATCATCCTCTTGCTTGTGATGTCTAGTTTTAAAACACAAGGCAAGAACCACAGTGCTCAGCCTTAGGCTTCAACATTAGAGTCCACAAACCAGTGGGTGATGTCATGCTGGCTACATCCTCCTTCACAGTTTACCATCTTAAAGAAGCCATTTTTATTCTTTTTTGATCTGGTGCAGTTGGTGTTCCTCCTTTTCTTTAAATTTCCAGGGCAGAAAAGAAGGAGAAATGTTAAGGGGGAAAAAACAGATTAATTTTATCTTAATTTTAAGGCTGCTTTTATCCTCCTACAATTTTACTTACAATTCACTCCCTTTTAAAGAACAGGCTAAGCAATTGTGCATAGAATAAGCACAAGACAACATAATTTCATGTTATGATTTGCATCACGACTGCCATCTTGGCAAATCAAATGAAGCAGGGCCTGAGAAAGAGGGAGTTACCATGAATTTGAAATGTATTGTATATTTGTGGCAAAAGCTCTAAATATAAAAAGAACATGAGGAGGTAAAACAAGGACAGTCAGTAAATGACACAGAAGGCTGTACATATTCTGTGTGAAATTATGTGGTACTGATGGCAATTAAGGTCACCCATCTCAGCCGTATGACTAGTACAAACAGGGATAAGTTTACATCAGCTAAAAGAAAAAGAAAACTATAGTCTGACATGCTCATCTAGACACCTCCACTGGTTTATTTAAAATACTTTGAATCTCTTATGCTGCCTGGGTTGTTTATTGAATGTGGTCTGTCTCCAAAGCAATAGTTGCAGTGTACATGCACAAATTCATAGCTTTGCCCTTTGCTAAACCACTACTTAGTCATAAGTACAAAAATATGGGTTTAACAGTGTAACATCAAACGGTTTTGTTGTAGCACAATTTCCGCTGGATTCCATAATCTTCGTTTAATCTTGGTGTTGGGAACATCACAGTATACAAATCTTTTCCCTTTCTTTATGTCTCAGTTACACCTAACTACAAGGATCATTTAGATGAGTTCCCATCTATTTCCCTGTGAATGGCTGTTTGCACTCATAAAGAGGAAATGCCATCCCACAGAAGCGAGCAGTGAGTTTCGTAGGACAAGAAGGATGCAGACGAGAAGCAGGCCAGAGAGTGAAAGGAGATGTGGGGGTATTGGAGCAATAAGAGATAAAGACATATACAGCAAGTAGAGGAGGGGTGACCTCTTTGTCAATGTGACTCTGTGTCTCACAATGGCTCACTGTACCCTGCTTGCTGTTTTGGAAATGAGAAAGAAATAAATACTATGAGGAGCGGGCACACAGCACTGTCCCAAAGACGGCGATCAACGCAAACAGCCTGTTTTTGTCATTTAAAAGGCTGTCTAAAAATATACACAGTCATAAGCCACTTCAACTACTGGCTAAATATAAATACATGTCTCATCTTTGACAGGCCCTCATCTTGAGAAGGATCAGGGGGGAAAAAGCAATTTGCTATTCGTGTTGGAATCACATTTAGAGTATGATTTATTTCTGCTGGTCCTGCTTCACTCTCATTTCAAAATCAAGGAGCTCATTTTGCTATTATCTGTTGTTGTATGCATACACACACTGATGACTAAGTTTGTCTGCTGGTCGGTTAGGGATAATATATTAATTAGGGCAGCTATTAACTGGTATATCTGACTATATGTTGCTTCATCATTAAACCTCCTAGAAATTCATAACAATATATATCCCAAGGGCCTCAAGTCTTTGCTAACAATCCAACAGCCAAAAATATTCAAAATATGAAAAACAAAAACTTTTAATCAATTCCTTAATACAGAGATAGAAACCGAGAAACAAATTGATTATAAAGCGTATAAGCAGCTTCTTTTGCACCGTTGGCACTGTTCTCTCCACAACTGAATAACCTTCACTTTAGAAATAATTGCTTGAAATGAAATGAAATTACAAAAAAAGGCAAAAGCAAAATGTACTGAAAGACTGGAGCTTGGAGGTCAGACATACAGTGGCAGTGGAGGATGAGCAAGAGAAGAGGCCCGCAGTAATTATGCGCAGTACCACAAACTGACTCTAGCATGTCATTTTAACTGGGTGGTGAAAGCTGCAAAATAAAGACATTACCCCAATTTTGGATGAGAGGCTAGGGAGGTTCCCCGTCTTTTAACCCAAAAGACCAGCTGAGGGAGAACAAGTGCTACTTAGCATGCAGTGAAGCAATGACTCATCTTTTCCTCCTTTGATTTATTCACATTATGGCTGAAATGACACGCATGTTTCTCATAATCCAGGGACTGATGCTATAACTGGTCCCAGGTTAGACCAGCACTGTCTGCAAAATGCTTAATGCTTCGCAACTGAGAAGCTCATCAATTCTTAAGATACATGGTCTAGAACTGAGAGTGGTCTGGTCTGAATTAGCATCAATGTGCCCAAAAAAATAAATAAATAAATTTTAAAAAATTAATCACATCTTGCAATAAAACAGAGTATCCTTATACGCCTTAACAAATGAAAAATCATTTAATTAAATATTAATTAATGAACACCTGGCAGGATTTTAACTCTGAGGACTTGGAGGAATATCCCACCAAAGTCTACATAATTTCTTCAGAAAATGGCAACAACCATGTCACATTTATTAGTGCAAAGTGTTTGCACCACACACATCCTTGTGTCCCAAATGGCCACCTCTATAACTGCACCTTCTAACAGGTTGACATTTGATGTCAATCAATGCAAAAATTATGTCCTGAATACAGATGGTGTTAATCTGAGGAACACAGAGAGCAGACATCTTAAGAGCTAGTATATGACATGCAGTAACACAATAAACATGAAGGATTATTAATATAGTAATGCACCACTTTGTGTATCCCTGTGTGATTCTAGGTATCTGTAACTGTGTATTTCTGCTACACTTACTGGATCTACAGGGAGTGTGAGCTGCTGTGAAATATTCATACAGGGATAAGTGCCAATGTGGACCATGGCATGAGTCCAAAATCACTCATAAGATAACTTATTTCCCTCTGTTCTTCTTGCCATTGAATTTCCAGCTGCATCACAAGTATGTGATTACCAAACAGGAAAGTGGTCATTGGTTTTCATTGTCAGGTGCCCTTGTTACTTACAGAACAAAAATAAATGAGACTTCGGCTGTGAAAAAGATTTGGAACACAGCCCAGATGTTAGATTAACTTTCATCTCAGTCAATATCAAGTGATTATAAAACACACCCTCAACCCACGCCCACCATCTAACAAACCTAATTAAGTGGTGCCATTAGAGCCTGGACGCTGAAATGAACCGTGATTGAGGACAGGGCAGGATATAACAAAGCGAGTAACAGGGAGGACCCAGACAGCGTTTTCAAGAAGGGATCATTTTAAGTGCACCCAGATATACAGAAGAGAGAGGGGAAAGCGGGAAATAAAAATCTCTGGCATCATGTCCCAAGAATGTCAGCAATGAACTTACAGACCACATCCCAACACATAAGAGTCAGAATCACATCCAGACCTATAACAGTACTGGAAGAAAGAGAGAGATTGCTATGGAGCGTGTGAGGGTGTAAGCTAGAGAAGGAGGACCTGCACCACAGTCCAATGTGCATGCTCCATCTACATCACATGACGCAATCCCACAAATGAATCTGAAATTGTTCTCTTCTGCCAAAAGTTTTTCTTAAAGGGAAAAAAAACAGACAGTTAAAGAGAAACTGATGGGGGGGCAAAGAGGAGTTTTTGAGGGAGTTAGAGAGAAAAGGGAGAAAATATAGGCGATGGGTTTTACTGCATACTTCAGGCTGGGTCACTACGAGTACTTAACACATCAAACAAACTGGATCTGGAATGACCCTGGCTACAGAGGACTGGTCTACAATGGAAATACACAGCCTTGTGACTCATGCTTAGAAAGGTATATAGAGTAAAGCCAACAATACCATTTAGGGGGGGAAAAAAAACGATGAAAAAAGGAAACTGAAGGAACAAGGAAGGTGGGTCCTGAAGATAACACAATCTGGGATTAGTGAGGGGAAAATGTTCAATTTAGATATGACTGGTTTATATATATTTTAGGTTAAAAACTTTTAAGTTAGAAAAAAAAAGAATAAATAAATGCAGAAAACTGACAGTGTAGAGAAAACAATAGAAAAAAAAACGGACAATGTAGACCTAACAACAACAACAAAGCAGACAAACAGAGTCTGTAATGCAGCTAAACAACCGGCTGAGCAGACTAGTCCAGTCCTGTCTCTTCACTTTGCCTCTCTCTCATTCTTCCTCCTGCAGCCTCCATGGGACTATCTCATGCTCTTTTCCTACAATCGCAGGGAGCATGTTACAGCCGCAGTAATAGCACATGACAAGGTGACCTGTGCCCCACACAGGATGGGCTAAACTGGGGTTGGAAAGGGTGGGGGGTCCCATGTCCCGTGTCCAGCCCTATGGTCTCTGTAACCCCCTCCCCACCTCACGCTCCCCCAACACCCAGGCCCCTCTGCTGGCCAGCAACGGGGGAGAGAGAGAGAGCAAGAGAGCGAGAGAGAGCTGCAGTGACGGCAGGCTGCCCCCCTTATGCTGGGCCCCTTGCTGGACTCTGGAGGGGAAAGAGACGAGGCAAGGAGAGGCCCACTCAAACACACACCAAAAGTCTTGTTTATGTCTATGTTGAATTTGACAGAAAAATGCACATTCTCTAGCACACGGAGTCGCACACGCAGAAAATCCAACTGGACAGAACCGGACACACTACAGACATGTGGGTGAGGTGGATGCAAAAACACTTAGCCGACATGTCAGGTTATATAACCACCATAAAATTCTCTCTCTCATTCAGGAAATAGTCCTATTAAAAAACATAAACTTAAAGAATTCACTGTTTGTATTTCTATAAAGAAGTCAGATTTTGAAAGGTGAAGAAATGTACAATGCCATTAAAATTTTGTACTTTACCTATTTATATACTAAAATAAACGGGGGGAGGGGCACACTACACGCAAACTGCCCAAGTTAAAAACAATGACGCGGTTTGCTTTCCAGGAAGAATTCATTTCAGCATGACGCGCTCCATATACATCATGTTACCTGTGTGATGCTTCTGGCCTAGAAACCATCAACCACAAGATGTAAAAGAGGACCGAAAGACATTAGTGGGAACTTAACACTTCATTAGTCCTACAGGCAACAGAACATAAGTGTCAAAAAGCGTGCATGCGCAGAGGTACATATAAGTGGGTCTTTACAGCCAAGCACAGCAGCTTCTCTCTTTCTATAGGGTCACATGTAAGAGGAAGCAACCAATTACCGTAGTCATGAAACAGAGGAGGGGGCTGGGGTATTTCAGTGTGTAGGAGACCTAATGGGTTGTGCTATCACCACAGCATACCCCTCCATAAACAACCTGCTACCTGTTACTGTAAATAATGACACAAACTAGGCCCTTTTCGTAGCTTCCCATGAACCGTCTGTGCTCAGTCCTACAACAAAAATAATTTACGTCATGGAGCCTAGTTTGTCTTGATTTAGGTTGAGCTCAGGCCCTGACCTAAATAATACCGGTTCTTGAGTAAATTTCCAAGTCATTTGAAATCAGAACATCATTAATCATATGTCAGTTAAGACACTGGAAAAAGACAGACCATTTATTTCACAATGCAAGTTGTGTACGCTGATACATTAACAGGTTGCTTTATTAGAGACTCAATAGAAATCCAGTCTAATCCAAAAACACTAATTTGACAACCTTCTGAGTTTCTGTTGACATCAAAAGGCTGAGTTTCTATTTTAGGTTTACTATTGAAGTCATACATATTGTGGAAATAAAATCCACTCCGATTTCTATAATTATTTTATTAGTCCTTTATTTATCCAGGTTAAAATTTCACTGAGATTAAAAACTCATTTCCAAGAGAGACCTGGCATCATAATAAACATAATAAAGTAGAATCATCACCTTCTGGACAAAATGTACAAAAACTGAAACTTTGTAAATGTCTAAGAGCTGGTGTATTGGCCTGGAATAGAATTTACAGCTATATGTAATTAAGTGAACAAGTGTGTATCTCCCATTTTTTCATCAAAAATGGATAGCTGTGAGCCCACTGGGAAAATAAGCAGTATATATACCCCTTGCTATTAGTTTTACCTAGACCCATAAGTTAGTTAAATGAAGAACAGAGGCAGGGAACCTGTGAGCAGCAGGTTGTTAAAATTTCAGACTTGAAAGAGACAGGAGGCTTGTGTTAATTAATGGTGTCATTATTCTCAAATGGCTCCATTCCCCATTACTATTAATGTGCGTGGTTAAGGTGTAGTAGTATAAATAATTCCAGCCAAGCAGCAAGCAGTATGTGTTGTGTTGTGTTACAGTGAAAGGGATTCTGCTCCCATGCTCACATAACTGTAGTAGCACAGGAAAACTATAGCTGTAAGCTACGTGACAGGAAAGCTGAATTGTACACCAAGTACATCAAGTCACTGCAGCTTCTCAGTATCTTATCATGTCCTTATAGAGCCAATAAAATGTCAGCTGATATCAGTTTGTTATTAAAGGTGAATAAGCAAGTGGCAATTTAATATTAATTTTTCACTTTGTAAAAGTTTTTATGGGGACATATAACAATAAATTTTAAGTAACCCTGATATTCACTTTTGCACACACCTTAGTTTTGGGACTGTGACTGATTTAGGCAACTTTTTAAAATTTTAATATACGACTTTCCAAAGTTTTAAAACTACTGACACTTTCACTGGAAATTAATTTAACTTGTCATGGGGTAATTAATTTCTAATCACTCGGGTCCATGTTTTAAAAAAACATCTAGACACTATGGGAAATTTGTGTATGAACAAAGTTGCATAATTTCTTAGTGTACCAATATACTATTGCACATTGCAAAGTATGATTTAAAAAACAAAAGAGAAAGAAAAGTCTCACCTGACGTTTTAGCATGTCCTTGCACAATAGGTAAGACGTGAAACCCTTCTTCAAGTTATCCCAAGTTCTTAATCCTGTTTAACAGAAAAGCAAAAAAATTGCAAGACGCAAGTCACTGAGTGGGCCTTTTCCAACGGTACCTGACCTGCAGTTACTCTTGTTTATGTAACGCTGAACTATTTTCAACAGCAACGTACATACTCCGGGGTAATCATATAGCGTTGAGTGCGGGAACAAACACCGTGATAGAGCCACAGAGTGAAACTGCGCTAAATCAGTTTCTTCTAAAGTCTCGAGCGACTGAAATCACAACAACTTAACTCTCGACCTTAACATTCCTCCTGTGTGTGCGAGTTTCATACCTCAGCTCAACTTTTCCCCATCAAGACCGAGTTGTTTTTAATCCTCTTTAGTCGTCGTTCGTCGTAGTCGTCGTCTTCATGCTCTTGCAAAGTATGTCCCCTCCATGTTGACGAGAGGCAGGTTAGCTTAGAAAGGGAAGACGAGCGCGCGACACCAAACTCAGAAACGTGTGGAGACTTCGGGGAGAAAACGTTAAACTCGTACGCCCTTCCAGACGTTGGCTCACACAGCAGCCGCGGTAGTAGCTAACGTTAGCGTGGCTAGCTTGGCTGCTTTAACCCTAAAACGCGGCACCAAGTTCAGCCAGCCCATTAACCGTTCTGCAGCCGAGCGCAACGAACGAGCCGCGGGGGAAACGGTTAACACGCAACTGGGTGTCACTCAACAGGCAAATGCACGTGCCAAAATGATAATAACGCAATAACAGCGACGATACTCCGACGAGATTTAGGCTATCCCTCCTTCTTCAGGACCCAAATAGATGGCCATTACTTTTTTTTTTTCTTTTTTTGTTATGCACCGCCCCCTCCCTAGGACCTCTACGGGGAAGAGGGATTTCCCCCCCAGCCCCTACGGCAACCAATCACGGTTGGGCTTGATGTGTCTCCTGCGTTGTGGTTGGCCACGCGTCTCTGAAGCTCTAATCTGTTCGGTCGGCTCCGGTGCCAATAACTCGGAGTTCCGTCCCCCTCAAACAGGGGTGTGTCGTGACGTCAAAGGTAACGAAGAGGTAAACAACTTTGACCGCGTGAGGTTTAAAGCGACACCGTTTGTCTGTGATCTCTGATTCAACGGAGACCCGGTGTGGGGATTACCGTGCTAACATTAGACACAGTATGTCGTCCCAATAGGTGGAAACTGCCTCTCCCGGGCCGTGTTTTTTTCACCTACACAGGAATGTCTTTGTTTGCAGCTACGTGCAATATGAGCAATATTGATTAAAAACGTAAATATTGCCACTACACCCTCGCAAACAATAACATACATCTGAAACAATAACAAGAGTTCAGTCTGGCTCTAAATCTTTTATTTTATGAATTTAACCCCGCGAATTTTGTTGACACTTCGCAGATGTGTGCAATGAGGCGTGCGTATCGGAGGGGTGTGTCTACTCTGCAGTACACTGGTAGGCTGGAGACGCAACGTCGCTGCATGGCGATGTTGCCATACATTTACAATCCACCAGCGGTGGCCGAGTGTGCTAAAAAAAACCCCAAAAAAACCCAACAACAACAAAAAAACCCAGACGATTACACACCTCCACTACACGCTTTCACAAGCAAAATACGGTCAGTATCTTGTGCTCTGGTGCATTTATTTATTTTGCATTCATTTGTTTATTTTGCCTTAATTTGAGTGACGTTTCTTCGGAAACCGGCTTTGTGCGTAAATAATCTCTGGGATGTAGTTAAAATGGTGGTGTGTGTGTGGTATTAGGGCCAGCGGTGGGGGGCCTGAGCGAAGGTCAGAGGTGTGTCTGTAATGTAAACACCATAAAGGTCTTAGATGTGGAGGGGAGAGGGAAAAAGAAAGGCGGCCTATCCGGTCCCAAGTATCCTTTTCCAACTAATTGTAAAAACAAGCGGTAGATCTGTGCCAATTGCAAAAAGAATGTCGATCTCAGTGCGGCTTTGAATATGATATTTTGTAAGCTCCTGTTCAAGTCGTAAAGTGTAATTTTTGCCATTTTACAAGGCCTGTGTTTTATTGTAAAAAATAATACCGCTTTAGGATATATTGTACATGAGTCTTACCATTTTATATATTACTTGTTTGTGCAACCTTGAAATGATAATACAGGCACACACACACACACACACATATATATATAGGCCTATCTTACAAAGTACATGGACATGTTGCATAGCCATCTCTGTTCATCAGATTGTATCACGTACTTTGCTGCCTCACAAGCCTTCCAATTATCTCTGCATTGATCTAACAGTGCTCGAGCCACAGTATATTGTGCACTGCTGTTCTGTTTTCTAAATCCCTGCGAGTATAGCTTTGGCTCTAAAACAGCAAGAATTTTTTTTTGCAACAAACATTCCCTAAATATTCTGGTCCATTCCTTGTCTGAGGGTTTTTACATTTGGTACCCCCTGTTTGGCAAGGATTAGGCACAGACCACTAAATAATTTGACTTGAACCATAAAACCCAAAGGTATGTGCAGAGTTCATTGTCGACTCCAGATGTTTTTGTGCCAGGTTTTCTATCTGCACCGCCGAACTAGCATATCCAGAGCCCGCCAGCACCTTAGATATGTGTCATAAGCTTATTAGGTGTTGATTCATGTGAAGTAACTGGTAGTAAAGTGTGTGGGTGTTAGGTTAATGCTCATGGAGAGTTGATCCTTGTCCTGTGGCTTGGGCTATTTCCAAGTCTGGCACCAGCACTGGATCAAGCCATTCTGCTGCAAGGGGTTTATTTGGCTCCACAGCATCCATGTCAGACATGTATCCTGGCCCAGCCATTTTGTGTCCTCAGATGCTCCGGCCCTTCTCCGTGAGCTGGCTTGCTGTTTGGAAACCAGGAGAGTGGAAATAATAAATCAGAAACACTGACCCACTAAAACTATGGGAATAGTTTTCGTGGCACTAGTGCAGACACATAAATAACTTTCATAGTAACAGAGCTTAAACTGAAATATGCTCTAAGGACAGCTCGATTTCACTTTTGGCTATTATGCCAGGACACCAGCTGATCACACAGCCAAACTGCAATGGGGTTTTATATTTACAGAATGTGCACTTTGTGTATTATAATGCATTATGATATTTTTATTATAGCCGCAAGTAAAATAATTTGCTGAAGTGACAAACTTTACAGAGCAACTGCAAATCTATTGTGCAAAATAGTGCTGATGCACTGAAAGTGGAAAATTAATAAATTACAGAGGACGTCTGAGGGACAGGCTCAGAGGTCTGACAGCGATTGCAGAGCCTCCAAGGAAAGCCCAGCAATGCCAAATGTGTCTGCCTTTCTCCCAAACAAACACATTCTACATGTCTTTTGAGACTTAGAAGAAGAAGAAATAGTATATCTAACAGTACTCAATTATCCAGAGTGATCAAGAGTGGCACCCTCGGGTCCACCAGATCACTTAAAGTACCTGAGAGCTTTTGGAACTAGATTGTGAAATCGTGTGTTGATCAGCTAGTAGATGTCCTGCTGTGCAATGCAGCATGCATCCATGTTATGCCTATGAAACTCAGGATATCCTGCTTGAGGCACTGCCACCCTGTTCCACTTACATCTGTCATCATCGCATGCCTCGGGCTGCTGGTCAGAGCCCTCACGGGCTCACTTCCCCCAGGCAGTGTAGACGGTCGGCACTTTAGACGAGCAGCAGATCAGCTGAGGGTGCCAGCACTTTAACCCCACAATGCACTGTCTCTCAGAGAGAAAAGCAACAAACTGTAAGTGAGAAGATTGATGATTACAACAAAGCATTCATTATAATTCCCCTCATCCACAGGGGACTGTGTCTGAGCACCATTATGTGCAAGTGAATCCTATACTTGGTGACAGGCAGGCTACTGGTGGTGAAAATGGGCACTTCCTCCACTGTTGTTCTCAGCAGTGCATGCTAACACCTACGGCAGTTCTCAGTGATCACACATATCTGTGGCAGAGCCTCATGTTTATCGGTCTGAGAATGACACAACAGCCGCCACAGTTCTCACTGAAAAAGAAAAAAGTCTAAATAGTTCTGCACTTCAGCAACAGTCCAGTTTTTGAGAAAAAAACAAAACAAAACACATACCTGGATGCAGAAATCACAAACATAAATCTGACAGTTTTGGATAAAAATATAGTCGTGTTATGAAAAAAAAATACATTTTTATGTAGAGATGTAGATCCATCCACATATTTCTTGTGATATGGTTTCAAGTGACGAGAGTGGAAGTAAATGCGGCCATTGCCAGGAAAGAAGAGCCCCTTAATATGGTGACAGGGGAAGATGAAAGGCATGATGCTGGGATTCAGGAAGCAGCGAGGACAAGGAGGAAACAACATGATCAATATGTGTGACGTGGAGTCAGCACTTTTCGGTTCCTTTGGCTCAGTATTACTGGGTAATGTAAACATCAAATTCAACATGGCTCTGAACATCCTCAGAACCTTTGAATCTGCTTGAATGAGAGTAAGTGCAGCAGCTGCATCACTGCATGGTGTCCAGGCTGCGCCATGCTGAACTGTAAAACTATACAGCAGGTGATGTAAACAGCACTGTTTTTCAGCGGCAATAAATGGCCATCCCTCTAGGACATTTACCACAGGAGATGCGTGAAGGAGAGCAATAAAATCGGGCAGGACCAAAAACAACCCAGTTCTCAACTTTGCTTTCTTCTTCTTCTTCTTCTTCTTCTTTTTTTTAAAATTTTAAATCGCTGCTAGAATTTAATTTGCAGAGCTAGCAGGTTCAGAACAGTATAGCCATCAGTCTGGTAAATTAACAACTGAATATCGCCTTTGCCCATTCCACCTTCAGTACCTGTACTACTATGTACTAATTTTAATGTAACTTTATTTGTATGGTCTGTTGAAGTCAACAAAACAAATGCAGTTCTTATTATATGTGACTTAGACTTTAGTGATCTTTAGTTTGCATTCACTCTCTAACTTTATAAATTCCTTTGTCATCTTAATTTTTTTAAAATGTATTTTATAAATGTATTTTTTAAAATAATTACTCGGGGTTGGGCATTAGGACATGGAAGCCGTTCCTGGACTCTATAAGCCACACACACGCAAACGCACATTGAAGACAGTTACGTGAGTTGTTACATGATCCGCTTCTTGACTATAAGGGTGCGGCGAGACCAAGCATGTTTTTATTCACAAAAAAATCTTAAAGAGAAATCCTAAACCTCTACTTGTACTGTTTTCCCTTCAGAACCTCGCCAGGAGCAGCAATGTGGAGATCCAGTTGCTTATTAAAGTTCCTCTAGTTCCCTCTTCTGGAAGAATCAGGAAGGACATGTGTACTTGTCACACATGGGTCCCTGTGATATAACAATGCAACAGTACTAAAGCCCGCAGGGTTAGATTGCTTCAGAATAGCATAGAGCTATTCAGCCATAAATCCCTGCGTGCCTGCCAGAAAAATGCACTTTTATGCAGTAGTTAAGCTTATTCCGGCAATCATAACAAAGAAAAGCCTTTGTTGTTTCAAAGAAACGAACTGAAAACTGAAAATTACATAAGCAACTTATGGCTCTCAACTCTTTCAGGTGTTAAAAATTTGAATATTGGACGGAGAACCTGCCAAACAACTGGGCTTGAAAAATACTTTGGTATTAAGTACCCTGGAACACCTAATGTAGTCTTTGTGTCGTTGATAGATTTATTACACAAACCCTTACCTCAGTCCACTATGTCCATAGCGCTTCTAGTTTCGATTTGAGTTGATGGCTTGCGACTTATTTCCTTGGATTAATAATTTCAAATGTGTGTAATATTTCTCACCTATAATGCTATTGGTTAAAAATAAAGCCTCACTTTTCAGATGCATACAGCTGCACGGTATATTAGTTTATAAATTTAACTGAATCCACACGTAGCGCTAATGAACTTGGGAACCTTTATTTTGAAAACGACGCTTTTATTTTGTCAAGTCGGATCGGATAACGAGTAGCTAGCTAGATTCTAAAGTGATTATCCTGTACGATACAGGATTGTATTGATTTTATCAAGCGTGTCGGTTAGGCAGACGTAGTGGACAGTTTGCATCTTTAAATTGATGCTTCGAATATAACGAGTTAGCTTTTTTTTCTTATTCCGACACGGTCAAGTCTCTGAAGCTATGATCGTTAGCTCTGTTAGCTTTATATATACGTATATATGTGTGTAACCAGCAGTGTCTGAACACCAGGTAGTTGCAGCCCAAAGCCTAACCCTAGGCAAGATATAATCGGAGAACTAATGTGTTTAATTCTAAGCGAGAGGTTAACGGCCTAATTATTAGTAGTGCCTGAATTGGAAGGGAATACGGTAAAACATATATACGTGTACTTGAAGCTGTATGTGCGCAGCATTAACGTAACCGGTCCCATGGTGTAATGGTTAGCACTCTGGACTTTGAATCCAGCGATCCGAGTTCAAATCTCGGTGGGACCTCGTCCTTTTAATCGATGCGTTGTGATTCCTGTCGTGCCTAAATTATGCGTTCAAAGGCTGAGATGTACCAAATCGAACCGGCAGCCAGATGTTTGCAATTAGAACGTCATAACTAAACTATCACCTGTTCTTTGTAAGTAACACAGAGAAGATGATCCTTTAAACTGAAATTGTCTCAAGATGAGCATAATTTATGACTTTAATTATGAAGACACTACTTGGTTTCAGAAAACTTGCTTTAATGTTCTTGTCAAATATGACATACATCATTCTTTTCACCACCTCAGACACCTAAAATATATTACTTCTTTTACATAAAAATCCAATATGAAAAATAATAATTGTGCTGAAGTAACCTAGATACTGTTTCAGTGTACAGGAAAAACACAAATAGCAAAATGAAAAATATATTTAAAAAAAAAAAGCAACAGTTCAAAGTATCACAATAGTCTTTGGTTTTAAGTGGAACAGTTCACTCATGAAGTGATTATTAACTAAAAACTTCTCTATGCGCTTTTATTATGACATTACCAACATAAGAAAAGTTGTTCATATTCATGTAATGCTTATGACCTCTTAACTTACTGCATATTTGTTAAAATCTATTTTAAGATTAAATTTTACATTACAAAATTTTTTGCTAGATAGTCTGCATTTTAAATTCTGGTTAACATAATGCTCTATTGTAGTTAGACCTTTATTAGTATTCATGCTGTGAGGACAAAACTCATAATGTTTCACATTTATATGTAATGAGTGAGTTAACCTGTAGCCACACCTTTGCCTTAGATCATCAGAATACACACTTTCATGAATTCACTTGTTTTACTCTTTCCAGCGTTTCATAAGTGCAACTATGCCAGTTTACCCTTTAACACATGACTCTTACTTCCTGTCACATTCTGAGCCCTTTTTCTTCAGCTTTTGATACTGATGTATGGAAAATGTTAGGAAAATAACATGGATGCTTGCTCATGCAGTTTCAAAAGTTTGTTCATCATGTGAACAGTTTGAAAAATGATAACAAATCAATGATTTTAACAACAATAATAATAAAAGATACAAACACAAAACAAAGTAAATCTCTTTTTCAGTCTTATTCAGCAAATACCACCAAGTTTAGGTCAATCTTTGGCTATTCCTCTAAATAATACTTTGACCTACAGAGCAGTGATTTGTCAGAATTAGAGTCTTATAAAAACAGTCATACAGCCAAGCACAGTGATGCAAATTGTATAAACGCAAACAAAAACTATATACACACACTTCATGAGAAAATATGTCAAAAACCATTTTAATGTCTTCCTCAGATCCCTAACAGTCCAGAGAGGTTTTTTTCCCCCCCAAAATTCTCCATTTTTCTCATCTCCGTAGCTGTGGTCCCAGCATGACTTTGTTGATAAAGTTGACGATTGCTACAGCTGGTTGTTCGGGGTCCATCTCTGCAAACAGGTGACACACGTTCTCTGTAGCAGTGCCTGTCCGTCTCGCCACAAAGCCAAACATCCTGCACCAGAAGGCAGACACAAGAGGTCAAAAGAATGTTCAGCAAACCCCATTTAACACTGACGGAAAGTCAATTGTCTTTCTAAAAGCGAGTAGCAAATCCAATGGTGATCAATTGCCATGCAAAGAAGCACATAGTGCCAGCTGGTAATGTCACTGATAAGGGAAAAACACTGCTACACAAGCACTTACTTGCTTGACGTGCTATCAGAATTAGTCCACCTGAAGCACGGGTACACAAATAGAGACAAAGTGACAAGGACACAGAGACTGTTTTACTAGGCAAAAGAGTAGCAATATACATCCATTTCTCACATAAAAAAAGCGAATATGCAACTCACAAAGAGAACTTATATTAGAAAAATATAAGTCATTACAGCAGCGACAAACACAGGTCTGTTCCCACCTTTACTAAAGATAATCAACAGTGACATAGAAACAAGGGTAGTTTTATTGACATGGATAGAACTGGTTTTAGTTTATCAGCAACCCACCTCTGATCATGAGGATCAAGACTGCTAAAGGTGACACTGTTGATTGGGTAGTGTCTCCTAAAAAATAGCCTGTGTAAACATACATAACATTAAGAGCTTTTGTCTGGCATGAAAGAAAGACTTGATACTTCCTATGATTGTTTAATACAATAACAAATACCACAAAATTTACGAATAATGCTCATTAAATGAAACTGACGCTCTTCCTAATATGTAACATTGTAGTGATTCATAAGTACCTTCTTTTGCTGTCAGTTAGTGTGATACCCTGAGAGGACACTTTGAAGTGGACCATGGTTGCCAGTGGGCGTGGATTCAGAGACAAAGTGAACTTCGTTGCCTTAGAAACTGCTTCGGGCCCAGTTAACGACTCTGTTTCCACAGAGTTCAGGTAGAGGACGTTGCACGCTGGTTCATTAGGGAAACGACAAAGATCATTATTATTATTATTAATATTATTCTTACAGGTCAACATTGTGAAAATATGGAGCTTGAGAAGTACCTGCTCCTTGTTTGAGGAGCTCAGCTGCAGTGCTGGTATTTGTTGCACTCTGCATTTCCTGAAGCTCCCCAACCAGATCTGAAACATGATGAATTTCATTTAAGGTTGTAAAATGCCTCCTATTCATAGAGGAGCATTTAACTGTTCTCCCATAATAGATTTAGTTTTAAATCTAATTAAGCAATTAATACCTTTTTCTGGGATGTGAAGAGGACATGGCAAAGAGATGGGAGTAATTGAATGCTGGTACACCAAGGCAGATAAACTTCCTGAGACAAAAAAAAAAAAAAAAAGGTAAGAAGATTGCAAATGTGACAGATTAGAAGGGATTAAAACACAGAAAATTGAGGACTTGGAATGTAGTAAATATTCAAAAACTGTATGATTGTAGATTAAAATGCTAAGTTTCTCACACAACACTGAAAATGTGAAATAAATGGCAGCATTTGCATCTACAGTGTAACTAACCAAAGTAGGACTCATTCTGACAGCCCTTGATCTTCACTCCCCGCGGCCCAGACTCGATCAGGAAGTGTCTCACCAGCTGTTCCAGAGGATCCCCTGGGAGACAGGAGATTGAAAAGGAAGGAAGGATGAAAAAGAGCTTGTTTTGCTGCCAAAATTCTTCTATGAACATAAACAAAACTATAGCATAATGTAGCTGATATCTTTTATTCTGACCATATTATATTTATTATGTTCACCATGAACCATTTTAATACATTAACACACTGTATCACCATTACAAAATAATTGATTTGGTGTTTTTCAAAATACTACCAAATTATTACTTTTCCCTGAATGCAGCCATCAGTGTGTCTTTAGATGCTTTGGTAAATGTCCATTTCATTTCTTTCTTTCTTTCTGTGTTCCAGTTTGCATGCTTTAAAGGCCCTTTATACCAGCCGTTTTCAACCTCACAAACAACACTGCATAGCAAAAGTGCCATACATTCTTTGGCGCAAGTGGTCATTTCGGCTGATTATGCACCTCTCAACTTTTGTAACTTCACCCAGGATCTGATTTATTTATTTATTTTTACCAACAGTTTAACTATATATCAGTGTAGAAAATCATAGATTCACTCATAATACAAAAGGAGACATTGCAACAGTTTGGTTTTGACTTCCTCTGATTTGGAGGTTTGTCTCAGTGGCGACACCTATTGTTCAGGAGAATACTACAGTCACAAGCTGTGCCCTAGAGAACAGTTATTGAGCCCCTGGCAACCATTGGCCTCTAGGGAAAAATGTGTATTCACTAACAAGTTGCCAAGTTGGTGGCTGGAGGAATTGAGGCACAGAGGTGTACAGTGCTGTACTGAAAACGTTTGCATGGAAGACGCTGAAATGTATGCAAACACTTGCCAACTGCTTGCTGCAAACCATATGCAAACCAGACATAAACTGTCAGCCTTCAGAGTAAACATTGTGCTTTCTGAAATGTATGGGTTGCAGTGGTAAAGCACAATTTTACTTTGAATGCAAAGGTTCTCTGTTTCCAGTTTGTGTTGCACTAATTCAAGTTTTACTGTCTCTTGTCGAGTAGTCAGTGAGTGATTGCAGACAAGTTGATACCTTCCATGCAAACTACTGTTTGCAGCAAACATTATTGCTTGCAGTTATTGCCTTGGTTACCAGCAGATTGCTGCTAACAAAGAGGTTTTAGCTGCAGCAACGAATTTCACCCAGCAGCAGCCAGCAACCTCCAGGAACTGCTTGTCAAATGGTTGGGCAATACACCGGTTCACTAGTGAGAGGTTGCCTGGGGGTCACCGACCAGTCTCTAAGCCTGTGTGACTGAGGCATTATTAACAAGCTAAACTTATGATAGATACCTTTGCTCCCAGAGAAGTTGGCATTAGGAGGAGGGGTAGCCACTTTGAGGGCCAGGCCATAGGCACCCTGGAAGGAATTGCTATCTCTGATGAGGAAACTTCCTGGTTCCTTGTCCTTCAACACAGCTATGGCTATGGTAGAAACATTAGAGCTATGATGTAATGACCCAAAATAGACACACTGACCATAATACGAGTCAAATACGAACCATCCTGATGTATTAAGTGTTCCTGATACGACCAATTCATGTTTCATTAAAGCTCTCACCTTGGTCTCTGGTGATGCCTGGTTTGTACCAGTACTTGGAGCTGTCCTGGACAAACTTAGCATTGACCCTGATGTCTGGCTCCTCCCGACAGCTGTGATGTGCAGACCCCCTTCTCTGCTCTCCAACAGCAGGGGAGAAAGTAACATGATGTGTGGGGGACGGAGCTGAGGAAGCCCGAATTAGAGAACTGTGTCCATTTAGGGATCCTGCTGTTGTGGAAAAGCGTTTCTTCTCTGGGAGCGGTGGCTGGATGGCGGGGATAGTGACTGCAGTGTACCCAGTGTATGGAACATGGGGGACATTTAGTAATGAGTAGTAATAGGATGCTGAGGGAAAGTTTGGTGTATGGTATCCATCAGGAACAGGTGAAGGCGGTTTGGTGTCAGCTGAGCTGTCTCTGTCTGGAGTCAAGCTTTGTCCTGCTGTGTCTGTAGCAGATGAGGAGCGCAGAGGAGAAGACTGTAGCTCCGGGGAACTAATAGGAGAATTTGGGGAAGTGGTGGAAGGGCTAGAACTTAAACTAGTTGCTTGATTTATGGATACAGCTCTGCTGCTGTCTGATGGGCTATCATTAGGGAGGGCAGAACCATTGAGTTGCACTTGAACTGGGGTGATAATGACAGTTGCATAGCTTGAAGCATGTGATGTGTTGGATCCATGTGCATGTCCCGTTACCTTGGCTGCTCCAAGTTTACCATCAGGACAGCTACTTTCAGAAGACTCACTTGATGTTTGCACGGGGTTGACAGGTATGATTGAACCTTGAGTTTGTGTTTCTGTTGGTTTCACATTTTTGTTACTTGCGCTGGACTCTTGAGGTGTTGATGTGTCTTGGCTTTGAGAAGGACTGTCAGCATTTACACTAATGAAAAGACCACATATGATAATTTTCTTCATATCTTTATATGTAGCTGTATTTTCCAGAATTGTGAGATGTCAGAAAGCAAAGTTTCACTCACCTGTCTTCTGTGTGTGTGGGGCTGCTGCTACCAATCAGTGTGTAGTCATGGTCAGAGTCTGGTCCAGGGGTGCTTGATTGTCCATTAGAATCAGACTTAGTTTCTGAATGTTGGGATATCTCATCTTCTGCGTCTGTCTTGGCCTTTTCGACTTTGATAAGAGAGATTAAAATACATGAGATGAAAGTATAACATAAGAGAGTGATGATGATAAAAGAAGGGAAAAAAAGCATGTTAACCCATCCACTTAGTCCTTTCCTCTACCTTTGCGATGCTCATTGTGCATTTGGTCTCTGGATCCCAGTGGGGTTTCGGGCAGCTTTCCTTTTGCAGGTGATGGGCTATTAGCAGGTAGAGGGGAGGCTGATCCAGAGTGATAGCCTGAGGCATAACCTCGGCTCTCATGGCTTTCAGCTGGAGATGACTGATAAGGTGAGCAGGGGCAGGAGTGGCGCGGCTGTAAGGGTGTGTGGTATCCACTGCTGGCTCCATCCCGTATATCTATTAGTGACTGGGGGATTGGGTAGTTCTGGTGAGGTGCAACGGCAAATCTAGGGTGCTCTAGATTTGGACCTCGGTCCAGAGAGGGTTGGTAGAGATGAAATACAGGCGTATTGGATTTGCACTGCCAAAATTCTGCCTCTCTTGCTATGTCCCATGGATTTTCAGTTTCCCATTGTGGAGGTACACCTGTTCCTTGAGACCAGTGTATTGTTTCTGATTGGTCTGGGTATGCTGAGAGTATTGTTTTAACTGAGGCTGATTGATGTTCACGTCTGCAGGAGCAGTCTTGCCAGGGACAACCAGAGGACTGTGCAGGAGAGCCAAAGAACATCTCTCTGTAAGGGCTTGATGGCTGCGGCTGGTTGGATAGATGAGACCCTGGGACGTGGCTGGAATAATGAAGAAGGTGACACTCTTCCCCAGTGCAGAGTCTGTTTGAGGCTGGCAGGGTGTGGCTGTGTGGGTGTGCATGATCGCGAGTGGAATAAGGGTAACATGGCCTATGGGAAAAAGGTAGAGGTAGAGGGGGCGTTGAACGTTCCCATGGCAACTCTGGTAGAGGATGGGCACTGTGGCGATGACAGAGCTCCATATGAGCTGAATGAGGATGAGGGGACACTGATTTGGATGGTAAAACTGGCAGAGTTTGACTTTTTGGATGATTTTTAATGCTCTTGCAACGTCCAAGACAGTGACTGTTGGGAAGACAGGGCTCTCTGTCCCTCTCCAACCCCATGTCACCACACTTTATACTTGCTTGTCCGCAACACAAGTGCTCTCGTCTCAGCCCTCCAGGACCCAATGGGTCTGTATCATCTAATATAGCTGTTTCTCTGTCCCTTTCTTTTCCTCTTGTCTTCTCTTTTGTTTCATCTTCCCTATTGCTTCTCCTCAATGGATAGTCAATATTATCTCTTTCATTAATGGATAGAGCAGTGTCAGCCAGGTGATCAGAGGGGACTGAGGAGTAGCTGGAATTTGAGGTGTAAATGAGAGTCTTGGATTGGTTGGAAGTTTGAGTCTTCACTGTTGGGCTGGTAGTGAGGCAGCCATTGGTTGATGCTGGTGAGGCAGTTGCTCCTGGTCCACGTCGCTTCCTCACTTGGGCGTATAAGCTTCCATCCAGAGGTCCCCTTGTATGAAAGATATCTAATAAAAACAAGATGGAAATCTGATTCCTCCTTCTTTATCTAACGCTCATAGTCAAAATATGAAGAAAGCTCACCTTCTTTCAATTCTAATGTTTCTTTCAGGACACAAGAAAAAGAATCCGGTCATTAGCAGGTCTAAAAAATAGGTAAATACAACCTCAGATGAACTACAGAATATGACATACTACACTGGGTCTTTATTTATCTGACTAATACTGAGCTAAAATTCAGTGTGTCAAAAAATAAGTATATTACTGTTTCTAGAGAAATTAACGGGAAAATTAGTCCAAACCTCAATCCAGTTGAAATGCTGTGGTGAGAACTTAAGAGAGTTGTGCATAAATGAATGTCTGCAAACCTCAATGAACTGAAGCAATGCTGTAAAAAAGAGTGAGCCAAAATTCCTCCACAACTATGTGACAGACTGATAAAGTCATACCAAAGATGATTACTGCACACTATCGCTGCTAATGGTGGTTCTACAAGCTACTGAATCATGGAGTGTACTTAGTGTTTCATTGGACTGCATCTGCAGTTGATCTGAGGTTGTATTTATCTCATTTTAAGCCCTGGTAAGGACTAGGTGATTTTTTATTAAATAAAACAGAAGACAGAATTTGACCACGGCTGTAGATCTTAGATGTATATGTAAAGCATTTCTTACTTTCCATGCTGTCTTCATGATGCAGATTGAAATTCTCATAGGAGTCCCATCTGACAACAGGATCCGAGGTGTTATATTCCACTTTGATGGAGGTGTCATTCTGGTGGTATTCTTGACCTCAAACACAAAATTTTTATTCGAAACATATTTAAACATAGCTCATTACTAATACATTAGATTTTATTAGTATTTATGAGTGGTGTCCTGTATGTGTATTGTGTTTACTTTATATAGCTATTGTATTAAGCCTCCTGGTATACCAGAAGCTAAAATCAAGAAATTTCATGCCGTAGAATAGAACCATAAAGTGTTGAACTGAATTTAAAATGTGAAAGAAGAGACTGGGTGTGAGGAATGCATGAAATGATTCAAAGATATGCAGGTAACAGTGATATTTACCTTTTATTTTTTCTGGTCCATTAGCGAAGATAAACTCCGCTGTAGCATCAGGGGGGAACCTGTCATCTACAGAAAGGCAAACATAAAGGAGTGACTAAAATATCCAGACTGTAACTACAGAGAGACACCAAAACAAAGTAAATAAATAAAGATACTTGCTTTTACTCTCAGCATAATGGAAATAAACAGGGCAAAAAAGGAAACAGAGCGCAGCACATCATAGAAGTCTATCTAAAATTAGCTTGTTTTTTAGTTTCATGCATAAGTGTGGATTTAATATTAGTTGTATATTTTATGCATGAGTCAGCATGTAGCACTTAGAGGTACTGTCCTTAGACTGCTGCTTAGTGAACCACGTTAAATCATTTCTGTTTCATCTAAGCTGACGCTGTCCTTTGCTATTTGTCTCTGAAGACAAACAAAACAATGGTCTGAGGAATAAGTGGGTCTTGAATAATACAGTCATGTAAACAATTTCAAGTTAGCAACAGAATTATACAGCAGAAAGTTTCCTTTTCGTAGTATTTTATGCTGTGAGGCAGAGTCTAAACAACCATGCTGCAGCGATTTACAACAGTACTAACTCCCCTTCAAGATGGGGTGGAGCCAAGGGATAGCAAAGGGTGGCGACGAAGACCACAGACTAAAGTTTTACAACCCCACACAACAAGTAAACATCAAGTAAGCCTGCTGGGGGTGCTATGCACATAATTACAGGAATAGAGTTACAGACAGTAAATGCTTCTTTTCAAAACCATTTCTCTGTAGCTATTGTCTTTATATGTGCACATTTTAAAGAGCTCAAGTCATTTCAACAGTAATTACGTTATGAGCTTTACTAACAGTTACAGAAGAAAAAGTTTGGCTAATGCTCCAGTTTAAAAAAAAAATCAATTAAGAGTTACATAAAAAGCTTATGATTGCTCAAAAAAGTTGAGAAACACTTTGAAAATACATCAGATCTCAGCAGGGAAAAAAATCATGCTGGATATCTGTCCTGATATGACTGGGTAATGTGAAAGAAAGGATGCCACATCGTTGGATGGGAAGAAAATTATCACCATGTCAAAGACACCTCAAAAATCAAAGTGAAAAAAACAATGATGCAGCAGGCTAATCTAATTTGTAGAAATTTCATTGCAGCAACTCAAAATTGTAGTCAGTAGTTTGTATGAGGCTGGGCATTGTCATGCACCAGGAGGAACCCAGGACCCAATGCACCAGCTTAGGGTCTGATAGTGGGTCTAAGGATAACATCCCGATACATAATAGCAGTCAGGTTGCTGTTGCCTAACCTGTAGAGGTGTGTGAGTCCCTTGATGGATATGCCTCCCCAGACCATCAATGACCCACCATCAAACTGGCCATTTTGAACAATGTTAAAGCCAGCATAAAGTTCTCCATGGCTTATCCGGGCTTTTTCACATCTGTCACATGGGTTTAGAGTAAACCTGCTCTCATCATCTCAAATGCCAGTGGGGCTCCAAGGTGCCAGGCAGTGAGCACAGGGCCACTAGAGGACGTCAGGGCCTCAGGCCACCCTCATGAAGTCTGTTTCTGATTGTTTGGTCAGAGAGATTCACGCCAGTGCTCATCCTGTTTCTCTTTGCAGAAAGGAGCAGATACTGGTCCTGCTGATGGGCTAAGCACCTTCTACAGCCCTGTCCAGTTCTCTTAGAGTAACTGCCTGTCTCCAGAAATGTAACTGGCCAAATCAATACTCCAGAAGTTTAACTGACTCGATGCTATACTGTGACTAAAAAGACTCTGTTCTTTTCATTTTTGAGCAGTGTATACATAATGAATGATGACATACCTGTACATTGCTGTTATGTCTGCAAAACAAATGCTTAAAGTGCGTGACAGAAAAAGTGACTCTTTTGTCTTAAATAACTGACTGTAGTTACCAGCATCAGTTTCTATGCCAAATTGTCTGGCTCTGCTTCAAGCTGGCATTTTTTTTCTCGCCATTCCATGCTCCTCCAAACGACTGACAAACTTTGGGCTTGTAATTTTATACCTATGCAGGCTTGGTCGAGTTCACTCTTGCCAAACCACAGCTGGGCTCCATGAACAGTACAGGTGTGGAACTGGACTCTAAAGACCACCTCTCTTTCTGTTGCTCGTCTTCGCCAGTGGTAGCACTTTACCTAAGGACAAAGACGCATATAAAAAAGCAGTGTACAACGATAGTCTCAAGATATTGATAGCAGCCCCTTACATTGAGATAAATAAATTGCCTCCTTTTATTTCTGGGTTGCTAAGGACTTGAATATTTTTATCCTCTTGATGGGAGAAAATGAGCATGCAGTCTCCAGAAGATTTAACGCTTAAGTGGTTTAAAAATAATCAAGCACTGTTCAAAAGCAAAGTTACAAAAGTGCATCAGAGTCAGGAGGGAAAAAAGTGTTTTGTGTAGCCGTTTTGTTAAGCGGGGATAAAAGCCTCTGACTACAGGATTTAGCTAAAAAAAAATCGCAGAAGTGTTGCAGTTATTGCAGTGATGTACTGTACGTATTTGCGGATACGGAGAGGATATAAATCAAAGAAAGGTTGTAAATTAGTGACATACAGTTAATCATATGCTATTTCTCACCATAATGTCCCCCTTTAATAGTAGTGCTGGCTCCATAGTCACGCACAGCTTTCTTGCCCTGGAGCTTTGTGGATCACTAGACACACACACACAGGTACACGCACACAGAGTAGAAAAAATGGACAGTCCATCTTAAAATACATAAAACAAGTCAAAACATGCCACAGTTGGGTAAACACTGGCAAACAGCATAAGCTTTAACATAAGCAGAGTCCCAGCTCCACCTAAACACAGACAGAGTCAACATGTGTCAAAGAGACTGAGGGAAGGAAAGATGTCTGCCCGCAGGAGGTGAGCTGAAAACACACACACATATAGCTGACCAGTTACTTACTAGACTCCTGAGGTATACACCAGTTGAAGAGACTGGTAGATTTTCAGGAAAGGATAAAAACCTGCAAATACAGAAATAAGTTTAAGGATAATAAAAAGGGTAAGAATTTGCAGACAGAGGCTTTATTGTTTTCTTTTTCCCTCTTAACATTGTAAAACACTGACTGTTCCCACTTTCACACTCAAAATTACCATTAAAAAAAAGTACAGCCTATAAAACTGACCTCCTCCTGCCTGGAAGTTTGGTAGTGAAGGAATGAGGATTTGGTGAAGGAACAGGGGATTGCTGTTCATTTTGATGGTACCTGACAACAAACCACCAAAGTAGTAGATGTATCTGTCAAAGATAGGTGAAGAAATGGTGTGATGAGAGAGTGACTGAGGTGATAACTACAACACAACAAGAAAAAATAATGGCAGGGGGAGGAAATGGATGATATGCAGGGGACTGACACCTCTTCTGAGAGGGCTGCAGGGAAGAGGAGACTTTATCTTCACAGAACTTCCTCATGGCCAGTGTGGTGAGGGCCTGGTCGGCTCTGTGAACACGGGCAGAAGTGTATTAGTTCATTCATTATTTCTTGAGCTTGATGTTGATGAGGTGTATGCTAAGAGGAAGTCATGAAATCTGTTGGTGGCTTTATCTACAGATTTAAACAAATCCACAAAGATTGTTTTAGTGGCTTTTTTGGACATAAAGCAAGGGCTCATTTGTGCAAACAGTAGATCCTTACATATGCTGGTATATTGAGACTAATAGTAGACTAATAATAGAAATGCTGGTTACCCTGCTGATATCTTGCTGTAGTGCATATAGGCTGCCACAATGACCCCTGTTTTTCCTTTGTTCCCCTGTCAAAACAAAAATCAAAGGGATTATCAAATCAGTTTTACCGCTGCTTTAACGTTTTAACAGCTAAGGAATCAGATGAGTATTCAGACTACACTGACTTTGCAGTGGAGGACCACTACATTGTTTGGGTCAGAAGTTAGCCACGTCTCCATGGCCTTACAAACAGCACAGATCCTGTCCAGGGGTGGAGCATGAAGATCGGGCCAGGCGTAGTCCTGCACCTGCATCGCAGAGGAAGATATTTCAAATACTAGTGGTTTTATGCTTTGTAAAGTATTTTCATTAACCCTAAATATACAGTGTATAAATGTACCTACAGTACATCACATACATTGCTCATACATTTCGGTGATGTCTTAGTAAGTGGAGTTATGTGTCAGATGTGAGTGCCTGTACCTTTGGGTAGAGTCTGGTGATGTCATGTCTCTTCTCTGATAAATTTAGAAGCTGGGGGAAGGCAGAAAACATTTACAAATCCAAAACACCATTGCTTGAATCTAATATTAAACATTGTTATGCCAGTTTTGAATTTTATGTTTCTTATTGTTTCAGCCTTTCACACTGACCAGAAACTTATCTTGGTGCTTAGATTTCAGCATGGAGGCCACTTCCTGTAGGTTTCTGCGGTACTGCTGCTCCTCCAGGTCTGGCAGGAAGAAGACTGAGATGATCCTCTCTGTGATGTAGGTGAGGTCAAAGTCGTAGTGGCGCTCCATCACATGCTCCATCACTTGTTCCACGCTTTTACTTCTGGACATTGTGAAAATCCATTCTTTTAGTTCAGGCAGAGCAATAATTAATGTCCTTACTGTAGGTTTTGCTGTTGTCTGTCTCTGTCTGTTATAAATGCACAAAAATGCCTTTTTTCTTTGGTTTGAATGTGTTTGTGTTTTTGATCAGGCTTTGCGATACCTTGGTATGGAGCCTCTCTTTTTCTGCGATGTTGATTTAGTGGAAGTGTGCTGCGAGACAAGCAGAAAAAGATCTCGGTGCTGCACTCACATCACATCTCATAAAAATTTCTCTGTGACAAAAAAACATTTGATTCCCCCCCGAACCTACCACTTCTGGTGTTGAGGTGCAGCTGGGAGTCACCTGAAAGGAAAGAAAGCACACGGTTGTTCCTTTGCAGCTTTAACAGACCCACACATATACATTAGGAGGATGCAGCTCATGCCACGTCATGTGTTTAGTTTAATGCTTTTGGTGCAGCTCCAGCAGTGCAGATGAGGAGATGGAACGCTGTGGAATGAGGAGAGCTGATGAAGAGGATAGTAAAATTCGCTCTCCTCCGTCTCAGAGCAGCTGGTTTCAGGAAGAAGCTGTCGGTCAACAGATGCAGCTGTTCCTTATAATGGACTAGTGATGGATGACACACGTAGAATGATCTACACACTCAGCGGTGTGCACAAGCGTAGATGTTTAGAAACAAACTTCAACAGCTGCTCATGTGTACATGTGTGTAAACAATTGTAAAAAACAAAAACAACAAAAAGGCTGAGGACAAAGAGTGTTCTTTCAGTTCTTAGTCATTGCTAAATGGTGTTTATTGTGCTGACCAGGCAGCTGAATAAGCAGCCGTGCTGCTCAGGCTATTAAGAAGTGCTCAATAAAAATGATTGATTTCACTTTTTCATTCTTTTGGCCTCTTTAGAAAGAAGCACTGATAGATAGACTTCAGGGGACTCAACATGTGGCATCCAGTCCTTGTAGTGATGAGCCAAAGGTAAGTTGCCAAAACTACAAACACACGTATACAGATGGAGAGAGACAGGGGGAAGCCGAGGTCATTTGAACAGAAGACAGGCACTGCTATGACAGTAAACTTTAACTGGTTCCTGTAGCTTCCTCTGTTCTGGATTATTTGATACTTTTCTGACTCATCTGGAGGTTCTCATAAAATGTAAAAATTTATAATGCAGCTGAAATGATAGAAAGTAAGAGGGTAAAGAAAAATGGAAAGAAACGCATGGATAACAACGAAAAACATTCAGTAATCCACTACAACTAAGGGCCCCAGCAGTGCGCTTTGACAGGTGACACCATGTCAGGTTTCAACCTTTGAACTTTCCCACGAGATTGAGCCGCCTGCTGTGGCTGTGTTGGCAAGTGCTGACAGGCCTCAAGCAACAGGTTAACTAGTCAAATGCCAATCACAGTGAAAGGAAAACAGGAAAATCTGCGACCATGCAGGATTACATTCACTAACTCTGTGGTGACACAATACATTAAGACTGTGGCTGCTTTGAACACTGTCTTTAGTAACCATTAGAGATGGACCGATCCGATATTATGTATCGGTATCGGTCTGATACTGACCTAAATTACTGGATCAGATATCGGAGGGAAATAAAAAATGCAATCCGATCCATTAAATATCAAAAAAGCACCTCAAAAAACTTGCAACACGGTGTAACTCGGCTCATAACCGTAGCACGTCGGAGCAGTATGCATCACGTGATTGAGCGGCTGTGTGTATTTGTAGCCTCGCTACCAAACCGGCATTTCATCTCCGAGGAAGTTATCCCAGAGAGAAGTAAAGCAAGTGTGTAAGTTCATCTCTGAATATTTGTAAAGCGTTCCCACGTTAAGCTTAACAACCGATATATGGAGCGACTGCCTCTCTCCCTCTCCTGCGGCTACTTCAATCATGAAACTGATCAATGATCAGCTGATCGGCTTTTCTGTCGTGAGTCTGTCTCTCTTCTTTGTTTTTGGTCCACTTTGCACCAGAAAGAGGAAACCAGCGGCGGAACAACAGCAGCACGTTTAAGCTTGATAAGCTGTTGTTAGAATTTATTTAATATTACTTTCTACACCAGGATCTTTTTCTACGTAGCTGACGGCTGGTAACTGTGCAGGGGCGGATCTAGCAAAGTTTAGCCAGGGGGGCCGATAGGGCATGATCAGGGAAAAAGGGGCACAAAGACATACTTTTCTTTCTTATTCTCATTTAAAATGTCTAGCTTTTAATAAATAATTATCTGAATCTTACACCCAAAGTTTTAATCTGATGTAAAATGTATAGAAGTCCATTACTGTATATAGTAACTGTTAAGTCTAATATACCCTAGTAAGCTATAGTACTTTTTCCTTTGGGAAGATACCATCTGTGCAGTCTGCAATTCTGTTGAAGAAAGATGTTGAATCTTTTTAATTATTCTTGAAAAATAATTTATTTCTGTGCATTTTTTTTCACCTTGCATCAAATTTAAAGTTGATTACATCGATTAAGCATCATGAGGTGGAGGGTGGGGGGTGGTTCCCCATTTTCTTTTGCTGGGAGTTTGCAACCCTATTAGTTAGGTTGCTTAATATTTCTGCTAAGTACTCTTTAAAATACCAGAATAGGGAGGATGGAGTAGGTTTAAGTTTATTAGATTGATCAGTGTTGCTGAACTATGAAATATTTTGGGTGCAGTGTATTTTTTACATACAGGTATAACAGAATAGCTTTAGTGTTGTTGTTTATTTAAACTTGAGTATGAACTTATACAAAATGCAGCAAGATATTAAAAAAACAGTTTTATTGATTAAAAAACACACTATATCGGATTCGGCAGATATCCAAATTTATGATATCGGTATCGGACATAAAAAAGTGGTATTGTGCCATCTCTAGTAACCATCCGCTGTCCAAGCATCTGGTCATTATCAAAATCAGTCTGCAGACCCAATGGCCAGTTGAGTGGTTAGCATCTGGCAAACTTTTATTTCCATGGCCTGCGTTGTAGCCAGCAGACAAATTTCTGTTTCCAACAAGGAATCAGTGTTTATGAATGCAGATTATTTTCATGCAGATTATTTTTGGATAGGCAAAGGTTTCGGGGTTGCATTTTAGCTATGCAATCCATCTCTCCGTGCACATTTTATTCCTGCATGCAACCAGAGCCTGCTCTTCATGATAGATCAAGCTAAGTACACAAAACCAGAAATTTTCTTGTAAGAAAAACCTCGTCCTTTACCAAAAGGTTCTATGTATTCATACGCAGCATCTGTCAAAGTAAGCCACTAATAAAGCCGTGTTTCTTATTGGGTACTTAGTAATAGATGGCTTAGTTAGCATTAGCCTGTCTCCTCAGGCTCACTAATGTGTTTGTTGTTTTCATGTTCAGTGTGTAAATCCTTATAGCTGTGTGTGTTAGCTCAGCTTGATTTTAAATAGATACAATAAATGTTATGTAAAGTGCAGCACTGTGATGTGACGATCAACCATCCAAATTAAGAGCTGAAGCAGCTGCATCATGATTGCTATTCAGCTTCTCAGAAAGAGACTATAATACACACTGGTGCGCCAAAACATTATGACCACTACTCATATGTTGTTGGCTCTTTGCATGCTACAAATAACCAAGAACACATTAAGCCACTGAAGTTCTCTGAAGGTGTCTATGGTATCAAAAACAAGACATCAGCAGCAGATCGTCTGAGCGCTGTATCTTGTTGGAGAGGAGAGGTTGTCAATCTGACTTATTCCTACTGCTACACTATTGTCAGTGAGTTTTCTGAGAAGTAGAACACTATTTATTTTAAGTTACTTTAAAACAGCTTTGAAACCAGGAAAATTGGATTAGTTTACTTTTTTGTCAAGAGGACAGTCAAATTGAGTTTTCTACCCAAAATAAAACTTTTCAATTTCACAGTGCACATTTTCTAATACACAAAAAAGCAGATTACAAGCAACGCTGCAGTGGTGACAAGTATTACACGCAGAAAGTTTAGGGCTGTGTGACCGGAAAAAAAGGGGACATAAATCAGCATGCAATCTAGGGAGGAATGAGTGAAAAGGGGAGTGAATGGGAAAAGGGCACAATTGCTGCTTCATAAATTAGCTCCTGCTGAAATTATAAGAAGGTCGTGTTATGTAACATCGTGTACCTCCTATAAAGACAGACAACCAGCATAACAACACTTATTATTCAGCACAGCATAAACATGGGACGCTTTAGAGTCACAGAGTCCATAAAGTAGTTATAAAACTTATAATAGGAAATGAAAGAACACAGAGATTCAGCCATAGGGGATAACTCTTTTCTTAACAGGTTTAATAAAGGTTGTTACTGGATAAAGTAGTCAGTTCCTGGAAGGAACAGTGGGAGACAGACATAACACATGCATGTGTACCCATGTATAAACATGAACATGCACACCCACACACAAAAAGAAGACCAGGGTTTGAACCCAGAGGCATAGAACATAGAAATACAGCAGGAGAAAGACATCAGAGTCAACAGGAAGCAATTTGCAACAGGATGTCAGCGCTGCTCGGCCTAGGTTCACACGTAACGCACACACAAATCACAAATTACACGCAGAGCATACATGTGTCTTTGGTAGCTCTGCCAGCCTCAGGGTCTTCATTAATGCATGCGGACTGTAAGCTGGAGCCACTGGGAAAGGAGCCATCTGGTTCAGTTTGTCTTGTTGATCAGTCAGCATTTACCGAGGTGCCAGTGACAGCACTCGACCCCCCCACTTCAGGGGACTCAACGACTGTTACTAAACTCATTAGCTGATCGATTTATCAGGTGAAACGTCTTTTTTTTGTCAATGAGAAATGGTAAACATCCATCCGTTTAGTTTCTTTGGTTTGTCTTTGTAAAAAAAATGGTAGTGCTGAGCAAAGCAAGCAATTGATAAAAAAAGATGGGCTTTTTGAGATGTTTGCTTCCTTGCTGGCAGCTAGATGCGAATATCGATGACACTCTCGTGTGTATATAAAATAGGACGCTACAGCTGATAGCTGTCTCACAAGAAAGACTAAAAATGAGGAAGCACCAAAATCGGTGAAAATCTAGCTCCTGCTGTCTGCTTCCAGTCTGAATCCATCTCAAACAGACAGACGTGTGATAACTCTTGGCAAGAAAGCAAATATTTCCCCCAAAATTATCTTTGAAAAGCTCTTTAGTGTTTTCTTTCACAGTGTAGCTTAACAATAAATAAATCAATAAATCATTGACTTTTAATCAATGTTTATATCCACATTAAACTTTCCCTCCTTTTAATCCCATCCACAGCACAGCAACTGCAGCTAGAATATGAATCTGATCTGACCACTGCCACATCCTGAATTGTTCCTGGGAGAGGAAATCCAACACAGAGAGATCTGTCACAGCAGGGAAGGCAGAAGATAAATGTGAGTGTCTGAGACACAGGCGTCAGCGTGCCATCTAAAAGGAACGAGCTTCAATCTGACAGTCAACTCAGAGCTGACATCACGCTCCAGAGAGGGAGAAGTGAGTAAGCCTTCAAACCAGAAAGTGGAAAAAGCTAAATTACCAGGTTTATTCCATGTTCTGTACTCTCACAAAAAAGTCTCTCATGCCCAAAGTTGCTGAAAGCTAAAATAAAATCTGTGGGCTTTTATTTTTAGTGGCTGGAGAGATTCAGGAGGCTTTACCTGAAAGCGCAACGCGCTCTCGTTCTTGTCTTGTTAGCAGTCTGCCTTTCATCCTCCTGTCATCTTTGATCCCTCGTTTCTCTATTTCCTACCTCCTGGAGTCTGTCGCCCCCTTCTAATCCCCCCTCTCTGCCTCACTACTTAAAAAGCCATGGGGCAGGATGACCACAATCATCCCTGCCATGAAATGCAGGCATGTACTCCTCCTGAATAAACAACATCAGATGACAAAGAGCACCTCGATAAGCATCACGCGCATCAAAGGCACAGCACCAACTAACTAACAAAACTGACCCATGGGATAAAGCAATAAGGGCTCAAAGTGAAAAACCGAATGTCTAGGGAACACAAAGTAGACATAGGAAAAAAGGAAGACAGGAAGAGGAAAGAGCAGAGGCAAACAGGGACAGTAAAAGAGACTGACCGCTGGCCAGGAGAGAGATGTCAACAGCTGAACATGCCTCCTGACCACTGACACAGAGCAGAGAGATTTCTCAGAGCTATTTTAATAGAGCTCCTTATTTTAGACTAAATGTCCCCCAGAACACTTACAGGCTCATTTTGTCTATTTGTCTGTCAATCATCCCACAAAGTCTCTTTTTCAAGAGATCTGGCAGTCGATTTTGAAGAATGTGACATGTGGCTGCCTCATAACTAACATACATTTGGAGTTGGTCCCATTGTCACCACATGCCTTTTGACATTCAGCAACTGGAAAAATAGCAGGAACCGAATCAAAACTTTCTATCTGCATTCCCTGCACATTACAGTGACATCATCTAAGCTGACACCATTTTTAAAAAAAACATTGTTACGACCCTGTTAAGAAAATAGGAGCTGTATAATTCCTGGAATATTAAACAAAGCATTACGGTGTGGCTTAGGCTCTCAGGAAATTAAAAAATATCAAAGGGTAAATATAAACGCTTTGAGCGTGCATCTGTGTGCACCCTTGTGCCCGCCGATATTGTTGCTAAGGCGAGTAAAGCAGTAAAATTAAATTAACCATGATAATTATTTGTGGACAAGTACATCATGGTTATAAAAAGCAGCAGCAGCACAGTGACAGTGATAAGCCACCACCCTAATCGAGTTACAAAGATGAACAATCTGTTGGGATTTTGTAATAAACGGCATCCACTTTAAACATCTGCTGACTTCTCGTCTACCTTGTGCCCCAGCTGTGAGACGTGAATGACCACAAATGCAGGAGAAAGTGGGCGGCTTAAGACAACGGAAAGGGAAAGAGACTCAGAAAACCAGGACAGCTGGTCAAGAGCTAGACTAATAATCAGCATCTGCTCGAAGAAGAAAAAAAAAAAAGGAAATCCAGCCTATAATCTGTCGAGCATTTGCAAACTTATCTGAATTCGCATCATTTCAAACTCACGACCCTATGTCACTTCATATATCAGCACGAAACATTAGGAGAGCAGCTGGTGTGCATGAGCAGACAATGTAAAACCATCTGTATTTCACTGCATGACATTAGGATCCATCAGATGGTGTCAGGACAGGTGACTGGGTCCCTTTGTCTCTGGTGTCCTTTAGTCCTAAATGGTGACTTTGCAAACACACAATAACAAACAGCACAGCACTGAAGCAGCAGAGTAATTAGACAGTAATCTGGAACCTGCATCATCACATCTACAGGATTAATACTGATACAGTTAAAAGTAATAAAGTACAAGCAAATAAAAATACACAGACACAGTAGCAGACAGATGCATACAAATACATCTAATCAAACCCTTGAAAGGTCTTGCACGAAATGTATTATATAGAAACGTATGAAACACAGATTAGGCCCAGTGCCCATAAACTACTAACCTGCATGACTGTCTCATGAAAAAGTAAGTCTTATGAATCCATTCTCCAGTTTAAATAATTAAAATCAGCGTATTTTTGTAGGTCACAGCAGGAATCTCTGCTTAAATTTCTGCACTTTCCTTAATCACAGTAAACGAAATCCTCTTTCTGGGCAAAGCAAGAGCGCTCTGGCTACGGCTTTAATGGAATAATGTGCACAATCACATGCCGCACAGTTTGAGCTAACACCGTGGAAAGGATTTAAAGATGGTAAGGCTGTTACTCGGTAGAAAATAAAAACCTAGACATGTTGAAACTGATGCTGCAGCTGCAGGCAAACTAAAGCAAAAAGCTGTAGTCAGTCAATACAGAGCGCAGTGTGTTTTTACCTCTCAACAAGCAGCTTCAGTCTTTCCCTCTGCCTCTGAGCAGCGCTGTGTGTAGACTGTCATACACTACCTCCCTCTCTGCTCACTCTCTCTCACCAACTAAGTTTGCCCCCCTCTCCCTCCCTCTCTTGCATACACTTGCAGAGTGCCAGCAGCACATGCAACATAGCGTTTCCCCTCCCGATTTGCCTGTGCCTTACGCACAGACGGCAGCGACGCACATCAGCCATGCAAGCACTTTCCCTCGCACGCGTACATCAATACGCCACATGCAGACAGTGGGTGCTGATGTACAGTGACCTCTCCGGTGCCCCGAGGGAGAGTGATGACAAGAGGCAGGAGGACAAATAGCAGCGGGGACATAAACTTGATGAGATGGGAAAAGACAAGACGATGCGCAAAGGATAAAAAATAGGGAAAAAAACCCCATAGTATAACTGTAGTGGTGACTGCCATATCACACTGATGAAAGGATCAAACATTTGAAAAGGAGATAAGAAAAAAATGACACAGAGAAGGTGGGAGATGCTTTAACTGTGACGACAAAACATCAGAAAAAGGAGAAATCTAACAGAGATTAAAGGTTAGAAGAGATGATGACAGTGAGACGCAAGAAATGAAAGAAGTGAAAAAGAAGGTGGTGCTATAACATGTTCTATAGCAAGAAGACAAACAGCAGAAACATACGGGGGGTGGGGGGTATTGATATATGAAGCACACCAGTCTGAAGCCTTGACCCAGTGTTCCTTTTTATTTATGAATACCCCCAAATGGGGCTGATCACACGCACTCTCACACAGACAAAAACTGCCTCCCCAGCTGCCTCCCACTTATTTGCGTCCCCTGTGATCACTCACTCGCAGGCATCTGCGGCACTCGCGTTATTTTCTATATTTACCCGCTCAGACTTCTCCTATCCAGACTGATCATCATCCTGTGTGACGATATCCACTCACGTCCGTGGCACCCGCTCTCCTGCAGCCTCCGAGAATTGTTTTTTGGCTGTTGCCCCGGTGACCGGGGAAGGGGGATGCATATGACAAAAATAATAATCCTCTTTTAATACGCGCAACTAAGGCACAACAGCTGGTAGAGGCGTGTCATACGCCATTACAGTGTGCGAGTTACCTTGGTGAAGAGAAGAGCAGAGAAATAAATATGACAGGTACTTCTGTGTGGCGCTGAGAGGGCAGGTGTGCTGCTTTTGAGTGCATGTATACGGCTTGTGCTGCTGGATACTGAGTGAGACAAAACAGTCCCGCTCCAGCAAGGTCATGAACTCACTCAGTGGCGTGTGACACTGAGCTGATGTGAGTGGGGTCACATGAGAGTAGAAGCCGCTGCTGCCAATGGCTTGACATGAGCTGTGGATGGAGAGAGTGCTTCTCTCACACAGTTTAAATGAAACAGTCCACTCTTTGGGGGACTCTATAAGCAAAGGTGGGGACATCTTACTCAAAGTCTATAAGCAGCTTTTTTTTTTTTCAAAAAACAAGCACATACTAATGCACATATGCAGCTGTGGTGAAACTCAGTGGAGCTTAAAGTGTTTACTGGGCTATTTCCTTTCTAATCACCAACAGACAAATGCAGATTTTCTTATGGCACAGCATGTGGTTTGAAGCTGTGAGCACTAGCTTCACTGAGCTTTGTGAGTGCGTTTGTTCAGAGAGCACTACAAAGTGACTGCTTGCAAACAAGGGCCTTCCAGTTTTCCAGTTGAGAATCCCCCATTCACCCACTGTATTTGGCTTTCTTATGACAAACAGCAACTTATCTGTAGACGGACACACAGACGGCATTTGTTTGCAACGTGCATTATCCCCTGAGCTGTGCTGCTTCTCGTCTAGGCTCCTCCTCACTGATCCCTCACTGTGCATCCAGACCACTGACAACTCACAGATCCCTGTTGCCTCTAATTGATCACCCTGAGAGCTATTTTCACAGTGCTAATGATGAGTAATGATGTATCATATATACAGTCATAACCTCTAAAGCCACAGACTTTATTAAGAGTCACTTTGAAAAACAACGGAGACTTTCCGGGTGCTTGAGAGCTCACCCTCTCATCCATGTTACTGCATGGATGAGTGCAGTTCTGGAGGCAGGCCTTCTTTAACCAAACATCTAGGTCAGTGCACATGGCTTATTCCACTTAAGACTAACATCACATTACCGCCGGTACCCGACAAACCTTTGAAAAAGGTGCACAGTTTGCTCTGGGCAGGAGGAGGTAAGGTATGCAGGTAGAAAATGTATAGCTCACCTTGGCTTCACATGTCTTGTGAACTGTAACCTTGCACTCTGTAAACAAAAAGAAGCAATAATTTACTCTGAGAGTCAGCGAGCTGCTCTGATGTGCATCTAGATCTGCTACCACCCTGAGATGTGGACTCACCCTTGCAGAAAGCCGCAGGGGTGTCAATGTTGTGCTTGCACACATCACACATTCGTCTCCTCTTTAGTGTTTTCAGTGTGAAGGCATGCTTCCCTGACTTGGAGAGCTGCGGATACACAGGACAATCAAAACTGATCACCACACACGAGACATGGAAATATTATGAAGGACGAAATAAAGGCTCCTCCTCAGTGGAAATCATTCATTTAGTGAGGCGGTAACTGTGTGCAGGAAAGCAGCTTGAAACCATCGAACCCGTCGTGATAACATGAATAGTAGAATGTGGGGCATGCTTAGGTTTACCAAGTTTCTCAATTTGAGTTTAGCATTCTTCCATCTGAAGCACTAGATGTTCACTATCCCCTGCGTGGCTGCTGTCAGTACAGATATGCGCCGGTTTAGTGATACACCAGCATGAGCACTGGTGTCCTACCTGCTGTACGTTCAGCTTCCTCCACTAATATCAGCTGTCGTATCATGTTGTCTTTGAAGGCATCCTGTTGTCTTGTCTTTTAACTTGTCCTTATTCTGTCTCAGTCTGGGGGCTAAGACTGAAAAATGAAAAGCTTTACGTGCTGCTGTATGGTCACAGGCAAGATGAATAGAACCTAACAGATTCTGTCAGGGGATAAGAGTGTTTTAATCTTTTTATTATTTTACCGTGGTCACTGTTTTAAGCTTCTCTGTGTCTCCATACTGATCAACCACAACTTCACAACTGTCAGGTGAAGCAAATAACAATGATTGTCACATTAAAGTTCTGCTAGTAAAACATTCACATGGGTTCTCAGCATTCCTGTGCATGTTACTTTTACACATCGTATCCCCAAGTGTATCCAAAGTCTGCCTCACTCCTCTTTTGGTGATGGAATTCCCAAAAGCAGTGGCCTCCCCCGGCGGTTCAAGAACATAAAAAAGTACCAAAAACACTGAGATGTCCCCTAAACTCCCCTACTCCAACTTTTCACCAACTAAAAACGAATATTCCCCGATGACTGAATCCTCGTGTTCCCCTGGTTTGACCTCTAGTGTCATTGTCAGGTTAACCTTTTTTCCTATTGGCCATTTCCCTGACTAATTTATGACCAATATTATGAATACACACATGCATTGTCATCATCTCAAAGAACTGTGTTGCCTACATACATACTGACTTTGAAGATGAATCTTTTTCAGCTAAACAAAAGACTAATATTTAACTTACATTTAGTCTCCCTGTTAGTCTGGCTTAAGTAGCTGGGGCTTCTCCTCTTTGAAGACAGGCTCAGTTTCCTCTCAACATTTCAAGGTGGTACCACACTGGGCAGTCCTGGCAGCTGTGTAAACCCAGGATTTGAGCTTCTTTACGCAAAGCCAAAGGTACAGTAAATCTGACATAAACAGGCTTAGTATGACTGTTCACTCTCTCTCAGAAAACAAACAAACATTATTTTGCTTAATATGATGGGAATGATGAAAATTGACTGAATTATTTTTGATTTAAGCACAAATATAAACGATAATTTGAAAGCAACGATTAATTTGAATGTCTTTAAGGCACATCCACACATCCACAAATCTTCACCACATGTGGTGAAGATTTGCACTCTAATAATTTCACCTCCCTGAGTCATAATCCATGGATTTTTCTTTTTATAAACTCATACTCAACTGTCCCAGAGAGAAATGGGACAATGTTTATACAGAGTTATGGCAACGCCTTCCCAAAGCAAAACCTTTTTACGGCATGTGAAGCAAATTAAACCATTACATTTTTCCTTGAGCAGAGGACGAGGAGGGGCCTGGAAACATCAGGACGGAGATGGTGTGAGAGTGCGGTATGTGTAGGAGAGGTGGAGGGCAACAAACATCCCATAGTACCACTACATGCTGATATTTCCCCTCCTGTTAAATGCCTGTATCTAATTAAAAAAAACACATGTCAGCTGAGACATTTTTTTGGATTTGGATTTTTTTGGACGCCTTGATTTGACTTTAACTTGGGAAGGTGAACGCTGGTTTGGTCCCTCTCACAAATGATCATTGACTGGCCTCGCTTCCCTCACCGCCTTAAACTGTGAGTGTCGCTAAACTGGAATGTTTTATAAAGCAGACTTGCCTCTCAAGTGGAGTGTAAACCGTTTAAATCCTTAATGACAAGAAATGTCAACTGAATGTTTTATGCGGCCTCACCTTCAGCTTTTGTGCGGCTGCTTATAATGTGAACGTAAACGCAGCTGATTTGCAGACGCCATGCTTTGCAGCACACCATATAACAGCTGCACAGTTTCTGACTTGCTTCATTAAAAATTCCAAACGCTCTTTAATTTGACATTTAGTTGCTTACTGAACTCAAGTGTTTCGGATCCACTTTCAGTTGAAAATGAAGGTTTGCCAAGCAATAATGTTTAAGTCTCAAATTAAAGCACTGCAATTTATTTTAATCTCATTTTAAATGACCTCACGGTTAATAATCAGGAGCTTTAGAATAATACTTTTTTCTTGAAAATACACTTATTTGCTGTCTTACTAAGACTTAGATGAAGGCTTCTCCTGTTTGTTCTCTAAATATGAAATTACATCCAAGAGGTGGTTGGAACATTACTGTTATGATTGTTTTTTATGTCTTTATTTAATCACGTCTTGATTATTGTAATTAATTCACTTTGTTCACTTGTCCAAAGGAAGCTTCTTTGGAGCGTCTGCAGGTTGTTCAGAGGCATCTTCTGAGGCGTCTGTCTAAGTCTTTTAAGTACTCACATGTCACAGTGTTACGAATTCAGTTACACTGGCTCCCCATTAACTTCAGGGTCCACTATATGATTGTGGATTAGACTTTTAGAGCTCTGCATGGACACAAACCAGCATACATCAGTGAACTTTTATATCCATACCTGCCCAACGTGTCCCTGAGGCCATGCGAGCAGGGCCTGCTGGCTGTGCAGGATACAAGGCTGAGAACTGAAGGAGCATTGGCTACTGTGGCCTCCAAACCTACAACTCGACCCCTCTGAGAGGGCCCGAGAGCTGTGGACCCAGTGATCTCTTTTAAAAGGCAGCTAAAGATTGATTGATAAAAATTGATCATTGATTAAAACACATCTTTAGGGTAACCTTTTGTTTTAGCATTTTTGTTGTGAAGCAGTTTGTGATATTTCTCTTGAAAGGTGCAAGTTGTTTTACTTGCCTGTTTGACAGTATGAATGCTATTTGATGGTGGGTAGGTGGATTAGAGTTGGCATATATGACTACAGAAAAAATAGTTGCTATAATCTCAAACCCAGTGGTCAATTTTCTTCCACTTATGCAATACAGGGTTTGTGGGGGTCATCCCTCAATCATAGGACTATTAAACATCATAAGAGAGACAACCAATCAACCTAATCCCCAAGCATGTCTTTTGACTGCAAGAGGAATCCCATACGACACTGGGAGAACATGCAGACTCCAAACAAACTGGACTTGAGCCTAGGATCCTCTTGCTGTGTGGCCCCAGAACTAACCACTGACTTTGTCCGTTGGTAGGACAAAATCAGGGTAGCTTGTTTCGAAGCAAAGGAAACTGTTTGCAGCTTCATACAGTATGGAGTGTACATTTACATAGATGTCGGTGTACAGGTGTTTGAAAAGCTGTTGTAGGGTGTGCTCCACCAAACAAAGGACATCACTTCCATAATGAAATCACTGTTGCACTCATTTTCTCAGGATGTCTAATATTTGTAACCCATCTAGCCACCAAGCCCTCTGAGATGAATTTGGCTGCTGCCTCTGATGGACCACGTTACCATCATGGTGTACGCATTGATCTCAAAAACAAAAGAACAGAGTAGCGAGTCATCTGACTATTGACACGTGCACTGCTGAATATAAACGGTAACATCCAGTGAATGTGATGAATCTGGGTCTGTGTGTGTGTGGTAGTGTGGAGTATATGGGGGGGATTTAGGAAGATAGAAGATAAACCTGAGGCCATATGAGGGGAGAGGATCATCATCATCTCATCTCAGCCGTTTACACTCTGAATGTTCTTATGTAACCCGTGAATATTGGAGATTGAATCAATTGGACTAATGCAACCTAAAGAGATGCAGTACACACAAAAGCATGTTTTCACTTCACAAATCTGAGATCGCCTGCAGAAATGTTCCCTCGGCTACGACACTGCAAAAAAAGCTACAATCATCACTCAACGTAAAGCAAACTAAATAAATATGAAAAATAAATTACGGGAAAGGATAAAGACAAAAAATCATTCAGTGGCATAAAAGCAATGTAATATTTGTAATACATACCTTAAAAATATTTTTGTATGACATATGGTGACAGTACAAACTCTAATAGCAGTGAAGTAAACAACACTTGCAATGAAGTCACAGTTAGATGGCACGTGACTAACGAACATTGCATTGATTTTTCCTTTGTTTTGTGCCGCAGGTCAAGTAAATGACAAAGATTTTTGATGTTGCAATCAAAATCACTCAAATATGGAATATTACATTTTTATTTTAGAGATGTGGCATTAAAGCAGCATATCAGTTCCATGCTTGGCACTTTCCATCTGTCGTTGCCAATAAGTCAGAAAGTTCAACCTGAAATATCAGAATGGGTCAAGGCTGCTGCCCAGTGGACACACTGTGGCAGTGCAGCATATTTTCCAACTGAGGAAGTTTTCACTGTTAAATTTATTTGAAAAGCATAGACAGCTGTACATTTTTTTCATCATGGTGATGTAATTAGTTTGGGTGTACTGCTTTTGTTCCAGCGAACACATTCTTGTTATTGCTATACTTATATTATGCAGTGCAGTGAAATTTAGTTTGAAGCTCTTACAGATGTTCAGAAGATTAAGTTAAAGCTATAAAAGTATCCAATAATTATACAGTAGCACAACAATACTGTGCACCAGTTTAGCAGGATGAGTAAAGTGGCATGTGCAACAACATCTAGTGTGAAAATAAATAGTGGATGACATGCACAGATCAGCAATACAGTGTGTTACATTGGAAGAATATTTCCAGTCTTTATGTGCTCTTGGCCTGGTTCAGAGCAGCCACAGCTCTGGGGGAAAGCTATTGTTCAGCCTGGCTGTGTGGGTGCGACAGATGGCAGTAGTTCACAGAGGTGAGGGCATGGGTGTGCGGGGTCCTCACGGCTTTCCTGAGACACCGATTCCTAAAATATCCGAATCATCCCTCAATCAGCTGACACACACATGCTTAAAGCCCTTCATTTTTCATCTGACATTTTAATCAGAATCTCATGGAAAAGTTAAATATTAACCTTTATAAAGTACTTTTGGTATGTGAGCAGAGAGCACATTTAGTGGTAGTTATCTGTCAATTAACTCAGGATAAAGAACAGTCCTTTCCACCTGTTCCAGCTTACTTAACAACATTAAGTAAGGCGAGCCAAGTTAAACAGCTTTGGAGCGATGCTATCATCACGAAACTGAAATGTACGGATTTAAACTTGTACTAAAAACAACATTTTCATGTGAACTGAACATGTCTTTTCAACTTTAAAGTTCAGTTGTTACAACAACACTGTCGTTGTTGTTTGCTCGTCTAAAAGTCATTTGATCTTTAAATTTTTCCCAGGTCACATGTCTTCCCGAGGTGTCGCCTCAGGGCGACAAATCTTCTCCACATGATTTGAAAGTTGACAGCCGAGCCCATGATGGCAGAGCCTGCTACTGCTTAGCTCTTGCTGCACATTGTTTGGATTTTGTTCTAGCAGCCCGTCATTATGGGTCTGGTTCAGAGTGTTTCTGAATATAACTATACAAAAGGATTTTGTTCCATACAGAGGGACAGAAAATTACACATCAGGAAAGCATTTTTAACACCATGCTCAAAACATCAGGGCGACAAGAAGGACAACGCTGTCAAATAACTGGAGCGCAACAAGACGGCAGAAGTTTAGTTTGAGCTGGAACTGCACAAACAACTGTCGAAGCATTTATCATAAAAGCAGCACAGTTCAAAGCTGAGGCGATGCTGACAAATGCTTTGTCATGTTCATTTGACTCAGACAGTAAACACAAACTTTTTGGCACAATTTACAAAATGCTTTGAATGCTTCAAAAGTTTGAATAATTTGAGCTTTCTAATGAATTTTACTGAGTTTTTTCAACACTAGGACTGAATACAAGCTACGCTGTGCTGCACAGGTGTTTGTTAGATTATGCCCAACCCCCTTTATATGCAGTGATACCAGTAAGAAGGATCTCTGTTTGCGCGGACATTCAGTCTCCAGAGGCTCCCATGACTATCAGCAGTGTTGCAGTATTGCATTGCAGCATTAGAACCCCACCCCATTTGTTTTTTGCAGCCAAAGCCTGTGTCATTCTCCAGGCATCTCCACTGACCAAAGAGCCCGAAGGACTTCCACATCTAACGTGTAGATGAAGAAAGGGACTGAATTGCATTTATTAGGGCTTTGTTTTTTTTTACACTGGCTTTTTAAAATGAAGCTCTAATGCTGCTCTGTATCTCGAGAGTTTTCTGTCATGTGCCTCAATACAAAGCTTAATGTTTCTGAAATGTACACTGTACCACTGCCTCACATTGGCAAAAATATACAGCTGCAACCACATACGCACACACGTCTGCACACATGCACGCACACTGTAAATAAATACAGAGTACAGTGACACACACACACACGCACCTCCTTGGCACTAAATGCCTCATTTCTTTTTTCAGCGGCACCTCACAAGTGATGACATGCTAGAGACCAGGAGTCACAAAACTCTCACACACACTCACACACAGACATACAATCTGCTCAGGAAGGGACGGGAGCAGGTGGCGAGCCAGGACTATGCTCCAGTTCTGGCTGGGTATTTATAACCTGCAGGAGTAGGGGGCTGTCACCTCTAAAAGCTATGAAAATGCTGCATTTGTGTGAAAGAGAGGAAAAGAAACTGAGACTAAAAGAGAGCACAAGCAACCGCAAACGTCCCCCCACCAACACAAAAAACCCAAACTCCTGCACTGATAGTTGCACGTACAGATTCACACACTTCATTCTTCTCCACTTCATACGAGCCCACCCATTCAGCTGGGACTATGTCATCATAATTTGGCATGCTCTGACACACACACACAGGAAAACACAAGCAAGGGATATGAAGCCACAAATGATCTAATGTTTTTGTTCCAGCAATATCTCCAATATCAGAGAGAAACTACACACTCGTCACACAGATGTCTGGGCTTTCAGCTTCATTTCACTGTGTGTTTTATTAAAGATGCACGACTTTTTTCATTTCCTATTTACCTTTTTTTTTCTTTTGCTCTCTTCTAACACTGACACAGTGCATGCCACGATGTGATTTACTCTGACATGTGAGAACACATATTCCAGCGCGCATACCCTCGGTGTTAAAGAGGCACCTTTATTTTAGATTCCATAAAAGTCTCCCAGGAGGCTTCATGTATGTGGAAATGTAGCTTGCTCCTAAATCCATACATGTTCCTAAATAGAGGCTGCAGACAGGCAGGCGGTGGGTCAAAACCAGACAGTAACTTATACCACTTCCTCCTGAACCTTTGATACCCGAGGGACAGCGTTTAACAGCGATCGCATGATTCCTCCCTTCCACTGCTCTGCATACCCCCACTTTTTTTTCTTGGTTCACTGTTGATGACTGTGGTTTTAGTTTACAGTTTATTAGCTTTCTTAGCTCACAAGCTTCTGAGAGAGGTCTAAAAGGAACATGCCAAACACTTTGATCCCTTTGGTATGCACACTTCTGTTTATGATGTGCTGCTGGAATATTTCATAAGAGAGACAGAGCCGCTCTGGAGTCCAGGCCTCATCTAATTTGGAAACGTAGTGGCAATTCTTTGGATTCCTTTGGTTGTTATCTAGCATGTGATGAGTGTATAACAAAGTTCAGCCTCTGCTGCTGAGTCAAATGGCAAAGCAGATCGAGCGGGTGCCGTGGATGTAAAATGAGAGCTAGAGTGGTTCAAACTGACTTTAACAGCTGATCTGTAATGATCTGTGATTTTACTTTGTCTTTATCTTCAAACTGCACACGTTTGAGGATGGAACTGTGCACAACCAGTGTCTTGATGGTTACTCACTTACCTCAGCAAGCTGAAGGATTTCAGGAGGTACCTCAGGGTCTGCCTTCACAGGGATTCCTCCAGTTTCTGAGTCATGTGCGTGCTTTTGTATCCCCACAGTGTTCGTACTGTGAATGCACCCCATTCTCGCAGCACACACGCCTCTTGCACCTCTAATCTTTAAATTTCCTCAGCTCCTCGCGAGTGATTTCCTTTTCTCTTCCACCCCTTTCAGCACTTCACGTTTCCCCTCTTCTTGTTCTCCAGCATGTTCCTCTGTCCTTCTCAGCGACTCCTCACACCTCTGCTCTTCCCCTCTGACGGCTTACCCTGCCTCGAAACCCACCCCAGATAACTTTCCACCCCCTGACTTCTCTTCTTACAACCGCTCTTTCTCCGTCTCCGAGAAGTGTCACCAAGAACCTACCCTTCAACCCACATCCCCTTACACTCCCCCTGCGTCCCTTGCTCTCTGCCTCTCTCGTCCCTTCTGCCCCCCTCTGCCGTTTCCACTTGCTAATAACTCCCTCTCTCCAGCTTACAGACCCTCAAATGTCTTGTGCTCTACACTTACAGACCCTCCAGTCTTCCCTGTCTCTCTCTCTCTCTCCCTTGCTGTGCGGGAGAAGGGGGCAGCTGTTTTGGCTTGTTGATGTCAGGCCCTTCCCTTATGCTTTGGCTTTACTTCAGCTCCTCTCACGCTCCTCTTCCTCATGGGAGAGTGATTAGTTTGAACCTCTTTCACACATGTCATCCTTCTGGTCTCTGTGGCTTTGCTCATGAGAACTTAACTGCTGGCTTGATCGCACTGATCGCACTTCTCCCTCTCCGCATTGTTTAGAGGAAAAGTCTTCTATCTCGCCGTGTCCCATGGGTGTTTATGAAGCCTAAAACGTAATCAGCTTCACCACCCTGTTTGATAGGACACATGACATCATCACTGGCCTTGCTTTATTTCCTCACTTGGATGCAGCTCTCTCTCTCCACTGAAATTAAAACAATGACACGCTCTGTGCTTAAATTTTAGATCTGTGCTCCGCTACCCGTTAAATTCCTTCAGACAACAGCTCTCTCTTTCTCTCTCTCTCTGTAACACACACACACAACTGTATTTCCTCAAACTGGGCTCCCCAGACAAAATACTGCTTCAAGCTGGGGTTTTTGCAGTTGGAAGGAGAAAATCTTCAACAATAAACTCTTTTTAAAGCCACGTTTTTATGCCCTGGTTAGGCTGTACAAAGCGGTCTTTGGTTTAAATGTGAGGCAAATCTGTGGCCGGGAGCTAAATTGGGCATCAAATCATCAGCATCCACAGCAGCAGTGACAAGAAATCGGGAGAAGAGTCAGTGATGGTGAGAGGTTAAAATCTGTATGATATAAAATTCAGATAAAATCAAGGCAGCTCTTTTGAAAACTTAATGCGTGGACATGAACCTTTGTCATTTTGTGATTTGAAGTGGAAAAGGGTATGGAGGACCCTCCTGTGTGTGCCATCCTCCTAACTGTCATGACGACAGGTGTGGGGGCTGGTTATGTGTGGATACAGCGGGGGAAACATGTATTTGATCACCTACTGAATTTGTACGTTTGCTCACTTCCAAAGAAATGAAAATGCTTTAACTTTTATAATAGTTTCAGTTTAACACAAAACATTACACAAAAGTTATAAATAGATGCATGTCACTGAGTGAAATAAGTATTTGATAATTTGGTACTTGGTGGAGAAACCCTTGTTGGTGTGATGTTTCTTGTAGTTGGTCACCAAGTTTGCACACATCTCAGGAGGGATTTTGGTGCACTCCTCTTTACAGAAACTTGGCAGCTCGAAGCTTCAGCTCCCGCCACAGATTTTCTATCGGACTGAAGTCTGGAGACTGGTTAGGCCACTCCATGACCTTAATGTGCTTCTTCTTTAATAATAATAATAATAATGATAATGATAATGGATTGGATTTATATAGCACTTTTCAAGGCACCCAAAGCGCTTTACAATGCCATTATTCATTCACGCTCACATTCATACACTGGTGGAGGCAAGCTACGGTTGTAGCCACTGGGGCAGACTGACAGAGGCGAGGCTGCCATATCGCGCCATCGGCCCCTCTGGCCAACACCAGTAGGCGGTAGGGTAAAGTGTCTTGCCCAAGGACACAACGACCAGGACAGAAAGGCCGGGGATCGAACCAGCGACCTTGCGGTTACAGGTGCGCTTCCCAACCCCCTGTCCTTTGATGCCATCTTTAGTGTTTTGGCTAAGGGAAGGAGGATTTTACAGTAACCCTGTTCACCGACCCCTCAGTGCAGTCACTAACATCTCCGTGTTTGCCTGTAAAGGATGGTGTTCTTTAGATCTGTCAGGATCCAAGTGGCCAGGAACACACAGGCACAAATGTAATCTTCAAAAAAAATGGGTTTTATTATACCCCAAAAAGGACAAGATAATTACAAAAATTCAAAATAACAAAAATAAACTTTTTTAAGAACGAAGTGGGCCCATAAAAGAGGTTAACTTAACAGAACTTTACTCAAAAGTCAATTAACAAAAACATAACTCAACAAACTGACCTGCCCAAATGAGAAACAGCTCCGGTTATATAGCAAATGAATAAACCATTATATACACCAAAGGTGAAAACTAAAGCGATAACAGCTAACCATCATTCAAGAAGAACCCCCATTCCCCCTGCATGATCACAATAGATGGTCCAGTCCACTTTATTGGCTTCTGCATTTAAACCAGCTCCACCCACAGCCTCCTCTTTCAGCCAAACCAGGAAGGACTGGAGCGGAGGTCAGGTAACTCAGAAAGAGCAGAACTATAATCAATATAACATATACCTATATAAAACAACAAACGATGCAGAGTCTATGCCACCATTTGGGCTATAGCTTAGTGCTGTCATGCATTACAGGTAAACTCAAAATAACAAATTAGTTAACTTATGATCACAGAAGCTTTAGAGCATAACGTAAACATAAGACAAAAGACCAAATGAATATTACCTAAGTATCTTAATTGTGTGGTTGCATGCAGCCATCACAAGATCCTACTCAGCATTTGTCTTCGATCACAGCACTTTCTCCCGAATCTTTCCTGAATGATTTAGATGCTCATTAGCAAACTTAAGATGAGCCTGTATAACTGCCTTCTCGAGAAGGGGGACCTTACCAAGATTTCAGTCCATTGCAATGTAGATTGTTACCAGTGGTGTCTGTGGTTCCAGCTGCCTTCAGATCAAGTTAAAAGTTTTGGGCTGATCCACCATTTTCCTCCTGATCATCCCCATGTGCTAAGATCTTGCGCAGAGCTCCAGGTCAAGGGTGTCTGATGGTTATTTTATATTTCGCTTACACATATTTCACTCAGTGACATGTAAATAAATTTAAAACGTTTCAATTTTTGGTTGATATTCTGTCTTCCCCATCTCAGCACAACAAAGCATTCGGACCATGATTCTGCTTGCTAAAACTGCACAACAGGACGGGTTATTATAAAAAACATTGTTTTCCCCAATGTTCATGTTAAAACTGCTTTGACTGAACCACTATAAAAGGCACTCAGATCTTTACCCAGGTAAAAGAAACAGCACTGCAGTTTATATAAATAATATGCTACCCCTCACTCTCCCAGTTGATGCACCTATGGTGTCATCTTTCTTGATTTGTTGCGTTCACAAGATTTTCAGAAAACGTGACCTTTGATCTTGAGGTCGACGACACTGAGATTCAAACTCGTCCGAGAGTTTTAGTAGACGCACATATTGTATGAATTTCAAAATTCTACGTCGCCTTGTTCTCAAGTTGTCACATTCAGAAATTTGGATGTCCCGGCGGGGTGACGACATTACCCCATCAGCCTTTTATGGCTGAGAGATTATTAAAATAACACTATTACAAAAACTGTTTGCTCTAAATCAGGGGTCTCAAACTTAAATGAGCTGTGGCCCACTGCTGGCACTCTCATCTCACTGGAGGGCCACTTTAGTGTTCAAGTAGTACAAAACAAACAAGAAAACACCCACAAATATTTCTGAAAACGTAGAGTGTTGTTTGTTTTTTTTTAAAATTACAAATATTGTAAAACAGGACAAAACTACAAAAGTTAAGGCAATTTTTTTCCTCACTCTTAACTAACTGAAGCCTTTCATTGAACAACCAAATAGACACATTAGTCCTCTCTTTCTGGCCGGACACGTGTCGGAACTTCTACATCATTTTGTTTGTATGTAAATAAATAAAGATGCAGACTACGTGTACACATTAGTTTTTGACTGCTAGTGAAAAATGTTTTCTTTACAAGTAACTATCTCACTGAACTAACACAGACAATCCCTCAACATGTTTGTGCTCTCTTGCCTTCATATTAAATCATTTTGTGCTTTTTAAAGAACTTATTTTAACATTGGACTCAACAATAAACAAAAGATCTAACTTCAAGGGCCAAATTGCATTATATTTCCTCACATCTATATTAATGTCATGTTGCAGCTGGTACACGATTAAGCACTTCATAAATGTGAATGATTATTGATTTAAATGTTTAATATTTTAGAAGCAACATTTTGTATGTGCAACCTGAATCCATTAGAGGAAAAAGATGCTTCTCCCTGCAGTTTTCAAATGTAAAACACTGAAATCAATCTGTCCAATGCTGTGAGCCTATCCCAGCTGTCATTGGTAGGGGGTGGGATGCACACCCTGAATAGGCTGTTGATTGGTCACATGGTTTTCACAGAAATGTTCACATCTATGGCCAGTTTGGAATCAACAATTAATCTGACGAGCATCACTTTGGACTGTGGGAGAAAGCTGGAGTACCTGGAGAGAACCCACATAGTCACAGGGGGGATGTCTGGATTTGAACCCAGGATTTTTTCTCTGTAATTCTCTTTCTTATCTAGGCTTTATAATAATTTCATTTTTTGGTCTTTTATCCACACACTACCTGAAGTAACCCAAGTATAAACACCACCACCACGAAGTAATGGTTTTCCATGTCTGTTTCCCAGCTTTGGCATTGGCCACTACTTTTGCCTCATAAATATTTAAAAGACATAATTTGCACGTGCCTAAACACACCCTTGGTGTCAATCAGTATTCTTTCTGATATCCGCTGCAAAGAACGGCATGCTTTGAAGAGTCTGAGAAATCCCTCCTTGCATTAAAATGCGCACCTCCTGTGTGTGGAGGAGGGTGGGAGGGTGTAAAGCTCAGCAGGATCCTAACCAGCTGCCACCAGGAGCCGGGGCCTCAGCAGGGGGCCCGAGTCTGAAGAAACACTGAGGAAATCTTCTGCCTCACAGACCACACCGGGAGAGCAGAAAGTTGGATGAAGCAACTCGGCATATAGACAACACTGTTTTCGCGGGTGATGGTAAATCCCGTTGGTGTCACGAGAGTATGTGCTGCCCACTCAGCATAACAAAAGGCAGCAGGGAGGAGTTGCATTTTCCCACATTAGAACTTTAATAACCACATACCATTTGATTTCACATAATGACCCCAATTTATTACAAATTGGAAGACAGGTTCACATAACCTCATGAAAATTCCCCCAACCCACCACTATAAGCAAATCCACCCTTTCTCCATAGATTTGTACTCCTCACTTCAGGGGCAGTGAATGATTTACACAGCTGTAGAGGATCTGTTAATGTGAATGGATACTGGAGTACCATGAGCATTTAACTGGTCTAATTCTAAGGTATAGAAATAGAGGGAAATCTGTACGATGATGGGGACTGTAATAATGGCACTTAATTGATTCTCAAGGTAAAATTGTGTGGTGGCTTTTTTTCCTTTCTTCCTTCCTTCCCTGCAACTGTGAAAATACAAATCTATCCTGCAAAAATATGTTGGGGAATCCCTTTGTTAACACCATCGACCAGCTCATTTGTTGAATGGTGAATACATGATTGGAAAATGGTTAAATTAGCAGGTTTTGTCTCAGTGTTCTTGATGAGTACTGGAAGACGGGATTTTCAAATTTCAGCAGTGTACTTGTATATTTTTAAGATACTCTATAACATCAAATCATTTAATAACGTATACAGAAGGGCTTGTAATGATGTTTTGCATTTCTAAAAAGTCAATAAAGGAGAGAAAAAAAACCCCCAAACACCTTTATAACCTCCATCTTCAGTCATTAGATGCGCCTGTGATCCACAAACATACAAAAATCATTTTTTCCCCACTTTTTCCATTTATTTATTACAATTAATTCAATCTTATCCATCACGTTTTCATGTGTCATGTATTCCTCTTTTCCATTTAAAACAAGTCCAGTATGTGACTATTCTTTAGAACCTGAAGAGTCCTGAAGGTGGAGCAGGGGGAGGAGGAATGGGTGAATGGTTTGAAATTAAAGGACAGGTTTGTAGGAGGAAAACAGGGAGGGGGTGATGGTTCCCCCTCCCTTCCCAGGAGCCACATCCATGTGAGGAGATTTTTTTTTCCCATACGCTATGTGAGATTATTATTTTTTTCTTCCTGCATTCGTCGCCTTCTCCTCTCCTTATCTCGTTATTTTCCCTCTAATCGGCGTCATCTGCCTCGTCTCCTTGGTCGCCATCCATTAGCAAAGCGGCGTACTTACTGGCTGAGCTGAACTTCTGCAACAAAATAAGAAAAATAATCAGTACTTTGACAGCACAGCGCAACTCTGCGCAGATTTTGACGTGGCCGAGCTTCAGGACTTACGGGGGTTGGGGTCTCTTCGTATTTCTTTGGCTCTGGGGGTGGTCTGGAGTCTCGGTCTCTTCTGTTGTCCTTTCTAAAGGTCAGAGTGAATGCTGACGTTAGGAAGTATCTGCACTAAAAAGCTTGTTGCGAAACCTTTAATGGCCACAGGTGAAAATAAATAAAGATGAATCTGCTCATTTTCATCTTCTGAAGATTAACAGCCATTTCAGAAATTTCAGTTCTGATTTATTTAGTTCTGACATGAATAATTGCTTGTGCTACAATATGGGGATCACGATGATTTGGTGTAGCACAGATAAAGCATTCATGTGCACACCAGGAAACCCTGTCTTTCCAGTGTTCCACAAAAAGAAAGAAAGGAAAAAAAACACAAACCACCATCAGTTGTGTAACCCGAGCATAGATGCCTGAAGAATATCCTCCCTGTCTCATTAAGAACTTTGCAGTTGCTAACCTGTCTGCCTCCTTCCTTCGGTCTCTGTTGGGCCCCTCTCCTCGCCCCCGCCCAGCTCCAGGCCCTGCAGGCCCCCCTCGTGCTCGTGGGGGCCCCCGGTCCCGACGCACACCATCAGCCTTGTTCTCATCTTAAAGAAGAAGCCAGACAGTTGAGTCAAGGGGGGCTTGGTGGACGGTGTACAGTAGACTACACTCTCAACGTACTGCAGCATAAACAGCCACTTCGGTTGGATTCAAAATGTGTTAGTCACTGATGTAGGGCCAAATGAGAGGTGCACAACTGCCCCCACTACAAGAACGAGCCTCTTAGAAATCTGATGCCGACTTGCAAAAGGGTTCCAAAACTTTTGAAACTAGTGAGAGCCACCTTGTGGCGCCACAGCAGACCATGAAGATATTATTGTTCTTGTAGTGTTTCGGCATGCACGTTCTGAGCAGGACCTGCTCCTAGCAAGACTCTTTGACAAATGCGTTCAGCACGATTTCTAGTAAGTGTGGAAAGCACAGATAAAAGCTGCACACCACATTTGGTAAGTGAGCAAGCAAATCGATGAAACACTTTCTAAGGAAACCTGCTAAATGCATGAACACAGCATTTGTACGACAATAAATGAAGTCCTGAGCTATTCCACTTCCTGTTTCTGAGAATCTTGTGCTTTTCACAGACTACAGAAAGAGCAAAAAAAAAAAAGAAGATCCCAGGTCTTTTTCCTGGACCACTCAAGGATTTGAAAAATCACTCTGTCATCAGCTTTCAGGCGCCAATACTTACAAGATGTACTGTATAAGCATGTGCAAATGCTTCAGCTGTTTTTTTTGTTGTTGCTCAGAGCACAGATGGGCAAATACGGCTGAAGCTGATTAAGTGCAGCATAGACTGATGATGTCGAGAAGAGCCAGACAAGAAGTCAAAGGGGACAGGAGGACAGGAAACTAAAACACAACTCCTAATATCACCCCGTTGACTGGAATACCAAACCAAATGCAAGTTTATGGCAAAGTACATGTACTTTTCCAGCATGGAATGAGATGGATTACTCACTGTATTCAATTAAGACATGTAATATACCGTTTCTGCTTCTTCTGTTTAGTCAGATTGTGCTTGTCTAAGATTTCTTCATTAGGTAATTGATGGAGACACCCTGGTAACTCCAAAACTTCAGCTATAGATGATTCATCTGATTCCCAAAAATTCAATTTCCATCAATAAAACCCTCACTTTCCCCCAGTGTTTTGTATTTACAAAACTTACACAGACATATTCAGTTTTATTTGTAGTCCAAAAAAGCTTTCTTGTTTTGGGGGTGGAGGAAATCCCACTGTGTTTAGCACTTACCCTTTCCAGATCCTCTTTCATCTGCAGAACTTGAGGAGCTAAAAGGAAAGGAGGAACAGTCAAGGCAAAGTATACTAAGGCTGCAGGCAATTCAGTGTATCCACATCTACTTATTCATTCTCATTCATTCATTCAAGGGCAGAATTTAAACATTGCAGACTTCATTCAGTGAGTGCTCACCTGAACTTGGGAGGAGCTGAACCGCCTGGGGAGACCGGGGAGATCGGAGCTCGACCATCGCCCTCATTAGAGCCTGTGCTGGCTGCACTTCTCTTGGCCCATGCATTCTCCTTGGGAGGAGGTGCAGGCATCACCTTCAATGGCTCTTTAGAAGAGCTGGTGGAGGGGGGCCGGGATGAGGACCCAGGGGAAGTGGAGCCACCTTCTACCCCGCTGAATACCTCATTCTCACCGGAGCGCTCGCTATCTCGACACCGTGACCCTGGTGGGAGAAGGGGGCGTTTCAGTCCCAAGTAAGACAAAGACAAAGTCGATGCAAAACTAGATCTATGAAGGAGAGATCAAGAAGAGGAAAGGAAACAAGTGGAGAAACATTCCACCTCTTCCAGAAGTGCTTCCAGAAGTGCTTCCTTGCTGTGAAGACTCGCTTCCTGTGCGGGATCGCTCAGTATGAGATTCCTCGTTGCGCCAGCTCGGGTCCCTAAAAGCAAAAAGAACATCTTTCTTTTCGTTTCTTTCTTTCTTTTAGAACTTTGGTTACATTATGCAAATCAATCCACTGATGTCTGAAACCCAAATTACTATTTTAAGCTTTTTTTTTCCAGTGTAGCTACACAAACAAAGTGGAACTGCTACTATTACATATGAAACCTTGAGCAACTTGTTAGGCCTTAACTTACTGATTACACTTTAAGGTCAGACAAACATCTGAAAATTCTGGATGTAAATGTCAAGCGGTCAAACCAAGACCAACATGAAAAGCGAGTTGCAGCTATAATAGAACAGTGAACCAAAGAACACCTCAGAAATCTATCATGAAACTCTTCAAGAATCACAAGATGAGGTTTTGAGTGGCCCTTAATTTGCAGGCAGATCTTACAAACATGCCATAAACATCTCAGAAATTAAAATTAGCTGCAAGAACAGAAGTGAAACATTCTAATGCAACGGCAACGACGACTGTGGCTCTACTAATTGCAAGGATCGATGGTGCCTGGCTTCTCCAAGGTACTGTACCCTATAAAGTGCTCCCGGTGCATCCATGTGAATGTTAAGTTAAAGAAAGCACTTATATGAACGTGTGTGAATGAGCCTTGGAGTAAAGCAGCAGAAAAGCACTTTGAGGATCAGTCAATTTAACAGAGAGACTCTGGCTGCAAAGAGCTTGTACAAGCTGTGGTAAGTCTCCACAGGATGCATCAACATTAAAATGTTAATGATTAAATGTTTAAAATAAAAAAAAGCTCTCTCCTATTTCTGCATGAGGTCTAATTTACTTTTGCTGGAGAAAAAAAAAAGCATAAAATTTAATGGCGTAATAAATGTACAATAATGCTCATTCAAACATTCCTCATCAGCCTCCCCGCTCACCTGTCCCTCATCTTTCTGTCCGGTCCCCTGCCTTTGTCCTCCTCCAGCTGCCTCTGCAGCCTCTCTTCTTCCTTCTTCAGCCTCTCCTCCACCTCCCTCTCCTTTGCCGCTGTGTCAACAGGTTTTGCTCCGCCAAAGATGGACGAGGCCCTGCTGCTGGAGGTTGAAGTGGCAGCGGGTGAAGTGCCACCACTGCCGGTGCTTTCCTCCTCTTTAGGTACACTACGAGGCTTCAGGTTCAACTTGGGTCTTTGCTGAGGAGCTGGGGTTGGAAAAGATGAAAGTACATACGTTACAAATGCACAACTTAACAAGATTTTTCCTGAAAATTGTTTTAAACTAAGAATATTGACAAAGGATAGGATTTATACAATGAAATCTCACCTCTCTCTTCACGCCTGTCGTGCCGGTCTTCACGGTCCCCGTAACGATCCCGTTCTCCGTAACGATCTCGCTCTCCATAACGATCCCGGTCCCCGTAACGATCTCGCTCTCCGTAACGATCCCGGTCCCCGTAACGATCCCGCTCTCCGTAACGATCCCGGTCCCCGTAGCGATCATTGCTACCCTGACTGTCATCATAATCACGGCGGAAACCACTGCCAAAGTTACGACGACCTCCTCCGCTACGAGAATCATAACCTACACAGACAGCAGGACAGGACACCAAAAAAGAAACGTGAAAACAGAACGCTGTAAACACTAAATACAACCACAAAAAATAAAGATTTACTTGGGTTTAGAATGTTAAAGTAATGTGGATTTTGTGCCTAAGAAGCAGTTTACAGTACTTATACAAACAAACCTCCATCATTGTTTCTGCGGTCCCTGTTGTCATAGCGATCCCGGTAACGGCCTCCTTCATTACGATCGCTGTCCCACCGCTGGCCATCTCTGTGACGATCAGACTCGTAACGGTCACGTGATCCTGCAACAGGCCGAAAGTAATGCCACGTGACACACTGAACCGCTGATTGGATGGTGTTACCACACAAGTATTTTATATAAAGAATTCAAAATTAAAGACAAAGAAATAAAAAAAAATAACACCTGCTCCTCAGTTTGAAAGCTGAAAACCTGGGCTGTGACATAACGCTAAGGCTACATTTCACAAAATTCTCCACACTGCAAAAGAAGCTACTTAATGGACTTTTTAAACTAATTAGTTCGGTCAATATACTCAGAAATTAAATTTTAACGCTTCAATTTGTGTAACTGAAATGGGGAAAAAAATAATCTCAAAGCATTACGTTTTTCTGTTTATTTATTTAGGTATATTTCTGTCTTTAGAGGGAATCTTATGCTATCATGATAAAGCTCCAGCAAAACCATATTAGACTCACTGTCTCCGAAGGCATCATCTCTCCTGGGAGGTCCATCATCAGCATCCGGACTTGGTCGAGCTCTCCAGTCACTGTCTGTCTTGTCAGGACCCATGTCAGCCATTCGCCCACCACGGTCCCGGCCACCCATAGGTCCGCTGTCTCTTTCTGAGATGTGACGAATGAGAGGAGACACGGTGTTAGATGATCAAACACTTCAATGAGGACGATGGAGCAGCGCATCACTGCAGAGGCAGAGATGAGCGTTTCAAAATTAGGAATAAAAGCAGTGTACCTTTATCATTTGACTGGTCTGCAATATCCACACGAATCCGGCGGTTTCCCAGGTTCTGTTGGCATGAGCAAAGAAGTAGTTTGTTACAACTATTATTTACTGATCTTTCCTGCACTTTAGTCAAAGTCTCAGACTGTTCAATTGTGTCTTTTCCAACTTCAGGTTCTCTTACTTCCTCGCTGAGACTGAGAGCCCTGAGGAGGGATTCTACATCGTCAAATTCAGCATAACCAAAGCCTTTCAGCCTCTCTGGGTTACTGGGCTCTCGAGGCAGACGCACTGCACTGATCTGGACACAGAGACAGTTAAAGTGAAACACATTAATAACATTACACTCTAATTACAGTCATGACACCAGAAACACCCTTCCCAAGTTTTCAAAATGAGAAAGGAGTGTATACATATTGGAATTAAGGACACACCACAACTGAGCTTTTAAAAACAAAGGATCAAAAAATTATTAATTTTCAAATTCAAAGTCATTCTGACTGCTTTAATATCCTGCAAAACTGCAACGATTTAACACAACAGCTCCTACACACTGATGATGTCTGGAAATACAAATTCTTTCAGCGTTATCAGTGATGTCACATGAGTAGATTTTATTCATTTAACAGTGTTTTTTCCCCCCACAGTGATAACAGACACTGAAAACATGTTATTTTTGAAGCTCTCCTGCAAGCTAATGCTAAATAACAACAGAGAAAAATACTTTGTCCTTGATGTGACACGTTGGGCAACAAGTGTGAAAACAAACAGAATAAAGTGGACCTCAGCATCCTGTTCTTTCTTAAAATGCAAATTCAATCTTCCTGTTGTGTTCCACTGTGTGGACAGCACCGTGTAGCTGTGGACTGAAACTTCAGAAATTAGCCACACATGTAACTTCAAAGTGATGATCTGGGAACCTGAAATGTAACTGAAACTGCAAAACCAACACACACAGATCTACTGGCATCCTAAATGTTATTTTCCCTGGCCGTTATATTCAATAGTGAGTGATGTCGGTGTTCTTGCTAAACCTACTGCCAAGCCGCGGAAGAAGTCTTTGATTGAGTCCTCAGTGACATCATAGGGCAGGTTTCCCAGGAAGGCGGTGTATGGCGGGCTGCGGGGGAGCCTTGACCGGTCAATATTGGGCTCGCGAGCTGAGCGAGGCGCTGTGGGCAGAATGGAGCGGTCGATGGGTGGTGCCCTGTACGTGTCCTCCTCCGTGTGCCAGGAAGTCGAGACTGCAGGGACATTGGAGAAATCTTCAAATAAAAGCTAATATTTGAGCTTCTTAAATTCATGAAATCCTTTGACTTAAAAAAAAAGCTACCTATACTATGGTTACCTGTGAGAAAACAAGAGAGCTCATTGCAAAACGATCACTGTTTTACATAATGCAAACACTTAAGAAAAACACTAGGTGTGATTGCCTGCTACAGTGCTTGCGCAAACTGGCCTGCGCTCGCATTCCCCCTTAATGATCCCGACTACACATCAGTTTGCCTCATCATCTCAGCTCCTCTCTTTCTAAGCAAACGCCCCTCATATGGCATGAAGCGATCAGATTAGCCACACAAACTAGAGTTTAAGGGTCACACACACACATTCAGGTGTGGTGTGGATAGCCTAGTCTGAAGCTAGAAGCTGGAACAATTAACATGCAAACAAACAGGGCATTGCCACTGACGCTGCATAAAAACCAAAGTTTGACTCGGTAAATATGTTAATTAATACTTTCTTATAAATAAGAAATTCTTACCTCGTGTAATTGCTTGGATTAGTGTTATTGCCCTCATATTACAAGACATTCATATCTGACATATCTGAACCCCCCCCCCCCCAAGAGGTTTTCATTTACCTTTAATACCTTTTTTAACACTGCTATTTACCTTAAAAAAGACTTGATGAGCAGGGGGAAAAAGTCAAATACTATCTCACCCAGGTCATTTTCATTTAAACACTCTGCAGCACATTTCACATTCTGCCACATGTTTGACTACATGTGTTACTAGAATCGCCAGTTTGACTACATTCTTCAATTCTCCCAACGAATCTAAAAGATCTTCTGAACAAGATAGAGAGCAAGCGTGCTGATTTTATTACAGTAATTGCTTTCAGGACATTTCCACTGAGATTGGCTTGTCAGACAGAGTCTCCTTTAAAACGTGTGATTGAATCAACAGCTACGCAATTAAAAGGATAACTCCGCCTACTGATTGCATAGCTAACCTGACTTACACTGACCATTTTGTTTCTACAAATAAAGCCGGCAGCTTGCTTCTTCAAATGCAAATAGCTCAGACAAACAATGCATCCTTCAATTCAGAGCTTTTGAATTTGCAGTTAAGGGCAAAAGGTAGAGCTAAACAGTGGTTACCGAGAAACATAATGCAGACTGTTTTTTGGTTCACCTACTGTTGTGAAATGCTGCTAAGATATTGTGATCCCTGTGTGCATTTCAGTGTGCGCTCACCATCTCCATCCAGGTCATCAGTCTCATCTGCCCAGCTCGTGGACTTGGTCGGATAGCTGGGGGCGACGCTGCTGCCTCCACTGTCCTCCGCAAGGAAGTCAGTTAAAGTGAGGGTTTTCCCCTTCTTATTCTTCTTCTTAGCTGTAGGGAAGAACACAAGAGTAAGTAATGGTTGCCTTGCCCAAGTGGATGTCTCTCTATGGAAGTCCTTCACAAACAAAGTAACATATGGAATAGCTGCAGACTAAACTCCCAGAAACTGCAGCATCCCAACAGTTAAAAATAAATAAATAAATAAAAATCTAATATTTGTGTCTCAAATGAGAGCTGCTGTTTAAATAGCGACGCTATTTTTAAGTTTAGTAGTGAGATGATGTACAGCCATGCAAGATAAGAGTGGGCCCCAGTGTGCGTGTGATAACAAATACTTCTTTTGCTACAAAAAAACAAAACTGCACACACACACATGAATGGGGAGTGGTCAGCCTGTCCAACCGTCACTGTGCAACAGACCAGAAAAGGCTCCGTTTAGCTCCAAGTCAGGTGAGAACCATAACGATTTCAAAACAACCTTACTGCGTGTCTGCAACACGTTTTTGAGGTTTGACTGACTGCACAGACCACAGAATATTCTTGAGTTACCAGCCGCCCAGCGGGATGGGGAGGGGGGCTCACAGTTTATGATGCGGGTTTTGACTTGAAAAAACAAAAAACAAAAAAATAGGGGGTGAGAATGCTGGCTGGGAGCTTTATTGTGAAAATCCCAGCTGTCAGGGCATTCTTTTACACAAATCATTTTAAAACCTACACAAACGCAGAGACCAACAAAGACTGTTTACAGCTCTGGTCCAGTATATAACACTAAGTTGTTGTTTACGCCCACCAGCCTTGATGAAAATGGCTATAACCGCTTGTACTTTGCAAAACCAGCAAGCAAAATATTGGCTGTGGTAGCCTGCTCAGCGATCCTCACTTATGTGACATTGGCGAGCTAAGAGCTGCGTAACATCAAGTTTCAGCGGGGCTGTCTTCTTCTAAAACTACAACCCCCGCGGTTAAACTGTTAGGTTAACTATACGGGTCTTTAGCTTGTCGTATACACTGATCGCTTTTGTCTTGGCGGCTATGCGGGCTTAGTCAGCAAAGGACTGCTGACGGGGGAAGTATCCCTGCTTAGCTGGCTAGGTTTTACGGCCTAGCTCGCGTCGCAGCGCCACGATCCAAGTGCGCCATCAACCACGCAGGACTTGGCCGGCTGGGGGGAAAAAAGATAGCTTAAAGTTGAGAAGGGGCTAGGGAAGTGCTTAGAATGCGGCCCAAACAGGCTCAGCTGCCCCGTTTCATCAAACACCGACACCAGGCAGCCACGCTTGCACACGTGGGGAGACTCCTCGGGCAGCCCGGACTCCTCGGCCCGACCCCTCCTCCACACATCGCGCTTGCGCCCGGCGCTTATCGTGCTCTGAGCGCCACGGCGAAACCCGCTACGGTCATACAATGTGCCAGCTCTGCACGCAGTTCCGAACATTTCACAGCCTGTCAGGCACGTCCACTGCGCACAACACCGCGTAAAGTCAAAAGCGGACTCCAGCAGCCGCAGTAACCGTGCCCAGAGGTAAATGCTACAAGTTCTCGGGAGGTTAAAACGTTCACATTTATGCTAGTCGTTGCTCCGTTCATTCGCCTGTGTCTGGCAGTATCGTCTATACCGAGCCCAAAACAACCGGGAACCCTTTTTATACACGCGAGACAACGACGCGGAGCGATAAAGCGAAGAAAAAACAAACATCAAACTTCACATGTTAAGTCGCACTGAAGTAAAATCCTCTTAAATTCTCCCTCGAACCAACCCGGATCGCTCACCCACATAAACCTCACCTGACGCCGCCATGTTGGAGAGCGAGTTCGTAGTAGTTCCCGGATGAAGGCGTCAGAGGTTTATCATCGGGAGCGCGCATCGCCGTCCACGAGACCCGCGCCTCCTCCCTTGTTTACTTACTGACCCACATCTGCTCAGCTGCACCGCTGCTCCGCTCGCTGCTGAATATTTGTCGTATTTGTCACCGAACTGGCTGCAGCTTTCCCAGCTGTGTATTTATTTTACTTTTATAGCAATTTCAGCCCGCGTTTTCTGATTTCTTTGCTTAAAATTCTCATGAATTAGTGGTAATAAGCCATTAAGTACTGGCCCGTGTCCCAGAGCTTACAGATCTTTGTTGAGTTTTCGTTTTTTTTACTCTAAAACCGTCCAAGTAGCATTTTTTGTGATTAAAGTGACTAACTTTATATCAGCTCTTCATGATGGCTTGCATCTTTTGTACAGGTTTGAATAACTGCCAGCTATCAGTTATATTATGCTGGTTTTATGATTATATCATCCAAGGTTATAGCCACTCCTTGGTGCATATAAGTGGTCAGGCAAATTCTTATGCATTGTTACCTGGATGGCTCATTTTGGAGTACTTCTCCCCCCTAGTGGCCACTTATCATGTAATGCATCTTTAAGATTTACATTTCAAATTATGGCCTTTACTCAGAATGAGATAAGTGGAAAAGAATGGATGGATGGATCATGGCTTTTATTTCATCATAATATTTTGAGATGCACCAAATGATAACACAGATAATAATTTCCCTGAATAAGATGGCTATATAGTGAAGCAAATTTGTGGTTATTTTCATAAATTGTTGTTTTCACCAACAGAAATGATCAGTTATTTTATTATTATTATTGTTATTATTTTCAATTATCTTTATTATCTATCAATACTAAAAATGAGAACCAGACAAGAGCTGTGAATTCAGGTTTAGGAAGTGGTTTTATTTGTTTTTATTTTGCGGTCAGATCAGGCAGTGGTCCATGTTTCACTGTGGTGGAATAATGCCTTTATTAAAAACTGCTTAAATCAGGGTTCACATAACATGTGGTTATAGTGCAAAAAATGTCAAAACTCCTCCACCCACCCCACTCATAATTAATGGGTGTAGGCAGCTTTGCTTCCATTGTTGCGACGATTTCCAATCCTTTGTTCCAAATTAGTTTGCGGCCTCCAGCTCGTCCAATGCGTCCTGGAGCCTGTGCAAAACACAAATGAAATATTTTGACTTCCAGAATATTCACATTAAACTGGCCTTGAGACCATTACCACCTCAGATTTCTGCTTTGCATAATGTCTTCATGCATGCTCAATCATCCAGGTAAGGAAATCTCAGAAAGTTGATTCTGCTCATCCGGATGTAGTGTTTTCAGAAAACGCCACATGCAGATAAGCAGAATCAACTTTCTGGGATTACCTTGCATAATGGTGTAGTTATTCTTTGCCATGCAACTCATGCTATCAATTGATTTGCATATTCACCTCCACCATCACCATCATCTTGCCTTGACCTGCATTTTTTTTTCTTCCACCACATCTTTATTGCTCTTACTTGAAGTCTCCACCATCCAGCAGAGTCTTGTAAGTGCTGATCTCGCCCTCAAGTTTCATCTTCATGTTGAGCAGCGCCTCGTACTCTTGGGTCTGCTGCTGTATGTTCGCGCGTAAGCTGCCCAGCTCCTCCTCCAGCCGGATAATTAGGTTGTTATACTTCTCCATTTCCATGTTGTTACGTAGCTCTGTGTTGCGCAGGGTGTCTTCTAAAGAGGCTTTCTAATGAAAGGAGAAATAAAAGCTCTCAGTATAGGAAAAGATGAGGAAATAAATGCTTTGCTAACTCAGTGGGTGCAGTGGTCATGGTATTCAACTGTGCCAATTTTGTAGTAAAAATATATAAAGAATGCATTATGGAATAGGGTCATAAACTATGAAAGGATTTGATAAATTCAGGTTCATGAATAAAATCAGTAAAATGCTTACTAAGCTCTGTTGAGACGCAAGTTCAATTTCCAGAGTCTGTATCTGTCGTGACAAGTCGCTTTTCTCCATTTGGGCCCCCTGGAGAGCTTCTGTGTTCTGTGATACCTGCACCTGCACATCTGCAATCTGCCGGGGACACGAAAGAAAGACGGTCGGAAACACATTGGCTCAGCGTGTCTTTGAAAGATCTAACTTCTTGATGTCCGCCGTACCTGATTTTCATGCCACCGTTTGAGGTCCTCTGCGTTTTTCACTGCAATCTTCTCGTAGTTCGCTCTCATATCCTCCATGATCTGGGACAGGTCCTGACCTTTGGGAGCGTCTACATCCACTTGCACACCTGACTGCGAGATCTGACTCCTCAGCTCCATCACTTCCTGTTAGATCAGCAGAATGACAAAAGCAATGAAGAAAACAACAAAACGTGCGACTCTATATGTTATTATCAATCTGATGAACCGTAAGCTCACATTCTCATGGTTCTTCTTCAGGAACAGAAGCTCCTCCTTCACGGCTTCAATCTCGTTCTCGATGTTGAGCCTGCTCATGTTCGTATCGTCGAGGACTTTCTTCAGCCCGGCAATGTCGGCCTCCACGGACAGGCGGATCGACATCTCATTCTCAGATCTGTAGGAATGAGCAGACACATAGTGTATGAGAGACACAATCACAGAGTGTAAGAATGACTCCACATGCAAAGACGAGAAGATCACATACTTGACTTTGAAGTCGTCGGCAGCGAGCCGGGCGTTGTCAATCTGAAGCACTAAACGAGCGTTCTCCATTATTTTATCGAAGATCTGGAGAGGAAAATCAAACATTGTTTAAAAGATTATTATTTTATTATTTTCATTTTACTTGATTCTCCTGTTTAGAAAGAACAGAGCTGCTTAACCAGTGCACAATTTAGTAGCCTGTTCTAATAATTCTGTGCTTTGACACAGCATTTTTTGTAGGCCCGACTTGCCTTATGTAACCACCGATACTCAAAAAGTCAAACTGCAAAAACCGACCGCAGCATGATTGAATCCATAGTAACCTGTAGTCATAAAAGAAGAACCATAAACTGAAGAACAGGAAGAGAGGACGTTCCTGTGCCAAAACAGAATCTGGTTTGTTTTAGCGTTGCCAGAGCAACGTGTTTCCTGTCTCAGTAAGTCATAAAGGGAAACTTTCTCTTCTGTCCACCCATCTGCACATGTCTCTGTCTATCTCTGTATGTAGCACTGATCGCATCTATGCATGCACAGAGGGGAAAATTCTTTATCGTGACTGTGGCAGTGAGTCTATGATTTCTTCTTGTTTCCTGTCACAGAGGGGAAGGGGAAATACTTTAGTGTGGTAAAAAAAGTAAAAAAAACCCCACCATAAATGTGTCATTATGTGATGCAGAAAAGCAGGACTCTGGAGAAGAATGTGACATTTGACTCTGCCGATTGTTACACAACCACTCCACTGACTCGCATCTATCTGTGCGTGTGTGTGCGCACACTCACTCTGGCACTATGAGATCGCTTTGTATGTACGAGTGCCACACATCTGTTTCCCATTGAGGGCCTCCTACACTATGCATGCTTGTAGAATCCACATCTAACAAGCAGAACCATTTGGAAATGCTTTTGTCTGCTGGTTTTCTGAGAGCTTCTCAGTCCGTCTCTCGTGATGATACCCTTGTGTTGGTGATTCATCAGAGGAAGTTGGGGCCAGTCGAGAGTTTTATGGGGGAGGGGACAGGCTACAGTTTAGCTGCCACACCCGTCCTTCTCTTTAAAGAAATTTGATAACTTACAAAGGAAACACTGCTGGTCTCAGTAAAAGCATTCTCCGGCTTCATTTTCAAACACAGGTGATCTTTAAATAAAGATTATGTTAAAACCTTCTTGCTGGAAATATGCAGTGTTGAGTGCTGTCACATGCACTCATTGATTCTCAAATTTTAGCCCAGCTAAAGTATTTCTAAAGTATCTTTCTCACTCTGTCTTTTCACTTTTCTAACATTTTCATTTGTTCTCAGTTCTTACCTGTCCGCGTAAGTCGTCAATGATGGGCTCATACTTGCTGTAGTCTCTCATGTCAGGGCCTCCTGTCTCCAGGGCCCCCATGATCTTCAGCTCCAGTTCCTTGTTGGCCTTTTCCAGGGTCCTCACCGTCTCCAGGTAATTGGCCAGGCGATCGTTCAGGTTCTGCATGGCTCCCTTCTCATTGCCCAGGATTGAAGCACTGGAGCCACCGCTGGCTGTCACGGACGAGCCGGCACCACCGTAACCGGCGCCCATGCCTCCACTCAATCCACTGCTCAGCTTATAGGAGGTTGAAGATGTAAGTGGAATACCAGAACGCAGGGAAGATGCAGAAGCAGAGGAGATGCGAACATCCCGTCCACCAGCACCAGCATAAATGCTGGCAGCGCGGTACGCTGGGGCAGAGCGGGTGAAAGACATCCGAGTAGATCTTGTGGTCATGTTGGAGAAGTTTAGACACGGCAGAGGATGAAGTGAAAAATGAGATGTGGAGACTCACTGCTGGCTGGTCTAGAAAGTGACGCCGGCAGTGGGAAGTGGGGAACTTATACTCCTGCCTCTCTCCCCCAATGAAAGCTGGTCTCTCAGACCCTGCCCACTTCAACATCACCCCGGTCTTTGTTTCCTGTTTCACTCACTCACGCACTCACTCACTCACTCTCTCAGATGCTTCCTTTTTAACCTACAATGTTTTTTCTGTCTCCAAGGAAATGTGTTAAACATATTTTGTGGTGTAAACATGTAATAGCCTTCAGAGCAGATAACGGAACTACAGAGACCACATAAACCAACGCACACAACAAATAACATTGCAATGGACAAGCATATGTTTCTAGCTTGAATTAAAGGCAAATATTAAAGGGTAAGACATGGTGAGTATGCAACGAAATATTTTTGGTTTGCCCAAGAAAGGAATAATGCCTAGTACTTGCTGCATACTTGCAAGTCTGTGGTCAGCCAGGCCCAAAATAAACAGACTGTGCCAGCCTTCCTATCTCAAATGGTGAATATAGTATACAACAGCTACAGCTAAAACAGGAATGTCTCGATCAGATTAAGCAGAATTTAAAAACCCACATCAGAAGTGATGCCATCTGATTTACTAACAGACTCAGCTATGAGTGTGATCAAATTCCAGCACACTGAGTAGGATGAACAATGATGAACAAAGAAACCTGACATAGTGCTAGGAATATCTGTGACACCCAAGCTTCAGCTGGATCTAAAGGCTCTGCAAAAGATGAAAAACAAAGGTTAGCTGATACCCGGGTCAAAATACAATCAAAAGGAAATAAAAGCTGCCCTCATTCAACTGTCACAGTATCAGCAATTATCTGCACAAATCAATTTCTATTGAGGATTCTGAACAATTATCTTTGAAGTCTTATCTTATTTTGTGCCTCTGGACATTGCAGTTTTTCTCTTATCCTTTGAGAACCTCAAAGAAAGTAAAATAGAATACTGCAGAGCTCCTTGTAGCTGTCCTAAAAATGTGTTTGTAACATGATAAGGGTGAAGACTCTCAAACACAAAAACCTTTAATTTTTTTTAAATCCAGTTGCAGTATGTAGTGTTTCAGCATGACCTTGGAAGGGCTTAAGTGAACCTAAAGTTGTGGCCAGAGAGGGTTTTCCTCACTGAGCCCTTAGAGAACTGGATAATGAAGCACTCATAGGGGAAAATTCCAAAGACTCAAACAACCTCCTGCGCCCCCTTACAACCTCATTCTTTTTTTTCTGTTCTTCCCTTCGCCTCCAAGCTCGATCCGCTTTCACCGTATCCTATTCCCACCCTATTACTATGTATTTCTTTACTAATTTCATTTAGTAACACTCAGTAAGAAGAGAAGAGCTCGTACTGTAGAGTGGCAAAATCGCAAAGAAAAGGCAAAGAATGCACCGCAGCAGAGGCGGATTAGAGGAACGATGAATTAAATCAGCATGACTCATACCTCATGACTTCGTGGCTGCCGTCTTATTTGTTTGAATGTGTGTTGGCAACCTTTTCCCCAGGCCAGTAAGTCCCAAACCTTGTAGTGACAAACAGACAAATAAACTTGAGCTACAGCTTTATATAAGACAGCTTCATCTCCAAATTGCAGAAAACATCCCCGATTCAACCAAGACTCTTTTCTTTAAATCCTGGCTCACACCATTAAGATTTCTTTTTAAATCAAAGATAATAAAAGGAAAATAAGGGGATACTGGAGGGAATGGAGACTGTGAGTCATAGTAACACACAGCAGGAGTCTGGAAACTACTGCAGAAGTTTCTGTTCTTTTACAAATCTTGGCTAACTGTCAGATTACTGCCTTGCTCAGCCTGCTGCAGGCTAGAATGAATTTTACTTCCCTGCTTCTTTCTCTTCAGTTTCCTTTCTTTCCAGCGTAAACTGTATGCTCCTATGTATCCAAAATCCAAAATCTACATTTTCATAGATGCATTTGCATATTTATTATCATACATATTGTATCTGTGGTCGCGTCACACATACACGAAACAATGCTGACATGCATGTGAGTGTGATACGCTCTAAATGACTCACAGTTCTGCATCCTCCCTTCCTCTTTTTTATCATTCTTTCACTGACTCATCCAAGATGCTCCAAGATACCAAAGAAGGGACCTTGTTTAAATTTGTATATACAGTACTGTGTTAAAGTTGTGAGCCATCCCTGACTTCTTTATGTTTTGCTTCCCAGGAGACAGACTTTTTTTTTTTAAAGTGGTCTTGAGCAGTAGTTCTCCAGGGTTTCTGAAGGTCTTTCAGTTTTTCTTTGGAGATTGGCTGCTGTTTTACTTTTAGTCCATTCCTTGCAGCTGACTATTTTTAGAGCATTTTTGTATGTTAAGCCACTCAACTCTGACCTATGAATCATTCAAGTATAAAAAAGGTACCTAACTGAAGATATGAACTTAGTAGAGAGTTCATTTTAAATCTTTAGGCACTTTGTCTCTCGCAGCCTGTCACAAAATCATATAAAATATGTTCTCATTTATTTACTTGATTCTATGAAAAATGTCAAAGATAACACATTTTGAAAGGCATAAAATGGTATCTTTGGATCAGTGAGGTAATTCCCAAAGAGCTATTAGCTGAAAACATGGCATATCATAACACTGTGTGCAGGGTGTCCTTAGCGTGCTCTGTGACCTAAAAAACTATCTACAGCAGATAATCGGTGCCTGAGAGTCATGTCCTCTCCACAGAGCTCGGACCTCGACATTACTGAAGCAGTGTGGGATCATGCCGATAGAGAACGGAACAAAAGGAAGCAAGCATCCAAAGAAGACTACTTTAGAGTTTAGGCTGCATTAAAGAATAGAGGTGGTCAAACCAGATATTGTCAGTAGAATTGTACAAACTAATTTATCTTCTAGGTTAATGGGTCCTATGGACCATTGGCAGACAAGAAAGCTCACACAGCAGAGGTTATTGAATTGTGTGGCCTAAGAGACATTTTCTCTGTGAGATGTCATTTTCATTTCTGGCACAAAGACATTTCACAGGAAGACATAAAATGAGCCCGAGCTACGAGTTCGAGCTGATGCCCCGGAGAGTCACCTACATGCCCCTGCGCACAAGGAGACAAATAAGCTTAGGTTCATTGCAGAGTTCAGCAATATAACTGAGTTTAAAAAATATCTGTTTCAGTGTTAATTTCATGATTTTATTCATTGTGTTTTAAAATGTATTTGAGGAAATGTGCGAGTTTATTCTCTACCAAAGTCCATGCCCTATTTCTCAGTTTTAAAGTAATTCACACTATAATTTTTCAGTTTAATATCTTTTACTTTTATGCACCTCCTGTAAACCAAGGTTCACAATGTAGACGTTTCCAAAAAACTAACAAATAAATGACTCGCTTTATACATGGAAATGGATTCACTTTACTGAATCCACCTCCGTCGTCTAACCACAAGGGGGCACAAGTCTCAAAGCAAACAAACCTACTGCAGCGGAAGAAGGGGTGGTACTCTGCCTTTAGCGAGTTTATGTCCACTGAGTTCATATACCTCTTACCAAGCGCGTAAATGTGTGTTTCATCACTGTATGTGGATGTTTTTGTTTGAACAGGCTTTCAAGGGTGAAGCAGGAAAAGAGTTTTATAGCACATACTTTTGATTGCTTTTAAGGCTTGGCAAGCTCCTCTAAACACAGCAAAGTCCAACTTTTAAGACCAAAGATAAAAAAAATACAGCAAGGCCACTTCTTACTAATGGATGTTTTTGAATGCCTGCTTTTTATTTATAAGTATCTGCATTTTAATCTTTTATCATGTATCTGTCAAATGATATCTACACAGTGGAGGGAATAATTAAATCACTTGCTGAAACTTTTCTCACTTGTAAAGAAATAATCTTTCTGTCATTTTCATGGTAGTTTAATTTTAATGGAGAGAGACAGAATACCAACAATTAAAAACAAAACAAAACACATTATATAACAGTTATAAATTGATTTGCATGTCATTGATTGAAATAAGTATTTGATCCCCTACAATTCAGCCTGAATTCTGGCTCCCTTAGATTGGCTATGTGCCCATGTGGCACTCAAATTACAATTAATCAATCACAGATACTCCGGAGCTGAATTCAGAAGTAGTTTCTTCTATTCCAAACTTTACCACCATAGGAAAAACCAAAGAGCCTTTAAAGGATGTCAGGGAGAAGATTTTAGAGCTGTATAAAGCTGCATGGGCACTAAAACCATCAGCTATTGTGATTATTCATAAATGGAAGAAATATACAATGACCATCAGTCGCTTTTGGTCTATAGTCAGATGCCTCATGAGAAAGGTCTGAAGGTAATTGGGACTACAGTCACCAAGAACACCATTGGTAACACACTACACCATTACAGATTTAAATCTTGCAGATTCCCCTGTAACACGAACAATCAGATTCCAGGTCTGACCAACTATCTCGGCTGTGAGAAAAAGATGACAACCAATAAATTTCTAAAACATAATATATATTAGTATAATGATCAAAAACAATGAAGGAATAGTCAAGTCCAGTGTCCCACTTGCAAAAGGATAAAACACGCAGTCCAAGGCCAGAGCCAGCTATGCACACGTCAGTTACACTTTACATGTCGACCACTTTAACATTTGTCCTCCAAGACCCACCACCCTGTAAGTAGAAGGCTGGTAATCACTCCGGCCCCATCAACCCAACTACAGGGAGTGCAGAATTATTAGGAAAGTTGTATTTTTGAGGAATAATTTTATTATTGAACAACAACCATGTTCTCAATGAACCCAAAAAACTCATTAATATCAAAGCTGAATGTTTTTAGTTTTAGCTATTTTAGGGGGATATCTGTGTGTGCAGGTGACTATTACTGTGCATAATTATTAGGCAACTTAACAAAAAACAAATATATACCCATTTCAATTATTTATTTTTACCAGTGAAACCAATATAACATCTCCACATTCACAAATATACATTTCTTTTTTTTTTTTTTTTTACAACTTTATTTATAGTTTTCAACAAAACAGTTCAGCATTTCTTACAAAAGTCGTGAACCCCACCCCCCACCCCCATCCAGGTGGCATCCCCACAATAAGAAAGCACAATACAAAAAAAACCAAAACAACAACAACAAACAAACAAACAAACAAACAAACAAACAAACAAAACAAAACAAACAAACAAACAAAAACTCAAACCAATCTGTGTCAATCATTATAGCACCAGCATCCGGACCTCTGGCACATGAGAGAAGTAACAAAAAAATAAATAAATCCCAACAGTCAAAGTACGGACATTGAGGAGACTAGGGACGGCAGTCAGAGAAGAGAGCGAGAGCATAAATTACCAACAAATAAAGAACAATAAGTCAGGCAAAAGGCAGACTTTTGATACGAGTTATGAACCGTGACCAGGTTTTGTCATATTTACCCTCCAAGCCGTGCACTGTATACCTAATTTTTTCCAGAGCTAATCCCAACATCACCTCTCTAATCCAATGGACATAGGAAGGAGGATTCGTCGCCTTCCAGTTCAACAGTATCAGACGGCGGGCATGCAACGAGGCAAAGGCTATTGCATTTTTATGGAGGTGGGAGAGCTTTAGCTCATCACGAGCTACACCGAAGATAGCTATCAAAGGGTCAGGCCGCAGTGTTTCGCCAGATATAGCTGACAGTGATTGAAAAATTGATGACCAGAAACCATACAAAGAGGGACATGACCAAAACATGTGCCCCAAAGAAACAGGAGAATAATCACATCTAGGACAGTTTGGTGCAACATTAGGGTATAATTTAGACAGTCTGTCATTAGAATAGTGCAACCTGTGGACAACCTTAAATTGAATCAAGCCATGTCTAATACAGAGAGAAGATGTGTGTATACGCTGTATGGTATTTTTCCAGGTGTCTTCTGGTATAATTTCTCCGACCTCCCCTTCCCATGCTGCCTTAATTTTGTCCCATGTATGAGGGCAGCTATCAAGAATTAATGCATAGATCTTTGATATTGCTCTTTTAGTGGGTTGACTCACATTAAGAACTAAATACAGTAGGTCTTTAGAGGGTGGAGATGGGTACCCTGAGAGAAATTTAGAGGCAAAACTCCGAGCCTGAAGGTATCTGAAGTAGTGAGACTTAGGTAAATTATGGTCTTCACATAAAGATTTAAATGAAACAAAGCCATCCTCAGTGAAGAGATCTCGAAAGAAGACCAAGCCACTTCTGTGCCAAGCTGCAAATGAATGATCTATTTGGGATGGTGCAAAAAGATGATTAAACATTATTGGAGAGAAGCTACATGTATTTGTCAAATTAAAATGTTTCCTGAATTGACCCCAAATCTTAATCGAATTTTGAACCACCAAATTGGAGTTCAGCTCAGGTGCTTTGATATTTAGTGGGAGAGGGGCAGTTAAGATCGAAATCGGAGAGACTGGGAGTGTAGCTCTCAGTTCCATATCAGTCCAGACTGGACCCTCCTTATCTGCAAACATGGTTATCCAATATGTCAGCTTGACAATATTAGCTGCCCAATAGTAAAATAAGAAATTGGGTAGACCCAAACCACCATCAGATTTAGCTCTCTCCAGGCTTGCTTTCCTTATACGTGCAGGCTTTTTGTTCCATATGAACAAAGAGATAAAGCGATCCAGCTGAGCAAAATAGGATTTGGGGAGAAAAATGGGAATCATTTGGAATAAATAAAGAAACCTGGGCATTACAGTCATCTTCACTGCATTTATCCGTCCTGCCAGTGAGAATGGAATTTTTGACCACCTATCCAGATCAGTTTTGGTACGATCTAAGATAGACCTGTAGTTATACTGGAAAATAGCCTTAATTGAGCCAGCTATTTCTATTCCCAGATATGTAAATTTGTCATTTTCAATTTTAAAAGGCAAATTTTCATAAGTGATCTGTTTTGCCAGATTATTTAATGGAAACAATAAAGATTTTGACAAATTAATTTTATACCCCGATATGTTACTAAACTCTTGTAGCCAGTGGAGAAGGTAGGGCATACTCTCAATTGGGTCTGATATCTGCAAAAGGAGATCATCAGCATAAAGCAAAGTTTTATGGTTTATTTCACCCCTGGATATACCTTTAATCCTCCCATCAGATCTGATAGCAATTGCCAGTGGTTCGATTGCAATGTCAAACAGGAAGGGCGACAGGCAGCAACCCTGCCTCGTTCCCCTGTAGAGCGAAAAATATTCCGAAATCAGACCATTTGTCCTGACTGCAGCCATAGGTGTTGAATATAGGACTTTGATCCACCTACAAAAAGTAGGCCCCATGCCGAATTTTTCTAAAACTGCGAAAAGATAGGACCATTCGATTCTATCAAACGCCTTTTCAGCGTCAAGGCTCAGAATAACTTCCGGATGTATTGTTGAATGGGGGGAAAATATCACATTAAATAGTCTTCTCACATTAAAAAATGACTGCCGTCCAGGAATGAAGCCTGTTTGGTCCTCATTGATAACGGTGGAAATAATAGGGTCTAACCGTTGTGCAAGAGTTTTGGTTAAAATCTTATAGTCACAGCACAGAAGACTTATTGGCCTGTATGAACTACACTGTACAGGATCCTTATCTTTCTTTAGTAAGACTGAAATCGTGGCCTGGGTAAGCGTCTGCGGCAGATTTCCAGTAGCAAAAGATTCATCATAGACTGATTTTAGGATGGGTGTGAGTTTTGAAGAAAATTCCTTGTAAAACTCTATGGGGAAACCGTCCGGACCTGGCGCCCTTCCAGTCTGAGACAACTTGATAGCACTCGCTATCTCCTCAATCGACAATGGCCGTTCTAAAGACGACTGAGCATCTGGAGAAAGCTTGGGAAGATCCAGCGAATCAAGAAACGAGTAGATCTCAAGTGAGTTACTACCCACCTCTGATTGATATAGGGTAGAATAGAATTGTTTAAACTGGTCATTAATGACTCGGGGGTTGCGGGATATCGAGTCAGCACCTATTTCAATTCCTGAAATCACTTGTTCAGCTGACTGCTGTTTGAGCTGAAGTGCAAGGAGCCTCCCCGCTTTATCTCCATGCTCATAGTATACCTGTCTGGATTTAAAAATATTTTTTTCGGCTCTCCATGTCATAAGCGTGTTAAATTCAGTTTGCAACAGTAGTTTCTCCTTAAAGAGATCTGGCGTAGGTGAAAGAGCATAGCGCCTATCAATATCTGCAATTTTGTCAGCCAGTTCTTTAAGTTGTTTAGAACGCTCCTTGTCTCTATGTGCCACATAAGAAATAACTTGGCCCCTAATATAGGCTTTCATAGACTCCCACAAAACTCCCCTTGACACATCCTGAGTGTCATTAATTTCCAAAAAGAAGTCAATCTGATTGTTGAGAAATGTTCTAAAGTGTTCACATAAAAGTAATTGGGGGTCTAGCCGCCATGTTCGTTGGGGCGCTACATTGCCTGGAAAAACTAGACCCATCTGCACAGGGCTATGATCTGATAACACTATACTGTGATATTTGGTGCTGGAAATTAAGGGAAGTAGCTGGTTATCGACAATAAAGTAATCAATCCTGGAGTAACTATGATGAACAGGGGAGAAAAAGGAAAATTGCTTCGTAGTTGGATTTTTTATACGCCAAGGGTCTGATAAGCCGTAAGAACGAAGGAGGGAATTAATAGTCACTGCAGCTGACGAGAGATTGTTGCTCGACCTTACGCTTGATCGGTCCAACTGGGGATGAAGGACACAATTAAAGTCTCCACCTAGAATTAGTTTGTAGGAGTTAAGGTCTGGGAGAGTCGAAAAAAAATTAAGAAAGAATTGTGCATTGTCCCAGTTAGGTCCATAAATATTAGCCAATATTAATGGTGTATTAAACAGCTTGCCCACTACAACAATATATCTGCCATTAGGATCTGATATTACTTCAGAGTGTTCAAATGGAACCCCCTTCCTAATTAAAATTGCCGTTCCCCTGGCTTTATAATTAAAACGTGAATGATATATTTGTCCAATCCACTTACAACTTAGTCTTTTTTGGGAGTTAATATTTAAGTGTGTCTCCTGTAGAAACATTACATCAGGTTTGAATGATTTCAAATGACTAAATACTTTGCTCCTTTTAACCAAATTATTCAGCCCTTTGACGTTCCAGCTAATGAATGAAACCGCTTCTTGTTGATTATTTACATTATCCAGAATCATAGTGCCACAATCGATAATAAACTGGTCCTACATGTTGGCTATATCTCAGTACTTCAATGCCTGTTTGAGTCAAATCATAAACCACAAATAAACCCAAAACAAAACTGACAAAAGCAAACAGATAAACATAGACAAACCTCTTACCATCCTGGACCCCTGGGCTGGTCTTCCTTAAACCTGAGACTGCCCTGAAAACTCTCCTCTCTCTCCTAGGCATATAACACGTTTACACTAACTTAAACTCTTACATGAACTCAGCAAAGGCAGAACAAAATACAATAGGACCCTTGTCTCAACACTATTATTGCTGCATGCATGCCGGCACCCATCCGCTTACAGGCTGGTACGGTTCCGAACACTCACAATTGGAAAATAATCCCACAAGAAAAGAGTAAAATCCAATAAAATTAATGACACTGGTGGTAAAAAGGGGATTAATTAAACAGAATACATTAGAAAACAAAGTAAAAGTACTATTAGGGTTATGGTGTCAAGCTGGGACTCAACGTTAACCACACTGACGTGGCAGAGAAAAGAGAAAACCAATAAGGATACTAAAGATATTCTTAAATAAAATATTCTCCAGGCCACATGATGTCCACAGAAACCCTCAACATATTGTAGCTATACATTGTCCAAACATAAAATGCATCCAACTGTAGCGTGGCGACGTTTACCAGTCAAAGTACAGCCTGTGCAGACTACCTCAATGGTAGCACGCAGCGCATGATACCTGTTATGGCCCGTGAATTAACTGTCACTCTCCCTCCGTCTCCCGTGGGCGCAGATTGGTCTCGACGTAGTGCTTTGCCTTGATCGGATCTTCGAAAGACATCTGCTCGCCAGCTGGGGCCGTGATCTTCAATGTAGCTGGATACAGGAGACCATATTTCACGCCCGTACACCGGCGAAGCAATCCTCTCACCTCGGTAAAGGCTGCTCTCTTTTTTCTGACGGCGGCCGAGTAATCTGGGTAGATGTAGAAACGCTTCCCATTATGGGTGATGGGACCTGCTCTCATGGCCTTTCGAAGAACATCCACTTTCTCCTGAAAGTAGTGGAACTTGACGATTATCGGTCTCGGGGCATCTCCATCCTTTGGCCTCGGCTGCAGGCTCCTATGCGCCCGATCAAGCGTCGGCGTATAGTCGAGGGCGAGCGCTTCCTTCAACAACTCAGCCACGGCTCTCTCCGGTCGAATATTTCCGAATCCCTCTTCCACTCCAATTAGTCTGCAGTTATCTCGCCGCTGCCGGGACTCCAAATCATCGGTCTTGTCTGCCAACCGGGCGACTTGAGTAGATAGCGTATCAACTTTAGCTTCAAGTGCTACAACACGGTTAGCCTGGCCATTAGCTTCCTCCTCAAGATCATCAATGCGGGTCGAGAATGTGGCGCTTTCTTTCTGTATTTCTTCAATAGCCTTCGTAAACTCTGCGCGCACATTCAGGATTTCTGTCCTTAAATCACTCGCTAAGTTGTCTATTTTCTTGTGTAGTTCACCTGCAGCTGCCATCACAGACGAGTCGATCTTGGCTAGCACATTCTGCTCCGTTTGCTTTATGGCAGCCATGATTGCGCCGAGATCCGACCCTGACCCCACCCCCGCGGCCGGATCCACATCAGGCAAGTCTGAGGCATCAGGCCCCGGCCTCGGCTTGAGCGATTTAGGCATTTTGAACAGCTTTAGACTACAAAACACAACTAATTCGAAAGACTAGGCACTTTTGAGACAGGTTCGCACCGGGAAGTACGAGAAGGAGAGTGGGAAAATTAAACAAATGTTCAACCTAAGCAGAGCTCGCAAAAACACGTCTTCACATGTCGCTGCTCCTCCGGAAGTCCCTCCACAAATATACATTTCTGACATTCAAAAACAAAACAAAAACAAATCAGCGACCAATATAGCCACCTTTCTTTGCAAGGACACTCAAAAGCCTGCCATCCATGGATTCTGTCAGTGTTTTCATCTGTTCACCATCAACATTGCGTGCAGCAGCAACCACAGCCTCCCAGACACTGTTCAGAGAGGTGTACTGTTTTCCCTCCTTGTAAATCTCACATTTGATGATGGACCACAGGTTCTCAATGGGGTTCAGATCAGGTGAACAAGGAGGCCATGTCATTAGTTTTTCTTCTTTTATACCCTTTCTTGCCAGCCACGCTGTGGAGTACTTGGACGCGTGTGATGGAGCATTGTCCTGCATGAAAATCATGTTTTTCTTGAAGGATGCAGACTTCTTCCTGTACCACTGCTTGAAGAAGGTGTCTTCCAGAAACTGGCAGTAGGACTGGGAGTTGAGCTTGACTCCATCCTCAACCCGAAAAGGCCCCACAAGCTCATCTTTGATGATACCAGCCCAAACCAGTACTCCACCTCCACCTTGCTGGCGTCTGAGTCGGACTGGAGCTCTCTGCCCTTTACCAATCCAGCCACGGGCCCATCCATCTGGCCCATCAAGACTCACTCTCATTTCATCAGTCCATAAAACCTTAGAAAAATCAGTCTTGAGATATTTCTTGGCCCAGTCTTGACGTTTCAGCTTGTGTGTCTTGTTCAGTGGTGGTCGTCTTTCAGCCTTTCTTACCTTGGCCATGTCTCTGAGTATTGCACACCTTGTGCTTTTGGGCACTCCAGTGATGTTGCAGCTCTGAAATATGGCCAAACTGGTGGCAAGTGGCATCTTGGCAGCTGCACGCTTGACTTTTCTCAGTTCATGGGCAGTTATTTTGCGCCTTGGTTTTTCCACACGCTTCTTGCGACCCTGTTGACTATTTTGAATGAAACGCTTGATTGTTCGATGATCACGCTTCAGAAGCTTTGCAATTTTAAGACTGCTGCATCCCTCTGCAAGATATCTCACTATTTTTGACTTTTCTGAGCCTGTCAAGTCCTTCTTTTGACCCATTTTGCCAAAGGAAAGGAAGTTGCCTAATAATTATGCACACCTGATATAGGGTGTTGATGTCATTAGACCACACCCCTTCTCATTACAGAGATGCACATCACCTAATATGCTTAATTGGTAGTAGGCTTTCGAGCCTATACAGCTTGGAGTAAGACAACATGCATGAAGAGGATGATGTGGACAAAATACTCATTTGCCTAATAATTCTGCACTCCCTGTATAGACTCAAGTCTATAAATCTGAGTCTTTATATCTCTGGAGGCAGTCCTTTCGTTTTTTCTTGTTGACCGTCTTAGTTCTTGATAAATGAGTTCTGTCTCGGCACCTTCTGGGCCAACTTCTGGAGAGATTCCTGTAGAAAGCCAAAACCCGACCCAGGTGGAGCAGCTAGGGATCTAGCCGGTCTGTGGCAATTTATTTACAGATTTGAAACTTACTGGTTGATTATCTCCACATGACTATCAGAGCTCTGAATTGCAAAGGTCTCAATAAGTTATGACGACGTCTGTTAATGAACATCTAAGTGATTCAGAGAAGGCTTGGGAGAAAGTTCTGTGGTGAGATGAAACCAAAATCGAGCTCTTTGGCGTCAACTTGACCCATCGTGTTTGGAGGAAGAGAAATGCTGGGTATGATCCAAAGAACATCAATCTCACAGTCAATCATGAAGGTGGAAACATTATGCTTTGGGACTGTTTTTCTGCTAAGGGTACAGGATGAGATCACTGCACTGTGGGGCCGATTGATGGGTCCATCTACCAAAAAATTCTGGATAAGAACCTTCCTTCGGGAGTTCTAAAGATGGGCTGTGGAGGGGTCTTCCAGCATGACAGGGACCTAAAACATACTGTCAGTGCTAAAAAGAAGTAGCTGAGGAAGAAGCACATTAAGGTCATGGAGTGGCCTAGCCAGTCTCAAGACTTTAGTCCAATAGAAAATCTCTAGAGGGAACTGAAGCATTGAGTTGCCAAGCAGCAGCCAAGAAACCTAAAGGATGTTGAGAGTTTCTGTAAATAGGAGTGGACCAAAATCCCTCTGAGATGTGTGCATTTACAAAAAATGTCTTACCACTGTGCTTGCCAACAAGGGTTTCTCCACCAAGTACTAAGTCATGTATTACTTGGGGTTTCATTTCGCTACATGACATGCAAATCTATTTATAACTTCTATGCAATTTGTTTTTTTTTCTGCAAATTTGGTTGATATTCTGTTTCTATCCATTAAAAAATGAAACTACCATAAAAATTAGAGACCGTTTATTTCTTTGTATGTGAGCAAACTTACAAATTCAGCAGGCAATCAAACAATTATTACCCCAAGTGTATGCATATTGTTGGGTTTTAGAATAATAATGAGCATATTGTTCTGTAAAAAGAATGAGTCATTGATAACTGCTCATGTAACTGTAAGTTAACTTGCTGTGCATCCCACCCTGTCCAAGATGAACTTCTCAGTGAGAGTCAGTGGTTGTGAAATAGCTTTGTTTCTTATCGCTGCTAATTGCCTTCTCATATACCCCACCAGCTCGTCTTCTCAGCACCCCTCCTCTCTGGCTTGTAGCATGTATGTGGATCTTTCTCAGCACATTCCTGTCCTGATGTGTCATCTAGCAGCTTCACACAAACCATAACATCACCAGCCTCAGAGGAGCGTTGGGGGATTAACTTCTGAAATGAACCTTTTCACTTTTCTCACACAGAAAAAAAATAGGAATTATCAGGAGAGATGAGACAACTAGCTCTAATCACGTGTTAAAAAACAAAATTAGCACAAAGTGCAGCTCTGTTCATGAGCTAGTGCTCGTCGGAGAGGCTGAGTTAGTGAAACAGCAAAAAGGTATTGACTTGTACATATATGGTTGTCTCCAACTTTAGCACAAGTGCTCCATTGTGAAGTACCACGTCACCGTTTGAGATTAGCCAAGTGAAACACACAGTTTTTGATCAGCCTACAAGTCTTTTTTTCAGGTTGTACTTTCCATAAGATGTACCCCCTTGTGCCTGTTCACATTTATTTCGCACATGGCAGTGTACCATGGGATTTCTCTCTTTCCGTGAGCTCATAAATAGGGGGTCTTTTTTCCCTCCCTGACAGATAAAACCTGAAAAACAAAGAACAGACGTTTGCTAAAAATGTTGGTAGAGGGAAGACATTGGGTTATTCTGGTTAAATCAAGCAACAGCCATTGAATTGCCCTGAAAAGATTGTGAGTCATAAATCTGCCAAGTGATAAATCAATGAAGATTTCCACAATGTGAGTTGATGGATGGAGCTCATGTTTAAAATACGTAGGAAAAAACACTCACATATCTATCTATCTATCTATCTATCTATCTATCTATCTATCTATCTATCTATCTATCTATCTATCTATCTATCTATCTATCTATCTATCTATCTATCTATCTATCTATCCATGTCTGTCTGTCTGTCTTATACATATCTATGTCTGCGTGCGATATATAGTCTCTGTATTTTTTTGCTTTCATGGGGTTATCAGTATTTCTTTGGGTGTGTGAAGCTATATAAGACTGAGGTGGTGAAAAACAAGACAAACTGTGTTTGAGCTTCACCTGCTGATACAGAAGGAATGTTTATCACTGTGTGTGTGTGCATAGCATAGATCGGTGGCAATTATTGCTGATAATGAAACACCCCACCCATTACATAGTTTCTTTGTGCAAGCTGCACATTTGCTCAAATATGGTCCAACAGGTAAAAAAAGTTATCATACTGTCCAAGCACAATTTACTTTGCCATATATCACAGCCTGTCAGAGGTGTTATAAAGTAGAAGGGAAGCTCATAAAGTGGTGTACATGTTCCTTATACCCAGTGTTTGTTGTGTGTGTATAAGTATGTGTAAAATACAATGAGGATGTAGATCGTATGTGTCCAAGGTGTGACTAAAGCATGTGAAGTAAACTTGGTTGCAAAATAATTTTAATGCAACTGTAACTATGAAGCATGGAAAATGCAACTTCACAAAGTTTGTTTTCCAGTTTTTCAGAGCTTCTACTTGCAGAAGCTCTGGAAAACTTTTTTTTATATATGAAAAAGGCATTCTGATATTACGTAATTCTTGTGCTTTAATGTGCTGTAAAAGTGTAACGTGATGCAATTTTGTCCCCTGACATTCTCTCATCTCTCCCCCTCTTGCTCTTTCTCCCCCCTTATCCTTCACTCCCCTACTGAGGACACCAGCCAATCGCACCTCAGCAGGGTTCCTCCCCTACTCTGATAAATAGTACACAGGACCAGGGTGGGTCTGTCTGCCTGACTCTCCTCTCAGCAGTCTCTCCTCTCACAAAACCTCAGTGCTACAGACTTCCTCCTACACCATGTCTGGCAGAGCTGTGAAGACCACCGCCTACTCCACTGTGTCCTCACCCAGAAGCCCAGCGCAGGGCTTCAGCAGCCGCTCCTTCTCTGGCTATGGAGGTCATGGTGTGGGGAGTGCCAGGCAGAGCTACGCTGTCCGCAGCTCATATGGAGGAGTGGGCAGCAGTGGTGCAGCTGTGGGTGTTGGGGGCTTTAAGACGGCCGGTGGGTTTGCCGCTGGGGGATCCGGACAAAGATTAGGTGGCGTAGAGTTTGGATATTCGGGCTTTGGTGGAGGTGTAGCAGGTGGCATGGCCAATGAATTTGTGGCCCCCATCACAGCAGTGACAGTGAACAAGAGCCTGTTGGCTCCCTTGAACCTGGAGATCGACCCCACCATCCAGGCAATCCGTACTGAAGAGAAGGAGCAGATCAAGACCCTGAACAATCGCTTTGCTTCCTTCATTGACAAGGTCAGTCGAGGTTGTAATGAAATGTGAAATCTTGTGTTTGAAATTCACAGGAGTGCTGGGGTGAAACTAAATGTGACACAGAGTAGCAAAACAGCACAGAAAAACCGCAGAGATACGCTGCAAGCCAAAATAGGTGAAAGATGAAAGAAGTTTGATTTCACAGCAGAGATCATCCTTAAGACATTCCCTGTCAAAACTTCATAACAATGTGCCATCTATACAGTCTGCTGGGAATATTGCCTGGTTTGCTTAATGGCTTTCCTGCTTCCAGAGTTTTCACTCTCAGGCGAGATCATAGAGCTCAGATAAAAGGATCAACCTGGATACAGAGTACAGGAGTGGGATGAAGAGCAGAGCAATTTTGCTCGAAGGAGTGCATTCCTTATACAAGCAATATTCTGCAAAACGAGCGGTTGTGAAAGTAGAGAGCAAAGTGTCAGGTGTCTACCGACCAGGATCCCGTTTGGAAAATCTCATTTACCGAATTATTTTCAACATTCATGAGACCTACCACATTCTTTCGTTACCTGTCGCTGTAACCCATAAACAGACCCTCTAGTTTCACAAAGCTTCCAGGAGAGTAGGGTGGGATAGAAGTTGACATAAAAATCAATCACGCTGAGGCTAATTCTCCTGCTTGTAAAACAAAGCTCACTCTTCCACTCCTCTGTGTACTGGTGTGATATGGCACACCCACAAACAGCAGTGTGCCTCTCCTGTGTTTGCTGAATGGTAGCAGGGACCCCACCCAAGGTGATGACGCTTAATAAAAGAGCTGTAAATGGGCAAGCTGTGTGACAAGTGAGAAACAGTGCCATGTTGTGTTGAAACGCGGCACAGCGGGTTAAACTTGAGATTGGAGTATTTGCTGTTAGAGGTCGCTGGAGGCCAGAGAAGTCCAGTTCCTCATTTTTTCCTTTCAGTTAATCTCTGTATGTTTTGGATTCAAACAAAACTCTTCAGTCACACCCACCCTATCCACCACATATCCCAGTGACCAATTACTCCATTATTTATTGTTTTCTATGGAAAGGTTTGATATTTGTGTAACTTCGCCATTGTTTTTTTTCATCCACCAAGTCATAGCTTCAGTCATCACATACACCCACTCGTTTCTGCCCCTCACGTTTCCTTCCTTTTTTTTAATTAAGCATTCATCCACCTTTCAATCTTCAGGTACGCTTCCTTGAACAGCAAAACAAAATGCTTGAGACCAAATGGAAACTTCTGCATGAGCAGACCGCATCTCACTCAAACATCGATGCTATGTTCGAGGCCTACATTGCCAACCTGCGCAAGCAGCTGGACAACTTGGGTCACGAAAAAGTCAAACTGGAGTCTGACCTGCATAACGTGACGGGCCTGGTGGAGGACTTTAAAACCAAGTGGGTGGAGTTGAGATTTCATTTCACTTTAATCTTGCACTCTAGCATAAGGCATACTTATTTGTCCCAGATTTGGGAAAGTCTTAACCTGCCAACGATACTCTTTTTCCAGTTTTCCTGGAGTTGTGCAGTTTGGCTTTTAGGAAGCTCACAGAGCTATTTTTAACTTCCTGTCAGGAACCTAAAGTTTCAAGGAGATAGAGCGGATAAGAAGACAAAAATAATCATTTGCAGTGTGGTGGAGCAAAAATAACAATAACCCTGAATATTCACAGTTAATATTCACTGTCAGCACCACATGTATTCACGGAGGTTTTCTTACCAGAATAGCATATGATTTAAACAGCTGCTCCTTTAATCAGAAGGGGTCGCCACAGCACATCAGTTCTGATAAAGCATCTTTCCCACCGTGATGATGGCACACTGCCTGTCTTTCTTTATACACAGACTAAGAAAATTCTCCTTTTCCCCAGGTACGAGGACGAGATCAACAAGCGCAATGAGTGTGAGAACAACTTCGTCTTATTAAAGAAGGTCTGTGCAGACTTTCTAGTAAATGCTTGATCTTGAAACTACAATTAGCCTTCACGCTCAGTGAGGAAAAACAATGCCCTCTTTTTAAATTTTGACTGTAATGAACAATAAATGTTCTCAGTGCTGTCTTTTTTCCAATACAGGATACAGATGCGGCATACATGATGAAAGTGGACCTCGAGGCCAAACTGGATGGACTTTCAGATGAGATTGAATTCTTGAAGCACCTCTACGATGCAGTAATTACTTCTTTTTTAATTTTTCATTTCCAGCCTAATAAAAATGTTTATACAGGAGGTATCAGCAAAGTTGTATTTTTTCCTTCTTTTTTGTCCTTCACAGGAAATTAATGAGTTGCAGAGCCAGATAAAGGACACGTCTGTTGTGGTGGAGATGGACAACAGCCGCAATCTTGACATGGACGCGATTATCGCTGAAGTGCGTGCCCAGTATGAAGACATTGCCAAAAGGAGCAGAGAGGAGGCTGAGTCATGGTATCAGACCAAGGTGGGACCACAAAGCTATGGGAAACTAAAGCCCACAATTAATAGATCATCATCTGTGAGGACAGTCCATCAAGCTTATTTAATGTTTATGAACATTTAAAACTGAAAAGAAAAGTCGGAATCTCTGCATGGTACAAGATTTTTACTTGTGGCAGATGGTGTGGGATTCTCTTTTTCTCTGACCTCTATTGTCTCCTGGTATTCATAGCTATTTTCCTTTACTTTTATTGCAACATTCTGAAAAGTTTCATATACAAAGAAGTCAAAGAGCAGAAAGCAAATATGGATCTGGAGATTGCACACTGTATGTTGGAGTGCTGCAACTTGATTTCCTGATCTCCATGTTAAATTAATTGTGCAAAAAACCTGCCAGCAGTATCACTTTGTGTTTTAAAGTTTCACTATGATCTGTCTCTTTTTATGCCAGTACGCAGAGATGGAGCAGTCAGCAGGTAGATATGGAGAAGACCTCAAGTCAACCAGGGCTGAGATTGCTGACATGAACCGCAGGATATTGAGGCTCCAGTCTGAAATCGACATGGTTAAAACTCAGGTGAGGGACAGAGATTTCTTTTGTTCATTCCACTGATTTGATGTTTTGACATTAAGGTAATAATTCAAACTGCATTGCCAACCTTATGAAGACCATTGAATTCAATGCCTCGCTCTGCTTGGCTTCTCCCACTTCTAGCGAAGCAGTCTGGAAGCTCAGATCGCAGAGGCTGAGGAACGCGGCGAACTGGCGGTGAAAGATGCCAAACTCCGCATCAGAGAGTTGGAAGAAGCTCTTCAGAGAGCCAAACAGGATATGGCACTGCAAGTCCGCCAATACCAGGAACTTATGAATGTTAAGCTGGCTCTGGACATTGAAATTGCTACATACAGGAAACTGTTGGAAGGAGAGGAGAACAGGTCATCTAAGAGCACCTAAGCTCTGCTACATCTTACAAAGCAATATACTCGTGCTATTTTACTTGTTCTTGTCTTTTATTTATTATTTCTTTCTTCCCAAAGGTTGGCAGCTGGAATTCAGACCACTGTGTCCAAGCAGACTTGTAAGTTCATGCATTTGTGCAACTATTTCTATTTCTGCTTTGTTAATTCTTGCTATATAGAGCATCTTACTGGTCAGACAAGCCCATAACCTTGCTATGACTGAAGTCATGTTATCTAGATATCATAACTGAGGATACAGTTTATATTGTTAGAATCTCATAATATCAACTCTCTGATACATTAGCATGTGTCAGTGTTAATCACTCACTTCTCCATCTGAATGTCTAGGTGTGAACTACAATGCCTACGGTCTGGAGAGTTCCTACATCCCATCCTACGTCAGCAGTTCCTTTGATAAAGTCAAAGCAAGCAGCGGTTCTACATCAGCCGTCGAGGGAGCGGCAGTGAAGAGCACCACAGTCACCAAGACGGAGACAGTGGTTATGAAGACCGAGGAGAAAAAAGAGAAGGAAGAGAAGAAGGAGGAGGAGAAGGAGCAGGTGGAGGAGGAGAAGCCAGCAGCAGCAGCAGCAGCAGCTGAGGAACCAGAGGCTGTGGAGAAGAAGGAGCCGGAGCACGTGGAGGCCGAAGCTGCAGCCAAAGAGTGATTTTCCATCCTGTTTTGAGAAATTCATGATTTTCTGTTGAAGATTAAGAAAAAGCACATCCTTTTTCATTATCCAACTTTCACCAAAAAAATGTGTGAAGAAGTGTAAACACAGGTTTTATTTCAGATATCTGTAACACGGCGGTGCTTATCGAGTTTAAATATCCAAAAACTCTCTAAAATTCTCTACTGTCACCTGAAGCAGTGCCAGGGTTTAACTCTTTTCCCCTTAAGGATGATATTTGATGACCTCCCCATACCCTTAATGACGAGTGTTGACATCACAATATATATTACTAAAGATGTGATTTGATGACCATTTGAATAGTTTGAGTTTGTTCTATAAGCAGCCCTGAAATAAAGGTAAACCTCCCAGTTAAGAAAATAGCTTCAAGGCTTACTCCTAGTAGGCTTTTGAGGGCTAAAGAGTTAAACCTATCACTGCACTACACTTTTTTAGCCAGAAGGTGGCAGTATTACTTGTGTTTTCACCCGGTATACTTCAACCAACAGGAGGCACTGCCATCATACCAACCTGTAATTCACAACTTTTAAAAGAAGGCCATTATATGCTGAGCAGGGAGTGACAAACCTGTTGTAGTTAAACTCTTAAATGTGATGAAGAGCAGCCACACGAGTTCTCGTGACTTCTACTTTCTGAGTCCTGTTTGCACAATAATAAACGTTCAAACAGAAATCTACATGATGTGCTTGTGTTGTGTTTGTGCTGAAATTCACTGACACTGTTAATTTTTCAGTAGTTTGTTAGCTTGATAAGACAGTGAATAGTGAATTGCCTTCAGAAAATGAATAGAAACGCCTGAAAGATGCACAGAGCAGTCGATACAAAGCATTGGAAATCACCTCAAGGGAATTGCTATCTTGTTTTTTCCGGCTGCTAACAGTTGCTTTCTCCAACACAAACAAGTGCCGCTTTTGATAAAGCACGCTTTCGACATCTAACATGAGAAAGGATGATAATCCACACAAACTTTTCCCTGGAATACCCAGCAAGTCCCAGCCTGCCTTGTTCACCCTATTTCAAGAGTTTCTCTTTCACAAAATGAACTGAACGTTAGGCCTTCCTCAAAAATGTCTGCAACTGTCATATTTTCTCTTAACACCAACTAAAAGCTCATATAAAGTGTGACCAAACAAAGAAATCCAACACATATCCTAAAAAAATAAAAAAAAACAAACATCAAACAAACAAACTAAAAAAGAAAAAACCCCAAACCCCTAAAACATACATTTCATAAATACATTTCATACTAAAGCTGACATTGTTGAGTATCTGCAAGTGCTTGGAAGGAACACATGTAACATATCTGAGGACAGGAAGGGTTTCTCTTACAGTCCATTGTTCCTTAAGAGGCCTTTTGAGCCCATCTAGGAACAGGTTTGAACATGAATTATGGGTGGTGGTGGTGCCCCACCCAAGGCCATAGAGCCTCTCATGAGGTTATAGACAGAAAACTTTGCAAATACCACAATCCCACCCACTGTTCATGACACTTAATGTACTGCAGCCAGACACAGGGACAGACTGGAGCATGTTCAAGTTTGAAAGCCTGACTGGCAAAAAACAGAGTGTTTATAACAGCACAGTAACAGCAGAGCTGAAATGAAAGTAGTAGCTATAAACTCAGGCTTATCATGCTTTAAATATCCTCCCTGAACTCAACATGACCAGCTTTGCTCAAACTGAATTCAGTCAACACAACTGTATCAGGTTTTACTTTCAAAAGACGAATACAAGAAATTCACTTTTACCTTTTCACTCAGTTGAAACTACAAAGATAGCTGGGCACTTTCATTTGCTTTCCTAGTAGAGAGTTAGATAAGAACACATGATACCATCCATGCCTTCCTGCATATTAACTGCAACCTGCAGTTAGTGTAGCTTAGCACTAAGCCTGGAAACAATGGGAAGCAGCTAGCTCAGTAAAAATGCAACAAAATCCAAGCTCAGTTAAATTAAACACAGTGCTTATTGTTATGTGCAAAATAAACGTAGTTGGAAAATGAAAACTAACCATCTTGTGGACTTTACCTCTGCTGGGAGCAGTTTCTTTCCCAAGGGTGTCAGCGGGTGCTGGTACAGAATTTTTAATGCTGTAGCTGCTTTGAATGTCTTTGTGAAATACAGCCTTAAAACATCAAACTTGAAATAGCAAAATTCTAAAAAGAAAAAAAAAATCTAATCAAAGTAACTTAACCTGTCCGCCATTGTAGTTCAGACCCCGACAGTCCTGTAGCCCCAATGGCCTCAGTAATTCAGACCCAACCAACACACAAGTATATTGTCTGGTGTATATGCTCTGTAGTATCCAGTTTCTTTTATGATCTATTCATGCTTATTTAACCCAGCAGCCTGTTGTTTATTTTTTTTACACTTGGTCTTTTATTGCCTTGTGCAACCGTCTGCTCTGAATGTCTTTTGCTATAGTGATGCTCTGCTGTGACACACAGAGCAGCACGGCGCTGCATCGTTTGTTGGCCCATCTGTCCCAGAAGCGGTAGACTAGCTCCTGTATCCATAACCTCAGGTCCTTGATGCAATTTAATTCACTAATTCAATGTGATGTTGCAACATTCATTCAGTCGGCTGTGTCATCTGCCCTGAGGATCCGTTGTACTACATTACAAGTACTCTTTGAATAACAGACTCCTCGTAGCAGTACTGCTGGACTAATGTGCAGCATTCTTGTTGAAACAGGAAAAGCTGACTAAGCCGCAGGTTGCTGTGTTGAAAAGCACTGACACTGCCCCATTGTGTCATATCTGCCCCAGCACCCTTTTTTAGGCCTATGAAGAAAGACTTTGTCAGAGTGACAAGCACAGAATTGGTCATGTCTAAACAAATACTTACCGTAACAAAACACACTCATTTACTAGAAATACCATAAGGTACAGGTGTGAGGTGTAGAATTCAGGGTGGATGCACTGAACATGCCCCCCTCTATAAAACTACAAAAGAAATCAAGGGCATATGTAGAAAAATGTCTATTTGAGAAGCCGTAGATCTACTGGGATTTTCCCAAACAACTATTTACACATGTATGAGCAAAGTGTACCTAATAAGTAGTCAGTGAATGTATTAAGGACACCTTATTCTTGCTGAAAAGTTTTGAGACTCAGTATTTGCTAAGTGATTGTAGTGCCAATTCACAAAGCACTTTATACTGTAAGGTAAAGACCCAGCGGTATCTGTGAGAAAGATCCAAAGATCACATGACTGCGTATGAGCATGCACTTTGTGACACTGAGAAGGAAAAACTCCCTTTTAAGAGGAAGAAACCTCAAACAGAAGCAGGAGCAGGGAGGGGCAGTCATCCGTTGATGGGAAAGAGAAAAGAAGTAGAGGGGATGGGCAGACAGGACAAAACAGAGACTATGGGAGAGAGAACTTTAAATTATAATGACATGTGGCAGTCATTTAGAAAATAACTGAATAATTCATTTATGAACCAGTGACACACTGGCATTCAAGGAAGTTGCTTTGTGAGAAAATGGCACAAAAGTTGCCTGACATCAGACAGACTGTTAGCGTGTCATAGAGCAAAGCAGAAAGAGGATAGAATATTAAGTCATGCCTCTGTGTGTGTGTGTGTGTGTGTGTGTGTGTTTGTTGAGAATAATTACATGAAATTAAGAACACTTATATTATATATTATCAGCCTTATATGGTAATTAATGATTAAACATATTCAAATATGCATTCATAAGTCACCTAGGTGCTTTTCTTTACATAGAGACATTTCCATCACAAAATGAGGCGGACCCCACCCACTTGTATTCCCTCCCAATGCTTAAGCGAAACCTACACCCATGCTGTGAGGGGTGGGGAGAGGCTATAGTGACGAGAAATATGAAACAAACTTGGCAGTTGCTGTGTTTGGCTGTGTGAGTCACTGATAGCTTAGGGGGTTAGAGCATGTCTTATACTCACAGTTGCTAATGCTATGTTTATGTTATGTAATCTATAGAATGCACCCTTGTCCAACAGCTGAATTCCTTTGAGAGTAAATGTGTTCACGCCTGAATGACATGAAATAATAAATGCTTTCTCCGTGTCACCCACCTGCATGCATGCAAATTCTGTAACACTGTGCTCTTAAACCTGCATCATTACATTAAGAGATCTTTAAACAGTATAAACAGCAATCTAATACTTGCTTTAATCTAATTAGCTTGACACTGCAGTGAATTTTCATTCAACATGCCCGGCTTTCAATGCACCTCAAGTAACTTTTGTATCACGTAGCCAACCCAACACAAAAACACAGGGCATGCATAAGCCTACTAAAAAAATAGATTACTAAAGTAGCAATGAGTCACACCATTAGCTCATGAAAGACAACGTTTTTTTTTCCTCCCAGACTTGTTCAAATGTCTGACATAAACTGTGGCATTGCTTTCAGAAGATAATCTACTTATTGTGCGTGATGACATCATTACAAATTGAAAATCTAGCCTGAAGTGGTGACTGATCAAGTTATAACAACTGCCCGCAATGAAACACGATGACTTGCATCATGTCTTTCCAGTGTTTTTATGATTTAGTGGCGTGAACAGGCAGATTTAGTAGTCTCGGTGCTCTAAAACCACACTAGCGGCAATTTGGGTAATCGCTACATCAATTAGTCTCATCCAGAATTTGTCTGTACAAGTTCTGATACAAAACGTTTAAGACGTGTTTCGTTACTATAAAAAAGACCTGCTATTCAGCTTGAGCAACAGGTCTTAATGCCTCTGCAGTCTTGGGGCGGAGGTGACTGACAGATAGAGGATCCACATCAACAGAACGCAAGGTTGAATGTTCTGGATGCCTGCTAGAGGTGTGCCTCTTTTCTTTCGTGAAACTGAGGCACGCACCTGCAGCATGTACTGCTTTCTGAAGATATTATTTCTTCAGGAGATGTTGCAGGACACTTGCACTGCATTTTGACAATTTCTTGCAGGTACCACAAGAAATTTCATTGCACTGATTTGATCCTGGCTCAGGCCCTCACCTTTTTGGAGCTTGAATGGCTTCTTTGCAGTTCTAAATTGAACATAGGTGTGATTGTGAGTGTGAAAGGTTGTCTGTCTCTCTGTGTCAGCCCTGTGATAGGATGATGACCTGTTCAGGGTGTACCCAACTCCTTCTCTCAGTATAAGCTGAGATAGGATCCAGCCCATTCTTGAGCCCTAAACTGGATAGGTGGAAGACAATGGATGTAAATCTGCATTTGTTACAATACTTTCTCTTCCATCCATCCATCCATCCATCCATCCATCCATCCATCCATCCATCCATCCCTTCTCTTCTGCTTGTCCGAATCAGGATCCTATTCCAACTACCGTGGGTCTAGAGGCAGGGTACACACTGGACAGGTTGCCAGCCCGTCGAAGAGATTTTATCCTTATTAACAAAAAGAAACTTTCTCCTTTCTGAAATGACAGGTGTATAATCAGCTTAACTGGGCCTAGTAAAAGTAATTTTAGCAAGCACAATATGTCATTCACACCTTCACTGTTGCACCCCTCTCAGCCATCCAAAGCATTCTTATGTTTGGTTTACTGACATGTCAGAAAAGTTACCTGGTTTAACAAGGCTGTCAGCTGTCATTTTCCACTGATACTGATCGAAAAGTCATACACTCCCTGCGGGGCATCTGTTGAAGGCAGGAGGGAAAGGACACTTTGGTAAAACTGCTGCATAACTCTGGGGCAACTGACAGCAGGACCAACTTGTCAGATGGAACCAGTTTGGTTCGAACCATGTATTGACAGAACTGAGCATCTCTCCCTGAAGGCAACCACCAGTTAGGATTGGGTGTGGAGCTATGAGAATGGAGGAATGTCAGAAGATCTTTCCACAGTTAAACTTTTACTACTTGTGATAACAGCACAGACTGGTTTTCTGTTTGTTCTGTGCTAATAATTACTCCACAAAACAACAACAAAAGGCCAAATATTCTTTGCTTATTTGCATGCAGATTAAATTGTGTTGCTTTGGTTCTCAGTGGTTATGTTGTTTTTTCTAAAGCTCTCTTTGTAAGAGCATGTGTTTAGTTAGCAAAGTTTTATTTTTGTGTTGAAAGAAATGGTGTGTAGGAATGCCAGAAGATAATATTAAAAGGTTTACCCCGAGATGCAGGTCAGCCATATTAATTACGCTTACTGATATATTTAAGGTAGCTCATGCATGAAGAGCTATTCTGCATGTTCACATTCTGATCTGTCTGCAAATCACTCGTGGTGAGATAATTAAGGTGTGGGCCTCCCCTTAATCACTGATGTCCTCTGATAGAGAAACAGAAGTATGTCTCTTTGTGTTAATCTGTGTCTGGGTCTCACACATAACTTTCACTCCAAAGTATGCACAGGTGTGTCAAATGAAAGTTTCCTGGTGTTGCATAAAAGAAAGAATGCTAATTTCAGCTGCTCCGTCGCCGCAGCGGGTAGTGGCACACATTAGATTTGGCAGAATTTCACACTGGATGCCCGATCCCAGTTATCATATGCTGAGAGGCGGGGTACACCATACAAAGGTCACCAGTCTGTCACAGGGCTATTACGGAGAGACAGACAACCATTCACACTCACAAGGCCACTCCTAAGGCCAATTAAGGATCACCGGTAAATCTAATCGCGTGCAGGTCTTTGGTCTGTGGGCGGTAGCCGGAGTACTCAGAGATGACCCACACAGACACACGGTTTCTTAAATTCAATCTCCCTCTACTGAGCACAAAATGCTTGTTTGAAAAATTCATGTTTTGAAACCATATATGATTATAATTCCCTGAAATGATCTTCCCTTAGAAGGGTAACCTCATGGCCTTTCGTCTTTCTTTATTTGCATGTTTGGAGTAAGTAATATAATTTCTTTAAAAAAAAAACACACATTAAAATGTCTTGTCTTTCATCATCGCCACCTAAAAGACTGCATTATATTTGTTTTGGCAGATTTATTGAACTATATTTCAGCATGGGTTTTCACATTTGCTTGTTATTATGTGAAGTAAGGCCATAGGTTTAGTGTTAGTGTCATTTAAGCGCTGATAATCAGCAAACTACAGGCATCCTGTTGGCAGAGTATCTTTTATGAGCACAAGTTAATAATTTACTACTATCAAAGCTGGCGTTCACAGGGTATGAGGCTAAAAGTGCTGGGAGGTTTGATGGTATCTCCTCGCTTCTCTTTTACTTGTTCAAACAGGCAACTCTGCGGGTATATGCCAAGCAGGCTGCCGTTTGAATGCTACAATTTTCTTATTCCAGCCCCTCATTTACTGTAACATTTACACTAGGTGGGATCTGAATTATAACTATAAACACACCCAAGTGTGTATGTGTGTGAGTGCAGGCACACACATACAAACACACACCACAAGCTACGAAACAGACATTATAGAGGCGACGTGTAAGCAATGATGAGAAAGTAGTTGCTAGGCAATACAGTAATAATAACAGTAGACGGCAACACATCACACAGCATGAGTTATGGTGAAAGAATGCTGTTTGTGTGATGACAGGAAATACACTCATGAGTTAGTTTTACTATATATGGCAATTAAAGGATATTCCTGTTCATTTCACCTGCTTAACCCCCAACATGCTCAATGTTGTACAACACGGTATGAAAATAATAAACAGTAAATTCTTCCAAATAAAGTCCTTATTAGTCCAACATATTCAGCCACAAATCATGATGTCATGATGGTTCTACTTCTCTATGAATAGGGAAGGCTAGCACAGTTTACTCTGTGAGAGTGAGGTTGACTGCGTGTGTTTGACTGTGGATTACCTGCACAGCCACACACTCGAGTTAACCTGACTGATTCTGTAGGTTTCAGTGTATATGAAGAGCCTATAGGAGTAAATTCTGTTGCTTTCTGTTCAACGTAATGATTGATAAGGAGGTGGGGTCGGTGCTTGCCTTGTATAACGTGCTGAATTGAGTCACTGAGAGGACACTAACGGTGCTGAACCACCTCCGATCGGGTGATGTTGTCCTCAGAATGTGCTTGCTGCAGGCAAAATAGACAAACCTGCTTCTGCATGTTTTCTTTGTGGCTGCGCAGCACCTAATAGCTACATGGGGGCTTTTTCCTTTCTATAATAGTCCAACATGATGCACTCACATGGAGCATATAAACAAAACACTGGTGAAAAATGTTATTTCTTCCTGCATGCTTGGAAAGGCATGGTTTTAGGAAAAATTATCCAATAGTGCTAGGTGGTACTAAACCCTCACACAGCTGGTTCAACTGAATTTCACACCAGAGTGGCTAATAGTAATCTGAGGATGCAAATATGATGGAGAATTCAAACCTAATATAACCCTATATCTTAGCAGTATCTTAGCTGTTCCCAGGACTGCGCTCTTCTGGACAGAGATCTCTGATGTTGTTCCCGGGATCTGCTGGAGCCACTCGCCTAGCTTGGGAGTCACTGCACCTAGCGCTCCGATTATCACTGGGACCACTGTTACCTTCATCCTCCACATCTTCTCGAGCTTTTCTGTGAGCCCTTGGTATTTCTCAAGGTTCTCGTGTTCCTTCTTCCTGATGTTGCTGTCATTGGGAACCGCTACATCTATCACTACGGCCATCTTCTTCTGTTTGTCTACCACTAATATGCCCAGTTGGTTAGCCACCACCATTTTGTCCGTCTGTATCTGGAAGTCCCACGGGATCTTAGCTCGGTCATTCTCCACCACCCTTGGGGGCATCTCCCATTTTGACCTCAGGACTTCCAGCCCGTATTCAGCACAGATGGTCCTGTACACTATGCCGGCCACTTGGTTATGGCGTTCCATGTATGCCCTGCCAGCTAGCATCTTACACCCTGGTGTTATGTGCTGGATTGTCTCAGGGGCATCTTTACACAGCCTGCACCTGGGGTCTTGCCTGGTGTGATAGACCCCAGCCTCTATGGTCTTGTGCTCAGAGCTTGTTCCTGTGCTGCCATGATTAGTGCCTCTGTGCTGTCTTTAAGTCCAGCTTTGTCCAGCCACTGGTAGGATTTCTGGATGTCAGCCACCTCCTCTATCTGCCGGTGGTACATATCGTGCAGGGGCCTGTCCTTCCATGATGGTGCCTCCTCTTCCTCCTCTTTCTTGGGTTTCTGCTGCCTGAAGTATTCACTGAGCACGCGGTCGGTTGGAGCCATCTTCCTGATGTATTTGTGGATGTTTGCTGTCTCATCCTGGACTGTGGTGCTGACACTCACCAGTCCCCGGCCTCCTTCCTTCCGCTTAGCGTACAGCCTCAGGGTGCTGGACTTGGGGTGAAACCCTGGTAAGGAGATGGTGGCATGGTAAGGAGATTCTTGGTCTTGATGTCAGTGGTTTCTATCTCCTCCTTTGGCCAACTTATTATCCCAGCAGGGTACCTTGTCACAGGCAGGATGTAGGTGTTGATAGCCCGGATCTTATTCTTACCATTCAGCTGACTCCTCAGGACTTGCCTGACCCTCTGCAGGTACTTGGTGGTTGCAGCTTTCTTAGCGGCCTCTTCATGGGTCCCATCTGCCTGTGGGATCCCCAGGTACTTGTATTGTACTTCTATTTGATATATAACATTCACATCAATCATTATATATGCCCAAACTTTGGACCGCAAAAACGGAATGATTTGAGATGGAATGACCCATGTGCAAAGCAAAATAATGGAAAGAAATCACGCAATGGCATTGTTGCATGCAATGCAAAAGGTTGAGTCAGGCTCAAGTTTTTTTGTTTTCTGGACAATCAACCAGAATTTGCTGCAACCCCACTGTGCCTGACTACACTGATAAATGCCCAGTCTAAACAAGCAGAAGGGTCAGGCCAGCTAGGTGTGCAGGCTGTAGTTACATGCAGCACTGCTATGAGATAATACTGGCATGCTAACATTTGCACGATGAAAAGCCATAAATGCTGAGGGTTAATGTAATGGGTAAATATATGGCAACTTCATTATATCTGTTAAACCTCTTAGCATATTAAGAGGTGCTTGATTTGCAACAGCAGTAAAACCACAGCTTGGGCTGCTGGGAATATCAACGGTAGGCCTACTTGGGAAACTGAAAGCTTGAAAGAGTATAAAAGTGTGGGCGATCACAAAAGTCAGTTGGATTTAGTAGCGGCTTGCTTTGAAAACACTGACGTCTGTCACACACAAACCCACACACCCACAGAGAGAGAGAAATACATACACACACACACACGCAGACATATACAGTTTATATTTGTTAAGTCTTCATCACCACAGACAGACGTGATGCTGATCAGTTGTGGCACAACTGTTCAAGCAACATAAAGAAAATAGAACAGAAATGAGAAAGCGACAGACAGCGCAGGTACTGTCTGTGACATCATGCAAAAGCAGGTGTTTTCAAATGCCCACAAGCAAATGAGCTGGTTGCTAGGCTTTCATTTGGCTAGACAACTTTCTTCCTGGTGGGACAAAGGGTGAGTCATCAAATTAGGCTGCCGTTTGTGCCAGAGTTCCCATGCGTGCCTACAACAGTAGTAAGGCAGTTTTTGTGCACGTCTGTGTGTGTCTCTATGTGTGCGTGCATGTGTGTACACTACAAGTTTAAATGTTAAAGTCCAAAACTGTAAAGCAATATCTCTTGGTGATGTCTTACTGAACTGCGTGGGTATGTCTGAGAGTGTGTTAGCATGCCAACAAACTGTCAACTTTGTGACTGTGAGAACTTTGTGATCAGCAGCAGCTCTGCAATGCAGCTTAGCGTGTTAGCATCGCTTTTGTTGCGTTAACTTTTATAAGGCTAACCACATTCTCTTGGTTTGGCGTCTACAAGATATTTCAACGCATGACTTGTGGGTTGTGCTGTGTTGTAAGGGTGTGTACCTTGGTTTGTGTTTTTTGTTTTTTTTGCAGGTGGTGAAATTCTGAGGCCTAAGAGTAAAATCCAGGGCGACATCACTCCCTCCTGAAGAACACACCCACAAACTTAAGCCAAAGCAAGCACAAAGGGGGGCATTGATGTGTCCAAAGGTTTTGGCTTCTCTCTTTTATGTCCACTATTCCTTTCATGTTTAGTCAATAGTTTACATTTGATTGTAAAGTCCACTTAATACAGAAGGCTTTGGTAATATTCTAGTGAGAATACAAATGAACATTGCAGAGGACAGAACGGAAAATGTGTGCCATTCTATGCCACGGAAAGAAATGTGCTTAACATAGAGTAACGGTGCTGCTGTACAAAGACGTTGAAGTCACAAATGAAGAAACGGGACCCTGTTTAAGATCTGGATTAAAGTGATCAGACAAGTGTGTATATCTGTTGGTACAGAAGTGAGAGAGGCAGATGTGCATCCTTTATTAATTCAGTTACAGATAGAAGAGAGAACATCATATGAGCATACTTTATCAGTATGCAACTATACAGAGTGGTGCAAATATTAGTTCAAGAGGTCAACTTGTGGCAGTCTCTGAATGAATTTCTTTGCATTTGACAATAATCAAGAGGTTGAATTATTCATCAGTAATAATATTTACTATGAAATGAATATTTACATCAGTGGTTTGCTAAATGTTTCTTAGACAGCTCTGTGTTACTTCCTGGTTTGCTTGTGTACAACAAATCTTTTATGATGATGCTTTCCCAGCATGGGTGGTGACTTTGTTTGACTTCAGGTGTATCGGCCAAGTTTCTCTGGACCCCCCATATTAACACACAGTTAATTCTAAATCGGTTGTAAATCTACTTAACGTCAAAGGTCGATGCGGCTTGCTGATGTTTCCGTACCCAGTGGTTTAAACGCACGTCTGTATGTAAAATATGTAGGTATGCAGACATGTTAAACGTAATGTAGAGGTTGATATCTGGGCAAAGAATGTAAATAAAAGACACAAGGGCATGCATCATTAAAACAAAATTTTTTGTCGAGGGATTTCATGGTTTACTTTTAAAAACCACCATGCGAAGAATTTGGTATCACCTCTCTGAAAAACTCAAAATAGTTCTACAACTGGTGAAACTGTTGCTCGACTGTTCCCTTGGTCACAGACTCAAGAATTCGCAAAGATTAGGCTGATTAATTTGACTTTCACAACCAGCTTATTTTGACAGGAATGTGCTCCACCCAAAGTCACATCAGACACGAAGATGACTAACTCACCTACAGTGGACAGATATAGTTAGCTGATAATCATGCATGGTTAGATAATTAACAGGAACGCCGAAATAATTATGAGCGTCCATTCCAGCTTAACAAAAGAGAATGCACTTTGTTAAGTACGTTAAGAAAACAACTGAGTTCGAACTAACAAGACCCAAACGTACCTCAAAAGATGGAAGGCATAGCTGCTCAGCAGGTTTTCTGCAACTAGAGGCAAGGCCAGAGGCTAAGCTTCAAACAACAATGGAAAGTTTAGATCACATTGACAGGAAAAAAAAAATGCAGGTACCGTTTCGGCTCTTCAGAAGTGGAGTTCCTTGTTTTGTGCTTCACTTTTACTACCACACTTTTCTTTGAACTGGATGTGACTAATAAACAGAGAAGGTTGCATGCTTAGCAGATTTTCAACCACAACCTGAAACATATCCTTTTTTTTCATTTTTTAATATATTTGACTCGAATAGAGATCATAATGTAGAAAATGAACATGTTGTTTTATCCAGTAAGACTAGGAAGTATCAGATTTTATGTATCCTCATCTGCCAAAATGCACTTTATGGACTTAGTTGTTGCCCTAACCCTGCAGCAGGGTTTTGAAAACAACTTCCCTTAGTAGTCTGAACTTAAATGTTCAGTTTTGTTAGTATGTTGAGAGAAAGGGAAAAATTGTTACCATTAATGAGATACTGCAATGCAACTTACAGTACTAGTTAGATACACATCTTAAACTTGCGCTGTATTCACATATTGAACATAGCTTTTTTTCACACCATACGATTCCTTATTGAAAAAGTCAGTATGAAGAGGGATAGCCTACCAAACCACACCTTCATAGTGTAAAACTGTCCACTCCCTGGTCACACATACTGCAATGGTACAAAAGGGAATTCTACAAACTAGGTTACGCTATGTGCCGTAGTTTTTTTTTTTTTTCTAAATTTGAGATATAAAATTATATTACCTCATGATGGCCCCTTCTAAATGTTTTGAGACTTTTATTCAACCATAACTTGCAGCCTATCACATGCTCAGTCAGTCAGGTGTGCAGCTGGAATGGCACTGTTACTGAATTCCCATAATTACTGAGCTATGCTCTGATACAGTTTGTTCCTTCACAAGTATGTAAGGCAGGCACAAGGAAGCCATTCAGAGTGGGTGGAGAACACTGTGGAGCCTGGACACATATAAAGAGTTGGTAACACTTCTTAAAGCTTGGCTTTTTGTGAGAGGTTCAGGACCAAACACACAGTACAATCATGCCACTTTCTTCACTATATAACAACTTTCTGTAGTCTGATGCACTGATACATTAAGTTCTCCTGTGCTTTTAGAGATGTTTGTGATCCATCCACTGTTTGTTTTGTCTTACAGAAGATAAAATCATGATGCAGTGAGTGATGCAGTATTTATTTGAATCTCTTTTTAATATGCTAGACAGCTCGAAAGAAATAACACTGCCACATTTTAACTCATTTCATAGGCTTTATAAATCTTTACAGGAAGCCGACTTCAGCGTTTGGGGTTTTGCACTTCAGATTACTCAGACTTGACCAGCTCGAGCTTTTTAATTGGGACACGGTCATGGCTGACGACAGTTCAAACAAGGACAGACAAAACGTATAGTGATAGTGATCTGTCGTGATCGCTTTGTTTTTATTTGATTTTTTTATTTTTGTCTTTGCTTTTCTACTGGAACTGCACCACTCATAATTCCTGTTTATCAAAAATCTCAATGAAACAATTGTTTGGACCACGTACCAGGGCCCCACCCTGTTTGGTGATTCCTACTGCGTGGGTTGACGTATTGGCACTCAAGTTTGCACGCTGAGAATTGCTGCGAAAATACCGCACAGCATTAGAGACAGCACTGAAACTGATCTGTTTATGCAGGTAACATAATCCCGAGTCTCTAACTGACTGTAATGGAACTGTTTAAATTCAGCGAGATACAAGAGTGGAACATACATTTTCTCTGAATCACAGCTGGGCAGCAGCTAGTTGAGCTTTTAGAGTAAATTCCACACCACGGTAGAAATTAAAGGCATGTGCATGTGAAAAGTTGGGGAAGAATGAAAAAGAATGCAGACCTCTCCCACAAAGGTACAGAGGTGAGAAACTAGTGTGTCAGTGTTTAAGTATGGGAGCGGTGGGTGCGGTCAAGTAAGCACAAAAAACAACCACTCAATCTTGAATGCACATCACTGATTCATGGAGCAGATTATTTTCAGTTGAACAAGGGAGAACAAAATATAAGCGTAAAGCATTATTTTATACGACAATGTTCTGGCAGCACTTAAGTTTAACTCTGCCTAGGGCATTTGACTTAATAATACTTTATTCTTGAAGTTTATTCCTTTCTTTGCAGTAATCCATGCTTGAATATCTCAGGTTCGCATAAATACTGATAACACAGATGAGTTAAGATGTCTAGAATCAGTATTCAAAATGCAAAACAGTGTAAAAGCAAATAAGTCCAATGCAAATGTGTATTTAACTACATGCACAATGTGATACATGAACTTTTAATTGTAACTACAGGAAAAGATTGTTTGAAGTGAGTGCAGTTTCATGTTGGATGCTTATTATTTCTGTTGTGATGCAGATGTCTCATTTGCATTTGCATGAAGTGAACTATATGCAGTATGCTTTTAAAACTTGTTTTAAGGACTGAATATTACAGTGTGCACTTTTATTTTGGTATAACTATAACTAAATTGTACTGTGCAGACTACTAGCTACTGCAGCATGCTAGCAGCAATGCTAACACAGCACGCTATTCTTCTAGACGCAAACATTTCAGTCTAGAAAACTAGCAACATTAGGCTCGGCCATTTGTTTTCAATCACGACGAATGTCTTTACAAATGGCAATTATAGATGGTAATATTATTCAAGTCCACGTACCAGACCATGTATGGCTGCGGTGGTAAATCTGTTTTACTAGAATGGGCACTGGTACATTCAGCTGCTCATGAATTTAGCCTGTTTTTTCCAAAAGGAAGAATAATTAGGTGAACAGACTTGCCAAATATCAGGTTCTTATAATGCTGTTAGGATGACTGGTTGGGAAATGATTTGATGGGCAATGCTTCCGATGCTACCTTGATGCCAGGGACAGTAGTCAAACCGCTGGTGCACATCTCAGCTACATTTTATGGCCTTTTAATCGGAAATATTCTCTAATGAGTGTTTCATGAATCTAATTACTGCTGAAAAGATTTCAGTCTTCATGAGAATTTTAGTCACTTGCGACTCCTTAAACTGATCTGGACTTTGAATGATTTAATCCTAGTTTTGATCAGCGAGGACAAAACAGACAAAATGAATACAAGTGATAAAATAGCAGATACAAGCACCCTACAAGCACCATCCAAGTTTTGGTTATTTATTGATGCATTTTATTATAATATCAGAAGTAAAAAACAAACAGTATCTACTTTTGTGTTGTGTTGCACAACTTAAAAAGCATTTAGGGTGGAGCCAGCTTCATCTAATTAATATATAATGATAGATATTGAAAGATGAATGAAAGATAGTTACATTTTTGCAACTTTGTATTGTATGGTTTGATCCAGTGTTTTGTGTTAAGGTGTTACTAAGAAGTAATCAGTAACTGTTAGGGTAAATGTAAGATATTCCCATATAAACTTAACAAAGGAAAAGTATGGTATGTGCAGCATGACACATGTCACACTGAAATATATTAACCTAATTCCATCCATCCATCCGCTTCCGCTTATCCTTTTCAGGGTCGCGGGGGGCGCTGGAGCCTATCCCAGCTGTCATAGGGCGAGAGGCGGGGTACACCCTGGACAGGTCGCCAGTCTGTCACAGGGCCAACACACAGGGACAGACAACCATTCGCACTCACACTCATTCACACAGTCACACCTAGTGACAATTTGGATTATCCAATTAACCTATCTCCTGTCTGTTTAACACATACAATCAGGTTAATATTGTGGGGATATTAACCTGATTGTATGTGTTAAACAGACAGTAGACAGTACATAATGAATGCACTAATGAGGCAAAGATTCATAATTTAAGTTAAACTTAGGATTACTTTGGTGATTTGTTTGTCAGTGGTTGGAATATATGTGCATGCCTTGATAATAGATGATAAAGCTAGTTTATATGAAAGAATGTACATATCAAGACTACTTATGTGTTGGTAGTTTATAAGTTTATGTATTTCGTGATATATTTTGACTGTGATTCTAATTTTATCTTTTGCTTCAGTGGATGCAATAATAAACATGGAGAATACATAAAAAATTTCTCTCTCTTTTTTTTTATTGCACTTCACTTGACTCTACTTCTTTGCTCCTTCTCCCTTGTCCTGTTGCAGGGTGTGTCCGGGCTTATCTCCCTGACAATCCCTCCCTACCTGTTTTACAGGACTGGCCACTCCTGTCATTGAGAGCAAGAAGCGTGTAAGCTGAGGTGGAGGGAAGGCTTGAAAGCCAAACTCAGAGGACAGGTGAAGATCCTCCCACCAGCTTGTACAGCCATAAAAACAGCGAGAGTGTGCTGTCAGACACTCAGAGGGACTTGGCTCTCCTTTTGAAGACTTCTCAGCGTCAGTTTGCTTCTGCTCAACAAGTTGAAAATGTATCCCAGGAAGGCAGCATCAGTAGTGAGCTACAGCAGCAGCAGCAGGAGGTCGGTTCCCACCTCAAGCTCCTACTCCATCAAGAGAACCACATATGGTGGTGTTAGTTCTGGCTTTGCTCCTAGCATAAGTGCATCAAGCAGTTATGGCCTTTCTAGCCAACCACCACTTGGACCAGCAATCACTGCTGTCCAAGTCAACCAGAGCCTGCTGGCTCCTCTGAACCTGGAGATCGACCCCACCATCCAGGCTGTCCGCACCCAGGAGAAGGAGCAGATCAAGTCACTCAACAACCGCTTCGCCTCCTTCATTGACAAGGTTTGTTCCTTTGATCTCTCTGTCTGACTGCCTGTTCTATGTACAATTTACTGCAGGCCTCATTATTGTGGTACAGAGAACTTGCATGCCTCTTGCTTCTGCTACATGTGAATAGTTAAAAGTTTTCATCTTGGATATGTGAATGAAAACAAAAAGGACTACAAACGTAAAAGTCAGTGAACTGTCTAGCACAGTAATGGCAATCTGTTTTCAGACGAGTACCACACTCAAAATGCAAATATGCTCTTGACATTAGCAGAACTGACAAAGAAAGGCAGTTGTGACTCTTATCTGGGTGGTGTATTCACCAGTGTCTTACAGCCTTTGCGATTAGAGAAGCATTTGAAAACCTCAATTCTGTCAGAGGTCATGACAGAGTTGATTTTAAACTAGCAGCTCCAATTAAAATCTGCCCTGAATAACAGCTGGCTTATAGCCCCGTCCAAGCCTATCTACCCACTGTCTAAACATGGGTGGCGATTATAATGCAGCGACTCGCCTATTCCTCACTTGGCAGACGAGCACAGGGAACAGGGAATTATCTGCACTCTGTCTGCATAGTCCAAAGTCTGCAATTTGCACATTGCACTTATCACCTGGTTGTTATAGGCAACATGAGGACAGAGCTGCAAGTCAGCCTTTACTTCATATGGATGTTACAGTCATACTGTCTGCACTGATGGGAACTATGGGTCATGGGTTTCTTCATGTGAAACTGTAAATGGTATATCTTGGCACTCGGACACACAAAACAACAAGTGCTGCAATTCTTTGTCTTCTGTGGTTTAACTGCCACACCCAGTTTTTTATGGCTGGAGAGCCAGTGTGGCTTTCATAGCTCAACAATGCACGTAGGATGACTCATAGCCAAATTGCAGACCCAATAAGAGAAATCCTCAAGGCCACGTAGACATTGGTGAAACATCTGGATGGAATATTCTGTATTATTTAAAGAAAAAAGAAAAGATAAAAAGATACGTGTTCCAAGATAAAAAGGCCTAAAAGTTTACTTTAACACTTTTAGTGTACATTTGAAGAACTGCCTTCACGAGTCACAGCTGTTGTGACTTGGGCGTGGCAAGTCAAATAGATGTCTAGCTGCAGACTCAGTAAAGTTGTGCAATCTTTAAATCTGATAACAAAAGTGCTGCACATTATACCCTTCTTTAAAAATGAAAAGAACCAAACCACCAAACAGACCTCAAGGCACATTCATATGTCATTTAACATTAAAAACACATGAAAATGAACAGCATCTGATCTTTTGTCTTGATTTTGTGCTGTTTTCCAGGTGCGTTTTCTGGAGCAGCAGAACAAGATGCTGGAGACCAAATGGAGCCTCCTGCAGCAACAGACCACCACCCGCTCCAACATCGACGGCATGTTTGAGGCTTACATTTCCAACCTCCGCAGGCAGCTCGATGGGCTGGGTAATGAGAAGGTCAAGCTGGAGTCAGAGCTGAGGAACATGCAGGGCCTGGTTGAAGACTTCAAGAATAAGTAAGTGTTTACATGACACATATACTGACCAGCACCTCCTCTAAAGAGCAGACATAAAAAACAGAGAGGTGCTGATGTATTGCATTGTGCTCCAACAGGTATGAGGATGAAATCAACAAGCGTGCAGCGGCAGAGAATGAGTTTGTGCTCCTGAAGAAGGTGGGAAAATGTGAAGATGACCCTTTAAGTTTTAAAAACAATTGTGACTCTTGACGCGGTAAAAGTGACAGTTTTTGGTTTGTATGTGATCTCATTTCCAGGATGTTGATGCTGCCTACATGAACAAGGTGGAGCTGGAGGCCAAGGTTGATGCTCTTCAGGATGAAATCAACTTCCTCAGGGCTATCTATGAGGCTGTATGTAGTTTCTAATGTCTAATTTAACCAACTTATTGCTATTTTTCTTTTTGCACCACAATAATTGTTTTTAACTAAACTGTTTTCCAAAAACAATTTGTTTTGTAGGAGCTTCGTGAGCTGCAGAGCCAGATCAAGGACACCTCTGTCATTGTGGAGATGGACAACAGTCGTAACCTTGACATGGATGCTATTGTGGCTGAAGTGCGTGCTCAGTATGAGGACATTGCTAACCGCAGCAGGGCTGAAGCTGAGAGCTGGTACAAACAGAAGGTGAGGGAGCAAAGCTGATGATCATCCCCTCTCTGCTTTTAATACACACTACCAAAGCTCTACTCTCTGGATTATGTTTCTAATGCACCTTTTATTTTTTCATAATAGTATGAGGAGATGCAGACCTCTGCTGGACAGTATGGTGATGACCTGCGCACAACCAAGGCTGAGATCGCTGAGCTGAACCGTATGATTGCCCGTCTTCAGAATGAGATCGAGTCTGTCAAGGGACAGGTATATTTCAAGGCCTTTTTCTCTGAGTACATCTTATAGTGTAAAAAGATTGGCAACTATTAAAGAATGCGTGACATGATTCTCCACAGAGGGCCAACCTCGAGAGTCAGATTGCAGAAGCCGAGGAGCGCGGTGAGCTGGCAGTGAAAGACGCCAAGCACCGCATCAAGGACCTGGAGGATGCTCTGCAGAAAGCCAAGCAGGACATGGCCCGCCAGGTGCGCGAATACCAGGAGCTCATGAACGTCAAGCTCGCCCTGGATATTGAAATCGCCACCTACAGGAAACTGCTGGAAGGAGAGGAATCCAGGTGAGATAAACTGAATTGTTTAGTTTCATGGCCCATGCATTAGACTCATATCTAAATTAAACACTAACTCTCTATTATTAAACCATTAGACTGGCCAGCGGAGGCGCCAGTGCAACAATCCATGTGCAGCAGAGCAGTGGTGGTAAGTTTTTCATTTAAAAAAAAATTGTGTATAAAACGTAAGCTAATAGATGACATAGACAGGATGGATCATCACTTTACATTCATGCTTTGTTTTCTCCTCCAGGACTGTCCAGTTCTTACGGTGGTTATGGTAACAGTAATACCATCACCAAGTCCACAGTGTCATCTGTCAGCAGCAGCAGAAGATTCTACTAAAGTCTTTCGAAAAAGGAGAGCCGTCCCCCTTTCCCTTCAGAAACTCTTGAACTTACTCTAAATCTCTAGCTTTTTCATGGTGCTATTCAATGCTATTAAACATGTTCAACCAGAGTGCTGAATATGCCCCAAACATCTGTGATTCCTAACACAGAAACTCTTGACTTTGTTCTGTTCAGCAACATTGTAGCAGGAGTTTCTGAAGGGAATCTTAGCCTTTAACACACAAGGCCCATGTCAGTTAGCGAGGGATCACTTCTTTTCTTTCTGCACTGACTTCCAGAGAAAAAAAAATAAGAACATGGAGTGCTAAAACTAGGCAAGGAAAGACCTTTAAAATCGTGTCAGGAAGAAGAGCAAGTCACTGACCAGATCTGATCACTGAAAAAAATACAGGTGTTTGAAATTTGTGTCTTTACATGTTTACAGTTAAGCTTTGAACTGATTGGTTATTGTCTCGCTCTTTTTTTTGGTTGGTTTTTTTGGTTGTTTTTTTACTGTTCTGTTCATTTTTTCCCTGCTTAGTTTTGCCTTCAGACTAAAACTACTTTGAAACCAGATTTATTTTGTAAAGCGACTTAGTGTTGCTGCAAACAACATCAAATAAATCCAAATGAAATAAATCTGAGATTTAAAAAAAAAAAAGTTGTCTCTCTTGTTATTGTTGTTGTAAAAGAAATTATTACTGACTACTTGAAAAAGGTTTTTTGTTTTTTTAAACAGGAAGATTTCTTTGCTGAGATTTCACATGGGGGCAGTGCTGCCACAGTTTTAGACTTTGAAGTCAACCAGGAAGCATTCACTATGTGTGGACTCCAAATATCAAAGTCATAATTCATGTTTCAGAGGTTTATTACGTTACTCTCAGAGTGTTCACACAACAGCTGAAAAAGGACAAAAAATCTGACCTTTTTAATCCAACAATCACTTTGACAGACCACTGTGTCAGCAAAAGAGAATGTCTGTGTAACATGAGCAGTAGAGATAACAGAGACGTAGCGTGGGAGGTTTCGGTTGGGAAATTACTCCATCTTCAATCACATGACACAAAGATAGAAAATAGGAAGTGGAAGGCTCCGTAGCTAACGGTTAGGCAAACAATGGCATCTTTATGATGGCAATAAATAAGTAATGCCGCAAATCTACATCTCTGTTTTTCATATTGTCAATGACTTAACCATAGACCACAGGCTCTTTCTCTAAAATATTAGAGTTTGTGAAACCAACACGCCTCCCAGCAATAACACTCCCCACAAAGAGGTGGACAAACAGAGTAGGAAAGAAGAAACACAAGTACTACAGTCTACCCTCCATTCACCATGAAACCCGAACACTGTGTCAACATACAGTATTTATATTCAACACACAACTGCTTGCAGGATTTTACGCCTTGACCTTCATATTGTGTGAGCTCAAAAACCAACAACAAAACATGCCGAGTTATTTTTAAGTGTGCTATTTTCTGTACACACAAAAGGTGTATTTTTAAATGTGCCTCCCGCAATTAAAGTCTACATTGGCAGGTTAACAAGAAAAAATCCTTTTTTTACCTTCACCTGGAGCACAAAAATGCTGGCAGTGATCGTGCAATTTATTGACTTTAATCCCAGAGGAATTAACGTCAGATCGACTCAACATAATTATGCTAGACACACGCCAGTTGCTGTAGTATCTCGTGTTTTCACGTTAAACCAGTTACATCACAGCTGAAACAGTTGTGAGGGAGCTGTCTTTTCACCCTGAGGTGGACAGAAGGAAATTACACTTCCTACAATTATAAATGCTACAGTTATCCCGAGGACAAACCAACAGCTTTGGCTCAAACACGTTAATACTTGCACAGCTTGCATACCTGCTTTTCAGTTGCACGGTGTTTCCTGCTGTGCAGCACTGTTATTATCCAGTATATGTCTATTTGGGCATTTAAGGCAGCCCCAGTAATGAACATTCATTGGCAAATGAGAACAACTACTCCTGTAATGTTGAGCATGAAAACACAAGAGGGGCAAGGATGGAAAGGCGCCGGTCATTAACCTCCCTGGAGAGACTGTAGAGTCTATGAGCAGCTTGTCCTTGAAAAGGATCAGTGGTCTTATTGTTTTACACGTAACAATTTCTCTGTGTCAGCAGGGATGGGACAGAAAACAGGTACTGTGCCCCCGTTTAAAGGAGCGACAACCTTGCAGGAGCACAAATGAGAAAAATGCACCAGCCCCTCTAATTAACTAGGTTATTCTTTTTTATACATATACAGATAATCAAGACAATAATAGAGATCTTGAAAAATAGCAGAAGAATTAAAATGATGACAAATGTTTGAATTAGCACTATGGTGTCTACAAGTACATGTGGCGCTAACACCTGCGGCCTCAGACAAGTGTGGCTGCAGTAAAGCTGCAGTGTGGTTTAGAGGATAAATCAAAAGACATTGGGGGAAAAAAAGAATTGTCTATGCAGTACTTACTATGACATATTTGTAGTAAAACACAATCATCTGATAATAAACACCATTTAAAAATACATTAAGTGTTAGGTGAACAAATTAATAATTAAAAACCCACATTGTTAAATATTATTATACTGATTTTAAACAGGAGTTGTTCAGTATTATAATAAGTTCCTACTTTTTTTTAAAATTTCTGTTACACCCTGGGTTTGATAAATATTCAGTTCAGAAGTTGAGTCTTCATTAATTTAATGAATCTGAGAATAAACATGTTTGTTTACAACAACCCGCTGAACCTGCTGCCTTTGGATTATAGCAGTTAAAGCTGATTTGTAACATGGCATCAATTGTATTTATAAGTAACACTTTTGAAACACATAGACGATGCAACTTTTAGCTTCTCCCTTTGCTCTTCCTGGAGAATTTGTGAACAACTACACTATTAATCCACTTGAAAAACATTCACGCACCTATATAAAATTATTTGACACAAAGGTCAATTAGTGATCAGAGTATAAAGATCAGCTACTGTTTACAGCATTAGTAAATTCCCTGGCATAAGGCAGTCATATATTTTATTAGAGCAATAAAAAGGGGGACAGTTACACACCATTTGTGTAATTACATCTAATTACGTACTTAGAAGAATGATTTTGCCTGAGGACAAAAGATCCCAGCTGCTTGATGTAAGTAATTTTTAATAAACCTTTGTGTGTGAACGCATGCTTACGAACATTAAAAGTTTGAACTTTTACTTTTTTATGCTAACTGGGTGTGAAGACTAATTATTCAGACATCTTACGAGGCATGTATGAGCGTTTATATTCAGACAGCACACAACAGACCTGAGAGCATGAGATCTCATTCACAATGAAGCAAATTTCATTAGGAGTCAGATCCATCATAGAAGATGACCTTTGTTTTCTTTGCCCTTACTGCTGTGTGAAGAAACACACTAATGAGCTATTGATTAAAAGTGGGTGGGGTGTGCAAGCTCATAGACAGCACTGGAGGAAATCCTCCGGAGTGATAGCCAAGACTGACCGCACCCTTAACCCAAGTCCAGCACCACGATCGATAAACATTACACCTTCCACAAACCCTAACACCTCTGCCAGTGCTGGTGAATATCAGCAGCCGCGACTGGAAACACCAATAAGCTGTGCGCTGCATGTGGAGTGAGCACGGGTCAGATCACTTAGTGTCTCTGTCAGGTGGTAATGGGGGGACAATGTGTAAGTGTGGGAGTCTGGGAATGTGTGTGTCTTCCAAATTCAGTCCTGCACTCAGGACTGAATTTGACTCAATCCTGAGTGCAGGACTGAAGGAAGGATGTGGATGCAAAGCCGCATTTGCTAGATTGGCGTTCTTCAGCCACTGCATTTGATTCTGTTTCGAATCATCTAATCGGAGAATCCCGACTGTTTTGGCGTTAACAGACAAAAAACCCTCAAAAACCGAATATATCTGACAAAAGGGGAAATATTTATAGCTATAATCTGCTCTAACAGGTAAGCAAGTGAAAGTCAGGATTTCACAGCCACAGTAAGAAGCAAGGAGTAATTTTATACATGCAGATTGAATGAAGTTCAAAGTTTTAAAAAATCTTTAAAAGAGAAGAAATGTCAAAAGAAATTGCTTTTGAGCGATGTTTAGAAATGCTGGACCTCAGCTGTGTTATTCCAGTCTGTACTGGTACAACAAAATGAGGTGCGTGTGTAATGTCACACTATATTAACCCAGACAGTCCACAGCAGGTGAGAGATAGGCTGTCTTGTGTTAGCGCAGCTGCTTTGTGCCCTCCAGCTGATCTGTTGTAGCTCCTTTCCAGTGTTCAGACACTCCAGCTCTTAAATAGGGTTAGATTTATAGTGATGTCAGCGCTGTTCTTGCAGCTTTGGCCTCAGTAAGAAGACACTCTTAAGGAATTATTTTTTCCTTTTACGTGATTCTTTTGTAAAATTTGCATGTACATTTTGGGAGTTAAGCTATAAAATATGTAACACAATCAGATATTTTTGATGAGTTCTTTATTGTAGTTATTAAACAATCATCTGTCCATTTTCCTGACCGCTTATCCAGATTCGGGTCATGGGAATATCTTAAACAGTGATAACTAATTGGTAATGTCTTTTAGTTCCGTTTCATTGGATACAACGTGATGCTTCCTCTTTTCTTTTGACACTCGCCACAGAACATGCATTGAAGCAATTGCCTGAATGTTTGCTTATGTATCCTACAGCAATATTTCACTTCTCCGCAGGCACTGGCTCTGTCGTCAGTGACAAGGCACCGTGTTTGAGTGATGGCGCTGTGAGGCGGGACAGACTGATGTGTGGAGACAGATTACCTGTGCCGGGGCACCTACACCAACCTATTCAGCCTGTGGGAAATGATAGATGCCCGGACTAATTTTAAACTCTGAACTAAATTCCTGTTACCAGAGGCAGTGATGGGGAACTGGGACACAGCTGGAGGGTATAGATAAGACCTGCACTCACCTGAGCCTCCACTCTTTCGGTGCCCTTTCAGCTGCCACATCGGAAAAAAATAAAATAAATAATGATAGGGCATAAATGACTGATTGAACTGAGTGGAGAGTCATTGGGGACACGTGCTTGTGACGTTGGCTTTGGGCAGCAGCAGTAAAACAATACTAAATGAAAACAGCGCAGCTTCAAATACTGATTACAAAAAACTTAAAGACAAAGAAATCTTTTTTGTTGACCTCCCAAATTCATGCAACAACTGAAGAAATCCAGAAAACCTTAAAAACTACTGAATAAAAAAATTAAAACATGATCCCCAGAGGATGAATAGTGAATTTGGTGATCTGTGTCTTTTAATCTTAGTCCATAATGAGGTTGCTAACTACTAATGTGAAATGGACTGCCATGAAATGTCCATTATATCCTGGTTCCTGGTCAATCTTATAGCACCACTAGAATCTTGTTTTCACTTACCCAATAAAATAGCTTAGACCTCCAAAAATGATGGGACACTGGTGGAGTAGTTGCAGTAGCACTGTCACCTCATAGCAAGAAGGTCCTGGGTTTGAATCCAGCAGTTGGCCGTAGGTGTGAATGGTTGTCTCTCTGTGTGACCCCTGTGAGACACTCTCTCAGGTGTACTGGGCAAGCAGAAGAAAATGAATGGACGAACTCCCAGGATACTTCCTCATGATGTGCGCGTCTTTGTTTGTGCTGGTATGGGTTGTCATAAGTCTTCGAAAATATACAATCTATTTTGTATTTTAGTGCCAACATTATTTCCAAATTCTTATTTTCTCCAGTATTTTTGTTTATTGTATTATAGGAAACCCAATCACACTGTACCGTTTAGCACTTCATAAAATAAGATCGTGAACGTGGTACCATTTGCTTAAAGGACCTCTGAGCCTAGCCTGGCTGAAAACTAAAGTTGTGAGGCGTAACATACTTACATGTAATGTGAAAGCAATGTGATTGTAGCCGAGGGGGAAAGTGCTTAATCGTTTTAATCCCAAAAAGATAAGCATTTACTAAAAACGCTGTTCTTTGTTAAACTGCTGTTAAACCGAGAGCACTACCATTACTACTGCTATCTATCCACTTATTTATTTATATATTTTTATCTTTGATTAAAGTGAGCTGAGACTTAATCTCGTTTTTCTGGCTTGCTGAGAAATGATTCTTTATAAACAGAAAAAGCACAAATTTTCTGCTTTAAGTAGAATGAATTGTTGAGTTCCACTGAATTTGATTTGTTCTTAATAGATCAAAAAGGGAAGAAAATTTGTTTGAAGTGCTCATAGCTTTGGTGAGATTATTGGAAGCAGGTGCTCTGTTATATCTCAAGCAACTTTAATGCTCCTCTTTTATTTATTAACTAGTCAGAGAATAAAAATCCCTTTATGGTCTTTCCATAAATTATGTCCTGTGGCTTTATTTCCTGGGTTACAGTAGTAAACGTGAAAAGCAATATAATTTGAATAGAACTCATAACCACAAGGTTACCATAAGGTCTTGTGTGCTGTATAATGCGTCCATCCAGGTTTCAGCATGTAGGTAGTTTCATAAAAGAGAGTTTATACTTTGCTGATAAGTTAGTGCGAGTCTTCATTTGTTTTTATGATTTATTAGATGCTCTTTTCTTGGTTAAAAAGGGAAAAGTTAGTTGATAGTCTCATTGAACAAGACTGCATGTGGGGAAGTTTTCCACTTGAGGCTAATATAAAATAAAATAGTAAACATCTCAAAACTACACCTATAATACCTCAGCACTCCTCAGTACTCTACGCAGCAGAACTCCTATGTCTTCAGTGATCAAGACAAATTTATTTGTTTTATCTCTTGCAAGCAAAGATGTTCAGATAAGAGCTTCCCTGCTGCTTCCACTATAACGGGTATGGGCAAACGGCTTTTTAGTGACTGGGAGGATTGTATGTGGCCAGTTTGCAAACTCCTCAGTGACTGATCAGAACTTTGTTTCAGCTGGAAAATGATTAACTTTAGCAAATAGTTCTTTTTGTTTCTTTCTCTCTTACTCCCACTTTCTTGAATAATGACATTCTTATTAATTTTTTACAATTTTAAACACCTTTTTTGATCAGGACCACGTTACTTATCTCAGAACATACCATCTATGAAGTATCAGCAAAGCTTTCATTACATGTGCAACCAATTAATGAAAGCAGAACAAGTTCAAACCCAACATCTACTAATCTATGCCATTTTTTGCATGCATAAATCGCATATCTACACCAGCAAACTGTAAGCGTTAACTGAGAATGTGATAGCGTTTCAGCCTTAAAGTTGTTGTATGTTTTCATGAGCACTGGCAACAGAAAAGTTTTTAAATGCAGTATTGATCTGATAGTCCTTTGGGCTCTGTGGAGACAGGATATAAGACTCATTATCAGGCAAATCAATGGGCTTGCTAATGTTGATTGGTGTCTTTAACTTTGCAATCTATAGCAAGGAAATCTCTATCTAGGCTTAAGGACATAGTGCATTACATAGTGCATTACAGAGGCATTACAGAACAATCTGGCCGATTTGCGAAAGCAGGGAAAGGATACAGTATGTTTTCCTGCATGGAGGAAATTATTTCAAACCTTCAAGTTTTGGTATAATTTTTTTAACCCCATATCTGACTTAAGTAAGATCAAATTTATTTGGAGCCACATGCTGTGTGAATAACAAAGGGAACAGGACAAATACACCTGTGCACTTTCGAGGCTTCTCAACGAGGTTGCTTAAGCACATTGTGCAGTTGTATTGTTTTTCTAAGGTGCTTAACAGATCTGTCCAAAAAGGTTTCCCTTGACCTAATTCCAATAATGAAATTAGGTCAAGAGAACCTAATTTCTGAGTTAGGTTTAACTCACAATGAACAACAAGATGAGTTCTGCTCAGTGTACACGCTTGCTGAAATGGAGGAGACCATTTCACAGCTATGCCCCAGGTGAGTCCTGTCTGTCGTGGTGATGGAGGATTTCTCCTGGTACGTGCAGATAAAAACAGTCCCAATGATCATTTAGCCATCCTGGCGATCGCGCTCTGTCCACCTCATCCCCGTGTCTGATCTTCACACTACAACCTCCCTGCTCGCCCGCCCGCCAACACCTCATGGGGTGTTTAAGGGAGATAAATGAGCGGCGGCCTTATCGGGTAATAGATATCCTGTAGTGGAAGTTGGGTAATTGTTCTGTGTTTTCATTTTCCCTTCCCTGAGAGTTTTTTATGGCAGTGGAAGGAAAAAAAGCTCAGCTGGTCATCACTTCATACACACCTACAACACTGACAAACACAGGGGAGGATATTTCAAGAATTTCATCTATCCAAAAAGTGTGTTATATAGAAGTATCTTTGTAGATTTTAAAGTATCTAATCTATGTAATAAAACGTATTTTTGAGACAATATTTTTGAAAAATACAACTAAAAATACACTATTATTTATTAGGCAAGTAAAATAAATAATAGGGGGGGGGGGGGGGGTGTCTAATAAATTTGGGCTTTTTTCTTCCAAACATGATTTATTTCTGCACAGAAGCTTAACAGTTCAATTCAAAATTTGACTAAACATTGTCTGAAAGCACAAACTCCCTGCATTCAAATCATATCCTATTTTAAGATATGAACACCGAAGCAACATTGGTTCCTTACTTTGTAAAAATTAAGTGCAGTGCTGCAGACTATTGTCAGTGTAATACCACCAAAAACAAGCTGCTTTCAGGCTTCTCGGTACTTAATAATAACACACAAGTCTCTCAAACCTGTAGTTCCCACCCCTGAAATCTAACCAAGTTAGCTGATTTTTCCTCCATTCTCACTTCTTTCTGCACACGTGTTCTTACTATTTAAAGCAGCTGTAAACCATTCTCTCATTTTAAATGGTAAATACTGTAGTGTATCTGTTGCTGATTAATATTCTACCAGGTATCAAACCTTATCATCTCTGCTGAGGTTTGATGGCGTTTACATCTACGCCCTTTTTACTTGCACAGGGAAAAAAAAGGCGGCTACAGAGACATCGCGCTGATCAACTTTGCGTGTTTTCTTTGAAAAAGCGTATGTTATTGCTGAAGACAAATCGAGCGAGAGAAAACGAGAAAACCAGATTAAATTGTGTGGTGTTATTGAGGTTATGCAAGACTAATGGGATGTCAGCCTCTATCAGATCAGCCTGGCTCATGACCCTGGGTCAAACTGAAAAGCTTTACAGAAAACACTGTCACTGTGCTTTCACAGCAGCTTTTAAGATTTACTTCCCCGCTGTCTATAAAGAACATGCTGGTTTTAACAATCTAAATTGAAAACTGCTGGAGGGGAAAATGATAGTGTGTCACTGGCAGGGAGGTGCCAGCAGTGGAGGGGACCGTAAAGAGGCAGTGACAGGTCGACGCGTTGGCACCTATCGGGGGAAATGATTGCCTCCGTTAGGAGAAAACAGAGGAGGGGGATGGGAGGATCGGACGTACAATGTCATCCACACACAGTTTAAAACTTCACAATTCACACTGTCTTTTTGAGAAGTTTCAAAGACTAAAATCAAGTATAGTAACTTTAACCAAGTATTGCTGTGATACCCTCGAAGCCCAAAATGATAGTTATAGGTCAATCACAAAGACAGGAAATAACCGGCACAAACAAAATCTACAGCAAGGAGAAATATCACCTCGACTCAGGTGACATCACGAGTTCAGTCAGGTGATCTACAGAGATCGAGAAGTCACTGATGACATCTACTGGACAGGTGTTGCACTACCACTCTTAGAAACTATAAAACTACATTGTGCCACTTTTGTGCTAGTCATGGATTATAGACACAAATTTCACCATCAAAGTCTCCGCACAGCTGCAAGTTCTAGAAGTTACTTCTGAATATGCATTTCCTTTTATTTACACCTCAGATCTTTCACCTTTGGCCAAAAGAAGCAAACCAAACATAGCTTAAGCTGTATCTGTGAAACTAACCCCCAGTGGTTATCATAAGAAACTGCAAACACAGTTATTAAAGACTTGGTGCCAGCGGCTTATGTTTAAACAAAGCATATGCAAAAAAAACTCCCCCAAAAACACATGACTGAGCTTCCCCATCAGCTCGCTCTTCTTTACAGTCGGATGAGATGCAGCAAGCTGCAGCAATCTGCTGCGACTGAGAGAACTGAATGCCGCTTTGTGATCAGCTACAAATATAGAAAATCCATTTGTTCTCCTCCAGCCACAGAACATCAGTCATACAGACAGTCCCAGTCCACCAGGAGTTCACCAGCCTTTGGCCAACTTTCTTGGAGGTCTGTGGTCCATGAAAGGTGTAAAAATAATTGCCCTTTCTCCTCAGTTCTTCTGTGAGTGTATGTGTGTGAGAGAGTGCACTTGAGTTCAGTCGAGTTGTTTAGAAAATCAAAAACAGAAATAGATGTTCAGCAACAAAATTAAACTCAGCTGAAAGGTAGCAGCTGTGTGAAATGAAGCCCACACAGTGCAATCCACTGGCAAGGCACGTCATAGTATCAGAACTTCACGTCTCTTTTTTGTCTTTTCTTTTTGTTATCATATATTTTCAATAGTGAAGCGATCACATTCAAAACATTTTTTAAAATTTTAAACACATTTAAATAGAGAATTTAACTACATACATTTTCATGGGTAGTTTATATAAGTGAGCAGATGTTTAATAGAAGCACTTGTTTTAAATCCATCCTTTAAAATTGACATACTCTGAAAAACAGTTGAGCAGTGTTTAAAAGTCATGTGAAAAAGAAAATGTTCACTGGACATTATGTTGGAATGATCTGACCAACAGCAAATATAAGTGCCTCTATAAAAGCAGAAGTATTGTCAGTTTGCTGGTTTCACCACATTCTTCCCAACAGCACACAGTCCAGCAAATTCACCCCAAGGTCAAACTGTGCAATGCTCAGGGAAACAGCAAAAAACCCAGTGGCTACATCTCAGACTTCACAGGCTTCTGTTAGCATTTTAAATGTTTAAAGATCATGACAGCAGAAAAAAAAGACTGAAAAAGAAGGAAATGACAGTAGAGCTTAGGTTTGCAAAGACTTCAGGAATAATATCCTATCGACGGGAAGACCAAAGTGCAGATGTTTGGCCATAATGCAGTGAGCACAGAATATCAGCACAAACACCTCATACCAGCTGTTAAGCACGGTGTTAAAGGGCTGATGGTTTGGTCTTGTTTTGCAGCAAAAGGATCTGGTTCACCAACAGGACAATGACCCCAAAGACTCCAGCAAATCCACAAAAGAATGGCTGGAACAAATAAAAGGAATCAAGTTGTTGCAGCAGCCTAGACCTCAACTCGACCCAACCTGATAATTGTGTATTAACGAATTCCCACAAATCTCAATAAAATGGTCGGGCAAAAATTCCTCCACTCTATTACTGATAAAGTCATAGAGAAAGTGAATAGTTCAGTTAAGTTGTTGTTGCTAAAGATGGTTCAACAAAACTAATGTCCCTATACCTGGTTTACCAGGTACACAGCTAATATAATGAGCTATTGTGGATGTGTATGAAAGCATCTGTTTGTCAAACATTTCCCCCTGAAAAACTCCAACCGTTCTCTTTGCTCTCATCTGTACCACTGACCCAAACTTTGATGAGGAGATGCCTGATTTAATAGCACAGAGTGTAAATTAAAAATGTAGATTTTAGACCAGAAAGTAAAAGTAACATGGAGTTGTTCTTTTCTCTCAATGTCCAGCAGAGGGCAACTATTCCAGTTGCTAGGTCCTTTGACCTACAGTCTTAGCAAATGCTTTTCCTAATTTTAGATCTTATTGATTACAACATGTCCATTAAAAAATAAAAGAATAAAAATAAATCACGGTCTCACTTATGGTAAAAAGCAGAGAATGCTTTAAGTAGAGTCCACCTTGAAACTGACAATAGATTACTGTTTGAGTACGCAGTGTTCTTCAGTTCCTCGGTCTAATCCATCCCTCGCTTGTCACATCACATATACAGTGTGCTTCTAATGCCAACAGAAAAAAATAAAGAAAAATGTAATACTCTTCTTTAGACTCAGCAATTCAGCAGTGACAACTGAAGAGAAACAACATGCATTTGCACCTTACTACAGGACAGGATTTGTCAAAACTGATCAAGCGACCCAAGCTGGGAAAAAAAAGAGTATTCAGCTTGCTGATTATCCATGAAGAATGTGCTACCAGATAAGTGGGAAAAGACAATCTCAAACTGGTTATTAAGACCGGAGGAAATTTACTCATGAATAATGTCTCACCACTTCAGGATGTCGGTAGTTTGGGTTGGATTAGCATCGGGTGGAACAAAAGTGGGCAGTGAGCACTTTTGAATCCGTTTTGGTAAAATTTTATTTCTGGGGAAAACGCTTTAGATAAATGGCTTCACAGCAAGACTCTCTAAGCCAACAATCACTTTGCTGTTCTGCTATTAAAATGAGATGCTATTAAATAAAATAAAAGAATCATATAATCAGCCATCACTGCATTACGCATTTTTCTTACAATAAGCACAGACCTCTGCAGCTTACTGCCTCACAGCACTCATGTTTAGTCAACAGAGAATAAAAACAATAGAAAAAAAAACCACTCACAACCATCCACATGGATGCTGTATGGCTTTTTCAAGCTCTTGGAGCACATAGGATAATGCACATACTGTATGTAGTATTAAATGTTCCCCGGCTCCTACCTTATGCTGAAATGTCCTGACAAATAGTTTGATCCATCTTGTCAGGAGACCAATCTGCTCACCTCACTCCCTACACAGTCCTTCTTCCGCCTTATTGATGAGGCACATATCTTTTTCATGGGTCAAGTCATTTTAATTAGTCCTCATGCCAATATCACAGGCGAGCATTCGCCGCGTCTGACAGCTTAGAGGAATCCTAATTAAACTACGCTCACCCACTCACTTACTCACACTCCCTGGGGTCGAACACAAGAGCCTCTGATCAGGCTTGAGCTGAGTGAAAATAATATATGACAAATATTATTGATTAGGCGGTTGTGATATTAACGGCCCAAGTGTTTTGAATTCAGACGAAAACCCCGCTGAAGGTGAGGTTTGTGTTTTGACTCACTTTTTTCTGTTTAAACTAATTATCCCAGTCAGCCAGGGTAAAGGTAACGTGGCCCTGACTGATTTAGATTAATGTTACACCACAGCCGCACACAGTCAACCAGTGCTTTACTGCTTCCAACCCCTGCCACTTTTTAATCCGACAACCAGAGAGCTCGCTCAGGATCCCACAAATGGCTCTGCGATAGGTGTTTCGTTGTCTTATTAATGGGATCCGACTAGAGAATACAAAGCATATGCTGTAGTTTGTCTTATAAACAGCCCTTTAACTGAAAAAGACATCATTATAATTGCTGACGATGGTCACCCCTGCTAATAGCTCTGTCCTCGAATACAAATGTAAAGTCATGTGCTGCACTTTCTCAGGCTTCCTGGTTTATGTTGAATTAAAGGAATAATTTAAAATAGATTTAAAGTTGCATGCTTTTAACAAAATGTTGTTTTTAGTAACACTTGTAGCTGGATACTGGGAGATATAGCAGCTCCCCGTTGTCCCACTGTTCACTCAGTTCTCTTAGCTTAGTCTACAGGAACAACCCTGCTCCCCCCCAGACACACAAATTCTCCTCTTTCTCTCTTTGTTTACAAATTAATCCAATCAAGTCAAACCTGTTAATTAGTGAGGGTTAAAGGTGATGCTAGGTATGCCTGTCAGTGTATAACAGGCTTGTCCACTATAAACAAAGAGTTCAAGCTGGCCTCTCGCCCAGTGTTGGACAAGCGACTGAAACAAATGGATGTACTCCAAGAGGGCGCCACAGATGGCTGATAGGATCGGTCTGCATTGTGCTGTGATTGTTATTCCCACCACCCCAAAGCAAATTCCCTGGGTTATTAGCCTGATTCAGATTGTAAGATTAATAAAATTATAAGAATTTTTCACTTCTGTGAATACATTCAGTAAAAACCTAATACGGCACTTGAAGGGACATGTAGAGCATTATTTTCAGCCAGTTTGTAAACATCTTTCTCATTTTGTTCTCTGTAGAGAAAGTTGTCCAGCGCACAATTAAATTTGCTTTTCCCGCTCCGACAACTGTGAAGAATTCCTGATTTAAATTCCTCCTGACTGTACAATCCTATACGCCATGATCTCTTCTTCCACTTGTAATGGCCATGTCTCCAGGCAGCTCAGCCTCCATTAGTGACACTGATTAACCCCACAGTTTCTGGCCGTTCACCGCTTGATGGGGCTGGACAGGCGATGGATCTGAGAAGATACCAGTCGAGGGGAGAGGCAGCCGGAGAGGACTTGTTAAAATGTATGAGTTTTATCACATCTTGTTGAGGCTACTTCATTTGCTGTCTGAAATGGAGAAAATGCAGCCGAATGAGGTCTGGTATTGGTTTTTCATCGAGGAGTTGACTGGGCTGCCAATTAGACGTAATTTGAATGGCGCTCTTCTAATTTGTTCGCTCTTCAACTGTAAGTGGCCATGAGTTCATCTGAAAATGCAAAGTAGATAATTTTGAATTCTGGGGAGAGCGAGAGAGTTCTTTTGATGCTTTGTAAGAAAAAAAAATCACAGTTGACTCACTTCATCTATCCAAATTTACATCATGCCAGTGTATCTACACACTTTTCATGTATTAAAAGTCGAGAGATGAGTGGAGAGGTTTTTTTTTTATCTCATTTTCACTAAAACTGTGGACTGTCCTCATTACTTGTAAACAGAAAAAAACTCCAATGGAGTAAATCACTTTATTTCTATCTACTTTATATAAATCTAAAAGTTTTTTTTAAGGAACCACGAGGCTTCACTTTGAGAGGTTGGATCCTTATGATGTCAGAGACAGTGTCCAAACAGAAAATGCCACCTGCGCACATTAAAATCGGTCATCGTCAGTCACCTGAAACATGTTTTTTCTTTTGTACAGGCCCAGTTCAATGCAAGGTTTCCATATATATTCCATATATTTTCATCATATATAATAATTCAAGAGTTATATTACAAGTAGTTTCTTATTACAGTGGCATCTATGTTGTGATGATCCATCCTTGCAAATTGAGGCAGTATGATTTCTTGAAAACAAAAACAAAATAATTTTTCACATTTCTTTTACATGTAACAACCCCGTTAACTTTTTCCCCAATATATATTTTTTGTAAGGTTACCATTTTTCTTTTCTTTACTTCCTCCCTCTTTTTTTCCTTCATTGTTTCCATTCAAGGTTACGTGCATTAGAAATCGAGAGACAACAAGTACTGTGAGCCCGGAGTCATAAACATTAAAGATGCTTGATTAAAGTGATGTAAGGGATACGCCTCTCTGGCAGATCTTGTTGGCTCCACTTGCAAATGAAAGAAAGCCCTGTCACCGTCTTGCCAGGTTCGAATGAGGTGCTGCAGTCAAATTCTGCAGCTAATTTGACTGCTGTGAAGTTAGTTGTCGTAACTGTAAATGCCAGCTTTGGGCAGCATGATGTAGAAGTCAGCATGAGTCTATGTCAAAAACAACTCATCTACCATTAAAATGTAATTAAGCACTGTAATCAAAGAGGATACTTTTAGACACCTGTATGTTAGAAGCTAAAGTACTACAGAAATAATATTTTTATTGTCCGAAATCAATCAATACGCAGGTTAAATCTGATTCACACTAAAACCGTTATTGTGTTACTGGTGCTTTATTGTGTATACTGTGTAAATGCAATGCATATGATTTGTATGTAAATAGGAATGTCAATTCTTCCCTGCTGAGGTTTTCTGAGGTGCACTAACGGGAATTACATGCTGTGGAATTGAGAGGTGGAAGGTGTTGGCGCTCCCTATTGCCCCGAGGAGCTGGCCTGACTTCTTTTATCTCAAATGAGCAGATCGTAGGACTGCTGATGGATCGCTGACTACCTGTTAGAGATTTTCAGCTCTGCTGAGTTTATGCCTGGTAAGTTATGTTTGGAATCTGCACTTGCATGTAAACAAGTCTTGCTTTTATGTATAGGTTATGTAACTAAATAAATATAGTCTGAGCCTAATATCTCAGAAGCACTAATTAGGTTGGAAAATGTAAAAGTAGCATTAACAGTTTAATAAAATAACCATTTAATTAATCATGTTATTTGCAGTTTCAGAAATTAAATAAACAGCCACACTACATTCTGGATTTATACCTGCAGTGTGCAGAATTAATTATTTGATCCCAGCTGAATTTGCTCACTTAAAAAGAAATGAACAGTTTCTAATTTTTATGGTCGTTTCATTTCAATAGAGAGAGAGAGAGAAATTCAGAAAAACACAACACATAAAAGTTAGAAATTGATTTGCATGTCACTGAGTGAAATAAGCATTTGATCCCCTACAACAGAGCCAGAATTCTGGCTCCCAACCTGTCGACAGAATCAATTTCTTCCATTCCAGTTTCTCCACCACCACGTGCAACATCAAAGAGCTGTCAAAGGACGTCAAGGACAAGACTGTAGACCTGCGCAAGGCTGGAATGAGCAACAAGACCATCAGCAAGACACTCAATGAAAAAGTGACAACTGTTGGTGTGATTATTCATAAATGAAAGAAATATAAAATGACTATCAATCACCCTTTGTCTGGAGCTCCATGGAAGACCAAGTGCTGTGGTTAGATAAAACTTAAAACAAGCTCTTTGCCATCAACCCAGCCTACCGTGTTTGGAGGAAGAGAAATCCTGAGCATGACCCAAAGAGCACCATCCCCACAGAGGTGGACACAGAGGTGGAAACATTATTCTTTGGGGTTTTTCTGCTAAGGGTACAGACGACTTCACCGCACTGTTAGTTGATATTCTGTTTTTCTCCATTAAAATAAATCTACCGAAACAATTAGAGACATAAACATTAATCACAATACGGGATTTTGTACTATTTTCATAATTACATTACAGTTACAATAATGTCAGTATTTGCATTGCAAGGATTCTACAATTATCTGCACACTGGGTGGTTAGAAAAAAAACCCCCATTTTATTTTCTTCCTGTTTACTCACACTACGTTCAGCTTATATTGGTTGGTGTAGGAGGATTTACTTTATTTTTGTGCAACAAAAGGACAAGAACCCGACTGCAATCTGCAACCTTAACAGAAGTGATGGCATTATACTGGTAACAGAACTTCAGCCCTTTGCAAGCATCTGCACAGATGCATGCTAATACAAAGCTAGCCAAGCATTCAGAATGATGTTAATGCTGAGTGCATGTTAACCTCAGCCCACCAGGCAACAAAGGCTGACTTTAGGCTGGTTTTCATCTTTGCATTGTTGGTACTGTGGTTATATGTAAATGCATATGGCTATAGGTAATTATAAGACGGTACATTTTAGGGAGAAACGTGAAAGTAATGTAAAGAGTAGTGTAAAAAATTACTTTCTATGGTGAGTAATTATGTTACATACTGCATTACTTTTAAGAAAAGTAACAAGAAATTTGACAATGACCACGACACTGGTTATTATTAATGAAACACTGTAGCAGAAGTGGCTGGACTATGAGAAGACAGTAAAGTAAATACTTTGATGAAACTTATTACACGATATGACAGAGCTCCTTATGACATTTTCTCTCTCTCTCATTGCTGAGACAGTGGGGTACTGATTACGGTTTAGTCCGTGAAATCATTCCCAGCTGGTTTCTCTCGTTAAGAGCCGAACTCTGACGTTAGCAGCGATTACAATGTCTATGGGTCAGTCTGTGACTGAAGTCTTTATGTGAGAGAATTCACTGGAGCACAGGCCACAAAATTAGCTGTTTGGTATGCAGACAGACAGACTGTATTCCAATTGAGGCGTCACACTCTGATCCTCAGCCTCTAATCCGTGTTGTTCATGGCCACAACTGTGCAGGAATGTGCTTCCCATTGCAACCGAGTGATTAGGGTTTTTGAAACATCTCAGAATTGTATTCTGTGTCACGGTGAGGCACGCTCTCCATTTTAATCACACTCTGATTCAGTCTACTTATACTTGAGAAAGTCTGGTATTTTACCCATACTTTGACACTCATACCACAGATGTGACTGTTTGTCTTTAGGCAATAGGTCACTTTAAGCAAATGTTCCACATACTGGGATTGATAAACATACTTTTAGTGGTACTACCTCTGCTTAATGTGATTCTGGGCTCATTTACTCTGTGTCAACCCACCATTGTGCACCAAAACTGAAAGTTAAAAAAATGTTGCATTTAATGTGAAAAATCTGTCAAGGACAAAAAACGTAACCACTATAAAATAGCTGGTTCCTGTGGATGTCTGTTGGCCGGCAACAAGCTCTTTAGGATCTCTTTAAGTAGCAACAAGGTTAATCTCAATGTGGGAAGAGAAATGTGAAACTGTGCAAATTTTGCAGTTATCCAAAGTAACTGCTTCCCCACCATTCTCTCCACATAAAACACCACTTTGCAATCCATTTTTAAAACTCAATCTCACATAAAAATGGTGCATTAGCAAGCATGGCAAAAATGTCTACTTTAAGTTAAATTAAATTCAAATTGTGAGATGCCAGTAGTTTTGGCCTATTACTTTTGCAATCACATCACAAATGGGTAATGAAATCATTTGGAGATTGGGTTGATGGTAATAGTATAAATCATGTTCGTTTCCTTGTAGGAATGTTGTTTTTTCCTTCATTTGCTGCAGCTGCTGTGCAAATTCAGGTTTCACACTCTCTTTGATTAGGTTTACACTTTTCGCTGTTGGTTTTATGACAAAGAGGCAACAACTATGCATTTTCAGAGTACTACAAGACTATGAGTTTCTCGCAAAGTCACCTAGCTCAACTACAAAATATTATAAATGACACTGGGCCAATGGCGATTCTAGAAAATAAGTTAAATGATACATGATTTTGTCTCAAAATGATTCACTCGCCAGGTGAGGCAGATGCAGAGAGTTATCCATTCTAAGTTTACAGCCTGCTCACAGAAATCGCCACCATCACTACTTTTTAAATGTTTTTTTATTTAAAAGCAGTAAAAATGTGCAGGCAGAAATCCTAGTGCACAAGGAGAAACTTTCAAACTTTTTAAAAATCACAGTGGCTGAAGGCTGGAAATGCTCAGTCTTACCTGCCATCTCTAGAGAGTTGCTCCATATAAGCCCCATTGTTCATAAGTCCAGGGCAGAGCTGAGCTTTGACTTCTACACTGTGTATTGTGTTAAAGTTCCTAGTTCTCACAAAACAGTAGACTATAGACATTTTTTTTAAACAAACAACATCTACAGGATTCATATGCAATAAGACTATGATTAACATTAAAAGTTACTATTTTTAATGCAAAGCCATTGACTGCTATCTAATTCAAGATGAAAAGGTCACAACGAATTTTTATGTTTTCAAGTTTAGAAATCATGTTAGATCAGGTTGCTGGTGAGATTCCAGCCAGAGGTAAAAAGAGGAACAAAAGGACATCCAATGTAAAAATCTGCTGGTGACTTCCTTTTACAAGGGAGCAGTCAAAAGTAGTTCATTTCCTATGTTGTTGTTTTTCATTAAAGCCAAGTTTTATAATTATCTCATGTTAATTTTACAATAAATAGTTATGATGACGCATATTCCAAAAATCTCACAATATATTACTATATACTATACTGTACTATATTAACTGAAATGTCTTAATTGAGAGACAAAATCGAGGAGGGTGCACTGATTTTCCCTCCAAAATATCTTTCCAGGGGGCGGAGCTTCAGAAGAAAACATGACCACTTTCTTTTACTTCATCATAACTAACGTTGAAATGACTGAATTCTAATAGACTGAACATCCTTGAAGAATGTGTGAAAAGTGCAAAACTAAATTATGTTTAGATGAGAAATATAAATTAGTCATGTTTGATATATGAAGTCCACATTTGCAAACAACCACCCAGTTGCACTTTTTTTCAATGTGGATCCATCTTGCTTGGTATGCATGTCATGTTACAAAGTTCAAATCATCTTAAACTGGTTTCTTGAACATGACCTTGTGTTCATTGCACTCAAATGTCCCCCACAGTCAGCAGATCTTAATCCAATAGAGCACCTTAGTAAAGATGTAGTAAAGTGGAAGATTTGCTCATTGATTATGGAAGTGTGTCTGACAAATCTGCAGTAATTGCATGACACTTTCACATAACTATGGACCAGCACCTTGTTGAATGAAAGATTTAAGGCAGTTCTGAAGGCAAAAAAGCCAACGCGTGTACTAGCAAGGTGTAACTAATTAAGTGACAGGTGAGTGTGTCTATGTTTAATCCAAACATTCCTTCTGGGTTAATGGAGGATGCTATGCAATGGAGTACCGGCACTGGCAGGCCATTACATACCTGGAAGCTAAAGCTAATCAGAGTGCCGGCAGAGCAGCAGAACTTCTGAAATTATCACCTCTGTTTTACCTTTTAACACTCTTCATCTGTGCTAATGGTGTTGTCACAGTGCTGACATTTTTATGGTTGCCTACAGCACATTTCCAATGCAAACACTGCACGGAGGCGTCCATAACTCACAGGTTGTACGATTCACGCATAAAAAGGACATAAATTAAGCACAAGAGGACAGGAAAAGCAAGAGCAAATCTGTCAAGCAAAAAGGATTTTGCTTCAGCAAGGATCTTCAGAGTTTTAAAGCTGAGCTACACAGTCTCATTAAGGAGCACATAAATAATTTAATGTTTTTAGTACCTTAAAGATATGTGCACCATCCACATGACATGACATGAGAGAGTTTATTATTATGATATTGACAATTTTTTTTATTTTACTTACAGTTAACTATTTCATTCATACTTGTTTTGTATTTTTTACTCAAATTTTTTACTATTTTTAAATGAATCGTATAATTATTATGAGTAATATAGTCAAAGAGAAAATGAAGTACTCATAAGTAAATGTAAGTATGTACTTTGTCTGTCTTGAGGGATTTTTCCAGTGCTCTATTACAAATTACATAAATTAAATTTTAAAAAGTACATGGTACGAGGTATTACTATGGTAAAAAAAAGCTGTTTTTGAGCTGATAAACCATGTAACACAAGCGAAAAAGCTCAGTAAAAAGACCTTTATGAATTTCAGTTTATTAATGCATAACTTTGATTATTCATGATACTCATTACTTTTAATACAGCAAATAGCTGAATGTCAGAGAAATGACCAAGATTTTGGTCAGTATCCATTAGTGTGAAGAAGGATGATAAAAGCAGGGTCAGAAATATTTTAGTTATATGGCTAATAAGTCCCCCTGGGCACAGTTTAGTTGACATCTAGACAGACAGAGCCTTATGAAAGTTCACTTAAGAAATGTTAGAGTTTAGATTAAAGACCCATATGCAGGACTAGGGCAAAAAGGGAGAACTTTAATTAAAGTTAGGAAGAAAGAACAAAGACTTGTAGGGGAGAAAGCCAAACACAAGATCACTATAAAGTCTGTGCAGGTAAATCCATACCAAAGCCCAACAATGATCCAATATAAGAAGGGAACGACTTCTGCGGGGAAAGGAAAGAAGAGTAAAACAGGTGAGTAAAATGGCATTTTTCTGCTCTGAGTGCTCTTTACTGCGAACTAGCATTCACACATTCACACAGTGCTTTGTTCTACGTGGCTTTCTAAGTATCATGCCTACTCATATCATCAACATGCAGCTTGGAGGAGCCAAGGGAATATAACCACTAACCTGATTAATAGACAACATGCTCTACCTCCTGAGCCATAATCACAGGGGTTGAAAAAAACTAAACAAAAAAAAGGACAAAGAAAGAACAACAAGCCAAGGCAGAAAGAAAGTGATTAACATACATAAAATTCTACTGTGGTAAATAAAATAAAATAATTCCCCCACCATGAAACATTGACAGGTCTACCTGCTCCAGGCCTGGGGAGGGAGGTCGAGGGAGACCATCTCAAGGGCCTTAGTGCATGGAGCCCAGTTAGAGACAGTTGGAAGTGTAATAGTGAAGGGTGGAGGCCCTGATGGTCCAATTAATAGCCTGATCTGCCTAATCTGACCCCGAGCATTGTTGTTATTTAACTTCTGTGCCAATCAAGACTTGTCCATAACAACCACAGTGTTCAAGCATAACAGTGCTCATAAGTGTACATGGAATGACATCATGCTGAATGGCAGGTTGATGATTAATTTTGTTATTGTTTTATCAGATCTGTGGCCACATGTCTTGGATGCTCAGGTAAAGAGAGGTGCTGAGCTGTCTCTATGTGGTGATGACCTAATTCAGGCATCATCATAAATTTCTACACAAAACCAAACCAATGGCTTCTACTTTGGTGGTATCAGGGTCTTGTCTCTGCTTTTTGCAGATGATGTAGTTCTGTTAGCCTCACTCAGACACTGTGACTACCTCTTAAAACAAGCATTGCTTCTCTCTTTTTCCTTTTTTGTCATTTTTATTTCAACAATCAATGCATGCTTGAAATGAGCTGAGTGTGTAACAAGTTGCACATCTTACAATAAATAATTAATATTTCCCCAATGCACGTTGCATGTATACAGTTTCCTGCTATATATGAACAAAGCCCAAACCTTTCTGTAAATGCAATCAGTAATCTGCTGCGTTCATCCCAAAGAGCAAAGCCAAATCCAACTGAAAAGAAGCAGTAACGCTAACTGTCAGGCTCCTGTAAGGGGACGGTCACCAGATGTGGCAGAAACATGAAACAGTGAGTAGTAAAGCAGTAGGATTGGATTCACTGCTCTCGCACAAAGACAAGAACACTAACACAACAAACATCTATATATCTATCTATCTATTGTGAAGGTGTGATATCACTGTCTCTGGCTAAATGGACAATGAATATAAATAAATAATTAAAAAAAAAAACATCCACACCAATAAAACAGGACACACATTTGTGGCACATCTTTTTCTGGTGACTATGTGGTAAAAATGGGTGTTATTTGCATTTCAGACACTTCTAAGAGAAAGTACAAAACTGTCATCTTTCATTCTTGGACAGAACAACCCCTGCCTCTTCTGCCTTTTATCATCACAATAAAGTTGGAGCCATACTGATGCCTTCTCAGTGCTGCTGTTAAGCTGATTTTTACAGCCCTGGCACACTACACCACAACCCTTGTTGTTCGTAAGACGCATGAATTCGCTAGAGGGGTGCTTTGGAGCACATGCCAGTTTATTGGGTGAGCATGGTCCCTCGGCACATGAAACTGTAATAAAAATCCATCTGTTAGAAGACTGATGGTAAGCCAGTCCACTGGAACAGAAGCTTGTCCTCTGGATGTTTGTGTCAGGCTTTGCCTGTGAGTTTTTAGACATTTGTGGAAAAATCAAAAGTATGCTCTTTGTGTTTATGCACATACACATGCACGTTAACCTTGATTCTCATAAAAATAAAAGGGAACGTGTTCATGAACCTTTGGTAAAAGCCAAAGAAGACAACCTATTAAACACACTGTGATCTACAATGTTCTCACATGCTCTTAAGCTACATAGCTCTTGCATTTCAGAGACTGTGAATGCTTAACGATGAACCTCTCATCTCCTTTTGAAGGCGACGACAATGTATAATAATGTTGTCATGACAACAGGGCAGAGAGTTGGAATTAAGTAGGTATGCGCACACAAGAAAATGCAAAATTGATTGACTCTGCATAATGTACCCTGAATGTGCGCTCTGTCTTTGGGAATGCTGATGAACACGGGACAAGTCTCGTTAGAAAACAACATTCTGCAACACCTCAAGAATTATTAAGTGCATCTTTCATCTCTTTCTTCATGTGCCGTACACCTGTAAGTTCACTTTTTCACAAGCAGGTAGATGTATTAACATTACTAAAACATTTACTTATATCGATAACGTATGACGGCAAACAAATGTGTTATCACGGTGTCTGGTTTCATGTCTGTGAACGTTCTTACAGTTCAGGTCGGCTGGGGATTAATCTAAGCGAGGGAAACAGGATCTCTGTGATCTGAGGGAGCATATGTTCACATGATTTAAACAGAATGATTGAATCTGATGTACAATGGGCTGTAAGGGACTCTATATGTGCCAAATGCTCAGGCTATTCAACATGTCAATGTGATAAAAATGTTATCAAAAGTCTCCCCCTTTCAGTGCTGTAGTAATGTTTGCCAGCTGAGCAGGACAAGAAGCATGACTCCCTGGGGAAATTACCAAGTACAAGCTTTGTTTTGGAAATGTATTATTTCCTTTTTTCTTGAAATATGAAGGCGCATAATAAATACAAGCGACAACAGGGCTCCTTGTTGGTTTCAAATAGTGACACGCTCCTTAAAAGATGTACAGCGGCTGCCAAAACAAATCGCTGCCTTCTAGATAACTGTCTTTATTATGTTGTCTCTTCAGAAGGGGTACCCTGCAGGAACTTGTTGAAAGTGAAAGTGAAATTGAAACTTAGAGCTAAGCTGATGAGTTAATGAATTCATAAGACGACGCTAGGGGCCTAAAATGTCTCCGATATGTGGTCACATGTCTAGTTCGTGTTGCTTTTGCTTGCCTGTCAAAACACGGGTCACTTAGCTGGCAGGTGGCAGGCTATTGTGAACTGTGGAAAACCAGACCCTGCAGTACTGATGAAAATTGGTAGAAGATTAAAAAGCAGTTGACTACAATCTCTGCCCACTGTGCTGAAATGCCAAGTGCTGCTGAGAGCAGGAGCGCAGACTATTGCATCACCCTCTGTGCAAAAACCTTGCTCTAATGAGGGTGTATTAACACTGCATGGTTTAATAGGGAGAATAGATCTTGCTTGTCCAGCTCCCCATAGACTGCCAGTCATTGTGAGTCCACAGAAGTGGCATTTATATCCAGTGATTACAAAGCTGTTGGCAGAAGAGTCATTTGCTTATAAAGGTCATTTAATATGCAGGAAGTAATTTTCGATTATTGATTCTTTTTATGTCATGAAACATGAATGTTTTTAGTCTAATTACAACTGATGCTCATCCTCACGTACTGTAACGTATATTATGCACAACATTCATCACTACCAAACCTATAGCTTTGCCTATGCCTGTTTCTGTCAAGCCACATTAGCCTCAGGAGGAAGGCGGTAAAGACAGAGGTGGTTAATGTTCTGCACCTGCACCTGCCGGGATACTAGCTGAGCCTTCTCTTCGACAGCCAGTTAAAATTGTACCAGAAATGAACAGTAAAGATTTACTGGAGCGCAAAGCCATATCCAGTGAACCAGGAAATGGTGGCGGGGTTCTTGCCATCATATAATTTTTCCTGAACATTCAGTGAGATGACAGGTAGAGACAGAGGAAAAGAGGCTGTCCAACAGCGTGCTTGACTGGTGATGAATTCTGTAGAGTGTGAAAACACTTTCCGTCTATTGAAAACTAGTGTCATGCTGTAATGTTTGTGAAGGGTCTTGTCGAGACAAATGAGAAAGGTTGGTGCTACAAAGGATGGGTTCGACAGTTTCCAGTCTGATAGCTTGGCAGCTGTAAAACGTGATGATTTAACCACAAAACAAATTCAGCGTTCCATTTAATTTTTAAATTCTTGAACAAATATTTTTCACTGAATCTACTGAACCAGGGAAGGGATTAGTAAAGGAATGCTATATTTAAGAGTGATCAAAATGAACGTATAATATGTATTTTTAATGTCCAGTAATTACTGAGGGTTGAGAAATTTTACTTTTTTTGCTCACATCAGTTTTCTCCTCCATTCGACCCCCAAGAGGTAGAGTTTTCTCTTTGTGTAAGCCCTGCACGTCTTCACAAGGGTACGGCAACATTTGACTCACAAAATTGCCTCGCTTTTAAAAGCAATACCTTCACCATCCACATGCTGAAAAGCTCAGACATTCAAAAACTGTGAGAGAGAGCAAGAGATGCCTCAGGATTTAAATATACATGCCACAGCGTTAAATCCCCGGGGATAGTGTAAAGAATCCAAAAGTGCTCGGATAAACAAAAATGATTGAGCATGTTAGCAAATGCACCCACATTTTAAATCCTCATCGTATTAAAGATGATGTTACGTAGCTCCCAAAGCTTGATGCTTTGTTTAATATTCATGAAGTGCTCAACACCTTGGGAGCGCCGCACAATCTAGAGTAAAAAGAAATTTTGTTATAAAGCCTGGTAAACAGAACATTGAAGAAAGAGTGGAAAACCCCATTTATCACACACCCACTGTCATTTCCTCATCCTTTTTAAACTAGCAGCATGAGCTGCAATATAGTATAGAGTTCAAGAAGCCGGGGGATAATGGACTAAGGTGAATTCCACGGACAAGAAAGTCAAAATGGCAATGACCACCAAGGATGGTCAGACACATGGACTGTCATTCTAATATGTAAAATAAAGGTACGTTTTTCATCCAGTGCTAAACAGTAGACATGAAAGGATACAAAGGCAATGAGAGCTCTGTGCAATGCAGTGCAAGGAAACACCTAAAAGCAGAAGTAAATAAAGAAACACATAAGTAAATATGCTGCTAACTCACCTTCTTAACTTTGATTAAATAACATTTTAGGGTGAAAATAACTATTTATTTTAATAATTTAATTATTTATTCGCAAAACCCATCAAAATAAGTTACAGTTTTCACAGTATGAATATAAATTAAATTAAAAAATGAGTCAGACTACTCAGATTAGTTGTGGGCTTAGCACATCTTGTCCAACCACTCATTACACAGCTGCTACATTTGGACAAGGGAAAATGTGTCTTAAATCATAATATAATATTATTTTAGTTGTTGTTATAAAGTTCTAAGTAAATAACAGGCTTAGTAGCTGAGTCTAACATGTTGGTTACATCTTGACTTAAACTTCATATCTCTCTCTCTCTCTCTCTCTCTCTCGCTATATATATATATATATGTGTGTGTGTGTGTGTGTGTGTATATATATATATATATACATATATCCATCTATCTATCTATCTATCTATACATATATATATATATATATGTATATGTATGATGGGTGTGCCGCAGTAATTGTACAGGACAAGATCTAAATAGTAAGATGGCAGGAATAACAAGGAACAGGAGTGATATATGTAAACGAGATATACAAAACAAGAGAAAGGCACACATTAGAGAACAAAGATCGTGGAAGTAGTGCAAGGACTTGGTCTGAGTATAGAGTCCATGTGTGAGTGGCCTGAGTGATCTAAACTAAACACAGTGCTTCATGATTGTGATGTTATTACACTGACAAAATCTGTCAACCTAGAAATTTAAACACCTGACAAAAGCTTCAAAGCCACCTTTGTATCTGCAATAGCAGACATTTACCAGGATCTTTTTTTTTTTTGCCTTGATGACACACGCACACACAACTTGAAAACAATAATGCTATTCTTTTGTGGCTGGCAAAGATAAAGACCTAAAGACCTAAAGACACCACACAGCAGAAGCAAGATAAGAACTAAGAGGGCAGACAGCTGTCTTGAATCTGTTTGATCAGATTGACACGGCTGGGAGGAACCTGTGTAAAAGGCTGCGCTGAGGAGCACGCTAACAAAGCCACTTTGCCTAAATGTATCACTGGCTGATTACCTTTAGAGATTATGTATACTGGTAGTGATTCAGGAGTTGTCTAAAAGTGATGTAAAACCATTTTTAAATGTTGGTAAAGTGCTTGGCACTGATGTGTTATATTTCTGTAACAGAAAACAAGTAGGAAAGTCGGGGAACTTACATTTAGGAATTTCCTGTTCCTGTACAACAGCTGATGCACGCTGCACAATATTCAGTTTTATTGATTGTTTCAGCTTTACTGGCACAGTATCAATGAGTAGGTAGAACTAGAATACGAGATGGAGTCAGGACAAATCAATCAAAGTGAGCTGGAACTACTCTCTTTTTGTGCTTATTCTTTTAAAAGTGAAAATGTAAAAGCAATTTACCTGGCAGTTGTGCAAATTGCTGTACTTTTTCCTTCATAAACATCTATCCACATAAGAAAGGCATAAAGGTAATTTTCTTTTGAAGGTAACTACAAAAATGCAAGCATTTAAATATAATTAATGGTCTGAACATATTTAAATTTATCCCATTGAGAGCAAGTATTGTGCATTACAATCTCTGTTGATTATGATAGTTTGCTCATAAGGAGAAACAGGCTCCCTTTCTAAAAGCAGCAGGTAAAAAAGAAGGAACTGAATGTGTCAAAGTGAAGTGAATAAATAATGGATGTCATGAAGCTTCTGTGGAAGCTGTTGGCTTTGAAATCCACTCCCTGGTTGAGTCACACTCCCAGTTCGCTCCCTTCATTTTACATTTAACGGGCCCATCATCTCAAACGCGCGCACAGGCACAAGCACACACAGGCATTTTCTCCTCATCTCTAGCTGGGGCTGTCTGAGGCAGTTAGTGCTAGAGAGGCGCTGATCTCACAGCTACCAGGCAGGTGTTGTGTCCATCTTAGAGGCTCACGTCTGCATACATCAGCTTCAATTTCACCCTCAGTTCTCGGGGCTTGTGAGCCAAGCTTACAGCCACAGGAGGAGACCAGAAGGCACCATCAGCCAAGAGCAAGAATAAATAGCTATATGAGCCTCTTTCGACCAGCTGGTGCATTGTGAAAATGGCAGGGTTTCTCGAAGACCTCTAAGGTTAACTGGTTTTCTTTTGTAGTGGCGAAACGATATCTAAGCTCCTCAAATGGTGCTGTCTGCTCGCGCTCATATTTCGAGGGAAAAGGGCTTTAAGCTGTGGATGTCCCAAATGTCTTAACAGCAAATAAATCATTTTCCAGTATTACTGACACCAGCAGAAGACAGAAGGTGCCTTGGTATTAAATACCTCATTAAAGTCGAAGCAGACGAAATTGATTTTACGTCCCCACATGACTCTATTACAACTCATACAATACGGAGTGATCAAAAATAACAGTTTAAATGTGCTCAAACTTTAATTTAAAGAAAAATATTCCACCCTCCTCAGAAAATTTAAAATGCATGCTGTGAGCTCCACATGTCAGGCTCTCGCGCAGATGGATCAAAGTAAGAGGGATAAAGGGCTCCCCTGCCTTTGATAATAATTAATTACACACTCGAGCAAAAACAAATGCATATGCATGTGTGACGCTAAATGTGAAGGGATTATACCTCTCAGAGTAATGCAGTGGCCTGTTAGCACCATATCATAATTTTCTTTGCATTGTGCGCTTGTTTGTTGCTGAATAAAGTAAAATAAGAGCAGAATTGACTTTTTGGAGCAGATGGAAGATGTCCTCTTAATGTGAAAAGCCCTGTGAAACATTAAAAGCGTTTGTGTCTTCGGCATGAGGGGGTGCATTTCTTGCTCATTCTGTTATTGTTACAAAAATATGGTAGCCTATATTATTGAAAACAGAACAGAATGTTCTTGTCTCTATGTCTCCAATATCAAAGGGTTGTCCTTCAGCTCTAATGTGACTCATCTGGCTGTCAAACTGGGAAGGAAAGAAGACTGGCTAAAGGCCACTTGTCTCTTCACTAAGCCCAGACTGCGTTTGTTCTGTGAGCCCTGGACAGCTCAACACGGGCTCACATGCCACCTCTGTATCATGTGTAGGTCAATCTAAAAGCACAGTCAGAAACACTGACATGACCACTAATGCAGACCATATGAACACAAAAATATTACAGTAATTTGGCAGTTTATTTTTAGTCCTAGTTTATAATGCCACACCTAAAAAAGGAGTTTCTTTGCAGTTTTCTGAGACAGTTAATAGCATGCTAGCTGGCGTCACCCAGTTAGTAACAAAAACTGTATACAAGCCTGTATGCAGAGTGTTTGATCAGTGTAAACAATGAGCAAACATTACTCTTAGTGCATAAAGGAAACACTTATAGCATTTTTTTAAAGCACCATTAATGTTAGCGCCCTCCTAACTTGGACGCTTCTCAAAGTGGAACTACTTTTACTCCTTTAACTTCAATAGGTTAGCAAGGATACCCAGTTTAAAAACACACCAAACACCCTCAGCATACATAAAACACTTAGCATGAAACAATTAAATCCCACCTTCTCAACCGCCACGTTAAATATACATTAATGTTGTTACTGGGGGCAATTATCTAACCTGTGTGGACGAAATGAGTGAGGAGGGTGTCCAAAAAGGAGGTGCGGGATAAACTTAAAACGACAATAAGGGCTCTGTCAGATCCCTCCGCCTAATTGACTGTCCCGGTGTGAGCCGCCGCACCTGTTTACACGCTGCTTCTCCCTCCGCCCGCGCTGGCCGCATCATCTCCTCCCTCTCACAGCCGAGCGGGTCTCTGAGTCTCTGTCCTCCGGCTCCAGCTGTATGTCTGCAAGGGCTGCTCTGCGCCGGTGGGGATATACCGTTACCAATGCTCTCCATCTAACGTGAAAATTTCATACAACTGTTTTAAATACCGGCCGAAGCAATGGGAGCTTTCGGAGTGATAATGGGGCTTTTACAGTACGCGGGACTTTACATTCAACTTAACGCAGCTCTTAACGACGGACACGGAGAGGTGGATAATCACATCTCTGGGAACGGTAAGTTGTGTTAATGCTTGTGTTTGTTGGAGAGGAAGAGTGAAGATCTCATTGCATTGACTCTTAAGTGTTTGGGTGGGGTTTAGTGAACAGCAACGTTTGATGTCAGTGATTAGTTCAAATACATTACGGATGGGGTGTGTGGGGCTAAATTAAACAATGAGTTGTGCACTTTCATCATGTTTTATTGTGTTTACACCAACGTGCTCGACCATGTTTGAGCATTTTAATATCCCTGTATATGAAACTTGTTTTTCATTACTCATTAAGAGCGCAAACACACACACACACACACACACACACACACTTGGGTTAACAACAAGCAGCCTGTGTACAGGCAGGTGTTTCATCATAATGTCTTCTTACTAAAGTGTCTTCAAAATGTTTGTGTGTATAATTATTTTAACACACACACACACACTCACAAAACAGATGTTGCAACTTTGGTAAGTGTTTGCATATTCCTAAATGTCAGCAGAAAATAAACATTTTTTAATGTTTTTTTTTAATATCAGAGAAAATGTAAGACTAGTATAAACTGTAATAAAATAGGTCATCTTTCATTTCTTAACCATGCATTGCTGTTTGGTCTGACAAGTACATTTTTTTGTTAAATTTTACTTTACACATAACTGACTCAGGTCTTTCCCCAAGGCACCCTACCCAAACCTCTTGTTTTTAGTAGTTTCATACAGTATCCCTAATTATTTTAGGCAATTTCTTTTTTCCCAAGTCAATAGGCGATGGTAGAGACAGAGGGACAGAAAACGTGAGGAGAGATTAGGTGGGATGATGTGCAGTGTAGGGCACCCTTCAAAAATCAGTTTTGCAGTGAGATGGTAGCCTGCCCCTTACTGGGACCTCTACAGTGGTGTATTAATGTTTCATTTTAAGACAGTTTAGAAAATCTGTGTCTCTGAAAACTTTATTTTGAGTTGTATTTCATCAAAAAGTATAAAATAATGCTAATTAATATTGCTAAACAAGAATTGTAGAGTTATGAAAAGGTAGATATGTATTACAAATCCAACAGCACACTGTGTGAGCTGTTCAAATTGACAAGGCTTACCAGAATAGTTCAACATACTGAAAAATTAAACCCAGGGTGGACTGAAGATTTAGTCTGATGTACAACAAAATAAAATGTAACACTATAAAGTAAAACACAAATGCAAAAGGATGTGCACGGGTTTGCAATAGTCCAGTTGTTCTTCTAGGCTGATATTTCACAGCATAACACCTGACTTATTGTAGTTTCACTGGGATTGCTATTATTAGGGAGATTTATTGGTGACTGAGACAAATTCTTTGTATTACAATGTCCACTTAATGCCATTCAACGCTAATGAACCTGTACTGGCATAAAAATAGTATGTAAAAGCCTACATTAAAATTCCCTTCCCTTTAGTTAAGTGTCTACCCTTGCACCTTCAACAGCAGGATCTGTTGGGCAACGATAAAACCTACTTCAGACTGAAACATCTAATGTTTACTTGCACTTTAAAAAAATGCAAAGTCTTTGAAATGCATATTTTCAAGTCATAGTCACTGAAACCACTGTTTCATTATTTGTTATTATTATTTTACCAGCTTTAATAACTTCTTTCAGTGAAAAAGAACTCTGTGATTTCTTTTTCTGTGGTTCATACATTGTGAAACTTTGAACAGAATTATTATTTATAGCTAATAGCAATCTCACCTTTCTCCTGCAGCTCCTAACCTTACTGTTACATAATTAAATTGCGTGGTTTCCCTTCAGCTTGCTGTGTTTAGCATTTTAGCTTTGACTTGACAAACTATAAATTCTGCAGTGGCGTCACGTGGATGGACTATACTGGACAGGTTAGAAAATCAGCAGCATTTTTCCCAAAGGAAGCAAATTAAAATTGACTGTAGTGTTGCCATTAATACTGTTTCCCAGGCAAAAAAAAGAAGGAACGCCTCCGTGTGTTTAACAAGAATGAAAAACTATATTGAGAAAACAACCTAGAAGCTTTCTACTGTCATATTTTTACAACATCAGCTTCACCACCAGAAAACAGAGTTGTACTATCCTTTGTGGTTAGATAATCCTCTGAAGATTTTTAAAAAAAAATCAGACTCTTTGATAAATGGCTCAAGCAGAGGGAAGCCAAGCCTTCATGCAGAGCAGAGAGGCTGGATGCACAGTTCTGGAGAGTGCTTGTTAGATTTAGCCCTGACTCATTTGTTTCAGATAAGTGCACCTGGCCCTTGCACCCCAGTTTCCACTTGAGCTGAAGTGTAGATTGAATCACCTACAACGCAAAATTATATGTTCTGTCTGAAGACAAACATGTTCGATGGATCAGTAGCTTCACCCCTTCACATGCATCAGAATAAGACTCTTACCTGCCACAAGTACTTGAAGGTCAAGTCTCAGCAGTAAGGAAAGCAACAGAAGCTGTAATAAGTGATGTTATGCATGGGGGAGGTCTCGGAGGTAACTTATAACACAAAGTGATGATAATGATGATGCGAAACATGTTGGAAGCCTTTCAATTTTAGCATAAGATGTTGCAGTGTTAGTGTTCTTTGGCAATGCTCATCCTCCTCTGTGAGTGCACTACCTTCACAGTGTGGGGGCGTGTACCAATTCATTAGGCTTCCAAAGTGGCTGGGATCCTCACCCAGTCCTCTGCTTGCTGTCCTCTTAATGAGGACAGCCAGCTCAGTCAGTTTGCATTGGTTTTTAATTTGATGGAGCTCTGACAGTGCAGGAGGTGGGGGGCAACAGATTGCACAGTCATGCTGTCACAGCAGAGGGTGCTGGTGGAGGCTTGGTAGGAAACAGAAGGGCAGTGAAACAATGGTTGAGACAGAGGCAAGAGTGTGTGTAACACAACGTGACTTGAAGTGATGACTGGTGATACAGAAATCTCTGATCTGTAAGAAAAAAAAAATCAATCAGTTGTCTTGATATTTCTGTGAAACCTACCTGATTTTACGGAAATTCAAGTGAAACAAAAAATAAGCTTTGAACAATCGACTTTCAGTACTTGTAGCTACATTAAAACATCATATTTTATTTAATAAATTAAGACTATTAAAAAAAATTAAAATAGAACAAAGAATTTCTTTTGGAAAAAAAAAGCAGTTGTGATTGTTTTAATTACAGATTCATCTGCTGATAATTTTCCTCCAATAACAGACTGTGATTTGCCCAATTAAATGCTAACAACAGTGAAAAGGTTCATTACGATGACAAGAGATTGATTGTTTTACGTGATGCCTTTGGCATATGAAAAATTGTCTGTGAAGTAGGTGATGTTCATAACACTGAACAACACTTGAGGAGGAATTACGAGAGTTCAGAAAAGCTCCGTTTTCAACAACATTAAGCAGTGAACAGTTATCATAAATATTATCTTAACTGGTGTGTATATTAACATGAGCTGCTTCACTATTAGCAATTACTCGACAGCCACAAATCCAGCCACAGGGGGTCACCAGCTAGTGCATTCCCAGAGCTGGTCCCATTCCCAAGCCTTGATTATTGGGAGTGTTGCATCAGGAAGTGCATCCAGTGCTTTGCCAAATGAAACATGCATCCACAGTGGCCACGCCTGTGGAAACATTTTTTGGTACTATTTTAGGTCATCTTAAAATATTTGAACAAAATACTTCTATTTTATATTTAAATACTTCTCTTCATTGGCTAACTATTATGTCTTGAATTGGTTTTATAATTTTATTGTTGACTGGCACCAGTGTATATTTCTGATCTCCTGAAATTGTGCACCCCTGGTCTAACCTGAGGTCCTCAGCGAAGGCTAGTTACCCCACAATCTCCCTGAGAAGATCTGAACGGCTCACTGGCTTTCTCTGATCCTCCATTTTGAGTTATTTCTATGTTGTCCTTTGTAATTGCTTTTTCACCTTCTGCTAGGGATTTTTAATTTATTTTATATTTGCTTTTAATTGACTTGTTTTTTAATTTTAATTGTCTTCATTCATCGCTTTTAATCTCCTTGTGCTGCCTGTATTCTTATACCTAATGTTTCATCTTTATCTCCTCTTAAATGTTTTATATGCTGTTTATTTCCCGTCTTGTCTCGTGAAGTACTTCCTAATGTTATTTTTTAAAGGTGCTATATAAATAAAGTTTTTTATTATTATTATTACTAGCAAAAATCGGCCCTGCGGGCAGTTACTCTTTGCTTTGCTCATGCTTTACAACACAGACATGAATGTTAATTTGTCATGTTATTTTTTTTTTTATGTTCGTTATATCACTGTATCTAGTCAGATAAAACAGCTGTTCATAAACACCGAACAAAAAATACATGTATTTCTTCTTCTTTGCAAGCTATATATTAAGACAACCGAATCACATTATTAGCATGATTATTTGATGAACACTTATTTACAGTTGTGCATGAGAAAAGTTACCCCAATACGGACGTGCAAAATGTATTTGCATACAGCCACGTAGACGTAATGTTGGCATTCATTTTGAGCTACTACACATAATATATCATTTGCAAGGATTTGAGTGCTATAAAAATCATTTGTGTGTAGGAGCAGTTTAGGAACAGGCATGCATCATTATAGTAAGATGATGATGATAATTATTTACTATTTTTATTATTAATAATACATTTACAACTTGCAATTTTCAGTCAACTTAAACTAGTTTTATCACTTTAGTTATTCTTTGCATTGTTATAATCCTTATAAAAAAAAAGGGGGGCTTTTAATTTTTGGGGAATTTTTTTGCCCCTGTTCTATCAAGTATATTTTCCTGGGTTGCTTTAAATATTAGTATTGTGACAATCCCAGTGTACCAATGTGGACATTCAAGTTTGGGTTTTTTTGATAAAGAGGGTTCAGAAAATATAGTACAATTGTGAATATTCTACTTTAACAAGCTCTGTGTGTTATGATTCAGTTATTAAACAGATTATTATATGTGTACTTTGAATGCGAGAAAAACTAACGTGAAAATGTAGCAGCTTAATTCAATGTCCTGTTTAGTTCATTGAAACTGTGTAGACAGGACATGCCAAGCAAGGGCTCCTGCACTCAACTCAAGGAAAACACAGACACCATTACTTAAAGGCTCTCAAGGGCGACATAGAAGAAAAGAACATAATGTTGTCTTTCATTACTGTGGACTCCAGATGGAGTACGCTGAGCAATCTCGAAAATGCCTCAGAGCCCTGGTATGTGTTGTCAACAATACGTGATACTTCATGTAGCCACATACTGGGAGGAAACGCAGAAATAGCCTCCGTGTCTCGCGTCCCAAGGGCTATGAAAAATTCAGTCCGTAAGCCCGGTGTATCAGTGGCAAAAGGTGGACAGCTGCTTGCTTGAATCCCGGCTCCATTCTTATTTCATTATTTTTAACTTCCACCTTGAATTCAGGCTGAAGGTCTCGCAGTAAATGATAATTTCCCAAAGGACATACCTTTCTGTTTGCCCCAGAGCTGATTCTGGACCAAATACAGCTTTATTGACTTTCTGGCAATTTTTTTGTTTATCAGTATAATTATTTCCCACACTTGGTTATTTGCTGTCACTTGCACTGTAACTGTTGTACAGAAATCTCTTGACATAATATCCTAGGTGATCCTAATATTTATTTTATATATGTATACAGGTTTAACAAAAGTAGCTATTGACTACTTAAAAGATGTTTTGAAAGTGCGATAATCTCTAAAGGTTGTCTTGTATTCATCGATCTAACAGAACTCTCAGTAGGCGTTTTTTGTATGCAGGATTAAAGCTTTCTGAGATCAAGATAAATATCTGTATCTGCAGCAGGTCTCTTTATTGCTGCAGCTTCTTGTTGTTTCACCCACTATACCCTTGGGGCTTCCCTGATTATTAAACCCATTCATCAAATTAGTGAAATCCCTTCTCTCAGGGGGGTTTCTGCTCACGGGCTATTTACATTCACCTTGGTCGAAGTTATGTTGTTTAGCTGGGTTTTTGTGTCTTGGTATTTACAGTTTTTTTTCTTCTTAATGATTCATTTCTTCTCTACAGTGCCCTATAGATGTGACTCAAATGGCACCATTGAGTTAATGAACCCGATTTTACTAGCTGTCCCTGTAAGGCAGCACCTTTTCAGGTGAAAAATGTTTGCACTTAACTTAGAAAAAGGATTTCTACAATTCCTCCAGCTACCAGGCATCATTTCTCATATCATATCTCTCTGTAGGACTGGACTGACACATGAAAGCAGCCCTGGAGATGGGCTCAGACGAGCCACATAAGCACTGTGGTCCTTGGCCGAGTTTTCTCAACAGTCACATATAGCCTGCTGTGCATCATTATACTTTATCTCTCTAAATTCACAGACACATTTAAAGAAGGGAGAGCTTTCAGCCACACCAGTAAGGCCTCTGTAGATTGCATCATAATCTTATTTTTGTACCTACTTCCTGAAATACATATTTTACACAGATATTATTCTAAGATTTGCATTTAGAGTGATACAATTAGGAATTCGTATGTCAAGTCCCAGTTTAGGCACAGAGTAGGAAAGGTGAGATTGGTTTGGGTATGGGAGAAATAAAGAGAGACTAAATTGATTGGGAGAAAGAAGCTGAAGAAGAAGCAAGTCAAGATCAAAAGAGAAAGGCCAAAGAGGAGACTTAATCGGTGTGCTGTCAAAATGACATGCAGGTGGTTGGCGGGTTGGGAGAAATGGAAAACAGATGATGTGCTGTGGTGACCCCTAACGGGAGCAGCTGAAAAAGGACAAGACTGACATGATACACAGTGACACTGTTTTTTCAGGAGCCTGAATTGTTGATACATGGCAGGATGGATCTATGCTTTCATATTGTTTGTGTCACTTTGTGACCCCAACATCTCAATGTTGCCGCAGAAATGCAGATTCATTGCAGCAGGCAGCATTTTTTAGTCCTCTATTGTCCAACTTTTGGCCCATCTGCTTCAAAATTCATGTTCCGTGTTCAGAAATGCTCTGGTGAATACCTTGGTTGTAACAAGCGGTTATTTCAGTTATTGGCTTCTAATTACTTCGAAGCAGCTAGCCATTCTTTAATCTCAGGCATCTACAAGGCATTTTCACCCAAGAACTTCAGCTCACTGGATATTTTCTCCTTTTTGTGTGGTCAGTGTATGGGACAATCCCAGTAGATTTGCAGGTTTTAAAATACCATGCCTGGTACAGACAACGACACAGTCACTTAAAATCTTATTGTTTACTTATAAAATCCTAAATAATATGGCACCTGATTACTTAGCTGATCTCCTCTGTCTGCATAGCCCTAAGAGAGCACTAAGATCAACAGGTCAACTGCTCTTAGTGCAACCTAGGTCTCGGCTGAAGACCAGAGGAGACCGTGCCTTTACCATTGCCGCACACAAATTACGGAATAATCTTCCTCTTGACATTCGCGCATCAGATTCTATTCAATCTTTTAAATCACGTCTAAAAACGTACTTGTTTAACCTGGCATTTGAGGCTAATTAGTGTGATTTTCATCTGGCTCTGCATTTATATTATGTAATTATTTTATATCTGTAATTTATATTTTATATTGGGATTTTATGTGTATCATGGTTTTACTGGAAAGCGCTTTGGTGTACTTTGGTCTTTAAATATGCTATACAAATAAATTTGATATGATATGATAAATCACCTCTATCCCCAACTCTGATGTTGGGTTTAAACTTCATCTTGACCAAGTCTACATCCCTAAATAGATTGGGTTCCTGCCATCGGTAAAAACCTGCCATTGGTTGTTGTATCTGGGTGTACCTAATAAAGTAGCTGGTTACTGTAAAGATAGAATAAATACAGTGTTTACTAGTGTTGGGAAAAAAAAAATAATCAAGGATGCAGTTAGTAAGGACAGGCCCAACTAAGCTGATCAGTGTCAGACATCAACTATTATTTTTCCAAACAGACAATTAGCTATCTCATATGGTTCACTCTGTTGCCCATCTGCAAGCCAATTAGCAACCCATTTCCATCCTATCTGCTTCTTTCATGGTGTATCTGACCATTCAAGCCATACCTGCCAACGCCTACTCTGTTCTGTGCCGGTGTTTTCCTCTTGATCTCGCCCTCGGTTTCCATGTAATGTCCACAGAACACTGGATTGATGTCTCCCTGGATTATGCAATTCACATATGCATGTCGAAGGCAGACTAACTCTCACAGCAGATCCAAGTAAATATATAAATATTACAAATTGCTGCAGGTGGTGCCATCAATCTTCCTTTGGCTATATTGGTCCTGATTGAAGTAAAAACTGTTTTAGGCAAATATTTAAACGTTTCTTAGGTGGAACAACTGCATATTGAGGAAAGAAAAGGAAAAAACAACTGATTGCTGGTTTTCGTCTCTTCAAGTAACTGGCGGTGAGAGGAATATAGAATAACATACACCCTATCCTTTAATGGTTTCACAAAGAAAAAACAGAAGCTTTCAGGGGTGCTGACAAGCTTACACTTCAAGCCTCTCTCTCTCTCTCTCTCTTGCTCACATAAGTACACAAGCATGGACAAGGAAAGATACGGGTGTCACACTTGCTTCTCATCCATGCTAATGAGGCGCCTGTAATTTAGTCAACAGCTCAAGCTCCTCCACAACAGGGAGGGAGAGAAAGAGAGGATCGATGCATTGACCTTACACTGCCAGTCATACTGGATGTATCCCTCTGGTTTTGCCTTGGACCTGAAGATGAAAAATATTTACCATTACTGGAAAAGTATGGTCTCTATAGGGCATGAACAAAGTATTTGCTTTTGTTTATATACAGTGGCTTGCAAAAGTATTCGGCCCCCTTGAACTTTTCCACATTTTGTCACATTACAGGAACAAACATGAATCAATTTTATTGGAATTCCACGTGAAAGACCAATACAAAGTGGTGTACACGTGAGAAGTGGAACGAAAATCATACATGATTCCAAACATTTTTTACAAATAAATAACTGAAAAGTGAGTCAATACTTTGTAGAACCACCTTTTGCTGCAATTAGAGCTCCCAGTCTTGTAAGGTATGTCTCTACCAGCTTTGCACATCTAGCGACTGAAATTCTTGCCCATTCTTCTTTGCAAAACAGCTCCAGCTCAGTCAGATTAGATGGACAGTGTTTGTGAACAGCAGTTTTCAGATCTTGCCACAGATTCTCGATTGGATTTAGACACCAGACAGGTCAGGGATAAAGTTATTGAGAAATTTAAAGCAGGCTTAGGCTACAAAAAGATTTCCCAAGCCTTGAACATCCCACTGAGCACTGTTCAAGCCATCATTCAGAAATGGAAGGAGTATGGCACAACTGTAAACCTACCAAGACAAGGCCGTCCACCTAAACTCACAGGCCGAACAAGGAGAGCGCTGATCAGAAATGCAGCCAAGAGGCCCATGGTGACTCTGGACGAGCTGCAGAGATCTACAGCTTAGGTGGGGGAATCTGTCCGTAGGACAACTATTAGTCGTGCACTGCACAAAGTTGGCCTTTATGGAAGAGTGGCAAGAAGAAAGCCATTGTTAACAGAAAACCATAAGAAGTCCCGTTTGCAGTTTGCCACAAGCCATGTGGGGGACACAGCAAACATGTGGAAGAAGGTGCTCTGGTCAGATGAGACCAAAATATAACTTTTTGGCCAAAATGCAAAACGCTATGTGTGGCGGAAAACTAACACTGCACATCACTCTGAACACACCATCCCCACTGTCAAATATGGTGGTGGCAGCATCATGCTCTGGGGGTGCTTCTCTTCAGCAGGGACAGGGAAGCTGGTCAGAGTTGATGGGAAGATGGATGGAGCCAAATACAGGGCAATCTTGGAAGAAAACCTCTTGGAGTCTGCAAAAGACTTGAGACTGGGGCGGAGGTTCACCTTCCAGCAGGACAACGACCCTAAACATAAAGCCAGGGCAACAATGGAATGGTTTAAAACAAAACATATCCATGTGTTAGAATGGCCCAGTCAAAGTCCAGATCTAAATCCAATCGAGAATCTGTGGCAAGATCTGAAAACTGCTGTTCACAAACGCTGTCCATCTAATCTGACTGAGCTGGAGCGGTTTTGCAAAGAAGAATGGGCAAGGATTTCAGTCTGTAGATGTGCAAAGCTGGTAGAGACATACCCTAAAAGACTGGCAGCTGGAATTGCAGCAAAAGGTGGTTCTACAAAGTATTGACTCAGGGGGCTGAATAATTACACACACCCCACTTTGCAGTTATTTATTTGTAAAAAATGTTTGGAATCATGTATGATTTTCGTTCCACTTCTCACGTGTACACCACTTTGTATTGGTCTTTCACGTGGTATTCCAATAACACTGATTCATGTTTGTTCCTGTAATGTGACAAAATGTGGAAAAGTTCAAGGGGGCCGAATACTTTTGCAAGCCACTGTATTTATGTCCTCCACTGGATTGTTTTCTTTCATTATTTTCTCCCCTTTTCATTTTTAATGAGTCTTTGGTGGCTAGAGAGCAGCTGCTCCAGTGTTCTCATGGTCTCACTTCTATCATTGCTCTCTAAGCAATAAAGTAAAAAATGGCAAGGAGGGCCACTTTAAAAATGCATGTACTGTACTTTGCATCTTCAGACAAGCGTCCCCCTGCCTCTGCTTAAAAGATGGTTCTGACAGTACTGCCTTTATGAAAATCCATACTAAGACAAGGCCAGGCCAGACAAGCTCATTCCTTGCCAGCTATATAGCATTATAAATGAGACAACCCAGTGTGCTTAAGATTTCCCTGGGAGTCAATATCCACTTCAGAAGTACACGTTCTCATTGTACTCTCAGCCAGTTCAGGGCCATGAAAGTCCATGAATGGAGTCAGCTTTTGTGTTGATTTAGCATTCTACCAAGGTTATTCGATTGATTTCTGGTGATGCTTGTGTGATTAAAGTCAGGAAACAGTTGGATGTCTGCTGAGCAGGCTTGTTACGGCCTGACACTGGCACAGCGCGCACCGGCAGACAGTTGTTTGTCAACAAGTCATGTTTCACAGGCGGGGCTGAGAAGGGCTCCTGCATAGCTAACTGGAAGGCAATTTGACAACTGTCAGATGGACAATCAAACCCTGACAAAGGACCTGGGTTTATCGAATAGCAAACACTGTATATTGCTTAAACTTTTGACAGCAATCATTTAAGTGAGAATGAAGGAAATTTACCAGTAACACAGGTGAAATATTCTCATTTACCGTGGTCACTTCCCTCTGTCCGCAGAGTTCATGGTCTCTGTGACTCGTGTCTTTCCTGATGTGGAATTTTCCCCTCATACATTTGCTCATAAGGCCTTCAGTCACAACAATTAAGGTTCATCATACATTTTGATCATAAAGCATAAACCTTTGATTTATTTTTTTTTCTTGAGATTGGTATGTAAAGTCAAATCTGTAAAAGCTGAATTCTGTGTTTCCAGTCCCTGCATTAAAAAAAAATGAAATTTCACTCGCAAAAATATAGAAAAATGTCTTTATTCTCTGTAACTTATGGGCTTAAGAAATGGTGATGTGGAAAAAGAGTGACTGCACATACTCAGAAAGTGTCAGTATGTCAAAGTCAAGTAAAAAAGCTCTTTGTTAGAAAACTGTAGAAACACTATCCATTAGTTAGATGTGAAATTGGGGGAAGCAGAATTATAACTCAGTAGTTAATGTAGATTTAATGCAGCAGCATAGAGGATCATATGCAAATAGATTGCACTCTCTCTTGTTTGAAACATTGTTGCTATGATACACCACCACAGCTGTACAGGTGTAATGTGTTTAAGTACACTGACAATGTGTGGACATGCATTGTTGAGTTGTGGCTCCTGTGTAAGCAGGGCACAGAGATAGTTTACATATATCAGTAAACTATAACAGACTACATGATATTAGAATGAACAGATCATAAAACCATCAGTATAACATCTGTCATTCTGTCTTCCTCTTTAGAAAAAGGTACGACGGTCAGCCTCACTTATGCTCTCCCTCTCCGTCTTTGTCTCTCCTTCACATAGTCTCTGGTGTGGTGTAATAAGCAGTTGTCAAGGATTAATGCCACATTCATGGATAATCTTGTATACCGTATGTCTTCAATAATCCTCATTAAGAAATTGACAGTTTGTCCAGTGAAAATCTAGAGGACTCTTAAATTGAAATGGATGAAATGTTGAGCGTGTATAAAAAACGTAATGCAGTAACTTTTAACAGAGTGGAAGATAAGATCCATCCATCTAACCATTCTGCTTATCCAGTTTAATGTGACGTGAGGGCTGGAGTCTATCCCAGCTGTCATAGGATGAGAAGCATGGCACGCCCTGCGCAAGAATTTATAGATATTTATATACACCTTTTGTGTGAAACACATTTTAGCTATGATTGAAATTCACCTGGATTAAACACAAGTAATTCTATTTCCTCAGTTAGGGCACACAAAAGCACTATACCTGCATGGGCCACATATGTAAAAATTGTGTACAAGTAAATTTAATTTATTAATATGTTCACTATTATATATACATATTGTAGCACATTTAAAACCAAAGTGTGTTGTATGTATTTAAAATCAGTACTGCATATTGAGTTTATATTAATGATAACTACTGAATCTATGAGCAATAGTTGTAATTTTTATTCTGTTTGCTTAACAAACCCTTGAGATAAGCTACCTTGAAACATCTCTTAAGTATAGTGTAGGATTAGTGTTTAGAAGTCAGAATTACTCTCACCTTTTTCATGAGGTTTGAGTGGTAACTGAAGGATACTACTTAATTCAGAAATTATCTTTCTCGAAAGAGTGCCTGGGCTCAGCCTTAGAGGTTATGTGAGGACCTTGATCGTTTGGGAGGGGCTTTGCGGACAGCTGCTACTCCCCCGCTCTGAAAAGAGCCAGGTGAGGTAGTTTGAGGATCTGACCATGATGCCTCCTGGATGTCTCCTAAATGAGGTGTTCCAGGCATAGGAGGAAGTCCTGGGACAGACCTGGGGTCTGCTAGACAACACATTACATCTGTTGGTTGGTTTGGGAAGAGGTGGCCAGGGCAGAGTGGGGTCTGGAGATATATGCATATATGAGACGGCTACCCTTGCAACCTGAACCTGGATAAGTAGCAGAAAATGGATGGATGAAAGGATGATATTTTTCTGTTATTCTGCCAGCAGATAATGTGAGAAATTACTGATTTTTGTTTGTTTTTTTTACTTCCATTTATCATTTTCCTCTCTTCTATCTAGTAAAGGATTTCTTACTTTATCCTTTTATCTTTTTTGAATTGTTGTGATTCTCTGGGCAATTAATGTGTGTGTCTTAAATAAAGACCACGCTTACGGATGTTAAATGCTGCAGAATGATTGATTTAGAAGCCGCTCTGCTTGTTATTCTCTGCCTTTACCTCAGATGGGATTTTTTTGTGTTAGGAAAACGTGTGCATTGAAACATGCAGCAGGAACACGTAGCTGAACGTGGTCAATTTGTGGCAAAGAAATAATGCGTTTCTCAATTTCAACATGTGTTTCAATTCTACATAGCTACATTTAGACAGAGACACACACACACAGTATGCTGAATTGAAGCCACAGGGCACCACACAGCGAGTTACACACAGGGTAATTCTCCCAGGATGCTGAACACCTGCCAAAGCCAGTGGGCAAGGCTCCAGGAGATGTAGTGAGCTACTCTTGAGACTGTTGGGAGAATCTCTTTATGTCAGACACCAGAACGCCAGCAGACACATATTGCCCACTCAGCGAGCGGAAAGTACGGAGGGGAACCGAATAAAGGGAGGAATGAAAGTGAGAAAGGATACTTAATAGGAAGAAAGTATAAAAGAAAGGGTAATAGGAACAGGGAGATAGGAGAGTAAAAATGTATTGTTTTCAACAATTGGGGGTAGACTTTGAAGAAAGATGCCGGTGGGCTAGTGAGAGAGAAATGCAGAGAGAAGGCAAAGGATTTAAAAGAAAAGTAAGAGGTTAAAAATTGAAGGAAAAAATCTTGCCTTTACAGATTCAGGGTCTTATTGGCTGGCAGGGGAAGTGGAAAAGTGCAGGAATTACCTTGCAGGTATAAGCCTGTGCTGGTACTGTAGCTCTGGACGCGAGGACTACCCGTGCAGATTTCTCCTTGACTTGACTTTGACATCAGATGCTGTGCTTTCAAATGGCTGTGGAGACTCAGCTAGAACTGGTAATTTTTCAAGAGTTCTCCTTTATTCTCTATTTTGATTTTAATTTCAAAGAACCCTTTCAAAAACAGGTTTTATCCAATGTAACCAGTTAATTTTTCAATTCAATTCAATTTTATTTATATAGCGCCAAATCACAACAAAAGTCGCCTCAAGGTGCTTTATATTGTACAGTAGATCGCACAATAATAAATACAGAGGAAAAACCCAACAATCATATGACCCCCTATGAGCAAGACTGTTAAAGCCAACACCAGTTGAGCATGAGTCTGATTGAAACCTGACCTAAGTAGGTGTACTACTGTTTTGATACTCTGGCTAATTATTAACTATTATTTAGATAAAAAGGGAAAAAGTATTATTTTTATGTTATCCTTTAACAATCAGAAGATGAGCATATCAAGATACATCATTACAAACCACGTGAGAATTTCGAGTCCACTTGTTGGCCACATGTGGCTGAAGCAGGAGCAACAAAAGTAAATACAGGAAGAAGGTGGCGTGTTAAGGACCTCTGGAGAACATGGAGAATCCATGTCCATTTCATAGGTAATTGCAAGCCCGTACTGACCTTTGGACATCTATGGTACCCTACCGTATCCCAGAATGCTAAGCATACATGGCTACAGGGAGGGGTTTCGGGCAAACTTGCCTGGTAGTTGGGTCAGATCGTGGTTGAATCATGTTCACACTGTAAATGATCTGCGAGTGTTGTGTTGTGGTTGTGTGTCCACACCACACCAAGGGGGAAAACTAACCAGAGTTCAATTAAAACAGACTAAACACCACAAACACCACAAAATACAATGGTGTATCTAGGATTTTACAAAGTTGTTTACTTCAGCTAATATGCTTCTCATGCTCATTCAGCAATGTTATCACACCGTGTCATGTAATTGAAGCGTTCCAGCTTATGCTCTTCATCAAAGACTTAAAATCTTGAAGATGTAAAAGTGTTTACATCCTAATTACTTGGGAGACTTTTTTATTACATTTTAGTTCCATTTGACTTTGCAGTGTTCTCTGTTGGATCATCTCCCCAAGTGCTTTTAACAGAAGGGTTTTGATACTCCTGTATTGGTCAGTTAATAATTTATTACATTGAATTCTTTATTATTTATTCACCTTCCTTTTTGTGCTTACTTGCTTTGTTTTTTTTTAAACTTTTTACAGTATGTCACACACAAACAGCCTTTTTTTTGTTTTTTTTCCGCAGTAGTGCAGTCTGTTCCAAGTGACAGATGCTGCAGTGCTGTGCCGCTGGCTGTTGATACTGTGTCTGGAGGACAGAAAAGTGTAAGAACCTGCACTGAGTAAGAAAACCCAGATGATTGAAATGCCACCCTTGGTTGTTTTGCTCTTATATTTTGTGCGTGGCGTACTTCTCTGCCTTTCCCGGCTTCAGTTGTAGCACCATATGTTGAAAGCGCAATATAACAAGACATTGTTATTAGTTTTGCCTGACATCTGTGCTCTTCGTCAGAGATCTGAGAGGCAAGATTGCCACTGCTGAATAATGAGACGTATACTCTTACAGAGTGCTTTTCATTGCAGAGCATCATATTGTAGTATTATGGAAAGTAGCTGCGTTGGCATAAAACCATAAAGAAAATGTCTTTTCTCAGAAATGTCAATCTTTGCACCACCTTCTAGAGTGTGAGGAATTTGTGACAGTAAATAGGTTCGATGTGCCTTTTCTCTTATTATTTGTTTAGTCTTATTAAAGCTGAATGAATAGAATATGTAGATATAGATGTCTCTAATTTCTGTAACTACTCTAACTTCATGCCTTGGCTGTAATATTTATTCATTTATTTTGCCAGACAAATTTTGCCAGAATTGTCATGTTACAATTTTCTGGAACGTTTCACTTTATAACAATCGTCAGAACTTTCTTCCAGGTGCTATTTCTGAATGTCTTGATCTGTTCAAAATGAATTTGCTTTATTGTGGTTTCCTAGCAAGAAAGCCACGCACCATCAGATTACAGTTAATCCTTGTACCTGCTGTGATTACAGTCTGCACTGGCAGTGTAGTTAGTTAGCACTACGGGAAATTGTCTCAGCAGATGCAGCTTACTGTGCAGAAAAATCTGAAGAAAATGTGCACATTTACAGTTTTTGTTTCCTTTTACTTTACATAGATCCGCACTTCCTATTGTTTTTCTGTTTAGCTGTCTGTGCACATCTGATCTGCCCCGAAACGTTCTACAAAGTCTGGCAGTTTAAAATAAAAGACACTCATGTCTGTAAAATGTTTCTTTTCTTATGGGGGCATTTTACTTTTGCATTACAATGAAAGTGTCAGATTGAAAATGTCAGGAGATAGAATTTGCTGTTGTCTAGTGAATCTTTTGTTAAGACTGTTATTTCTGCAATCCACAGGGACATTTCAACCTGAGCTAGAACCTTATGGTTTATTCATAGTTTCATTTTCATCGTGTCATCATGTTTTGTATTGTTGTACTGTTTGTATTTTTAAACCTTGAACCTTTTGCATGTTCTCTGTTTTAGCACGAAATATTGTGCGGCACATACATTAGAAAGTGCAGCATCTGCCCTGTAATCTGCCGGCATCTTAATTGTTAGATTGTTAGGCTGTGATGAAACGTAGACAGTAGAGAAATTAGTTATTTGGTGACTGAAGTGTTTTGTTTTGTTTTTAGCATAAATAAAGTGTATTTGTAACTTATTAAGTACTCTAATGTTAAAATGATTTCTTTCAGGAGATCTCTCAAAAGCTTAAAGTAAATGTGTCTATATGTATGATTTTGGTCTGCCAATGTAAAAGCAGTTTTTATCTGAGCAAATACTGAAACCAGGATGTTAGGACCTTTTGGAAGCGTCTCTATTGAATGTGTTGTCACAGCAATGGTTGAAGGGGAGGGCACTATAGAGAAAATCACTTGGGGCCATGCAACACAATATTATCTGTGGCTGTGTGAGACACAATACATGCTATTTTTCCAATATGTTTGGTGTTGAGATAAGACATCCAAGGCTACAAAGCTACCCATACACTAATACATTAGTCCTGGAAGAAACCAGTCTTTGTAAGGCTTGCAATACATTTTTTCAGTCCAGACTTCTTTAAATCAAACTGAAAAGTCTCCAAAACTATTAAATTGGTATGGCATTTAAAGTATTAACTCTGGTAAAGCAAAACTGAGACACTGAATGCCAGTATAACTGTTGAATATTAGCATAAAGTCTCTGTTATTGTAATTTTTTCAATTGTCATTTTTGAATATGAGCGTTGAAGTCGGAACTTCACTGTGCCAAAGAACAGCCTCACAACACAGCTTCATTAGAAGTAGACTCCCTTAGGTGACCAAAATTGTTGTGCGTTGTTGCTACACAGGGCTCTGCTGGCTGTTGTCTGCAAGTTGCCGCTGCGGATTGTCACCAGGGGGCAGTATTAAAATATTTGGAAAAACTAGTAATGTTTGTGGCTCTTGTTTGTGTTTGTGCTGGTCCTTCAGCTTCGACCCTGTTGCAGAGAAGACAGAACTCCTAACACATAAAGAGCTTTTTTGTAGTAAAATGAGCATTAAACAATGAAAAGTCTCTGTTTCTCACATGTGCACTGTCAGCCTTTGCTTTTCTTGCTTCTCTCTGCAGTGAGCTCTTTCCTCTTTAAGTGATCATTTAAACCTCAGGTTTCTACTTGCTCATAGCATCATTCCTGTCAGAACACATGCTTTTTATTTATTATTTATGTAGCTATTTTTCTAAAGTCTTTTTAAAGTGTATCAGATATCGAGATATTGTGTCCCTATGAAAAAATGTTACAATTGTATGTAAATTAAATGCATAATTGGGGAAAATGGATAAAAAAGTGTTGAAGCAAGATTACACTGTTACATGTGCATTTGCATACAGGCCAGATAACTTGGTCACAAAGTGTCCTGTGTCTATCCTACTTTTCTGCCTTTTTCTCTTTTGGGCCCGGAGAGTCTCAAAACTACAGCAGGTCTCCTGCTGACAAATGAGGCCACTGCCTGGCTGCACCACAGCGGTGCAAGGGCACAAGGCTTTAGGAGTCTGTCCAGCGGCACTAAAGCCTCTCTCCTCGCTTGCCTATTCTCAGCTTTTTTTTTTCCATCAAGCCTACTTTTCATCTTTGCAGAAAGCAGAGTGAATATCAGTTGCAAATAATAAAAACTCCTCTCTTACTCACTTTTCTAAAAGACGGTCATTTTCTCGATAAGATTTAAAATATTACCTGATAGTCTAGATGGCTTCTGTCCTTATCGCTCTTCAAAGAGCGATGGGTTTTTCAGTACCTTTCCTTTTGTTTTACAGTTTTACTGATCAGTTGTTCTGGCGTTTCTAATTTCCAAGCTGTGCTGTCATCACACCTGTTTCAAACAGCTGCAGGCAACCTCTCCCTAATCATCAGAGAGTTGGTTAGCAACTAGCTACCCCCCCCCACCCAGGTGATGGCAGAAACCAAAACAGAGCTACAGGAAGAGTAAATGTTGAACTGTACATTTACATTTCATCAATACACATCACCTGTGATGCTTTATGCGCATTATACTTTTACTCTGGAGCATATTAATTATATTCTAATTTTAATGGCCAATGCACTGCCAGCACAACATTAAGCTGACTGAAATTAGATTACATTTCATGGTATGTAACCTCAAAATTGCATTGGTATTGATTTAATTTCTAAAGCTGCATAAATCTAATTTCGTGTTACACTGACTGGGTTCAATATGTTTTTGTCTGCTCAGAGTAATGTAGTAACTTCTAATAAGTCAAAGTTTTCAAATTAATGAATTTTATTTAATTGAAATTATCAGTCATTGATAATGAAATCTGAGTTCTTAAAATCCATCACTGCTGCAGTCAGGCTTCATTTGCCACATCTCAGACGTGTGTGGGCTTGTGATGCAAAAGGTATTCCCCTAATTATTGTCTCCACAGCCTTTAGCTAGGTCAGCTTTACCTATAATATAATCAATTTTATTAATGCACTCAAAACAACTGAAAAGCACTCTGATATCTGAAGAAAAGCTAATTGAATTGTCAGTTTGCTGCATTGATTGCTTTTACTTTTGCCCAAACATAAGAGAGCATGATCCCTCTTCTGTATTTTTTCCTTGTCAGTTTAGAGCAGCTATAACCAGCTGAAAATATTTCTCTTCTACACTCTTTTTTAGTATTCCTTGATAAACTAAGTGGTTTAATTTATTTAGTATTCAACTTTTTGCTGTGTATGTGTTTTATTTTGTTTCATTTTGAGATTTTTGTTTATGCCTCACCTTTGTTTCTGTGAGCATCCCAAGCAAACTGAGACAAATTCAGTAACTGATTGATAACCACCAACCTGATCACAACTATTATCCTGCAGTGCAAACAGACCTACAGTATAAAATCATTGCTTGGTTGGTTGAATACACCACTCTTCCCTGAAATCCTTATTTTCATTTTTACTTAAGTTCCAACACCGTGTCCGTGGCTTACAGTTTTTCTCATGTATCAGTGTGATGCAGTAATGCCGCATTGTCACAAGGCTCTTTGAGAAATAATGTTTCTGTCATTTTGGGGACATCTTAAGACCATCTCTCTCTCTCTGTTGCAGCACTGTTTACAGAGGTCCCACACGACATCACGACACACAGCGGTGAGGATGTAGAGATGGCCTGTTCCTTCCGTGGGGCGGGCTCTCCCTCCTACTCCCTGGAGATCCAGTGGTGGTACATCAAGGACCATAGAGAGTGGCATGAGAAGCCTCCCTATATCACTAATAATGTAAGCAGCTGTAATGCAAGTTCCTTTATTGTACATGTACGGTGATTTCTTCCTGGAGTCACCTGTAGCCCAGCGAAGGTGAAAAACTCCTGTAATACCTCAGCTAACTTAAACTTAACTCAATCAACCATCATATATTTAGCTTTAAACAAGAAGATATTTGTTAAAATATATATATCTTAATTCCAATTACAGATGAAACGGGGCTGCTTTAGCTTAAAAATAATAAAATAAATGAATAAAATAATGAACAAACTGCTGAAATAGCTAGAAATTATTTCATGGCTCAAAAAAATACTAGATGGATCAAAATAGTACACATATAATTGATATTGCAACACATCCAGAACAAAGCAAACATTATAGAAATTATTTCTTGCAACCTTAATCACTGTACACATTTTTGTTGCTGAACATCAATTTGAACATTCACTTTTTCAGATTTTACACTTTGTTTCTTATGGCACGTCCACTTGGACTAAACCCAGAGCTTACTGTATATCAGTCAAAGGGAAATGCAGTGGCACAAACCCTCTGGCTTGGAAACCAAGGTATAATTGCTGATTAGCATTTGCCAGCACTGGGGGAACAGGTTGACTCTCTCCCATCATGGGGGGACTCGGGATCCCCTGTTGTGCCTCTAGACACTATAATTGGTGCTGAGAAAGAAATAGATTTTCAAAATCTCTTTCTGCTCCATGCATAATTCATACCTATGCCCAAAAGAATACCTCTGTGCCTCTGCATACCCAATCACGCAAACTCTCCTGCTCAGAGGCTTGCATGCTTGGCACTGTGGAGTGTGTTCTTGTGCATGCACATTTGAACACACACACGTATAAACCTCAGCTCGACGAGAACAAGGAGAACAAGGTAACCACATCAGAAAAGCAATCCAAACAAGTAATCCTTTGCTTTAAAAGAAAAAATACTGATACATCAGTCGTGTTTGTTCCCGTTCCTCCAGTGAGACGCTGCTGAGAATGAGATCTATTTATTTTTTTTGAAAAACCTGCCTCAGTCGACTTTCTGCTGCTAACTCTTCATCCGTATTTCCTTGCAGGTCGTACCCTTGGAGGAGACTGTCAGAGATGCCACTAAAATTAGTGTAAGTTTGATGTGGTATCAATCAGCTGTCACCTAGAAAAGTCATTTTTGATTAAAGGCATTATCAATCACGATTATGGACATGTAAGAAATACACACTTTTGTAACACTCATTTCCATTTCGTGATGGATGCTCTTTTGACATTTCACCAAACTAAACATGAACAAGAAAAACTTCATCTTTTCTCCTCATTAGGTGGTGAAAGTGGCCGGTAGCAACATCTCCCACAAACTCCGTCTCTCCAGCGTCAAACCAACAGACGAGGGCACGTACGAGTGCCGCGTGATCGACTACAGCGGTACTGTGGCACAGCACCACCGTGTCCGGGCCTACCTCCAGGTGAAGCCCGAGAGGAGTCAGGGATCAGAGGGTGTCCAGTACAAGTCGCAGGGCAGTCACCCACACTTGCCCCATCAATCTGACTGTGACGAGAGCTGTGTGCTTTAAAACGGGCCACGTGCCCGGCACTTTGCATGTTCGTGACTTCACTCTGTAAAGAGGGACACTCATCAGCGCACTAATTTATCACACGGCTGAGACCCTTTGTGTTTCATGGTTTGATTGTTCATCTTTAATATTGTTATTTGAATTCCATTGCTGCTCAGTGGGCATGGTTTTGCTGACAGTACATCTGATTGACTTCATCTGTGTGCATTAAGTTTACCATAATGTGACAGTAAGGCTGTAATGACAAAGAAGAAGTTTTATGTTATTATTGTAGACCCAAGATACAGACAGACGATGCAGTGTGCCACTTCTATTGTCTTTTACCAAAACGTGTGCTGAAAGCTGCAGTATTCAGTACAAATGCTTTGTAAGAAAAACTGAATAATTTTACACTTTTTCATTATCTGAAAACTTTTCCGTGCATTGGTTTTAAATCGTGTAGTCCTTGTTTTTTGGCGCCTTAAAGGCAAAGTGTATATTTAGCTTTCTAACCCATAACTAGTATGTCTGTAACAATGCAAGTGTACGCCCTCGTCACATCGAGATAAGATATCTGTTCTTGTGTATTCACTTATTTGCACTGTATACTTTTATTGTCTTACAAAGTTACTCAGTGCCAATCAAACAAATATTCCAACCTCAGCTAGTACGTAAATCACACTAAAATTTTGCCCTAGTTTTCTGAATAAAGATACCCTTTGCTTTGTTTTTTCCCCAAATCACACCTTGACTGTGTTTGCCCCGTTGCTACTGTTGTGTTAAATGCTTTCATTTTAAATTATAAATTCAATTCTGTGATTCTGGTCTCTGTCTTGTGTTTGATCAAATAAAGTTTTACGGTAATTTAAATACATTTCAAGGTGTGCAGGCTTACTACTCGTGAGATTCAGTGATGCTTTAAATTCTTTATATCAGTTATACAGTATGTTTACTGCATACTAATCACTCTGCACGTTTGTAAGATTATAGGTAAGTCGTGTTCTTGAGTGGTGAATCGTGTTATGTGCTTTTGGAGCATACGGTCACGTTTTACGGTGTGTAAGCTGACACATTTGTAGACGGGATAAACAAAGGATTTTCCCCGTGCATTGTATTATATTCCGTGCTGCCACAAACGGCTGACAGGTTGTGTTGTGCTGCCAGCTGCTGTGCAACACAAACAGTGCATTCTTCAAAAGCTTTGCAGGCTTTCTTTTTCTTAACAGTTTATCTCCGTGACCAGCAGAGAGCACTGCTTCCTCCAAGCTTTGAAATGCAGTAAGTCACAAACATGCAGAGACACTTCCATGCACTCATGCTGTTAGAGAGAAGAGAAAACTAGAATACTGATGCTTTCTTTAAAAGCACAGCACAAATGAAAGAGTTCAGCCTGCTCGTGATATGAGTTTGTAGCATATTTGAGATATATCTGTGGTATCTTGCACTGTTAAATGGTGAATAAGCTTTACAGGTCTGTGGCTGTGTTCCAGTTCCAGTTTGGCACTGTGATCTGCAGTTGTCTAATACAATGATAATTGTGTCATAAAGCTAGAGCCCTCTCTGGTCATTTAGAAGTATTTGGAGGACAGACACTGGAGCCATGAGAGGCAGATGAAAGGGAACAGGTGCCAGAGAGCTCTGCTGCAGGAGCTGAAGTAGACATGGAAAAAGATGTGCATGTGAAATGGGACTGAAAGCAGTTATGCATGTTTTTTTAAAAGTTAATCAACTGTCTTTTTTTTGGTCTCTCTGACTACAGAGGATTTGAGAAAAGAATATAAAGGAAACTGACATGTAGTAACTTGCAGAATATTCCACAGCTCAGTCTGAGTATAATCAGTGATGAAGGATTTATGAGTGAGAGGAGATTATGATGATCTTTGTTTTAAGTAAAGCTTGCATTGCAATAATAACACAGGGTCATTAAATGATGTAATATGTTAGGAGACAAAAGATTAGCTTGCAAAGTGTGTTTGAAGTATTCATTTATAATCTCAGTACATACGGGTAACTAATGCCGGCATATTTACTGGGGATAGAGATGCTACCATAAAAGGAATATTTGCAGAGTCATAGTGTGCATGCGGAAATGGATCCCATGAGTACAATAAAATATTCAGGACTGGCTGTGATTAGCCAGGGAAATATTTACTGTATATAAACTAAGAGAAAAAGCATCACAAACACAGCTCCTCCATATTGCCTTTGCTGTAGTTAGTCCAACTGTGTTGGCTGTCATATAATACGCAAACAAAAACCTACACATTGCATCCAAGTCATGTGGAAACAAAGCCTGGCAAACAAGATTTTTAATTTTGTCAGATAACAGATAATACTTAAAATGGCCAGATTGTGGCTGGTATCAGTGAGTACAAAGCATTCATAAATCACAGTAAAAAAAAATTGGGGCTCAGACTAAAGTATATATCCACATAGTAATCCCTAATAAACAAGAGAGGAGACAGTAAGAAAGCACTGGAGCAGAAAGGCACTAAACTTGATTCATTGTCTAATCTTTAAATGCCAGGTCTGAATAAAGAGTAAGAATAATTCCATTTAATGGATTACGGACATCGAAAGGCTTTATTTTCCAATAATCACGTTTCTGTAGCCCTTGACGTGACACAGCTTGTTACTGTCAAAGTCAACCACCAGCTTTCTCAGTCCAGAATGGGTGGGTGTGAAGTAGATTTTCACCTTGGCATCTTCCCCAGGTCCCACTGGGGATCCCAGCCTGCAGGAAAAAGGTTTAAATATTACTTTTGAGGCAACACCAGAAGGTTTATATCACAGTCCTGTGATTGCATACACATTTCAATAATTCCTGCTGTCAAACAAACCATGATACTTGTGACTATTTATGGCAATGGTGCAGTTGGAGTTGAAGTGTTTGAATTGCTCTGAAGAGTTTGGCCAAACATAGCAGGCACATTGCTCATCAGTCATGGAGTCAGAAACGCAAAGCTGGATTTATGTAAAGTAAATTATTGGACTGTTCAAACACTCAATGAGGAGATACTCCTCCTATCTTCTTCTGTTGAGCAATCGTAAGGAATCCATTTGGTAATTTATTTTCTCTCCTGCCTGCTCCACTAACCCCCTAGCCTGACTAAACAGCAGCACATTCAGCCAGACATTCGGGTGCTGCACTGAGACTTGGCAGCAAAACGTGAAACAATATGACACAAATCTCATAATTCATAATTCAAATTGGGAAGTAACATTTCCATTACAGACAGTAATAATTTTTAAAAGGTTGTCTTAATGGCTTATTGACCTCTCAGTAATGATGCCTCCCCCTGTCAGGTTGGCCCCTTCGATGCTGAAGCAGCAGTTCTCCAGCGTATCTGGCAGAGGGTTATGAAGGGTGATTTCTGCAGCCAGCTTCCGATTCTCCTTTGGTTCTCCCAGGATCTGTTCAGAAACAGGCCATAAATTAAGATCACTCTCAGATGAAGCACATAATGCTGATTATCTCATAACAAATATGCATGACATTGGTTATATTTGTTCAGGTCACTTCTGGGTTTTAAAGACTCCAGAAGTTTGTATTTTGTCGCATATCTTGCTACTCACCCTGACTTTGATTTCAGGGTTGTCCAGTACAATATTTCTCACTGCCAGCGTTGTATCTCCGGTGGTATAGTCCAGCAGTAGAGCTGCCAGACGGATTAAGTTGTCCTCAGTGACCTGACCACCGTATTTGGAGTAGTTCAGCCTTAGTGGAACTTTCCTCTCTGAAAGAACGTAGACATTATATTTTAAACTTACAGCGAAAAGAAAAGTCTGTACTAACATTCTCTATCAGCGGTGAGCTTACTTACCTCCCCCAGGGGAAAGCTCAACATTGAGTAGATCTTTGAAGCCGCAGTTCCCTCCCATAAACCCATTATAGGACAACGCGCAGGATCCAAACAACAGGCGGCACTTCTTCTCACTTTGTGTGTTGTTAGTAACCACAGCAAACACATCAAAGTCACAGCCCTTCCTCATATCTGATGTCACCTTGATATTGAGGTGCAGGCCTTGATCCTGCTGCTGCTGGAGCAGCTTGTTTTGGTGGTCAGCTTTCTTAAAAGCCTCCCGCTCTTCAGCAGATCCTGCGAGTATTGAAGCAACATCATGGCTTAAATAACAGAAGCCTCGACCCATATGCCTTGCCATGCTGTACAATCAATTTCTACAGTATATTTGAACCAAAGTGATGAAGTGTGTATAGGAGTAAATGAGCCTAAGGGTGTTCTGAGTTGACTTTATGTACAATAAGGGGAATGCAAACACTGATAAGCAATTCAGGAATGTAGTTAGAAAGTGACCCTGGTTTTACCTACAGGTATGAGGGAATGATTTACACGCACACTTACGGTGTGTGTAAAAACTATACAATGCAGAATGAGAAGATATGTTACAGCTGGTGAAAAACTGGGCAAAAGTGCAATGAATGCAAACATGTGAGACCATGTTGGATGAGGCCTACATGGTAAATCCCTCTATGCATTAAAAACAAGTGTTTAAAAAATACATCTTAGGTAAATATCAATTTTGTTCTATGACTTCAGCTCTTGATAAAGAGTAGAACTTATTTGATTCAGCTGGAATGCTAAAAGTTTGATCTACCTTCAGGGTATTTGTAGAGATGAGTGATGTCCTCTCTGGCATCACTGCCCACACTCTTGGTGCTGATCTTCTGGCCAACAAGTGCGTTGGAAGAAACTTTCGATGTACTGCCATCCTTCTTCTTTATGAATGTGATCACATCAGCATTGACCTCAGCAAAGACAAAGGGGGCATCGTACTTGAACGTGAGCTCACCTTCCTTAATGGCTCTGACAGGGATAGGGCCACAGCAGAACACTCCTGAGGGAAACGGGGGGAAAAGACATGGTGAGCAAGTTACTTGATAAAACAACATTATTATATATCTGGTTTTTTTTCTTACCTTCACTCTTCTCCTGAGGCGTGGGGTCATAGGCCTGCCAACCATGAAAGTCAGGTTTAAGGTCAGGTCTAGTCATCCAGTTCTCTACCCAGCAGTGATAGTTCCTGTAGATACAATGCATACTATAAGCTGGATAGCAATATATAAACATGCTGTATCATAACCATGCATTATGACCAACATGACCAAGCGCAATGATGAGCAAAAACATCATGGCCACCCTTGCCACACCTCTTCATAACTCCAGCTGCCTGGCAAAGTAACTCAGGTCTTCACTCTTGCCCCACAACACAACAGATTCATGCTGAGGATAGTCTGTGGATTCTCTCTGATTTCAAGATAATCAGTGATTTACATTGAATCTGTGAGTCAACTCAAAAGCGTTCTCACCAGATCATTTCTTTGGATTGAATGGGTTCTCCATTTTCATTGACATAGCGTTCAATCACCAGGTTGCTGTTGGTGTCGTGTGCAGACAGATAGTTGGTCACAACTCGGCAGGGGATGCCCAGGGCCCTGGAAACTGACAGGGTTTAACAACAACTTAAGTGTTATAATATTTAAAGGAGGAGTAATATGCATATCATAAATATGTGCTTTTATGTAGGATATAATGTTTTGTCTGCTTGAGTCTAAGCAAGCGGTTTTTAGAGATAGGCTACCAAGCCTGGCTCTGTGCTATCTTACTTGAGCAGGCCACTGCAGCAAACACCCAGCACTGTCCATAGCGAACAGGCTGACAGGCTTGTGTGTCCCAGTTGCGCAGGATTTCCACACTTCCCCTCCATAACATGGGGCTGACGCCTCCTTCGTAGCCGCCTGACCATTTTCCCCACAACACCCCTTTGTCATCATTACAATTCACCTGCCAGGCAAAAGAAACGTATCTATGAAATGTAACAAACAGAAATGATACTCTCTTAAAATGAAAGAAGATCAAGAAGTCAAAAGGACAAACCATAGCACTCAGCACTCTGGACACGTAAATGGGATTTCTTCTCCCTGAGCAGTCCTTGCCAGGATTTCTCAGATATTTAGGATTCATATCAAGAATCTTCAGACAGACATCCAGGATTCCACTTTCAAACTGTACCGCAACATAAGACACATAACTGCCGATTAACTGTGAGCGGAAAAATAATAAAACTAGGCATGTCATGTCAGGCACATGCTTGATAAAAATAAACAAATACAACAAATCTGAAATACAATGCAAGTCATACCCAGTCATTCATATACAATACTGCATAATGTCTTGAGCCATCCTCAGAATGACGGGCATTGTGGCTTTAACATTTTATAACAAGGGAGGTTAAGTGATCCGTTATTTTTACAGATATTGTGCTTCTGCTGCTAAAAATCACATTCGCATTTACAGTAATTTAAAGTATCCTTTGTAGCGGACAGCAGGACTTACTGCCTTACACATTCAACCTATGTCCATACTTCAGGAAGCAGCGGACTAAAGGGACTTCACTCGGAATTTTAAAGGGGAATCAGACTGATTTCTGGCAGGGCGTGATGTGAAGGATGGTCAGGCATTAAAGCAGGAAGGTAAAAACTCAGAGGAAGAGATACCGTCCATTATCCTCCTAACACCCAACAATTCATTCTTGCCCTCTGTGAGGGATGCAAGTTTGAGAGCTCTACATCAACCAAACTATATGTCTTGTATTTCAGTCCTACTGTAGTGTCAAGACGGCATCCTGGGCTTTCTATTGATGGTGCATTTTATTGCCACAAGGGAGGTTAAGTGATCTGATATTATTATTCTTTTGCTAAAAATGAAATTGTTTCTTCAATACTACATTCTTGTCTTCATTTTACTAGGAGTTCAGAAATGTACACTAATTTTAGCACTTTCAAAACAAAACTTTTATTCAGTGTCTTTGTAGTGGACAGCAGGACCTACTAGCTCTCATTTGTGGGTGAGACAGAAAGGATTTTACCCAGAATTGTAGAAGGGGAGTCAGACGTATAGCTGTCTGGCAATGAGTTGCCAGGTGCAAGAGGCTGATATTATAGCAGTAAAGTGAAAGCTCAAAGGAAATAACAGAATTCGAGATGGCTGAGCAGGTACAAACTGACCGTAACCGCCATCCATTATGGATAAGAAGCGACGTGTAAGTTAGGGCTCTGAAGTTTTTTTATTACAATATCTAGTAGGGGAAATAGGATCCTTTTCACTTGAATTCAACTTTTATTGAAAGTGGGCTGAAAGATCTGTGTTCATGGCATGATCCGGATACCCTAGCATCTGGATTTACCAGGTCCCAGTTACAGCCAGTTCAATAAGTTAAGAGAGATTCTTCAAGATTAGATTGTCCATCAAAGTAACAAATGATCCTAATTTCTCTGATAAGGGAAGAAGAAATAATGTCCACTGGAAACTCTGAATTGCAGAAAGTGCTTAAAAAATGAGAAAGGAAAACATTTTCTTCTGGCTCTCAGGATCATACAGAAGAAAATGCTCACTTTATCATGCCGTCCACCCTCTTTATGCCTCCACTATCCAATTTTCCGAGTTATGTTTTTGTTGGTATGTAACATTTCATTAATTCTTTCACAAGTGGACGTATTTTTCTGTTATCAGAATGAGTGCGGTTCACTCCCTCACCTCTCTGGCACTGTGTGAACTTATATAACTGACTGTGTGGATAATGTAGGCAGGCTGATTGTGTCAGTGTTGTTGCTGGCACCTGTCCAAAATTCCAAGGAGTAGGTATGGGATGTTTGTAGGCTCCTCGAAAGATGATCCCATCCTGAGCTAAGACATACTCTGCCAAATTCTGCTCGTTGTCCATGTATACTGCATCACCTGTTGCCAAGAGACATTACAAACATTAATACATGCCTTAATACATGTCCTAACTGGGGTGAAAATGATGTACTGCTGGTCTTTATTAAACTATTGGAAACAGCCTATTGAAAACACAAGAGTGTAAAATAGTATTATGTACCAAAGGAAAGACTACAGGCTGCTGCTGGAAAGGTTAGTGCTAGCTCTGCTCAAAAGTAAACACAAGTGAAGTAGCTGACATGTTACAGCTGTCTTCTGTCTATAATTATCTTCTTCAATCTTTCACTTTCAATCACTTTCAATCCAGCGCTTCAAGACTATTCCAACAAAGGAATATTCACCTCAAGGCTGAACTATTGCTTAAAATCACAACATAGTTGTTTAACTATGCAACCGTTCCCTTAAATGGTCTCTCCACCCATGCACCTAAAAGGTTCCTGCACTAACACCACTCTAGTGTGAAACATGATCATCAAAGTGAGTCTTAGAAAGAGCCCCTTGTATGACAGCTTCTGTTTACCCACCTGGACACCAGGGATTGAAGAGCAGGATGAACTCGATCCTCGCAGAGTGCCCCAGGGTCAGGGTGTAGCGACCTATAGGTGCATCTGGTGCAGAGCAGATCAACAGGGCCACCATGTCTCCGGGTGGACTGGCGACAGCAGCACTCCAGCGGGAAGTGTCAATGCTGGCAGACAGACCGAAAGAGGCCCTGGTGCCATACTGTTCAGAGGGTTGAGGACCTGCATGAAACCCCAAATATAGTTAGAAGTCTGAGTCTGAAAGAAGAGGCCGAGAGATCCTAGTGAAACAATCGTAGCTAGGGAATGTGAACTTACAGTATTCTCCGCCCTTATCAAGTTTGTTCTAGTAATCTTTGGTATGTCTTCTGATTTGTGGATATCATAATAGTTTAATAATTCATTCCTAAATTCTGCTGTGTTAAACGAATTTAAAATCAATTGTGTTCACTTTAATCCACAGAGCCAACTCTTTGACATCTCCCACTCGGCCAGCTAAAGCAAGGGCAAGCTTTTGGCTCACACACAGGGAGGGATGAATGGTGCCGCTCTTATCCATTAAAAAACATTTGACTTCCAAAGGCTGAAACCATTATCTGCGATTATACACACGCTTTCCTCTTGGCAAGCAACACTTCCTGTTTAAAGAGTCACATTCAATTATGTGCAACAAGTTGACTTATCTTACTCTTCATAAGAGACTAATCCAAACATTAGAAGAGAACAAGAGACAGAGAGCTTTCACTGTTTGTACTGCAAAAAAATTTAAGATACAGTATCTGGGGCTGCAAAGAATAACAACTAAGGTCATAGAGGATAGAAATTGAAACATCTTTCAGCTACTGTAACTGAGCCCAGTGTGAAAAGGGTGTCGTACTATTGCTGATCGCTGAAGACGGGAACATGACTTCCCTTTCCATAAATGTTATTGTTTCTTTCCCTTCTCATTCTTGAAAAGGCAACAAAGAAAATAGTGACAGCATAAACACATGGTAATAGCTGGTTTCAAGTTGCTGCGAACTTCCTGAGTGAGAGGACAATGCTTTTCCTTAACTACACTCTCACATTCCTATTGTGTAGGGAAAGTTTTATTCATTCAATTTTCCAATTGTTTTGATACAGACCATATAAACTTTATAAAAGAGCACGTATATGGACCAAAACACTTAATATAAATATTATAATATAAGAATCAGGAGCAGTACCTGTTTCTGCAACACAATCAAGTGAGCTGACTCCTGGCTGGTAGCTTCCAGAGCGAAGGTACAGGCTGATTGAGAAAGGCTGGCCTCTCCTCACAATGAGACGGTCAATGCCATTGAGATTGGTGCGATGGTCAGTGTTGTTGAACTCGCACTCCAAGTTCCAGCGATCGATGTCCAGAGCTAAAATGGAGAGAGGGAGAAAAAAAAAAATCATAAAAAAAGAGAAAGTATTTAAATAGTATTTCAAATATGCAGTATAGTGTATAAACAACCATCTTGGTAATGACAGTTGCTATTATTCTTTATAAAAATGCAGATCAAGAAAAAAAAAACACACCCCGAAAAAACTTGTATTTTTTATGTAATAATTTTGTCTTACTGACTGTAGCAAATTTTGCAGCATATTTTATGAAAGCTTCACAAATGCAGTATGTAAGTTAACTCTTATTATTATTATTATTACAGGCTTGTAAGATCTGCATATAATATATTTACAATAATCAATCACTGTCTGCAGCACATTTAGCTGAGTACACACACAGCTACTACACAACTATTGACAGAAATTATACAGTGTAAATGCTATTTATATTAAACAATACTGGCATATCCATAATTAAAATTTTTACTTCTAAAAACATCTCTTACCTAGTAATTTCTCTCAATGCTGACCCAAAAAGTTGGTTTTTAGTCCAGAATAATCATTTAGATTTGTGAAGCATAGACATGTTTTAGCTCATTAGTCATGTCCTTGTTTCTTATAATGATAGGAAAAAATATATCTCTATGCATATGGAGCACATGCAATGTTGCAAAAAAGTGGAAGCTTTATAAAACGTATTTGCTGTGTAGGACATTGGGAAATCTAATAAAATTAAAAATGTCCAACAATAACTTTTTTTAAATGATTAATTAACTGAAAAAGTGCAGTTAACAAGGTCTGGATTTCCTGTGTGGCAGCTGTGAATGTGGCACGTAATCTAAAAAACTGAACTGCTTGTTCCTTCTGCTTGTGATGACTTCACTTTAAAATTAAACTGCAGACTGTAGGATGCTCTGTCTTTTCCAACATTCAAGGATGATATTATCTGACAGATCTTTCTGTATTAATTTACCAGAAGCTAAACCCAGACAGTCACTCCCTTCACGCTCCAGCGTCCTTTGTAACTCAAAGAATCCCACCCTTTGATTAAAGGCCCACCTATATGATGACTCAGAGATTCTCTTGCTGCTGTGTAACCACTGGTCATCTTCTCTGTGACATGCCATGTTAGCCTCTCCCTATGTATTATTCCTTGCAAACATAATGCTTGAAACAGACATGAGGTGGTAGTCGCAGGGCTAGGACAGACTTAAGTAAACAAAGGCTAGACTAGAAAAACTTCCTGCGGTTTTACATGAAATCCATAGGGGCTCATTCCCCAGTATCTGGCATGCCTCTGATCTTTTACTGATCTTGAACTTAGTCCGGGTCTTAAGTAAAGACACGTTGGTGCAGCGTATTCTCACACAGCTGGAGAGTGTAGTCAGAGCAATGAGGACTTTTCTGTTTAGTCTGTGCATGATCCCAAACCAATCAACACATATTTGAAAAAAAAAATGTAAGCATTGCACTGAAGCACAATTATTATATCAAGTTTTATAGGAGCCATCTGGAGACAAGAAAGTCCAATAAAACCTGCCCTCAGCTTACACAATGTGAAAACAATTACTTAGATTAATAACACCTGGATGTCTGTCACCTTAAAGCTTTAGAGACAACAGGCTAATGGTGCAGTGGGGAACTGACATCATCCTCTCTGCAGGGCTTTGGAGGCTTGTTGTGGCTACACTGATGGTACAAAAGGCAATTATTTTGATTTGCTCCCGTAATTGAACATAATGTTTGATTTAAAGGGGAGTGGCTTTGGTATGCCATATGGTATGCATGTGTGGTGTGAAGCCAAACTGAATGCATGTCACTGGGTTGCAGTTTATTCTGCAGGGTTGCGTAAATTATCAGGACAGCACTCCATTTTAAACTGCATGGGCAAAAATTCCTCAGCTTCGACTCTCCCTTCTTTTCTAACCTTTACATACTGAACACACCCACTCTCCACTTCCAGTCTACCAACCATGAGCCACACACCACAGTCCCCTCGGTGGTGTGTGGATCATGGTTAGCATCACTGTGGCCACTATGAGCCTATGAGGAAAATTACACACTTGGGGACAAGTGTGCATGAGCAGGTACAGTCGACACTGTTTAAAATCCTGGAAAAATAAACAGGGAAACACTCTGAAGTTAAAGAACCTTTCAGTCTTCAAGGAGACACCCATGTTGACTGAGGTTCTCCCTCACAAGCTCATTCAGATTTAAATAAATGCTCTGTGCACGTCCAGCATATGGAAAACAAATCTTGCTTATTTATAAGAATATAAGTATTAGTGTAAGCATGACCAACTACAATTTGTTCGGAGGTACGCTGGCAGACTGTTAGGCCAGTATTAAAGTGTCCAGCTGCCCTCCACAGATATTTTTGGTATATTGCTCTGTTTGACTTCACACACAGGTGGGCAACAGTTTTGGGTTTTTTTTTTTTTGGTTTTTTTAATTATTGGGGATTCTTATTAAACAGACATGACATGCTGTTTGTGGAGTTATTAATTTCTTATCAGCACCATCCAAATTCTTTCAAGGTCCTCTGTGAGCCTATAAAGATAGCACTGGTTAACTAGTGGAAGCTCCAGCTGCTCTCAGCTGCTATTATTAAGTCTTAGGGACCTTGGAAGGCAATCATCTTCTCAAATATAAAGGTGAAACATTTTTTTAGATCTTCAGATCCCTGATGAAAATGTGACATCACTATTTACTCCAGCAGTACGGTGCTGAAGTGAATGGTGATGACTTCAGACAGCAGCGAAAACATTTGGCACCGTGCCTGCAGCATCGTTAGTGACAGCAAGAGGCTAAGAGTGAAAGTTTCACCTCCTAATGCACTTCTCTACAAGAATCTGTAACTCAACACCACAGTCACATTAACATAGACACCCACACTGGATATAGTGGAATAATAATGAATGCCCATGCTGACCCGAATGAATGGTTCAAAACAAAATACTGAGAAAGGTCTAAATTATTTCTTACAAATTCTACTTATTAAATACCTCGTCATGTGAAAGATAACATCACCATAAAATAAGTAAGGAGGCACCATACAGCTTACCTTGAGCCATGTCTATTGCTGTGTTCGTTGACCAAACTGTGTATTCAGGCAGTCTTCAGCTGAGAGAGGAATTTTATGCGTCTCTCTGTTGCTCTCTGCCCTATTTGTAGTCCTTGTGTTTGACAGTCTGGTAGTGGGTGTGACGTGACCCTCCCCTGGAGAGAGGGAGAGAGAGAGAGAGAGAGAGACAGAGAGAGCTAAGCTAAGACCAATAGTGAGCGCTTGCTACACACACACACACACACACACACACAGGAACCACTATACTTCTTCAGTGACTCATTGCACACCCTATGTCAAGTAGGCTGTAGTGATTTTGCAATGATGAGCATGGTTAACTGGAAAACAAGAGCAGGTTACTGAGTGCACTACTAGCTACAGGATTTAAAAAGTTTCAAAACAAAAAAAGACAGCTTCAGGCAGCATATATATATAACAGAGGTTGAGCAGGAGACCATGGCAGCTTCATCTAATCATCTTTTAAACAGGGCTGTAAGTCAATTGACTGAGAAAAACATGTTCCAGCATGTTAGGATTGATATTTTTCATATTGTCATTTATGCTCAGAAACATCTCACTCATTTGTCTGTAGCAGCAGCTTTATTTGCATCCTGACTCATGCGTGTAAAACGTTCATAACTTTGTGGTATTATAGTTTACTGTCCATATGCAAAATCATCCAGTCATGTGCTGAGTTTTTGTGCAGGTTGTCTAACTCTTTCTTTGATAAGTTGTCTGAGTAAGAATAATCGTTACTTCTGAAGTGGCTCTCATCATGCAACCTTAATGATGATAAGTTCAAAGCCAGCTGAGAGCTTTGTTGTCTCCTTTGTTTTAGGTGATAAGGCAGAAAAATTAAAAACTAGTTTCTTGTCTTAAGTGTAGAGGCAAAACAAAACAAAAGTCTAACACTCTGGTTAAATGAAACTATGCTATTTCTCCATATGTGAATAGAATAGAACAATCCTTTAATTGTCCCACAAGGGGAAATTTGTTTGTAACAGCAGCAGCAGAAAAGCACATATACAAACAGCACTGAAACACACGCAATTTTTGCAGAAAACATTGGTATCATGGAAAATAGTCACACAAACAGAATGCTGTACAGTTATTAGGATTACAGTACAGGTCTTTTTATATATATAGATTGAGAAAAATAGTGTGCAAGTTATAACAGTTGTAGTTGTTTGGTTGATTGATTAGTGCAAATTGGAGTGCTGATGTAAACATCTATGTTTGTAAGAATCAGTTTTGATTTGAAGTCTGACAGCTGCAGGGAGGAAGGACCTGTGGAAACACTCCTTTGGGCTTTTAGGATGCAGCATTCAGTCAATGAAGGAGCTCTGCAGTTCAGAAACATTACATGCATGGGCTGGGAGACTCTGTACAAAAAATATATGAATATATCTCTTTATATTCGTGCAGTATTTATTTACTCACAAAACACATTCTTTTTATTTGCCGGTGTGACGTGTTTAATCTTAGTTTACTTAGTGCTTTATTTAACTCTGAAGTGTCATTAACTGACCCATGCTGGGGTTTTTACACTGTAAAAGGAAGAATGATTAACTGATGTTTGCGTTTTGTGATCGCATGAAGTGTTTTGCCAGTATTTGATGTTATTTTACTACTATAGCTATTAGTTTCATGCATCATTGACACTAACATGACTTACTGTATAACAGGTCACTGAACTACACTTTTGTTCACTAACAGATATTAGTGCAAACTAGGGATGCAACGATACCAATTTTTTCAAACCGATCCGATACCGATACTTGGATCTGAGTACTTGCCGATACCGAGTACAAAATCCGATACTTCTACCACACACAAGTTAAACTTAACCAGTAGTAAAGAAACGACCCCAGACAACTCTTTAACCCAAACGAAACGTTTACTGAACGTAAGGGCAGAGACAAATACTGTACAACACATCCCTTTTTTAAACTCAAATGATATTCCAATTCCTTAACCAAATGAAATACACTGTATAAATGAAATAATTCCCTTTCAAATTATATTAAACAACCCAACTTATGTTATCACCTTTTGGTAAGTGACTCACTAATATACACTCCAAAACACGTTATATAAATCCACTAAACACACAATATTCACACATGGGCTCCACACACTCACATTCACACTTGTTGCAGGCCTGTTTGCTGCTCACGCTGGACGATGGAGAAAAATCCTCTTCTCCCCAGTAAGAGCACAAAAGTCTGACTTACAGTTCCGTTGCTCGGTAGATCGCCGTTCACCAGTCCCACACTAAATCCACTCCCTGCGGACCCGATGCTGTCTCTGCTACAGCACGTTAGCGAGTCACTGTCCAGCTCTCCGACAGTCCATAGCGGCTGCCTCCGTGGCGCAGCCAAGCAGTCCGGGCTAGCCTTTAGCCTCGGCGATCGTAGCTGGAAACACAGTTTTCCACGGTGGTGCGACCATTGAAACAAAAAGTCACTTCACCCACACTCTGTTGCGAAGCTCCCACACGGTTAGCTTTCTAGTTACACACTCTTTTGTACTAGTTAACCTCAGTAAAACTAGCCGAGTCTCTCACTTTGGTTCAGCTAACCTCGTGCATCTCTCCATGCCGTTCTCTTCTCCTCCTCCATTGCAACAGATACACAGGTCCCGTTTTATGCTACCTTCACGGGCCTCCAGAAAATTAGAACTCTGAACAATATTTTAACTCCCTTCAGAGTTACATACCATAAAATAATACTTTATGATTAACATAACAGTTTGATTGCTCTAATTACCTGTATTTACCTTGTGACATATTACAGGGCAAATTAAATTCAGGGTACAGTTACATCACATAACTGTGAACACCTTATGTTACCGTGGCGTTCAAGTCCATGGGAATTATGAGTATCTACGCCCAAATTCGGGCTACATTAGTATCGGTTCATGGTATCGGTTAACTTTTACGAGTACGAGTACGCACACATTTTACAGTATCGGCCCCGATACCCGATACCAGTATCGGTATCGGTGCATCCCTAGTGCAAACCATATCTCTTGCTGACACATTTAGCTCAGGAAACACACACGTCACTGTTGAAGCTGCAGTGAGTGCAAAGGAGGAAGCCCTCCTGAGAGCACAGAAACAGGGGGGAGGTAGCAGCAGTGGGATAACACCTCCACACATTAGGGTTCAACACCCTCTCAAAACTTTTTTGTAAAAGCATGTATGCTCAGGGGAACTTGAGACCCAAGAGCTTAAAAGGAAAAAAGTCATGAGTGCAAATAATCTGCCAGATGGAGACCCTGTATGACAAAGGAAACCACACCCAGTACCCTGATGGATTTTCAGTGAACTCCTGGTGGCAGTTTATGAATACAACTGCTCACCCGAACAATAAGACAGACTGCTTTGTGTGTGTGTTCATATGCCTTTGTCTCCACACACATCTAGACTGTGGCCATACAACATTACAGAGAACAAGACTGTTTGTCTACTGGCTATGGCGGCCAACTTCTCGACACTTTTAAACCTCACAGGATTGGTCACCTGCTCGGCCAGTAACATGGACTGTTTGGAAGAGACGGACTTACTGGCCCGGCCTCAGGTGTCAGACCCACTGCCGGACATAATATTGCTAAAGAAGCCGGGCACAGCCCAGCTGCCTGTGTGTGTGATAAATAATGGATCACCAACGATAGGAGAAATGACACAACACAAACCATCTTCATGTTTTGCCCTCTAGAGAAGGAAACCAGGTGTATGGGTTGCCGTACAAACACGAACTGTGCCCACAATTCAACCTCTAGGGCGAAAGAATGCATGTTCAACTCATTGTATAGGATGACATTCAAAACTTCAGCCAAAAGGAGCGAGTGCCTGTTCGAGAATTGCACCCAGCTGAAAGGGATCAGATCATGTTTTCTTCATGGACAGACTGGAGCATCACCCTTCTACACGCCGAAGACGCAGTGCAGACGGACTGACTGCGCAGACGGATGTGCCGTACCAGTTCCTCATTTGGAGAGTCGGAGCGACGTTTGGTCAAAGCCTGTTTCCGTGGGTCGGCCTGGGAGAGGTACGAGACCACGTTGAAATCAACTGTTATGTGTTGATGAGACACATAAGCCTGACCAAGGCCCTAGGAAAAGCCCTTGAAGAAGACCAGAAAGCCATAAGGACGATGGTACTGCAGAACCGACTGACACTGGACCTGATAACAGGATCACAAGGAGGAGTGTGTAAGCTCATTGGAGAGACATGTTGCATGTTTATACCTGATGGGTATACAACTGGAGGAGACATCTATGAAGCACCGCAGAACTTAACCGCCCTGCAGAGATATGTTGCAGATCACACACCAGGAGGGGATGCGCCACAAGGCTGGACAGCCGGGTTGACGTCCGGACCATTGTGGCATACATTCTTGACTCCTGGGGTCCGTTCTTCGTACCTCACTAAGTAAATTAGCTGGATTTGATTGTTGACGATTTCGCGTGATCTTGGATCGTTCGGTTCTCCGAAGCTCATCCGGGACTTGCTGTCATAGCAACAGATCCGTAAGCGTAAACCTGCTCGGGAGCAGGCTTACTTTATGTAAACAGGATTAGATCGCGGCCACTCAGGTATGTCCGCTTCATTTATACGAAAGCAACAGCGATATTTCTCCACTGTTTTTCCATAAATAAATATTATCAATGTAACTAAAGATAATGCAGTATTTGATTCTTTTATTGATTTCATACAGATACATACAGGTCATTTCCTAAAAAAAGGGAAATGTACTATTAATCATTCTATTTCATGTATTTGATTATTTCAGATGTAATCCATATTTTACATGAATAGGATGAGGGACCTATGGATTCTTCGATACCCAACATCCACAATGACGGCGAAACAACTAGTAGCTCAGTGTTCCAACATTCGAAAGAAGGGACTGCTCTCACAGCTAGAGATTGACGAGGTACAACATAAATGCTACGGCAAGGAGGAGTCAGGACGCCAGGTCAGGGGGGAGATATCATCACCCCCACCCGAGATTGGGTACATAGCCCCAAGTACGATAGGAGAAGGATCGTTGAGTGCGAGAGGAACTGACCTGAAAGATAGGATCATGGCCAAGCTTGAAACCTGGATCCCTCGTAGCCGGTTACCAAGATTACATGAAGTACCCTCAGAGTACCCTCTGCTAGATGATGTTAATGCAGCACTACGGACGATACCTACAACCACGAATCGAACTTGCGATCTTCTGCTCCAAAGGCGTGTAGTTTAACCACTACGACACTAACAAGCTGATCTACACTACGGCAGCAGTGATCAGTGAGATGCTTGGCTACAAGTTGAACAGCCACAAGGGGCAGTACCCTCCATGGAGAAGGAGGCTAGAGGGCAAGATCAAAGTAGCACGAAGGGAGGTTAGCCAACTAACGGAGTTGCAGAAAGGCGCAACAAAGAAGGTGCATAAGAAATACAACAAGCTGTCCATACCTGAGGCCTTGGAAACTGCCAAGCAAAGACTCACAGCCTTGGCCAGCCGCTTGAGGAGGTACACCAGAGAGATAGAAGGCAGGAGAATAAACCAGCTGTTCTCCACAGAACCAGCAAAGGTGTACTCTCAGTGGCAAGGGAACAATAATAACAGAACAATACTGGAAGAGCATATGGGAGAAAGACACAAGACACAACCCATAACGGCAATGCTCAGTGGCTAGTGGATCTGAGGGCAGACCATAGCGACCTCCCTGAACAGGGTCCAGTAACCATCACAGTGGCAGACATCCAAGAAAGGGTCTCCAGTATGAAGAATTGGACAGCACCAGGCCCCGACATGGTTCACGCCTACTGGCTGAAGAAGCTGACTGCACTCCACGAGCGTCTGGCAGCACAAATGAACCAGCTGCTAGTTAACGAGAGACACCCGGAATGGCTAACCGAAGGTCGGACGGTCCTGATCCCCAAGGACCCCAAGAAGGGACCGGTCCCATCCAACTACCGACCAATAACCTGCCTCAGTACTACATGGAAGCTCCTGTCAGGCATCATATCGGCTAAGATGAACAGGCACATGGGTCAATATTGGCAAGAATACCAGAGGCGCAAAACACCAGCTACTGGTAGACAGAACAGTCAGCCGAGACTGTAAGACCAGACTGACCAACCTGTGCACAGCCTGGATTGATTACAAGAAGGCCTATGACTCAATGCCCCACAGCTGGATACTGGAATGCCTAGAATTGTACAAGATCAACAGGACCCTAAGAGCCTTCATCAGGACCTCAATGGGGATGTGGCGTACAACACTAGAGGCCAACTCCAAGCCCATAGCACAACTCACCATCAAGTGCGGGATCTACCAAGGAGATGCCCTGTCCCCACTGCTGTTCTGCATAGGCCTGAACCCCCTCAGTGAGATCATTAACAAGACTGGCTACGGATACCGACTACGGAATGGAGCGGTTGTCAGCCACCTCCTGTACATGGATGACATCAAGCTGTATGCCAAGAGTGAACGAGACATCGATTCACTGATACACACTACCAGGCTATACAGCAATGACATTGGAATGTCATTCGGACTGGAGAAGTGTAGTCGGATGGTAACAAAGAGAGGGAAGGTAGTCAGAACTGAGGGGATTGAACTACCAGAAGGCAACATTGCAGACATAGAGGACAGTTACAAGTACCTGGGGATCCCGCAAGCGAATGGGAACCATGAAGAGGTCGCTAGGAAAGCTGCAACCACCAAGTACCTGCAGAGGGTCAGGCAAGTCCTGAGGAGTCAGCTGAACGGTAAGAACAAGATCCGGGCCATCAACACCTACGCCCTGCCCGTGATCAGGTACCCTGCTGGGGTAATAGGCTGGCCAAAGGAGGAGATAGAAGCCACTGACATAAAGACAAGAAAGCTCCTTACCATGCATGGAGGGTTTCACCCCAAGTCCAGCACCCTGAGGCTGTACGCTAAGTGGAAGGAAGGGGGCCGGGGACTGGTGAGTGTCAGCACCACAGTCCAGGATGAGACAAGAAACATCCACGAATACATCACGAAGATGGCCCCAACTGACAGCGTGCTCAGTGAATACCTCAGGCAGCAGAAACCCAAGAAAGAGGAGGAAGGCGAGGAACCATCATGGAAGGACAGGCCCCTGCACGGTATGTACCACCGGCAGATAGAGGAGGTGGCTGATATCCAGAAATCCTACCAGTGGCTGGACAAAGCTGGACTGAAAGACAGCACGGAGGCACTAATCATGGCAGCACAAGAACAAGCTCTGAGCACAAGATCCATAGAGGCTGGGGTCTATCACACCAGGCAAGACCCCAGGTGCAGGCTGTGTAAAGATGCCCCAGAGACAATCCAGCACATAACAGCAGGGTGCAAGATGCTAGCAGGCAAGGCATACATGGAACGCCATAACCAAGTGGCCGGCATAGTGTACAGGAACATCTGTGCCGAGTATAACCTGGAAGTCCCGAGGTCAAAATGGGAGATGCCCCCAAGGGTGATGGAGAATGACCGAGCTAAGATCCTGTGGGACTTCCAGATGCAGACGGACAAAATGGTGGTGGCTAACCAACCGGACATAGTGGTGGTAGACAAACAGAAGAAGACGGCTGTAGTGATCGATGTAGCGGTTCCGAATGACAGCAATATCAGGAAGAAGGAACACGAGAAGCTGGAGAAATACCAAGGGCTCAGAGAAGAGCTCGAGAGGATGTGGAGGGTGAAGGTAACGGTGGTCCCCGTGGTAATCGGAGCACTAGGTGCGGTGACTCCCAAGCTAGGCGAGTGGCTCCAGCAGATCCCGGGAACAACATCGGAGATCTCTGTCCAGAAGAGCGCAGTCCTGGGAACAGCTAAGATACTGCGCAGGACCCTCAAGCTCCCAGGCCTCTGGTAGAGGACCCGAGCTTGAAGGATAAACCGCCCGCAGGGGCGTGCTGGGTGTTTTTTTTTTTTTCTCCCAACTTACTGTGCTTCAGTCACCCCTTGCATGGGAACAGGTAAAAGTGATGGAGTGTTATGTAAAACTACACACAAAAAAACCCACAATGTCAATAAATGTCACAGTACAAAAAGCCGGGGTGTGACGAGGGGGTGCAGGACCATCACCTGTCTTTATTTGCTCTGCCCTTTTCTTGGTTGCTGTTATAAACAAACAAACAGATTATTTCAGGGTCTCTTTTCAAGAGACTAAAAGCAATATAAGTGATAAATATTACCATTCTGTGGAATATTCTTATATTTCACTTTTACTTGTTCCCATGTTCTAGTGGGTCCTGTTGTGGCTCTAATGTGAAAGAGGATATAATGTAATATAATATAATAAATTACTTACGAGTTTAATTTGTCAGCAACTTTCTGCCAGCCCTCTCTCCTTGCTTTTGCAGCCTTTGCAGAGTTCCCTTGCGTTTTAATTAAACTCTGAAACTCCTGAAATCCCTCAATCAAGAGTTCTTGCTCTGCTGCCGAAAAATACTGAGCGCGCTCCTTCGACATTTTCGCCGACCAATCAAAGGGTTGCCGATCAATGTTTCGATGCGTAGCCCCTTTTAAGCCACCCAGTGATCTCAGATTACTTCATCCAGCTGTACTAATCGTCAACAACAGGTGTGTTCGGAGAACCGGATTAGCGAGCTCAAAGTTGGCGCGATGATTTGATCTTGGATGTGTCATTTGATCTTGGATGTAGTAAGCGAGGTACGAAGAACGGGCCCCTGTTCTTGTACTGCTGTACTCTTGTATTGTTTTGCTTGTTTATAGGTTGCATCCTACCATGCCTGAGATCAATGATAAATAAAATGATGCTAACACCTTTACTAACTATATTCTGTTGCAGCAAAGTGACGTGGGTGACATGGTCGAAATATGTGTTTAAAATGATGCATGCACTGAAAATGTTATACAAGTAGTGCAAAGCTGAAAGCATATAACACTGTAAGTGCCTTAATAAATGACAAACAGGGAGGAATGTTAAGATTGATATTTTTTGTATTGTCATTTAAGCTCAGAAACATAATATTTTGTGCTAAGATATATAAATATATAATCATTACCTTTATGTGGCCTAATATGGCCATCATTATGTAGAAAGAACCAGACAGTCAGAGTATTTATTTCCAACCTTCTAATATTTCCAGTATCTCTGCTGACAAAATGTGCTATCTTTATTTAGAATGTAGCTTAGTGCAGAGAGCTATGTTATACATTTAGAAAGCACCATGTTCTTTTAAAACTGTCACGTGGTTAACTGAATTATGTGTAACCTCTGTTGTCAATAAAAGAGTGAGGCGGACGCAGAGGAGTTGGAGTTGCTTGGACAGGCGAGTCACAGCACTGCTCTCCAACGCTCCCCTTGCAAGTAAAATGTACATTGGTGTCTGTGTGGTTGCTTTCAGTAACAGGTTCTGTTTACCAGCAGGGTTGATTTAAACCCAGCACAGCAGATAAAGAGTTTGGGGGAAAATTTTGTCATCATCTGATAATGTTTGTGAGATTACCTCTGAAGATAACCTTTGCCAATTTAAACAAAGATTGCAGGTAGAAAAAAAAAAATAATTACAGCAGTTGAGTCAACACGGTCAGACAAGTTTGCATTTCCCCCCTTCGGGTCCTCTCAGAATTCTCTGGAATTTCCACAGAGAGGAGTTATTAAGTCATGGCAATGCATCATTTATTTTCTCCAGAATGCATTTTAGCACAATAAACACTCAGTTGTTTTTTCAACATTGCAGGAAGTCCAGCTTTCGTGTTTATACGTCAAACATCTTCTCCTTTACGGTTTGTGCAGATTTTGTTTAACTGTGGTTGACACGTTATAAATGAACACATATTGAAAAATAAGTCCATTGCTGTCCACAGTTGTAAACTAATTAAACTGTGAACATTTTTCTGTGTTTTTCATAAAACTCAGGTTGCTTGAAATTGATATTCTGAATGTTACCAATCCCCCTACACCCTCCCAGTTAAGCAACAGCCTCCGAACCCAGCTGAAAAATAAAGGTATTGAGGAAATGCCAGAAAACTGCAATTCCTACAAAGACCACTTGAAGCTAACAGCAAAACCGAATCAGTGCCTATAGACTCCTGTGTTAAAATGTCTACATTTATAGCTTTAAAAAACCTATTTTACACACTTCTATGAAAACATTTTAAGTCTCTGTGGATAATTTCTCCCTTCATAGGCTGGCTGGCTTTTCTAACCCTCCACATGGATGATGGTGTTGGGGACATGGCTGTTTTGATTGGCAGGTGTCTAGACACCGCAGTAAGTGTCACAGCTACAATTTGGAGTGACAGATTTAGACTTTTCTGCCGTGTTTGTAGTTTTCATGTTCTCTGAAGTATCGGGACATGAATGTTCAGACTAAGAATATTGTGGTGAGCTCAGGAGTTACTAAGGTGAGAACTCACAGAAACACTTGAGCTTCAGCTGTCACAATAACCCCTGCATTTAAGGTGGCATTAAGCAGTTCATGTGTTAATTTACACCATAGATACACTAAAAATCATCATAGAGTTCACACTGTGAAGCTGGATTTTAAGCTGGATTTTTTTTAGAGTTGCTCCATGTTGTAAATTAGCCTTAATAAAGTGTTTCATGTACACTTTAACACTGCAGTTCCAAGGTGGTCATTAACCCCACAAAAAGCTTCACCGATGGTGCAACATCTCTTTTCAGCTGCATAACTATAACAGACACAGTAAACACAGTTCCCTTAAACTCAACAACAAACTGTGTTCCAAGGCAGGAGATTACAACAAACTGCTCCCAACATGCCACAATATTTCTGGTTGTGTGGTTAACTGTTCTAACACGACCTCCAAGAAGTTTATGGTTTAGCTGTGATGAATGAAATTCAGGTATTTTTTTAAAAATCTAGAACTCCACGTTTTATCCAGTAAATAAAGCATTCATTTATTTATTTGCTTGTTTGTTGATTGCTTGCTTGTTTACTGTGTTTCCTACATAATCCAGATGGGGCGAGGACCATCGAGGGAGAACGGGAGGTCACAGTGTTTTGCATTTTGGTTGTAGGGGCTGCCTTAAACTTCATTAGCAGAAGAAGATAAGAGATGTTGGAAACACTTTCTTACACAGCTGGGAACTCTGTGTTGCAACCTTTAAAAATTCATATGTGGCTTTGACATGTGTGTCAATTTGGGAAAATTAATCACAAGTACAGCAGGGCTGGAGGGAACACAAAAAGTAAGGGGATTACAGTCAGTATACACTTTGACAGATCCAAGATACACATCTCCGAATCAAATAGTTCAACTGAAACACACTGACGAGAAAAGAAAATTCACAAACTGGTCTTTACAAAGCCACATCATCTGTTTGCAGCAAGACAGCTCATGCCTCCACATGACTAGAACCTACTTGTAGTGAAAGAAGACATGTCATATCAGCTGCCAATACAGGTGAGGGATGCAAGAGAGCTTTGACATTTTCATTTACCTTGACTTTTGAACTCAAGGAGGTAATTGAGGGTCATTGCAATTTGCAACTGCTGCAGAGAAGCTTCTAAAAAAGTACCCCACCATGCTAAGTTCTGTCTTTGAGGACTTTTGCTCCCACTAGACAAACAACCTATCCCAGACAGGTAACAGTAGCAATAGAAAACTCACATTTGGCCAAATTCACAGTCAAACAATACACGTGCTGCCTGCAGATGTTTTTTCCAAATTCTGTTAATCATATGACCATATCATCAAGTTATGCAGCACAATCAGAAAGAATAGTCACCACATGGTTCATAAGCCACTGGAATGTTGCTGGGATATTACGCAAACTAAAAGCCATCACCTTTTAGGAAGTGAGACTGGTAAATTTTGTGGGAGCAGCTTGGCTCTAGGAAACAGAGGGACCTGCCAGCATCCTTAAATTTACTCACAAATTTGGCTAATGAATGGCAACGGAAACACATCTGCTTTTGTGACAGAGTTTAACTTTCTGAAATCTGTCTAAATGTGGGTTTTGTTTTGTTTTTAACTAGTAAACTGAGAGATATCCAGCTGGATTTGGAGTTTTCTGTTCTGTTATCTAGCATGTGTTGAATCACTTTCTCCAGCTGTTCTCTCTTATCAGGGAAAACACAGTAAAAGCGTTGCTTGATGTGTTGAGCATCTCTAACATCTATATACTGCTCAATGAGGTGTGATGAGGTATCAGAAAAAAAACTGTGATCAATGAAACCTGTTGTTGGCGCTTACCCTCATCCGAGCGGCCAAGAAACAACTGTTTGGTGGAAGCGCTCTAGAGCACCTTAGGTTCGCAGATGGTAATGTTTTTACCACTGATTTGGTTGCAATGGAATGCAAAGGTTAAGTTGCTTGACAGTGATAGCCTGGCACAAGTTACCAGACTTTGAGGTCTTATAGAGACAAATCTCTTAAAATGAGACCAAAAGACATAATGGTAGATCCATCTGCATGTCTGTCAGACACCTATATGTAATGCTACACCCTCACAGGATACTTTGAAGAAACTTTCTCTGAATTTAACAGGGACCACAACTTAAATGACCAATATTCTCAAACAGTCATCTCCTTGCACAAGTCATCTGCACACCAGGACATTGGACTGCACAAAGTACCCTTGAGCTATACTTTTAAAAACTTTTGCAGGGGCAGGAGTCCAAAACAGTTGGTTCAGAAGCAGACTTCTGCTTCTGAACCAACTCACTACAAAAAAGATAGATAAGAGACAGAGGTAATGCTACATATTTCACTACATTTTCTATGTCCTTTTATCACTTTGTTTTTTCAACGCATAGCTCTAGTTATTGTACAAAGAGGAAACCTCTCAATCTCATGTTCAGACAGCACACACCTTCTCCAGCAAGGTTGTTTCCCAGAATTATGCCAACTCCCTCCACAGGTAGGGCTGGACACATCCCAAAGTCAATTTTTCCCATGAATCAAACTGTATGCTCGATTCATTTTTGTGCACTGGTACCGAAAAACACTCATACCCATTTCATGCATCCTGTTTATATCTGAATAGAACAGGAGAAGAGATTGACAAACAAAAGTAAGTAATTACATAATTTGAAATATTACCTGGTACACAATTTTTAAATTGCTCCATTTCTACTAAATTAGATAAGTTTGATGAAACTGTACCAGCACAGAACAGATAAACTCCATGAGTCTGATATCCCTTCTTCCTTAAATTCACTAAATATTGTCAATATGCTACTTCTGAAGTGTGTGTGTGTGTGTGTGTGTGTGTGTGTGTGTGTGTGTGTGTGTGTGTGTGTGTGTGTGTGTGTATATATATGAAGCATAAGCCTCCTGAACTTTGTCTGTCAACACACTGAAGTCACACCATCCTCACTGATCATCACACCATCCTCTGTACTCCTACACTTCCCATTTGCTTTCTCATTTTTCAACCTCCAATTGTTTTAATTTGTTTCATTTTTTCTCATATTGCATTGTTAGTGACTCACTAGTTGCAGCAGTTGGCTCATGTTTGCCAACATTTTCCATGGAAGTGATCTGTTTTACCACCAGTTTGCTTACTTTTACATTTTCTCATTAATGTTGTCTCAGTTTTTTTTTTCTTTTCTCAATTTTAAAATGCTCAGATATTTTCTACGGCTGATCCTTTGTGCATTGATCAAGTAATTTCAGTTATGAAGACTGGATAAAATGGTCTACCAAAGACAGTCAAAAACAATTACCTATAAGCAATGAAACACTCAAGCAAAAAAGCCTAAACAGAAGCCCCAGGTACACCACCCACTCATTCATGTGTCTAACCATTTTTCCCCACTTGGCGACACACCCGTCAACGAACAATGATTGTTGGCATGTTTTAACTCACATCAGCAGTAATGACCCCCAGTTACCCCCAGACACCAGCAACCATAGTCAGCTGCCTTCTGGGGACCAGAGCAGGCGACACTGGAAGTTTAAAGCTGCTCGCTAAAGGTAAACGTCAAGTTTTAACTCACATCAGCAGTAATGACACCCGGTTACGTCAATCTGACGTCCATAAAATTAATACTGAATCTGTGTGTAACTTTGCCAAAAAAAAGTCCAACTCTGTCGTTTCTTCTGGTCCCCTCTCCAATCAGACCAGGAGTGACATGTTTAGCACTCCTTAAATTCCTGTCTGTGGTGTCTAAAAAAAGCATGTGAGCTTCATAGATAATTAGCAAACTTTCTGGAGGAAACCTGGTCTTGTTAGGAGAGATGGCATCCATCCCACTTTGGATGGAGCAGCTCTCATTTCAAGAAATATGGCCAAAGTGATTAAACCCTCCAAAACGTGACTATCCAGAGTTGAGACCAAGAAGTAAAGTTGCAGTCTGCCTCTCTGCAGCTTCTCTCCACTTGTTATCCCCCCCCAAAACCCCATCCCCTAAGAGACTGTGTCTGCTCAGAAACAATAACAAAAAAAAACCTAACTAAAAACTGGATAATTAAACGTTAGGTCTCTCTCTTCCAAGTCCCTGTTAGTACATGAATTAATAATTGGTGGTGTATATACATCTCGCTGCATTAAATATTACTTATTATAAATCTCAGGCTCTCTTCCACAGCATGTCTTTTGTTCTGTCTTTCTCCTCTCACTCCAACTGACCTTGGCAGATGGCCCCGCCCCTCCCTGACCCTGGTTCTGCTGGAGGTTTCTTCCTGTTAAAAGGGAGTTTTTTCCTTCCCACTGTTGCCAAAGTGCTTGCTCACAAGGGGTCATATGATTGTTGGCATTCTGTTTTATTCGTATTATTGTAGGGTTTTTACCTTACAATATATAGCGCCTTGAAGCATATGTTGTTGTGATTTGACACAATATAAACGAAACTGAATTCAATTGAAAAAGCAAAACAAGCTCTTTCACAAAAGAAATAGCCAACTGAAGCCTAGCATTCAGATTGTTACTTGTATGGCGTTCTTACACACTCTAAATCAGTGGTTTAAAAAAGCAACTGGAAACAATAAGTTGTTCCCACGTTCCCCACTACACTAACACAGTGGATTCCTACAGGTTACCTATGAAACCCATTATACAAACACCTAGCAGACGAATCTTATTCTAACACCAAACCATTCACAAAGAACCAAGTGCTGTACAAGAAAATAAACCAGATGAGCAAAAAGACTGACCAAACTAGTGCGTTCTTCACCAACCCACAAATCTATATGGATCTCCCAGACTTGCTCTAGTGACAACAAATAAGCCTTTCTAATAGTCACCCAAAGCAGGCCGGAAACCCAATAAACAAGTCTTTTTTTGCCCGTTTTAAAATGGACAAGCCCTCATTTTCACAAACCAGGTCCAAGTTTAGACAAAAAAACAGGGAGACCACACAGATAATCAAGTTCAACAGTAAAAAAAAAATCATGACTTTTATCTAAAAAGAAAGATACAATGACTAAACCCTTGAAATAATCTGCCAGGGAGAAGAGAGCAAATGTTATTCATCAGGCTTCTGCACCAGTTTGAGGTCACTACGAATATTAAAATCACAACCTCCAGTTGTTTAATTTGTATCATTTTTCATATTGCATTGTTAGTGACTCACTAGTTGCAGCAGTTGGCTCATGTTTGCCAACATTTTCCATGGAAGTGATCTGTTTTACCACCAGTTTGCTTACTTTTACATTTTCTTATTAATGTTGTCTCAGTTTTCTTTTCTTTTCTCAATTTCAAAATGCTCAGATATTTTCTACAGCTGATCCTTTGTGCACTGATCAAGTAATTTCAGTTATGAAGACTGGATAAAATGGTCTACCAAAGACAGTCAAAAACAATTACCTATAGGCAATGAAACACTCAAGCAAAAAAGCCTAAACTGAAGCCCCAGGTGCGCCACCTGGGGTATCTTTTGTCCTGTCTTTCTCCTCTCACTCCTACTGACCTTGGCAGATTGCCACCTCTCCCTGACCCTGGTTCTGCTGGAGGTTTCGTCCTGTTAAAAGGGAGTTTTTCCTTCCCATTGTTGCCAAAGTGCTTGCTCATGAAAGATAAATCATGAATTTCATCTGAAAAGAAAGCTAAAACAAAGCAAAAAAGGGGCTTATCTGCCGGGGTGACGAGAGCAAATGTTATTCATCAGGCCATCTTTAAACAATTAGCTCAATGGCAACAGCTGTGATTTCTCCTAGGACACAAACCAGAGAGAGAATGGGAGGAGTCGTCACACACTAGTTTACAGTGTTTTATCTTTTGATCGTTGGAGTTGCCATAGACTTAAACACCAGCTAAAGTAGACAGGTGTTAGAAACACTTTAGGTTTTTCACACAGCTGGGAGTTTTTTTTATAAGTGGTCTTGACATGAGCATCAGTTTGGGTAAACTTTTCTGTGAGTCACAAGTACAGAGGGACCGATTAGTTCAACAGTAAATTTCAAAAGAATTTTTGTGTGTCAAGTATAATACAGACACTAGCAAGAGAGTGGTAGAAACACGGGAGAAATGTAAATGTAATATTTATTGAGCACTCAAAAAAATGACTCTTTGAATGAACACAAAAAAATCATGGGAAAAATTTCCACGTGATTACATTGCTTTATTTTAGCGTCATGCAAATCCGTTATTCCAACTTAATATACTTGAGTTGTACTAACTTAATTAATTAAAGAGGAATCAATTCATTTACTGCAGTTGAGTCCAACTTAATTTAATATAGTTGATCCAACACATGCAAATTATGTTAGTCTGACAAAAATACTTAATGCTAATAGAAAGCAATTTATTATTGTGTGGAAATCTTTTCCATAATTATTTTAAGTTCATTTTAAGAGGTTTTTTTTTTTCAAGTGTTCAACAGAGTCTAGAGTCTGGTTAACATAACATTTTAATGGATTTATAACGATTTCCACTCCATCCATCTCTTAACTTTATCAGGGTTGGCAGCCTGATGATTACAAGGCTTGATACAGAGTTCTCTTTAAATTTTTGTCCTTGTCCTTTTCTTTCCAAAATTCTTGAAAAGGTAGTTTACAGCCAGTTAATGGCCTTCCTGGAAAAGCAAAATGTTTTAGAGGTTTTCCAATCTGCTTTTAAACCCTTTCATAGCACTGAATCAGCCCTTTTAAAAGTTTTTAATGACATATTTTTAGCTACTGATGCTGGGGACTATTGTTCTTGTGCTTTTAGATTTGACCGCTGCGTTTGATACAGTGAATCATGCCATTTTACTCTCTCATTTGGAGCACTGGGTGGGCATTAGGGGCAGAGCACTGGAGTGGTTCAGGTCCTACTTGGCGGGGCGAGCTTTCTGTGTCGTCCTCTGCTCCTCTCTTGCGTGGTGTCCCACAGGGCTCAGTTCTAGGCCCCCTCCTCATCTCCTTATATATGCTTCCTCTTGGTTCTATACTGAGAAAGCACGGCATTGCATTCCACTTTTATGCTGATGACTGTCAGATCTATGTCCCTCTAAAGAAAAAAGGCACATATTCCACACAGCCATTACTTCAGTGTCTCAATGACATTAAGGCTTGGATGTCTCTTAACTTTTTAAAACTCAATGATAAAAAGACTGAGGTGATGGTTTTTGGTAGCCCCACTAAGACCCCCAATGTGTATTTAGACACCTTGGCCCAGTATGTTAAACCAACTGTCACAAACCTGGGGGTCAAAGTGGGCTGTGATCTGAAGTTTTAAAATCAGATTAAGGCAGTGGTAAAATCCAGCTTCTTTCAGCTCAGGCAGTTGGCAAAAATAAAGCCAATTGTTTCACAGCAGCACTTTAAGACAGTGATCCACGCATTTGTTAGCACTCGGCTGGATTACTGTAATGCACTTTATATAGGGGTCAGTGCATTATATATTACCCATCCATCTACAGAGGGTGCAAAATGCCACAGCTCGTCTTTTAACTGGCACTGGAAAGTTTGAGCACATTTCCCCTATTTTACTTTTATTTTCACTTCACTGGCTGCCCATTTCTTTTAGGTTTCATTTTAAAATTCTTTTATTTGCTTTTAAAGCTCTCCATGGCCAAGCCTCATCTTATCTCTCTGAGCTGCTACAGCCTTATACACCCACCCGCTCTCTCAGGTCAGCTGATCAGCTGATCACTGAGGTCCTGTGCTGGGAATTTTAAAGTGCTTTTTAAATAAAATTGAATTGGATTGGATTGGACTTGACGGGTTAAACAACAACACGTGGAGTGTGTGTATGTTTGTCTGCCTCTTATAACCCCAGTGGTTTTCCTGTGGTTTGAAATCTCATGGGATCTTGTGAATTTCGAGTCGAGGTAACTAACCACTCTTACTAGATTGTATCATGCCATCTTAACGAGAAGAAATTAAGTTGTTGAATTTCTTGCAGATGCTACATGATTTAATTATGTTCACCATAGAAACATGAAATTATTTTGTTCAAATTACAAGTTAGACTTTTGTAAATTTAACAAGCACCCAATTTCAGTCTTTTGAGTGAGGTAGTCAAAATATGGTGACGATGATGATGATGCCCTGATGGCTCATTTACTTTCCACCTAGTGTAAGTCTGAACTGACAGTTCCTAATGTCACCACTTTGGTCACCAAATGTTTTCATGTTGAGGTGTGACAAAGGCTACGCAAAAGCAAACAGGCAACATCACTGTTTATATTGTGTATTTCAGTATGAAGCCATGTAACAATATCTTCAGTATCATGTTAAATTATAAAAAACTGTTAAAAGAAAAAGTAAATGATTTGTTTTCAGAAGAAATGAGTAGTGCTGAGGCTTCAATCATTTGTACAACATTTGGCAATATGTTATGTTTTTATTTAACAATGATAAAATTCACATTTCAGAGTACACAATAATTTCACGTTGTATTATGAATAGCAAGTACACATAGACTGCAGCTTAAGATATAAAACTAACCTAATACATAGTGCAAAAAAAGCCACGCATTTCAAAATGACATTAATCACCATTTATAGTGAGAATAAAACACAGATGATTTCTTGATCTACGGTTTTAGTGGTGATATCAAAAGAAGCTTTATTTACAGAGTTGTATAACATTACAGTAACAGCTGGAATAAAGTGATGTCTGCTTTGGTAGCGGGCACAAACAGACTCTTGTGGCAGGCTGCTTAGACATCTGCAGAAAAATGAAGAAACGAAGAAGAAATTTTTAAAAAACTGCTTTTCACAATAGAACAGTGGATTATTCACGTGCCTCCCTTTCATTAGTGTTATATGCAACATTAAAAGATATAGGTGATGTAAAACTGCATTACTTTTACTATACCTTATATATATCTTAGCGCTCAAACATCAGTGGACTTTCCAAAAGCGGTGCTCTGTACCTGAGAGAGAATAATTAAAAAGGAATATTGGTCACAATAGAAGATTCATTACTGACTTTCAAAACCACACATGTAAGCTACAAAGCAGCTTACAGGCAGAAATGAGAGTGACTTCACTGAGTGGTGAATACATCTGTGAGTGATTTATGACCATGTTGGTTTTAACCGAATGACCTTTTACTCAGATTCGTACTGCACCTTGCTGCCGGGCAGATTCTTGCTCTGATCTTTTGGTTTGTGCTTGGGTTTGGGTGGAACTGGTGGCTGGGGTTTTTTGGTGGTTCCTGCAAGAATGCTGGAAGCCTCAGTTGGCTGAGCAATCACTGACTCCTTAACAGTGATTACAGGGGAGTGGTCCTCCACCTCTCCTCCGATAGCAGAGTGGTAGCTGTGACTGGAACTGCTGAAGCCGCTTACGCTCTCGCCTGACGACTCCGAGCTGTCCACTGAAACAAAGAAAAGTTTCTTTGTTAACATGGTACGTGCATGATTGGTTGAACTGAGGAATGATCCAAGTCTGCCATCAGTTATGTCACGGGACAAGCTTCTCCCGCTACTACATAGTGGTGAGAGAAAGTTCCTAAATATAGCCGACAGCTGAGGGCCAAACAGCTTTTTAGGAATTAGCTTTGCTATTGAAATACCTTTGGCTCTCCTGAAGAAAGTGTGCCCTGATCTCTGACCTTTGGCCCCATAGCTTGTAGAGGAAATTCTCTGAGGCTTGAAACACAATACCCTGATATCTGTAAACCTGTTCAGGGGTCATCAGAAACACTCTCATAGCAATAGGAAGTTTTGGGGTACATCAAGGTATATACTTTCCTTCTGGTTCATTTAAAAATACCCTCTTCATTTGACTGGTTATTGGACTTTGTGTAACAAAAATGTATCACATACTTTTTACTCTCATCAAAGTTTCACTCACACAATAAATGCTGACTTCCACTCTCATGGTCAAGATCGTCCTCCTCCAGGGCTCCTCGGGGCGATGCATATCGTCCAAGGACCCCTGCAGTCACCTTCTGCTTTGGTCCACACAAGTACCCCACAGGGGAGAGGGAGCCCCGTCCAGAGGACGAGGAGGAAGAAGAGCTGCTCCTTGAACCGGCGGACTTTGGCCGCCCTCCTGGAAGCTCGTCCCGTGAGGCACATGATCCCACAGAGAACAGGCCTCTGTTTTCTGCAACAAGAAAGAGTGTAAGGGTCTGAGAAAAGTCACAGATTTATTTAAAAACATCAAATACTCACCTCTCCCCATCAGCACATAATCGATGGCTCGATCATTGATAGCTGCCTCACTGGGCTGAATGTCCATAAAAGGCTTGTTTCCAATTCCCAGAAACACTCGCTCCTGCAAACGAACCTCTAAAAAATAACGTGAAATCATTTGTGTAATTCTCAAATGTTACATTCATTCACTAATTGTGCAGCTAGATATGCTGTGCTGGGTTTTTTTTTCTTTAATGAAATGAGTCCTCCAAAGACTCAGCTAAATGCATTTACATGCGTGCTGCGAAGTACTCATGAAGTGTAATTGGTGTGTGTTTATATGTAGGTGCTATACCTCTGTTGTGTATAGCCTGTTCCCAGAGTATCCGTTCCAGGTCCCTGGCCCAGGCCTCCTTCACTTCACGGCTGGCTGCTTGCAGAGTGTATGTGTCCTGACTTTTCCTCTTTCTGAACCAGATCTCAAAACACAAACCGGTGTCACCGGTGTTTTGTGTCATCCCTATGTCAGAGGTCTGAATACAGAGAAAGATAATGGGTTTGTGTTAAATTATAGGTTTTTGTAAATACAGCAAGCAGTTTGGTACGTTTGTAAAACCACAGGCAAATATCCAAGTCCTCCTGTGGAGTATCCGTGTGCCAGACAGGACTTAAAATAAAGAGCTGAGTTGTGTTAAAATAGTGACTCTTAAGTAAGGGTACTTGCAAATTTTCACAGAAGGACTGTTTTTATAAGTTGCAGCTCAAAGTTTTTGGGTATATTAAAACATATTATTGAATTATTCAGAAAAACTTAGTCAAAATATTATGACTGCTAATAGTTTTTGATATATACTACTGAGTATAATTCTATATTATGTGTCAAATTAGATAAAGGTAAAGGCCAAGCTGGTTTGTGTGTGTTGCATCAAGTCTTCCCCTGCATGTATGCAATGAAGAAAATTCCCTGAGTCATGACACCAAATGGAAAAGCGGTCACTATAACAGTCGTTTGCAGTTTGCAATAAGTAATTTTCTAGCGAATTGTTATAAAGAGGAAGTTTCTTGAATGAACTTTCATTTGCTGTGATGAATCACAGAAAAATTGTGAATTCGAAACACTTTACATGCATGCGTGTGTGTTTGCGCAGTACATGTACCTTGAATGACTGTTTGTAGATGTATGTGTCATTTCCAATGTCAGTCTTTCTTGTCTTGCTAAAGAGGATGAGTTCTTGAAAAAGAAAAATGTGACGGAAACATTTTTTCTTCCTAAAAGTTACCAAAAACTCATCCTGACGAATCAGCTGCCCTTGCTCCTTTAGATTAACCTGTAGTACACAAGAAAGTTATTAAGTGTGGCTCAGTAGGGTCATTTGCAGTGCTGTAGTCAGCAAAAATGCAAAAAACCACATTCTAAATGTACAATGCTTTTATTAATATCAGCCTAAAGAACATTTCAAATAAATATAAGCAGCAAACCAGAATCTGAACTTTTTAATTATTTTTGACATGAGAGAGGCCATCAAGTTCACAAAATAACCCACAAAATTCCTGTGAATATTCACCCCCTCTGTCTGGGCTCTCAGATAATGGAGCTCCAGACCACCACGTCCTCCACACACACACCACCTCAGTTTGGATTCCTATGAATGAGGCTAATAAATTCTCCTTGTTAATCATATCCTTGCGTCTTCTATGCCTGTTCAGTCTTAACAGTGCTATTGCACATAACCAAGAAATGATGAATATTTCTGAGTATTTAAATTGATCTGCCTGTACCTGTTTCCCTACTTTGCTGCTTACATTCCATAGACGTTGCACAACAGCATGACAAACCAGTGTACATTCAAACTATATTTTGTATTATGCATATAAACTTAAAAACCTCACATCTTGTAATCATGATAATCAAATTACACAGAACTAAAGTTAAAGCTACTAGAGTCCTTCTTACATCACAGTGGTGAATGGCATCCATGGCCAGCAAGTTGTTGCCATGGCGAAGCTGGAAGTGGATGACCTCAAGGGCTGCCTTTAGCTCGGCTATCTCTCTGATTTGTCCCGGATCGCACTCCCTCACCATGTCCTGCAGCAGCAAGCTGTACTTACTAATGCGCTGCACAGGCTTCAACAGGTACGACCATAAGTCCATTTTATCCCCCAGCTTCAGCTGCTTTTGCTGGTAGGAGAAAAGAGGAAACAAAGGAGTATTGTTATAAAAGGTCTGGTGAATGTCAGTAAAGGCTAAAAAAAGGTGTATGACATGGTTAAAATCATGCGTGTGTATGGTGGGACATTGGATGAGTGAGATTAGAAGAACATTTTTTGAATAAATGCCTTTTAGAATGGCAAAATCTGTCAGCTTCACCAACATAGCTATTAAAGGAATTCTCATAAAATCCTTATTACAGGATTTGTAATAACTATATCACGCTACAAACTTTTAATGTGGTGCAGTCAACACCTTTATTAAATTTAAATATGACTTAAATATGACTACATGTGAACTTCGCGCTCCTGATTACATCACTTCATGCAAGTCCCATTCAGTCCACTAGCAATACAATACAATATTGCAATGTACTTGGAATTTCGGCATTGCCTTGGAGGAAGTATTTGTTATCTCTTCTCCAAATTTAGACAAATTTAGGGTCTACGTTTTGACACGTCTTCTGCTCTAATTACATATACACGACTGCAAGTGGTCAGAATGAGGCATCTACTGGGCAATTAAAAAAAAAATAAATACAAATACAAAAAATAAATAAAATCCAAAAGCAATAGCACTAGGGGAGGTCCAGAGGTATACAAAGAGATGTTTTTATTCCTGAAACAACAGCGGTTTTTGATAGCATCCTATCTCACCAAAGCGGCTACATATCTGTGGCATCCTGGAGAGAAGGTCCATGTTTGTGATCTCACCTTGAAAAAAGCCTGCCCGTGATTGATGAGGAGACTGTCAGACTGGGGCTTGTTCTTGCTGTAAAGGGCATACAAGGCAAAGCTTTCTCTCTAAAATGGAAAATAAATGCAGACGATTAGTCGGGACTCTGTCACAACATTACAAGCAGTGTACCATAATTCCAGTAAATTTTTCTCTTGGAAGCTAAAAACACCGGCATACAGTCAGGACACATTTGAAAGCACTTTTATTACACATCAACCGGGAAATTACTTGGTATATGAAAACCGTGAAGTAGTGCTCAACATTAAACAGCTGCCAAAACTTACACCGATGGTGTCATGGAAAAACTAATGATTTAATGATTCAAGAAACAGTGTGTGTATATATATAAATATATATAATATTTTTCTTAAAGCTAGACTTTCACAAAAGGCACCTACGTGACGTAGAAAGCAGCGTCCTATTCTGAAGGGTTCATTCACACAGCCCTCCAGCTCATTCAGGAAGTAATGTCGGTGGAAGTCGTGGAGCTTTTCTAAGTTACCAAAGATGCTCCCCCTCTGGCCCCTGAGATCCTGAGGGACATCTGCCCTCTCCAGCTCAGGGAAGTAGTGCTCTCGAACATAACCCAGAGCCTTCACATACTCCCTCTCTGTGGACAGTAGCTCCACCATGATCCTCCGTACTTTCCTGTTCCACATGCAGGAAATGAAACCCAGGTGAGCTCAGTTTTACATTGTGTGTGCGTGGGTAGCATTTCTCCATACAACATTATTGCTTACTGGGGAACATTTGGGTAAAACATTTTAATATAGTTTGCCATATGTTGGACAGCATCTTGCTCTAGATTACAGGTGAGGGAGAGGGTGTTACTTACAAAACATTGCAGCCATTGATTTCTGTTGGTGTGAGTAATGTCTCTGGAGTCCTGACATCTTCAGGGTCCCGGGTGGAGTCTATACATCCTTCACCCTTCCCTTCATTGCTGTCTCTTGGCGATTTGCTGATCAGGTTTCCTGGCCGTAGTCTCTTGTTATGGGGAAAAGGCCGATTTTGGATGGACTGCTGATTTTGTTCCAGTGACTGTGTCTTACTATGACAGTGCTTGTGACTCACATTTAAAGGCGAAAAGCCAGGAATGCTCATCAGATAAGAGCAGACATGTGAGCCTTCGCTTAGGGATCGACTCAAAGGTTGGTGTGAAGGAAAGTCCTCGCTCCCTTTTGTTGAGTTTACATCTCTTAGATCTGTCTCACTGTGATGCTCTCTTGGCCTCAACTTGCTCTCTTGGCGGGAGTCAGTGTTTAGAGAGAAATCAGAAGTATTTTCCCCATTTTTATCAGGTATTTCTGGTAAATGCAGCTCTTTAGGCTCTTTGTTTTTGCTCTCTTTGAAGTCGTTGCAGTTGAGGCGCGCAACACTGGTGCTAAGCTGTGGGGTCAAGGAATGCTCTGCCTCTGCTATCACACTCCCTTTCCCCTCTTTCTCCATTTCTCCATGTTCCCCTGGAGACTTTGCAGCTGTGGTCTTCTGGATCTGGTTCTTATCTATGTTTTTTTTCTTCTTCTGCATCTCCTTAAGATGCTGCCTGACTTCTCGGCACTGGGCCCAAGCTGCATTCCACACTCTCATTGCTGCTGAAGCCCCTGATCCCAAGGCGCAGGCTTTAGCTTTCACAGCCTGGAAGTGAGGGGTGGAGAATTCACCACCTAATCTCTGCTCATACATTTGGAGTGTACTTAAAGTCTGAGCTGGGTAACACCCCTGCTCTACCTGCTCCAAAGAATGACTGCATTCTTTGGCTAGGGCAGATGCCTAGACAGAGAGAGTGAGTGAAAGGAAATGGAAAGTAATCAGTAAAAATATTTACAAGAGGAAAAAAGATGTTAATAAAATTGTCAGAAGCCATGACAAAATACAAACCTTTTCACAAAAGGCGTAAACGTGCACAAGCGCGTCCAGTTCTTTGTATCTCTGTTCTGCACGCAGCATGAAGTCTTCTACATTAGATCTGAAAGTGTTGACGAGAGTTTGAAAAACATCTCTTGCAGGGCTGCTGTCGCTGGACTCAAAAATACCCTCTGCCTCTGCAGCTAGGATCAAGGCGTTCTGCTGTTTTTCCTGTGATAAATATTAAAATGTTATGTGAAATCAATTTCCTTCCGCTTCTGCAGTTTACTGATATCACTGATATCAACTATGAACAGCCAAATGAGGGCAAGTTTTCTTATCTCTAATTTCTTTGCCGTTACATAGGGGTGATACCTTAGACTGAGTAAGAAACACGTGGAAGTGCTCCAAATCCTTTTCAGTGCACGCCTGGGTATCATCAGTTGGGTAAGAGTCCTTCAGTCTCTGTTCACCTTCTGTGCCGAACCACATCCCAGCCTACAAGACACAAAGCCCTGGTTATGCGGTTACACTTTGTACATGTGGCTACCAGCTGTGAGTTTATTATTACATAACTTTTAGATGTTTAAACACATATTGTAGATTCTAATATTGTAAACAGACTAAGATTACTAGACGTACCGTGCTGATTTTGGCCTCCACCTCTCGAAGCCTGAAAAGGAACTCCAGCTGTTGCAGGGACTCGTTTGATCTCATCACCAGTGTGTGGAGCTTCTCCTCCACTTGGTTATAGAGACTTGTCACAGACTCCAAAGCGTCTCTGCAACACGAGGAGAAAACATTTAACACTGACTGTGAGGTTGTATTTGTCACGCAGGGGGTGAAATGGCTTTTTAATCAGAATCATGCCTGACAGTTTTTGACAGCCATCATGTGACACTGTCCTTGTTTTATTGTTTTAATTGCAAACCCAATTCTGAAACTGTTTTAACACTGCATAAAATGTAAATAAAAACAGAGTGCAATGATTTGCCAACCTCATATTTGAGGAATGTTGACCCATTCTTATCTGATATAAAATACTTGGTTGCACAACAGTCCTCGATCTTCTTTATCGCATTTTTCATTTTATAAAGCTCCAAATGTTTACAGCCGGCAGAAAGGCTGAACTGCAGGCAGGGCTCTTCTACAATGACAGACATGCAGCATGCAGTTTTTGTATTGTCTTGCTAAAATACAAAAGGCCTTCCCTGAAAAAGACTTACTTATTCTTTGTTGCTCTAATACATGTGCATACCTTTCAGCGTGGATGGTGATATAGATGTGCTGTCTCAACGTTTGCTTTTCTGTTTGTTTTAGATGGGTCACTGCTATTGAATTCAAAACGTTCAATACGCATCTCAGTTCAAACATTTCATGTTTTCTGTGTTCTCTTGCGAATAAAATATGACTTTATGAGATTTTCAAAATCACCAGTTTTTTTGGAATTTGTTCGTATAAAAGAAGCACGCTATAAAAAATTTCCAAACTAAAAAGTATTTTAAAAGACAATAATCCTGTTTTGCCACAGCTATTTTTATGAGTTTAGTGGTAGCTGCACATCTCTTATTGGGCCTTTAAGTTAAGACAAATAAAATCTGTTTGCTCTTTAATTCTAGTTTAAAACCACAAATAAGATTCGTGCAGTTTTTACTGGGGTGTGTTTTTTATTTTTTTTAACCAGGCAAAGAGCAATTAAAATGAATAAGTTTGATAGTCATTATTCTATGATTTATGGTAACATTTCACGGATAACTTACTATGCCTCCTGCTGGTAAGTAAAATAAATGAAACTAATTGTTAATATAAACAATATTTTACAGCCACCCACACAGCCATGCAGATGTTATTTGTTTTCACTTAGTTGGAATAATTACAGTAGAGATATTCCCAGGACTGTGTAGGCATCTGCAAATTGTCATTAATTTACTTCTACCTCACATGCCTGTCGTTTTTTTTCCCATTAGGGAGGAGAAATCCTACATATTATCATTCCTATTAGTAAAATTTGGTGATTCCCAGGATGGCTTCACCCATTACCCTTCCAAATGTAATGGACTCTACAAAGAAATTTGCCTAGTATGGCAAGTGCAAATAAAATAGCCCTTAGATTCTCTATAGCATGTTATATAGATTAATACAAGTTAAACAAGAAGAACATCATTGAGTGACAAATCATATCTGACACCTGTAGTCCTCAGACTGTGGAAATCTGAACTCTTCTTTCTTCATCCTGGCCAGAAAAGCCCCTCCTTCCCTTTGCAAAGTCACCAGTCTAGCATCTTCCAGCATCTCTTTCATTGAAATCCTCTGCTCTTCAATGCATTGCTGCACTTCCTGTTTTATGCACAAAACAAAGCCAAAATGTGAGCATGTGGAGATTACACTAATTTAATAACAATACAGTATAAACATAAATATGTTACCTGAGCTGTGTCCATTTGGTTTCTGTTATCCACCCTCTTAATGGCCTTTTGCAACAAACAGTCAGCCCCTCGCAGGTCAGTCATAAATGAAACCAGCCTCTGAAATGAAACATGTTCCACTGTATTGAACTGAGAAGCTTTTTGGAAGAGGCAGCACCGTGTGGAAGCAAAAGGAGACAAACTGAGTTTATTTTTTTTAAAATCTGCAGACACTGGAGACTAATATCAGTGTGCTGCTGGTTAATTTAGACACTTTCAACTCTCCGTACAATATTACTGTAGGGTGCATGACTACAGCATCAACTCTAATATCTCGCATTATAATAATTTTTCTACTTATATAAGAAACTTTAAGCTTCCACCAGCCTACTGATCTAAAACAAATATTAAATATGTTTTGCATGTGTTTAATAGTCCACATTGTGGTTTAATGCTGTATTACTTTAACATTCAATTTGCTCTAAGTATTAGATTTTTAAAGAAATATAAATGGTTTCAAAATAATGGTATTTAAAAAAATATCTATAACTATCTACATGCAGTTCAATTCTTTATTTTTTTCTTCTTGAGCTGGCATACTCCCCCTTGCCCTCATTTGCACACTAGTATAATGAAATATTATGTAATTTATGGTATTGTATATGCTACACGAAGGAACTGACCTGTGTGTTAAAGCAGAATGGCCTTGGTTGTGACTCAGTGATTGGTGTTGCATAACCAGGATAAAATATCTGTCCCTACTTAATGTGAACAATTAACATTATAATAAATAATCAAATTCATCATTCAGATAAGACTTTACCCTTTCCCATGTGACCACACCCTTCCTGCATTCAAAGTAAAGCACATCAGATATCATGCATGCTCCGGGTGGTTGGCTGGGTGGGCGCCTAATTTCCACTGTGTTGAATTATGGTTGAACAACTTTAGTCACCAGAGACCACTCCACAGGTTTTCAGAGTGAAGTAGTTAGGATTCAATACCACCAGTAGAGCAGCTGTGTAGACTTAGCGTGCATTTTTAGTACCTGACGGAACTGCAGCCACTCGGTGTGACTGTAAGTGAAGGTACCTCCAAAATCAGAGGTTAGCTGGGAAGCTTCCACTGTCTTGTTTAGGGCTTTCATAGTGGTCACCAAATCCATCTAAGAGACAAAGGCAAAGACTTCGTGAATAAAAGTTACACTTTTATACTGAATAGGGACATGAAATGTTTTGATGTCTGACCTGCAGACCAGGCTGTTTTTCGGGGCGTGGCCAAGTGTCTTTATCCATCAGCATGACGATACTGTGGACAGCATGGAGAGCTTGCTCCTGAAGCAGAAAGAGAACAGGTTAGGGGAAGGCTGCTGAGGGTTATTAAGTGGTACATGTCTATGTATCCTGCCTTTTTTTTCTCACTTACGGTAAAACCTTAATGACCACAGACCTACAGTGCAATTTGTACTCTACACAAGGCCAGTAGACTACACCCCCAGGCCTGTTTTTTCCAGTAAACCAAACACTCCCCATAATCTTTGTATCAACTTTTATTCTGGCATGTGCATGCAGGATTACTGTTTTAACCTGGGCCATCAATAGAGCCTTGTAGAGGTGAAGAGGGGGCGGCTTCTTCCTGGCATTGATGACCAAAGTCATTCCCAGCTCTCGAACATCTTTCCTACGAAAACATTAATTCATGTTAGAGCACATTAGGAACCCAAATACAGTATTTCATCACACTGCTCTTTTAGCAATAAAGACCAGATTTAAGAGCTTTGGGGCTTTAATTAATCCACATCTCAGATTTACCTTAACCTCTTCATCTGACACCCACATACACTTTTTGTCAAAGACCTTATTTTTACATCTTAAACTTTTTCACAAATTCACAAAAAAAAACAAAGAAAAAATAAACCTCTTCTTCGCTTATCGCTATGTGAGCCTACATCAAGCATGACTGTTATTTCTGTCAATGCGCTGCATACCAGACAGCTGGCAGCGAGCCTGGCTGCAGACTGTTGTGGCGTGACTCTTTGCTGGGGACAGCACAAGGTCAGCTTTCTGGTAGAACAGCTTTTTGCATCAAAATCTTTGTTAAATTAGTGTAAACAAATACGCTAATTTGCCCGTTACTAGACCAGTAACATGGCTAATGTTTATTGGCCACCGGTCAGTAAACATTAGCCATGTTACTGCCAAATGATCTTAAGGTGCTATATGCAGAGGTCAAATCTGTGCTATATTAGTTGTAGAACTGTAGCTATACAAACTAATTACCCATAGGAGAACAGTTGGTGTGGATATGAGGTCACGCATAATAATATTCACAGCTTCCTTCTGACCACTGGAAATATTGAAACTGATATGCTGCTGCCCTCTAGTGGTGGGATCTTTTTATAACATAATAATCACAGGAGCTAAATGAAAAGCCAGCAAGCATTTTCCTCTTCTAGCCCACTGAAGACACCAGCTTCCTGTATTTTGCAAAGCTCAACCTCCTCTCTCAGAGGTGTGTTAACTGCAGAAATGTTATCTTTTTTCTCTAGAGACACATCTAAGTCCTTCAGCACTGTACCTTGGTATAGAATGTAAGTGGAGCAGTAATTCGCAAATGCTCTGTGCTGACACAAGAGGGGACGTCCAACCCATCCTCTCACCATGGACCTCCACAACCGCCCTGCCAGTCTTGTCCCTGCTGCCTGTGGATGGACATGACGGAGAAGATGCTTTTAATAAATCCATGAAGTGGTAAAAAAAAAAATTTATATGAATTTTCAGTCACAGGAATTCAGGGCTACATTAAATTTAACCTTTTATGTTTAACACTGAAAACAGAGGCGTTACTCGCTTCCACTGAGCTTTTTGAGGCACATCTTAAAATTACACGAAAGCCGCTGATGTCATACTCTGCTCAAATAAGTTTCGTCTGAATCAAAACTGTTTTTAACCTGTTTTAAATGCTAAGTCGCCATGTTCTGTGCAGTATTTCATTTTTAGGTATAAAAAAAAAGACATTTGAAGCATATTGTAACATGTACCGTATGCCAGAAATGGTTATTTTGCAGTGAAAAATCACATTGCAAAATAATCTATTCTCATGCCATACACTAATAAGTGCAAAATTACCTGGTAAACACACGATCCCCAGTTCAAGCAAGCCACTGATCCTCCTGAAAGCTGACTCTTCAGTTTGTGAGGGATGCTGAGTGTCAGAAGAGGATATACTTTCTGTCTTTAAGTTGTGGAGTTTGGTACCCGGTCCCTCTGCAGTGGACAAAGCCTCACTTCTGTTCGGCTGGGAATCTGACAAAGCAAAAAATATATTTATATATTTCGAATGTTTTATAAATGTGACAACTCAAAACATGATCTTTGGCAGCAAGCAAGAAAAATGATCATATATTTTTAATTATCCATCAGTCGGTTTTTATTGAGGGACTTTATTCTAAGACAGTGCGACGCCTTCCTGTAAACCATCAGCTTCATTTTCTGTCCAGTAACCTTTGCCCTCTTATAACAACAGCAATTAATAATTTTCAGAGCCATAACTTTAACATGTTAAAAGTTACACAGCTGCACAGACCACTTCTAAATACTGGACATGGTCTTTATAACAAAACACAGCGGCGGTCTGACTACTAAATCTTGCTTTTACTAGTTGGCCTCCTCTTGGAGCCAACAAGGCCTCATCTGTCCTCTCTCTCTTTGCCACTTTAACAGCCCGTGACAAGCATGTCTCCAGTCAAGATCTCAACTTGCCCCTCTGAGGGCTTGCGGGCACATGCCACTGGGTGCAGAGGATAGAGAAACTGCCTTCTTGCACGTTATGCTGTCTCTCTACATTACAAGAATGCTCTGCTTTTTTCTTTTTACCCAGTGGGTTCAGGTCGTCTCTTTCACTGGGGTGCAGCATGCTATTTCCTTTCACTCCCTTGATAATGGGAATGACATAAATGTGGCTGTACTGCCAGAGAACCCAGACAGCATTGGGAGAATCCCTCGAGGAAGATCATACTCAAACCTGATCTTTAACCTTTGAACCCTCTTTTAAAGAGCCTTCGCGAACTGTGACCTTCACTGGAGCACATTCCTTCAAACACGCGAGGTCACAGCGGCGTTTCACTCCGTCTATTAAGCTCAAATGTTCCGAGCCCCTTTGAACAGGGAGCAACCGATCATTTTAATGGCTGTGTGCACACAGTAACAACAATGTGGTTGAGTCGCATGAATGTTATCCCTCACTTACCTTTTTTTAGACACTTCTCTGTTTCCAGTTTCAGAGTTTTCTCATCAAGTTGAACTTCTTTCTTACAGTGCATTAAGTTCGTGACTGTTTCAGGGCAAATGTCACTATGGCTCCTGTTGTTGAGCTTATAGAGAAGTGGCCTCCCTGTAGGAGTTTCTGAGACAGCGGACAAAGACCTCACTTTAACTTTGTGATTGCCTGATGGTTTCACATCCTTCCCCCTCTGGTGCGACTCCAGGTCACCATCAGGGGTCCCCGAGGACACATCTGATACTGGGTGCATAAAAGCACTATGTCCTGATGGGTGGGAAATAAGTTTTGTCTGAACTCTCTGACTTTGGCTCAAACCAGGGGTTGATTTCAAAATTATGGGCGACTCCTTCATGAGGTTTTCCGGCTCACATTTACTAGAAAGGTGGGGCTTAAAGTTTGCTGGTGTTGCCTCATGGCAGTGTTTGCAAGGGAAGGGCTCATTACCAAACACAGGTTCCTTAGAGTGGTTACAATCGTTTCCTACTTGGTCTTTTTGAGCACCAATTTTAGCCTTAGATTTTAACTCCCCATCTTCAGTCAGGCCGACCTCCTCCAAGGCAGCCAGGAGGTCGACACTCCCTTTCTCAAAAGGCACTGGATTTGTCAGTGCCGCCAGGTATGAATCTCTGTACCTGCACTTCAAGTCTTCATCAGTGAGTTCCTGCCCCAGATTCTCCTGGCTGCATGGTGTAAAACGCTCCTCTGTATATTGAAGCGTGCGTCCGCAAGGAACGCTATTCCCAAGCGGTACAGGTGGGGGTGGTCTGACAGGTTTGAACAAAACTGAATTGGTTGGATTTGGAAGCCTGTCTCTCTGTTTATCCACAAGCTCTTTCCCTTTGTCGATATCCACCAGGTCTACATAATCACCCTCAATCTCTTGATAGTTATGACTGTCCCAGGTATTAGGAGAAACCCAACCCACCGGCTTGATTAATGGTTTGGAGCAGGATTTCGGGGCCCCTCTTTTATCTTCCATTTTGACAAGTTTGGAAGAACAGGCTGCGGGTCTTAAAGATGCTGACATCCTGTCATTTGCTGAAAGAATCGTGGCTTCAACTGGTAGGGTGGAGGAGTTGAAGTGGACGGGAACTGAAATCTGCTTTGGCTCAGGGCGAGATTTCTGACAGGTGGGCATGATCTTAGGCTTGTCTAAAAACTCCGGGATCGCGATTTTGGCCCACGGCAACTTAATTACACCTTGGTCCGTGCAAAGCAAACACCGTGACAAAGGAGTTCCGTCACGTCCTTCGTTGATGTCCCGCAGCCAGTCTTCGGTGAAGATGCAGGGATAAGACGTTTCAGGGATCGGGGTCTCCTCCACTTCTCGACACCCTTCCTCCAGAAGACATTTGAGGACGATGCGTGCCGCTTGTTCCCCAAAAGGCTCCACTTGAAGATAGAAGTCTCCAGGACGCAACAGCAAGGGGTTAACGGGTGCTAACTGGATGACCGTTTTGTCATGGAGACACAGAGGCCAGCCCTCACAGCGGAAAACCACATCAGAGTATCCAGCCTAGGAAAAAATCAAATAAGGTTTCTTACAATGCAGTTTTGTTTTTAAATTACTGTCTACTTAATTCACTGCATTGCTGTATTGATTGTTTGGTACTGTGTTTCCTGCTTATAAGTTTGGACATCTACAGTAAATCTTCTGATCATACTGTAAAACTGAATTTACCACTGGTGTAATTTGAGGCATTTATATTCATGTGGGCATTTTATGCTCTGAATGAGCCTAAGTTTTCTATACAAAACAAAACAATATCTACAGTATGCTGTAGCTTATAAATCACAAATTTTATTAATCATTTCTATGCAGTGAAAGAGACGTTTGCAGCAGCGCAAGTTTGCTGGGTAGTCTTTATCACTTGGACAGTTGACACTATTTGAACCCCTCAACCTTTTAACATATGGAAGATTTCACAAAGACACAAAGATATGATTTCTACTCACACATGCTGCCTGTTGGACACTTTCCAGCACATGTTTGGAAGGAATTAGGAAGTCCAGTAAACACTGCAGAGCATCACCGTGATAACGTTCCTCAATAGTGCGAAACAGCTGGCAGAGGACGATGGGCGCTGTGGCCTCAAACGGTGGGAAGAGGGCCGACAGCACACTCTGGATGGACGAGTCCAGAGACTCTGGGTTCTGTAGGAGAAAAAGAGATGAAGGGCAGTCAGATGAAGTTTGGACATCTACAGGAATGCAGATGTCACTCAGTCTGTCACTGTGGATTCGATTTTTATCCAAGTTTCTGGTATTTTCAGCCTTTTCACAAATATTCCTATTTTGAGTTCCACGTGTGGAAAACGGGTATACCATGACTATGAATTACAAACTATGTTTATTTAGACACGACTTTCTTCAAATAAGGTATTTGAAAGGAAAAAGTCTCAAAAGCCAAAACAGGTCGACAGTAATTGCTGTGCAAATGCCAAATTACGAGACAGATGATTTTCCAGACCTGCTCACCTTCACTGTGCTGGGTTTGAAATCAGTTTAAAAAGTTTTTGCTGTCATAAAGAAACAGATATATTATTTTCTTTATGAGTTCACTGTTGGGTCAGTGAATTCTTATTCAGTCTACTTGGATGATTAAAGGCAAGATCAGCGCAGAAGAAAGCATGAGCAAGCCTGTTCAAAAGGATTTCAATTTTATTATGGAGATAATTAAGTCTGTCCTGTATGAGTATGTGCAACTTGTTTCATGTCTAGCCAGGATACACTTCATTTGAGCTGGTATATTAGCAGCAGACGTGGGTCGGCATCTGATGTAATTGAAAATGACAAAGAAGCATATGGTTTCATAAAGATGCCACTGCATATGACACCATCTTATGTCAGAAGGTAAAGTAGCAGCCTGTAGGCAGACGTCTGCTTTTAGTAATCTTGCGAATGCTTGCATGGGCATTCTACTAGGACCAGCTGTGCCACAAGTGAAGTCCATCTAAGCACATGGAAACTATTCAGATGAAAAGATAATGTCTTCAAAGCAGTTTGGGTGCGCCGACCGGACTATAAGCGCGGTTTTGAGGTGGTGATGACTTGAGACGTGAGGCCTGTCAACATGGCTTAGTACAGTCAAGTATTTTAACACAGTGTTTGGTACTGCAGATATTCTACTGTTGGTTTGATGTATAGTACACCAGCTGCATTAAAATGAATCCAGAGTTTTGTGCACAGATGTAACATTTACATGTAGCACAATATATAAATAAAGTAAAACAAGTTTGAAAAAGAAAATACTATTATTATATATTATATATTATTATATTATGCTATTATTATTATATACAGAGCAGCTAAGGCTGATCACCTGGTCATAAACCAGAGTACTGGACAAAACTGAAGTTCCTCTAGCATGTGATAAAAGGTGCAGCAATGTGAACCTCTATGAGATGAAAGAAGAAAAGTCATGTGATTGCCAAATTCTTGGGAATCATCGAGGGAACACTTTGGATACACTGACATATGCATCTGACTGAAAAATGAGAACTTCAAAAGTGAAAACCACTTGGGGATTGATTTCCACATTGCTAACTTGGCTGGAAACCCCATTTCCTTACATGAAATACAATGTAATATTTTTATAGTGTCTCAAGATTATTAAATATAGTGCTCTTCACAGTCTTATCTCATGGCAGATAGAGGTGAAATGTACAATTATTCTTCTATCCTGATATCCTTGAACCAAATCAATGTTTCGTAATGAAAAGGAAAGCCATAATATTCATACCGAGTTGATGTTTGAATATAAGGACTTGACACTTCTTTTGAATCTGGATAGATCTCAGTCGCTAATCACAGCAGGTATGTTATTCCCACAATCACTTGTCAGTAGCCTGCTGTGTTAATCTCCCAGCCTACAAAGGACTCTGTTTTTTAGCCCCTTCCTCATTTAGGTTGATGGCCTGACCAAGACCAGAGCGGCTCAGTGTAAACACAAGTGCAGGAGCTTCAAAGACCTCACACTGGTTTACACTGGGACCATTTGGCAGATGCAGATACTTGCGAGCAACTTGGACATTAAACATGCAAAACAAATGTCATAAAATTCCAGCTGTTTATAATCCATTTGGTATTTCAGTAAATCTTTCAACTCTGTTTAGTCTTTGCATTCACAAAACAGGATTGCACATACATAGTGAATACAAAGTGACTGAAATGTCTGTGAAATGAGCTAATGTTGATCTGCTGGACTCATGACAAGATTTTTGGATGTAAATCAATACCAATATTTGACCATTCACAGTGCTCTGAGTCTATGGACCCTTTGCATTCCCTAAGTAGAAAAGAATGCTTTTCTGATTGTGCACATCTGTCACAACAGATCACGAAATGGAGACCAGAATACCTCTTTGGAAGGCTCTTAAATGGTAATGCATCACAGCTGTTTTAGACTGACTGCATCCACTACTGTATTTCTGTTAGTTAACAGTAAACCTGTGGTCATGTCTAATAAAGCATGGTCTGTGAACTTAATTTGCAGAGTTGAGGACTTCAGGTTCCCAGGGAGTGCTTTATTTGAATTGCTTCAGTTTTGCATGTGTGCTCTTTCTTATGTAGATGACAGATTTCAGGTTATATTCCACAAATTTAATAGAGTTCATCCACTGTTGTGTAATGCAACTTTAAATCATTTCCTCACTGCAACTGAATCATTCCAAGTCCCTTCTGTTGAATTGAGAAATAAACCTCTGTTTTTGTTAACACTAGCTAAAAAAGAAAACTTCCCTGACTGGAAGTCATCTCTATGGGTGGTTTGGCTAGCAATATTTGCATGAGAGAGACAATTTTAAGATTTACTAAGCATAGCTCAGCTGGAACCAGTTCAGACTGGCTAGCGAGTCAAATCACTTCTACTGCTGTGTTGCTCCTACTGGTATGTGTGCCTACCAGTGCCAGAAAATGTTCTAAACAGGTCTGCACTGTGAAAGATTCAGCATTAATATCTGTCAAACAAAGCAAAATGTGTCTGTGTGTGGTATTGGAAAACATTTTTTCAAAATCGTAATAAATCATAATGAAGTCATAATCGTAAGTTGCAGTCACTTTTTTAATATAATGATAGTAAACAACCATCAATCCATGCATCCAAAGGTGTGATGGGTCAAACCTCAATAGAGGGACAGCCATTCATTTTCTATGTTGCACCAGCTCACTAAATTGCATTATTGAACATGCTTGTGTATCTGTTGCTTTAGTTTACATAGAAGCCAGTTTTCAGCAACACTGCTTTTAATCAACATCCTCATGTTTCGGGTTTATTTTCTACTGTCTCTTTCCTGTTTAGTACGCTCTTTGTGTCACCTTCCTGGCATTACAATAGACTCATATCTGTTCCTTCAGTCTGTTTTAAATATCCAGGCAGAGTCACTTTCATGCATCATTATGGCATTTTTCTTTCTCTCCACCATCTATCAATGTGCAGTAACCAGCTCATATGACCATAAAGCGTCTTTGCTTTTCCACCAAGATAGATTTTATTTCCAGAATCAGCCAGTGAGGGGTATTCAGTCAAGCTTAAATCCTGAACTTTCATTTTGAGATTGTTGTTTTTGGTCCGTGGCCAGCTGAAAACATTCCAACACTGCCTCTCCTGCATTTTCTAGACAAGGGGATTTCCTATCTTGCGATAATTGTCCGTTGCAGCCTGCGATTTAACTCTAGAAAGAGCTTCAGTCTACAACAAAGGTCATTGTTTGACCTGAGCTGACCTAACCACATGGACAAGGGGCATTTGTTATAAAGGTTAGCTCTTTCTTTGTCTTGTCTACTGCCCCTTAGGAGTTTTTTTTTCAGTGTTTTGTATAGAGAATGGCAAGCATTATGGCAGGTTTCACCATATCGCCTCAGGCTGGGGCTAACAAAAGTCTTGATCGAGAACTGAGCTACTGCATAAACAAGCTGTCAAGGTGAGTACTGCATTGTCATCAGCTATATGGGTCAAAAGATGTAATTGTGATGGAGATTAACCTTTGCTAAACTGGCGCAGCTTTTGATGCGACATGTTGAAAGAGTTTGGTTTATGTTTCGTTTCTGACTGTTCATCACATTTTCTTGAACTCCTCGTAAGAGATAGGCCGTCACCGCACCACCAGGGTAAACCCAAAACATAACCAAAAGTGACAGTTAAGACTGGCCAGTATTTCCTGACAACTGCCTGAATTCTGCACGTTTAGTCTTGCACCTGAGAGCCTCGGATGACACAGCAGGCCGAGCGCCCGCGACATGTCAACTGAAGAAATGTTGTCATGGAAAGAAAAAAACAGCACATAGTAGAGTTGAAGTGAGTCAGCTTCATATGCAGGTGTCATCTTCCTTTCTCTTTATTTCACGGTTCAAAAACAATTGCATTTTGCAGTGTACGCTTTACTCTGACTAGTTTCACACGGAACCCGAAATAAAAACGATTTTTTGACTTGGAGCCATCATCATCATCAAAATGAGTGTTAGTCATGTCATAATGAAAACCATATTCCCAGTGTCTCTGGGTTACTCCCCCTCCTTTTCTACTATTTCCTTCTGTCTGTTTGGTGATGAGACAGAACTGCCTCTGTGTGTGCTCCAAGCCTTTCTAACTCAGCAGAGGGGCTCTCACGGATAAGCCATCTTAAAGCCTTTTAAGATGAAAAATCCCATATGAGACGAAATTACTACATCACTTTGTTTCTTCCGCTAAGATTAATGTAAAGTCCCATAAATACATTTGTTCATTTTGTAGTTCACAAAGAGTGTATCAGATTTCCAGTCCTTACTCATGGTACTGTAGTATTGAACACTGGCAAGTTTCCACAGAACGTGGGTGAGCTTTCACAGATTATCCATTAATTGAACCTTAATCTGTAAATAATATAAGAAAGAACAAGTCCAACAGCTTATAACTTGGAAGTTTCAAAACAGCACTGCTGCAGGCCGTCATGCTGAAAATATTTGCTTATATCGTAGGACAATGAACCAAGTGTGTTTGAATCCTACGTAAATCTATGCTGTCATCTCTTCTGAAATCACAAATCTGACTCACGGCAGCGTTTCAAAATCCTTATCTGATCTAAGGATAAACCTGGATGCTTTAAAGTGCGCCATATAACATAGTTTCTCTTTTTCTTTCATGCCACCACAAGATCGGACAGCACAGACTTCCCATGATCAGTAAAGACATACAGCAGTGACGGCCCTGTGTAAAAACAAGCAAACCAAAAAATATATCTATGATTGAAAGGTTCACACAGGGACTTCTTTTCTGGCACAATGTCACCACAGCTGATTCATTCATGAACCGCTCCCATTTAACATGACTAAACAAAACCTTCTGGATCTGAGCCTTCTTCCCGAAGCCGGATCCTGGCTTCAAAATATCGAATATAAAATTATTTAGTATTTAGACAATGCAACACAACATACTGGCTCCCAGTGTGGAAAAGGTACTTGTACTGTTAGAAGAAGTGTTGTAAAATGTATTAAGCCATATGACAATTTGGATTTCTATGTCTGTGAGCTTGCGTATTATGAGTGCACTAAGCAGTAACATCTGCTGCTCTTCATTCTTGCAAGGTAATATGAGGGTCTTCTGCGAGTTCAAAGAAATGCATGTCAAACAGAGGAAGTGCAATCTGTGTTTTTTTTTTCTGTACCGTTAACAAACTGCATTAAAAATTAATTCATGCAACTGGAAAGCCACAGTTTGGAAAGGAAATGGCAATGTTGCAAAAACAAACTTTTCTAGAGACAATGCGTGATGAAAGCTGGCCTGCGAACAGCCGAGGCACCGACATTTCTCCTTGAACACTTGGCTGGGGCTCTGTTTTGGAAATACAAGTGCAAAGCCTCTGTTGCATCTGACCCACTTTTGTGATACAGAGATAATAGACACACTGACAATTCAGTCCACAGCTTCACGACAACTCTCAGAGCCTTGACGTGCTGACTGAGGCAAAGTGAAATCTGTTTGGATCATACAGTTCCAAATGGCAGATGTCTGTGATTATCCATAATTTCTTCATAAATCAAATGAGTTCATTTTCCCAGTCAGCCTCAGCAGAGACTTGGCAAAAATTAAAATCAAGTGGAGCATTGTGCAGTATTAGCTAAATTAATAGGGGGGGAGTGACCCAGGAAATCCAGGTCCAGTTTTCTGCCAATCAATCAAAATCTGGACACTCTCGCACCGCATTTCCCCAGGGTTTGAGATGATGTACATGCATGTGGCACTCTGATAAATCAGCACTTTTGAGTATCCTGAAAATCTGAAAGTTGTGGATATATTGTATAGACTTACACGCCTGGAACAGATCCAGTAACTTGTGGTTGTTTATTTTGCCAAACCAACAGTGAATAAACACCAAATTCGGCAGTTTCCTGTAGGTTTATGGAACCTTGCAATGAGCATCATTCATTGCACTGTTATATTTTAATAGTCCACAATGGAACTATTTCCTTCCAGTATAAATGCCCTTGTGAGTATTTGATCGGTTTAACGCCCCAAACATAAAAAAACATAAGAACTCAGATAAATCAATTGTCTCTACCAGCACAGCAGACAACTAAAGCAACTATATTAATAAAATATTTAGTGAAGAAAGACATAATTATTTTTCTCTTGTGAAAGCCAAACCTGTCATTGTTAGCTAATCTTCTGCAACTGTTACTGTTTTGTAGAAAGTCTGCTCGCCTGCTGCCTCTAAATATGTTTTTATAAGACGAGAGCAAGTCCAAAGCCCGAGTGGAATTCTCATGTGCACTTTCATAATTTGCATATATTTTAAATACAATTTTATCATTTCAACTGACAATTGAAAATATTGTCTGTCCCGCAGTAGGTAACTGTGTTTACTGTACACTAAAGAAACACATAACACATGATTCTGTGAGGCCTCAAGAGGAAAGTTCTTGACCTTGATAGTTAATAAGTGACTCTTGGTTGTGCTTTTCATGAGTAACTAAATGCAAATGCAATGCACACCAGCATGCCACGAGTTGGGCTTTTGTGATATTGTAGAGAGTTTAAACACAATAGGTCTTGCACAGTGCAGCAGTCTAATAAGTGAGACGCTGCAGGCTCATGGCATCAGTCAGGCATTAAGTAAAACAAACAGTTATGTCTGTGAAAGCTGGTCAAACTAGCGCTGCAGTGGAAGTGAAGTGGGGGCAAAGTACAGTGGTGGCCGCCATTCGCAGTCAAGTTTGTACTTCTTTAAACATCCTTCCTTCCTGCTGTAAAGCTATCACTTACGCTTGGACAGATGTTATGGGTCAGACTGATTTCCATGTAAGAAATAAAAGTATATTCCATAAATATAAAGGATAAATGTGAGATTGACTAAATATATTCCAGGTTACCAAAAAAAAGCCATGCTCCAAGCAAGCATTTAGGGATCTTTCTTTCCTTTTTTAAAACAAATTTTATAGCAACAGCAATATGTAAATAAAAGTTCAAAGAAACCACATCCTCCCACAAATCCACCATCAGTGTTCCCCATCTTGTGGCTTACTCATCGTAATTAACTACATTCTGTTGTGACTGGGATTAGATTAGTCCCCTCCTTTCTTTAAAAGCTCTACGATTTGAACTTTTTAAAGAGCCGACCGCTGAACTAGAGAATTCCATTTTGTGCGCATGCAAAGCAGTAAAATAATTTATACATCGAAACACTCTCCACTCACTCAAGTATGCGTGCCATCCGCATCAATTAAGTCCGAATCAAAGGACTTAAGGATGCGAGACAAACGACAATGCGCCTCTCTCTGTCACTCTCTCTTTGTTGGTGTGCACACACTTAAAAAGCTTGAGATGCTGTTGGCTGTTGATGTGAAACGGTCCCACCAACTGTGCTCAGGATTACAAAAAGCTTTGGAGAGAGCACTCACATGGGGTTTTGTACTCCCTTTGTGTGTTACAAAGATAAGGTTTCATAAAAGACGAGAGCAAGAAGTGTGCATCATTACCGTGCACAGAACTCTCCAACTGGAAAACAAAAGTTGAAAGAAGGTAAAATGATGCCCTGCGTGTAAACTAATGTATCAGGCTTCCAGTAGCCCACACACACATTCACACACACGTACACATAGCTGGCAAAGTCACAGAAAGAAATTCACTTGTTCGCTTGTCCAGACCAGAAACCACACTCTGAGTTACTGGGTCAGTGGAGCAGTTTAAATCTTAAACCAGAAAGTAACAATGGACAATAAGGATACCCAGGAGGGAAACTTGGTGTTACTTTACCATGTTTGCAGGAGCTTCTCCTCTACAAAGCAGAAGGTTTTGTCATGTTTTGGTCCCGATAATCCTCTCCAGACAGCCTCCTTTGGCTTTGTGCAGAAGGACTTGCCATGTTTAGTTCATCAGCAGTAGAAGTTGGCTGAAGTACATCCACATGACAGTGAGTTGCCTTGTTTGAAAAGTAAGTAAAGTCAGTTCCATTCTTCGCAGACCTTCCCCAAGTCTGAGTGTGTGGCACAGAGAGACGCAAATTGTTGAGCTGCCCGTTGATTCTTTTTCTCTTCTTTTAAGTCTGTTTCGCTTCTACGGCTACTCTGAGTGTTTGGGAGTGAGACAGAGAAAGAGAGAGAGAGAGATCGAAGTAGAGGGTGTCTGTGAGGGGGTGGAGAAAAGCATTCCCTTTCAGAGGAAAACCCCCTCGAGGCTATTCAGAGTTTCTTTGCTCTTTCTCAAACACTCAGGTTTTTTTCTCTTTTTTCACACAACCAAGCACACCCACAGACACAATGTGTCACAAACGGAGACACAAAGCGTTCAGGAAAACATTTGCTGAATGTACAGTATCTGCTAATGAATTTTAAAGTTTGAGCCATCCCACTTCCTACTCTGTCATGCACATAAACATACGCACAGATACTAGCACACTTTTATGACCCAGAATTGGAGAGCTGCAGAAATCCAGCCCCCTCGTCTTTGGCCCCTTCCTTTCTATTTTAACCACTGGGAGCTTTTAGGAGGCTAAGTCTGTCTTTCACCTTTCTTCTGTCCCTCCCTGACTTACGCTGTCTCCTCCAGGCTTTCTCATTTCCTTTCTTCCTCAATTGTCTTCTGTCAGACTGCCCAGTGTTTAACCCATATCAAAGGAAAATGGAGAGCAGGAGGGATTCTCTGCAGAGGTCCAAACCGAGAAGCAGCAGGCATGTGAAGGGTTCGGCTATACCTCTGCTTTAGGTCTGAGGAATGTAATACTACACCCTCCGCACTATGTACATCTGGAATCAGAAGATGTATTCTGTCTGAAACTCTGGACCTGCTGTACGACTGAGAAATTTCTTGAGAAAAAAATGAAAGGAAACTGTTTATTTCTGCCGGCTGAAGGCCAGGGAGAGCATGTGAGTGTGGTGGTTTGTGCAAGTACCTCACAGCTGGCCTTGACCACTGTCTGTTTATTCATCGAGATTCCAGACATTACATGAATATCTGCTTCATATGAAGAAGAGGTAGAATATATTTCTTTTAATCAAGTGTTCAGGTGAAGTTGTAGCTGCAATTATGAAAGCAAAGGCTCTCTCCAGCTCTCTCTGTGGTGTGGTTTTCCACTCTGTAGAAACTGCAGTCGCCTAAACATTCCTCACATGTTTTTCTTTCATAAAGAGAAAGCCATGCTAATTTGTCTTTCACTCTAAACCACAAAAAATTATGTTGGCAACATTTACGATTCCATTCTAGCCTCATTGCTCCGTTCTCTTCCACTTCCCTGTTTTCTTCCCAGAGATTTTGAGTTGAATGATCAAGAACAATATGCAAATGGTGTAACAGAATCTTTCAGAAGAAACAAGGAAATCCACCAAAGTACCTGGAGGATAAGTGTGTCTGGACCTGTAAGAACTAAATGTGACTGAGTATCAGTTCCTAACTTTTCGATAAACAACATGTCATTAAATTGCTGGTAGGCAAATTGCAACACCTGACATTGTTAGGATGCCTGGGTCGTTGACCCAGGGCTTTTGAGTTTATTATATTATTTATCATTTCTAGTCTTTGGTTTCTTTCTTACAGTTCCGTCTTATGGTTTATGTCTCTGTGTTCTATAGTTGCTCTGTCTCCCCTGTCGGCTGTATCCCCTTATTAAGTTCGCGTCTCTATGTTATGTTTCCTGTTTTACTTTGAAAGTCCGTGTTTCGTGTTAGTGTATCTGGTTTTGCTTTCCTTGTCTCGTTAGTCCTGATTTGCCCCAGCTGTGTTTCCCTCCTGTTGCCCATTCCCTGATTGCTCCCTCTATGTATTTAAGCCCTGTGTTTCAGTTTGTCATTGTCGTGATCTACTGTTTACTATGCTGTGTGTTCTGTCTGCTTGCCTGAGTTTATTTGGAGTCTCAGTTTTGTTACCTTTTTTGAGTTCAGCATTAAAGCTGTTTTGAGTTCACCTTTTTGCCTCCGAGCGTCTGCACTATGGGTCCACCATTCCTGCCTGCACACAGCCTACACCTAACAGACATCTGCTCTAGCAAATTTCTACACACAACATGCACAAAGACTAACAAACCTATGACTATAGTTGTAGTCAGAAGTTTACATCTACTCATCATGGACTTAAATGTCATTGTAATTTGGGATTTTTAATGATTGCTTTTCTTAATTTTCTTTCTTAATTACTCACTCTTCTTGGCAGAATTGGTAGAGCTCAATTAAATTGGATGGTTGGTTTCCTGGCATGAACCTGGCTTTTAAGCTTAATCCATATATTTCAGAGGGGTTGAGGTTCAGTCTTTGGATAGACCTTTCAGAAGCTTTTTGTTTGCCTGCTTTATCGCTTCCAAAACCAGGTTTGATGTGTATTCGGGATCATTATCCTGCTGGAACACTCATTTGTGTCCAAGTTTCAACTATCTAGTTCGTTTGAGGTGAAGTTGAATAGTTTGAAGGTAGTATCCTTCTTCATTATTCTATCCACTTTGTGCAGTGTACCAATACCAGTGGTAACAAAACAGCCCCAGAGCATGATGCTACCACCACCATGCTTGGCAGATGGTGTGCAGAGCAGATCACCTACTAATCGAAAAGTTGGTGGTTCGATTCCCGTCTACTCCAGTCTGTATGCCAAATATCCTTGAGCAAGACACTAACCCAAGATGCTGTGTGTGTGTGTGAATGGGTGAATGAGGCAAGTTGTGTAGAGAACCAGTCCATTTACCATGGTACAGTGCTCTTAGGACTGAAAGTCTCACCTATAATTCTCCAAAGATATCTCTTGTCACTATGGTCAAATAGCTCAGTGTTTGTCTCATCTGACCATAAAACTTTTTTCCAGAAGGTATTTGTCTTGTCCACGTGGGGAAAGTTCAGTCAAGCCCAAAGGTGTCCATTGGTGGACACCTTTGGGCTTGACTTGGTGGTTCCTGAGTTTTTTCTAAACACCCTAACCAGTTTCCTTTTATCTGATGATAACAGTTTGAGTCTTCATCCCGACCTCAGGAAGGTACTGCTACGTCCGAATAACTTGCACTTACGCACAGTTGTTTGAACTGATGATTTTGGAATCTGAAGTCATTTAGAAATGGCTTCCTAACTTGCGTAAATCTACAATCCTCCTTCTTAAATATTCACTGTGCTCCTTGACTTGCCCAATCCAATAAGTGGTGCCTTTTTATGCCAGCAAAGACAGACTACCAGTTGTAGTCAGTGATGATCACTAAAAAATACTTAATAGGGTTTAGTCTTAAAATGGTAAAACCTTTAGCACAACAAGTGGCTGTATGCATGTATATGTATTTGAGCTTTTATGTATAATTTTGACCCTATGTAGATCAGAGAGAATCCAATATAAATAAAAAATGTGCACCCAATTCTTATTTTTTAAAGTCATTAAAGAAATGTTTAAATGCTCCATATTACCATGGTATTCATGCCCATGATGAGTGTAAGTAAACTACAACTTTATGTTTTAGCTAACATAGTTAAATAATCTATAAATAATGCTACTATTTAACTTTATTTAAATAAAGTCAAATAATACTACCTATGATCCAAGCTGGTAGCTTAAGATTGCTTAAGATTTGTAAGATTTGTGAGATTTGTATCACCATTATCATTCAATCTTTCAAAATATAATGTTATGCTTTTCTGGGCTCATAAAGGCCCAAACCTAGCAGGGAGCAAGAAAACAAACTTGCGTGGTATGAATGGTGACCCAAAATTGCCCTCGGTAAACTGGCTACAGTCTGTGTGCTTAAAGTGAAGTCTGTCCGTATGTTTCTTGCTTTCAGGTTGCCACAGTAGAACAACAATAGCTCCAAATTCAGCTAAATGTGCCAACCCTCAGTCCAAACTTGTCTAAACACAACAACTATCCAAATCTGGCAACCATTGCTTGGCTTGAGTCAGCCTAATTTTGGTGAGCCACTGAGCATGCAAACACTGAGCCTCAGTCAGCCAGATTCAGCTGACTACCTGGGAAAAGTTGCAGACTATAAAGCAAGCAACACTGAGCTAAAAGCTAAAATGCGCCATGCTGCTAAGAGCAACTGTATTGTCATCAAAGTCAATACTTTGATGCAGTCATTGTTGATATGTTAGTAGTGAAATGCTGTTTAAAAAAAAATCAGAAAAATCAGTCATTTCTTCATCAGGATGAAAGCAGACCACAGCAGATTGATGCTGATTTTGAACTCCTCTTCCTTCATGAAAACCAGATGGGCTGTCCAAACACGAGTGGTGGAGTGGGGGTGGGTTTGCTCAGTGCTTTTATGAGTCAGCAAATACGACGGCCATCATAGCGTATCCATAACACACACATATATATATACACAGTGGACCAGACAAAACTAGACAGAGAAATATACACAAAGATACACATAGATAGACTGTCAGACTTCCTGAGATAATGCTGTCGGGAAGTCTGGAGCACACACCCACACAGGTTCATTAAGCAACCGTATAAACATGCACATGTGCTGCAATTTCTTAAATATAGACATACACACATTTATATACACAAACACAGCAGGACGAGGCTCTCAGTGCTCCCTCACCACTTCTTCCCAGTGTGTGTAATTCCTTGCTAGTGAGCTGGAGATCCCTGAGGCAAGTGAGCAGAACCCCAGCAGTGATTTACTTCAAACCAGCAGTTGCCCACATAACCTCCCATGAGCACTCAAATACTGCAGCACAGTCTTCAGTCTATAAAGCATGACTCACACTGAGTATACCCACTAATATCATCATTAAAGAATAGAAAAGCAGCCACTCTCCCCTCAGCAATCTATCCCCAAGCCTCGGTCCTTGAATCAATTACCTGACTTCATTTGCTCTCCAAATTCGTTAACTTTATGTCACGTTGTTTCATTTAACACAAGGGAAAAGCTTCTTTTCAGCAGACTGCATCCTGCTTTTTGGAGCACACCCAAATACCCAAAGCGTGTCTCAGAGACATTAATATAAGTGTTCTGTCTCAGTAAACAGTGTCTCAATAGTCTCCTCTTGTAATCGCGCCTGTCTTGATGGGACAAGATGAAAAGAGGAAGGAGAAAGACAAAGAAGCAATCTGTCTCTCACTTGTTTCACTTTCCCAGGAGGAGCGACCTTATCAGTGTCTGGAGATCTGCTGCTGTGTCTGTGACATAATTTCCTGCTCGACCCCAGCTTGTCAGGATTTGGCGGGGGGGGGGTCGGTTGATTTGGACACTTGTGTTCTCTCAGCAAGCAAGAAGGAACTTCTCCCTCACTATCTGTCTACGCCACAGACGTGTTTTTGTGTCAGGTATTTGTGGGTCTCCTAAGAGTGGATTTAATGCATGTTTTGAGTAGCGTGTGGCGCTAAGGGCAAAATAAGCATCTTGTGAAGTAAGGCGGTGCATTCAAGGACACTCCGGTCGTCGTGGGAATCTGTGCACGTGTGTGCTTGTTTTTCACTGTTCGTTCAGGTGCCATTAATGATGCATTTTGACATTATATGTCCCCAAATGTTCATCTCCTGCGATACTGCAAATCCATCAGCCTGTGGAGTTCCACATATCACGCTCCATTTTTATAGCTAATAAAAGACAGGACAGAGGCGCCTCTAACACTTTAAATTGCTCTCCATCTGTCCCACTTTAATAGATTTGTTCCCACCGAGATTTTATAATGAGACATCACATTTTTAATATTATGAGAAGGTCTCAATGGGACACAAATACATCGTTTTTGTAGCAAACTTCCATTCTCCTGGTTCCTACAGACAGACAACGCGATGACAATGTGACAATAGCCTTAACACACCAAACAAATGTAAATGGTTGGATTTTTTTTTTTTAAAAGTGATTTATATACACGGTGCATTCACTATAACCCAGTGGCGATGCTTAAAGTGCATCAGCTCGGATGCTCTCTTGTTCTCTCCACTTCTAAATGATGCTGTCTGCATGTCAGTTTCACAAAATCCTTTTTATAGCAAATCCGCAATATGAGCTAGAATCCCTTTTGGAAAACAATGTGCTTTGTCAGTGAATGTCCCTCAGCTGCAGTCTACAATGTAGCCTGGATATGTCTGTGTGAGAGCTTAGTAGATCAAATGCTGAGAATAATGGGCCGTGCATGTGCTGCAGGAGAAGAATGATACATTAAAGACTTCTCTAAATGGAAACATTTTCAAAATGAAAGCCCAAATTTGGTCCATACTCTTTCTATACGCCTTAAAAAGATGTTCAAGTGAATATAATTATGTGTGAAGGGGGTTTGTGTTTTAGTGATCACATCATGTCACGGGTGCAGTAATTGAGGACAGTATAATGATCTTCTTCAAAGTAACTGTTTTGCCAGATGTGTGTTTTTTTTAAAAAATTAAATCAAAATGTTTCCATCACTGTGGAGTGTGTTCAAGGTTTTGGTTCTCTGACTGTTATCATATGTGAAATTCTCACGGAAGACCCACAGAGCAGTTCCACATGTTTTAGCTGATCTCTCTCTGTCCTGGTGTTTTCCTGAGATCCACAGTGCCGAGTGACTTTAACCTCAGCTGGCCACTGCTGGGTGCTAGTCCAGCGTAGGAAGCAGGTGTTAAATTCACAACAGTACGGAGAGAATATTCAGAGGAAAAAGAAAATGGGGCAAGCTGAGAAAAATGTGGCAAGCTTGAGAGTTTGGCTCGAGTCCCCTCTTCTTCCCCTTTTCCCATTCAGACTAGAACAATATTAACAGCCACCCTATTCAGACATGTCACCCTGCGAGAATAGAATGCTTTTTCTGCAGCAGAAAATAAAATTGCTAGACAGAAAATAACTGCGGACAGCGTCATTATTCTCAAATCTGGAGTCGCTGAAGGTCGGCATTCTAACTGCAGACGAAATGCTCATTCGAAGGGCTTTACAGCTGAAATGTGCTTCTTTTAAAATCTATTTGTATTCGCAGCAAAAAGTGAACCAAATTCCAGAATTCCTCCAACATGAATCAAAACTACCTGGATGTAAAAGAAAACAAAAACAAAAAACTAACTTTCTTTTCTTTTCTTTTCCTTTTTTTTTTCTTACTGAGCAGCCCATCATTAAAGTAGACAAAAACTCAGGTTGCACTCAGGTGTATTAATCTGTTTTTTGAGGTAGCATACAGTACTATGCAAACCTGCACTTAACTGCATGTCTGGATCCTAATGGGTATTCAGTACCAGGATGCTGTTAGGCTATTAATACAGCCATTTATAAACAAACTGCATTTTTGCAGGTTGAAGGTAGTTTGTAATTATTATAATTACAAACTACCTTCAACTAATTTTACTTTGATTCCACATCTTTATACACAAATGTGAATCATGGTAAGTGAAGCTATGTACTTTTTTGTATTCTAGCAAAAATATTCTGCTCTAAATTCTAGCTAACCTGTTTTGCACTCCATTATATACCAGCCATGTACTTTGTTGGGCCAATAGACAATTATATGGTTGTGTTCAAACAAACAATGTACTGTAATGTGATATATTAATATTATTATTTCATACTATATAATATATTGCAGTGCTTAAATGTTAAAGCTTCATGTAAAGAATGGCAGCCAGGATGCACAAATCATTAAAACAGAGAAAAGTATTAAATAATTGAAATACCCACCTAATGGTAAATAAACAGGTTCTTATATAGGCTTTTCCCACTGCAGCGCTAAATACAACATTCTTATTCACATAAGCACTTTTTCAACATCTAAGTGCTTTCAATGTAACATTTACGTTCTGATGAACACATTAGGAGGAACTCCCAAGGATACTTTGACACACAGATTGGTCCAGCCAGGAATTAAACCACCAACCTACTGATTAGTAGATGAGCTGCCCTACCTCAGGAGCCAGGCACCCCAATGCTTAAAAAAACAGCTGAACCTGATTTTTTTAAAAGTGTGATAAGCATTTGAAATATCATGAATAGTAGCAAAAACTATTGATTCTAAATGGGAACAGATCCAGACACGTTTTTTTTAAGTTGGCAGAACTTAAATAAAAAGCTCAATGAGGTAAAATTGTTTAAAGCAACACATAAACTGAAGGTCCTTTTTCTTTTATCCCTATAATCTACAAGACCTAAATGTTGACCTTCTGACTGGATGAAGAATTATTTTAACAGCATCCATTTTTATATAATTAAATGCTTATTAGGGTTGATTTTAAAAGGACTTGGGTCCATTTCACAGGCCTGTGGGGTAAATCAGATAAAAAAGCTTGGGAACCACCGGGAAGTAACCAGGTGCACATAACAGGGACATTACCGTATGTGTAAAAGCTAAGCCATAACTTACTCTACCTTTATAGTCCCTTTAATCTTTAAGTCTTTCACATCAACAAGTAGTAAAGCTTTCTGAGGAAGCCACCGGACACAAGCAGTCATTAGCACGCTCATAAAGACTACATGACGACAGCATTTAATGGTTAATTTTCAGCTCTTCTTGCGTGTCTAAGCAAAGCTGTTGACACAATGGTGTTTTGGGAGAGCGGCATATGAAAACACTGCCTGCTGCCAGGCCATGGGAAACAGAGAGACCCAAACACGCAGCTGAGTCACACTGCTGCGAACACACACATTGTTGTTTCAGGTGAAGACCATGGCAACAGGTGTGAGTCCGCGTGTGTGTGAGAAAAGAGCTGATATCTTCATGCTTCTCCTACTTTGCTCTAAACACATTACCAGTTAAGAGTGAGCATACGTTAGTACAGCAAGACTGCGATGTCTGAGTCTAAGTGGGCCGAAAAGGAGAGGAAAAACAATTGGCATGTAGAGGAGGGCTCAAGTTTTTTGTTCAGATGAAGTGGGAAGAGACGTGTTGCAGCTCTGGATTTATGGTGTGATTCACAGAGCTTGACATGTGAGCAAACAGCAGTGTTGGGAAAGACAGAGCTAATAAGACAATATGTGAGGTTTATTAAAAAAAAACAAAACACAATGAGTCACCACAAGTCTGTGTAAATCTAATCTGCAGACTATCCCCACCCCTCTTTTTCCCTGGCTTCCACAGTATCTGTCTCATCAACTGTCTCCTCCTTGTCTCCTGGGATCATCTCTCTCTGATCACCTCTAACAGCTTCACCTTCTCTTATTTGTTAGCGTTCTTCTGCCAGCCCTTTGCTTTATTACACTAAACATCTTGTTTTTTCTTTTCTTAATCTCTCCAGTCACTCTCTTTTCCCTATTAGCTGAACTTGCTTTTTTTTAGCTCGCTTTTAGCTCTCTCCCCCTCTGCAGATATTTTTTTTTCTACAGTAAGCAGTCCAGAAGCAGCTGGTGGGAGTGGGCTGCCTCTGAGTGCAGCTAATCTGTCTGATTTATCACTTTGTAATTGGAACTCTGACTGGACAGAGTTACTAATTCACTACTGAGGGACTGAGCATGAGCAAACGACCTCACCCATGTTTTTCTCTCCCTTACTTGTCACTTATGCTCTTGAATTTACTTCCAGCCATTTATTACTGCTTCAGTTTCCAATCGCATTCTTTCAATATTTCCTTTCTTTTGACTCCTCCGATTTAATTTCACTCAGGCGTGTCTCCTTACTTAAAAACTGTGTTTACAGTTTTTAAGTCCAATTTAAGTTCGTTTGCGCTTGCTTCCTTGTTGTCTGTAGGTTGTGGTTGTGGGTGCAGCAGATGTTTTGGCTAACCATAGAGTCAAACCTCAAAGCAGTGGGTTCAGAGCTGAACGGAGCCGTCCAGTGAAAGACGGGAGCAAGATTTAGTGTGCTGGTGATTGCAATCAACAAACACGAGCCAAGGGAGTGTATGAAAATTACTATCAGGGGGAGGCAGTCAAAAAAGGGAGCGGTATTGTCAGCTGGCATTTGGGTAGCTCAATTTCCCACTCCTTTTTTCCCCTGTAGGATGTATGTGTACAGACTATTTATCTTAGATGCTAATGTATTAATATTTACTATGTTGTGGTTGTTGTACACCATAGTAAATATTAATATACCAAAGAGGAACCATCAAAGGACGACCCTGGGGAAGGCCCTGCTTGCTTGGATCAAACAACTTGCAGAGCCTGCCTCCCTGACTTGTTTGGGTTTTCTTCTGTATCTAAGCCTGCAGTGTAAGCGTTATACCACTAGGTGTCATGTCTCATCAACTGTCACAGTTGTGTAATGACTGTAATTTGAGACGGACAAAGGAAAAGTCTCTTGCTTCTCAACAAGATCAGAAGAAGAAAAAAAGAGTTGTTTTTGCTCTTAGCACTCTCTCTGGCATCTCTCGTCCACATATCATCCGTTGACTTCAAAGCGCCTGACCATACACTTTAAGCGCTGTAGCAGCCTCTCCTAAAAAGGACAAGATGATTCACTAAAATAAGCTTGAACCGAACAGGGACTAATGATAAGTGTTTTCCCCCCTGCAGCCAGGTGAAGGTAGTTATTTCCACTAACAGGATAAACTGATCCAGATGGCATGAGGACTCAACTCCAGCAGCACTGCGACCCTCTCCTCAACTACCTCCACGAAAGGTATTATTACCAGCAGACCAGAAAACATCTGCTTGGAAGAGCAAGCAAAGGTCACTGTTGCACATCTGTCTCCAGAAAGATCTTCCTACTTTGATAAGATGCTGTCTGGCTTTAAATATGGGTTCAGTCAAACTTCTCGGATGGCTAAAGTGGAACTGCGAGTGTCATGGTGTTAATCATCTGAGCATGAAGATGGGCTCGTTGTGAAGCGAAGCTGAATGTATTAGCTAGTGAAGCACAACGACACGATGTGCGAACTCCACATTGGTTCAGCGCAACAGAAAAAAAGAGAAAACAGATGAAGTTCTGCAGACAAAGCATCTCTCAGACACAAGTTTCGCAAAATCGGGTGTGGCTAAAGTGTGTACATCTCTTTGTGTGTGTGTGTGTGTGTGTGAGAGAGAGAGAGAGAGAGGGAGAGAGAGAGAAGTGAATGTGGATCTACAAGTGTGCAGCTGTGTAAGCAACTGACCGGACATTCACATTAGCAAAGAGCCGGGTCATTAAATGCATCCACATACACACAGCATACACACCACACACACAAAGGCTGTGTGCAGAACAACATACATGTTACGCGTGCAGAGCAGCAAAGTGGTAACCAAATGACAGGATGAGTGGTGACATTAAAACTGGAAAAATTAAAGGACAACTTATTTCTCATTCACTGCTGTTCTCACTTGATTTATCCAAACTTTTATTTAATTATGTATTCATGTTTTTTTACTGCTGCTGCTTGAGCATCTGTGTGTGCATGTGTGTTTTTCAGCGGTTTTACAGACACACCTGTCAGTCTGTGGCTGTGTTTGTCCAGGATTGAAAGGCTTTCCAGGAAATAAAGTTTTTGAGGTTTTTTTCACTCTTTTTTCTTTTCTTTTCTTCAGGTCAAGCAATGTTGTGCATCTGCTGCTGCAGCAGCAAAAAAAGAAGCCTAATAATAGCACTAAGTGAATTAATATTCTCAATGCTATGATAACAAGACAAGCTGGACTACACAACCTCAGCAGCTGGTCGTTTTCACCTCAACAATCGTTTCGATTTTTTCTTTTAATTTATTTTGTGACTTTCTTTCTTATACTTAAATTGTGACGCTTATATCCTGATACTTTTCTCCTTTTTTAACACAATTTATTGTTTGAAAAAAGCAGATCAGTTTCAAGTCCTTATCAAGATATTTCCTATGGACTTTTTTTTTTTCCCAGAAAATTGCTATTTGAAGACAGAAAATAAAGTTTCATTCCTCAAGGTTGACAACTTGATCCAGTAAGTAACAAAAATAAAGATCCAGGCATCTTTACAAACAACAGGCAGCTGACCCTGGAGAAGGCCGTGGGAAGCTACTAGGTTATGACCTTTTGTCTCCAGACCTCGACACATCCCACAATTCCAGAAAGAAAATAACAGATACGCACATGTCAATGTCTGCAACAGACAGGTGGGATTTCTTGATGGGAGACGGATTCTTGAACAGAATAGTCAGTGAAACTTTTTTGTTTCTTCTTGAAAGGCTGTGGCGATCCTATGCGAAGTAAGAAGCACCTGAAAGTAGTTTTTTGTTTGAAAGACCTACAGGTTGGAAATTTGACCTCCTGTGTCATAAGAATGGATTTTTATAACCTAGAAAATGCATTGACCTACTTTGCTCACCTGGCCTTTGTCTAAAACTCAATCAGAATCAGGTCTGTGGTCTATCCCACTACTGTTCTTCTAAAATGAATACTTGTATCACCTATCTAAAAGGTTTTCAGGGCGGGCGAGGCTCAGGAGGTGAAGCGGGTCATCTAACCCGTCATCAGCTACTCCAGTTTGCACGCAGAAGTATCCTTGGGCTAAACCATAAGTTGCCCCCTGTGCATCCATCAGAGTGGGTGCTTGTATGAATGTGTAATAATAACTTGTTTTTTGTTTTTTATAATGTGACTGAAATAAAATATACTAAAACAAATGCTAAGCTACACAGAAAATGTCACTGTGGTACTGAGATTTTATGTATTTCTATCTGTATGTGACCATCCATCATCTTTCCATAAACACATCCCTCTTTTTCCTTCCTTCGAAACCTAAAAGCATGGGAAAGCACGAGTTTCATGTGTGCAGACAGACCCTGAGGCAAAGTGTTTTGTACATTTGCACATTTACATACCTGGAGGCCAAAATCAACCTCTTTTAGTCACTCTAAACTGGTGCCGTGCATCTTAAATTACTACTCATTCCCAATTATTTCCTAATTTAAACATCATAAAAGCTTGATTGTTCTATTTGAGCCACGCAATTTTTTAAAAAGCATACAAAAAGAAAGATACAGTTGAAGAAAGAAAATAGAGAGAAAAGGGGAGATTTGAACATACCTTGACGCCTTTCTGTGACTTGCCCAACTACCACGGGAAAATCATTTGTGCTCTGTTCTGTGTAACAGCGCTGGAGGCTGGAAACGTTGGTGAGCAAGCCTTAACAACAGCCTTGACCCATGCAACAGGTGTACCCTGCAAGGAAGGGTGGAGGAAAGGAAAGGAGGAGGGCCTAAACAAGAAAGCGATGCTAGTTTATATGAGGTGAATGAAATGCTGTGGTCATGCTACAACAAGCCCAGATATCCTTTAGTTCACTCTCTCTAATTGTCTGTATCTGTATTTGTAAAGAGGTATGGTTGTAAAAACACTGCTGTCATGCTTGGGTTTTTTTGTCTGAGCGAGAAATCCATCTTAACACTTCATTTCCGGTCTTTTAACACTGTTTTTAATGAGTGCAACACTCGAAACAGAGAAATTCTGTCCTTGTTGTAGACACAGAACACAGTGGCCTTCATGAGAGTTCAGCTGGTGGTTGCTGGAGGTAACCTCTTTTGAATAAATATAGCTGTGTACATGCACAGCCCAACCCTGTTCTCACTGTACTGTACCCAGTGTGCCTGCTTTCCTCCCCCGTCACAGAAAATGGAGCTTAAAATTTGGGTCAAGCAGCCCCAGGAGTCAAGAGGCCATCTTATTCCAATTGCAGCATCATTGCGTGTAAAATAGTGTGTCTGCATCATTTATCATAATCACAAGCTTCCTTTTTTCCTTTATGCAACATCCCTGAAATCAAAACCATTAAAAACTGCTGCGTGTAAATGCAAAAATGGATTTGTGGCTTAGAACAGTGAGGGAACAGACCAGACTGAGACATCTACATTAAATAAATTTAAATAAAACACAACCACCAAAATGTTTTGCATTTCTAAGGCAGAGTTTTGGTTTCTTGAAGAACTATGAAGAATTGTTTCAGCTCCAACAATGACATACAATACACAGTTGCTTCTTTTACACTGTCAACAAGATGCTGCTTGATTTCAGGTCCAAAAAATCTGTAAAAGACTATTTTATCTGTTTGTGATACATGACAAGCCGTGTCTCACTAGAAATGAATCCTATCATCTCATCTAGATCTATGAAACAAAAGAATTAATGAATTCTGTATAAATATAGCTGTATTTCAATGCCTTGGCAATATTTACCATTACCATTTATCTGGTATCTTATTTCACTAATAAAGAAATATGAATCATTAGGTAATATTTTATTATTCCGACACAGTTCAATTCATGCAAATAAAACTTGAATTAGTCCCTGTATACATTTTTTTCATTTTAAAATATCACTAGTTCACATTTTTGCCCTTCTTTAAACATTTTTGTCTCACTATCTACAGTAATTATTTTGCTCCCTGCTCACACTCTACTGAAATGTGTTGACTGTTCTCTGCTGTATCAAACCACTGAGCTGCAGCCTTCAACACACTCTACAGAAATGACTTTCCACCAGCCTCAGGAATGTGTCAGATATGTTTATTATTGTCATCATCTAGTTGTATTTTGAAGGTTAGGGTTTAGCAATTTGTTCCATTTCTGACAGAAATGGGCCTCTGTACATATATAATCTTTGTCCAGAGAAAATAGTGTGATGTCAGAGACAGATGGCATGCTTTTAGACAATGAACTGGATTTACTGACTGCTGCCTCGTGTGCTCAACTGCACAGCCACTGCAGTCACTGTGCAGTATGCTGTATACCGCATACAGAGCCTTCCCACTCGTAAGACTGCCTCAGTGTGAGTATACCTCCTCCTATAGAAACGATGTTATCTCCAGCTTCTTGCTGTGATGTTCATGCAGAGATGTAGGCCAGTGTGAGCACTAATCCTTCCTTCTTCAAGTCTTTAATTATTGACAATGGTTCAGAGACAGGGCACAGACCTGATGTCGTTTTACTCTACATGCTATGCTTTCATGTTGGTGATGCACTGAAGCTCAGATACACTAGAACAAAAAATATATATTTCCAGAATGAGAGGTGAGTGATCATACTCTGAGTAGAAAGCAAAACCAACATTACAAACTGCTTTCAGGGTGAGAATTTAAAATTTGGCACCAAAATAAAAAATCTGTTAGAGGATTACACAGACTAATATTAGGATATGTCTTCAGAAGGAGGAAGCTTTATGTTCTTTAAAATGTTTCATGCTGCAGAATTAAAACATATACAGCACAGCTGTTTAATAAAACAGAGAAAAATGCTGTACATACTATGTCCAGCGCTACATCTGATGTCCCACAGGGCTTCACCATGTATGGCATCGTTAATCCACAGATCCTGACTTTGGTCAAAGCCCTCAGGAAGTTTAACAGAGGGTTCTTATGGGACACAGAAGCATGCAATAGCTGTCAAGATACACAAAACCAATTGAGTTGTTTGATTACAACAAGGCAAATCTTGTTACTTTTACTTCCTATTTTCCAGCACGGCTGTTTTTAATGGCTCTCTGTTGCCACACACATTTGATTGAAGACCGAATAGTAAGCTGCCTTTTCTCTATATTTCAAGCTTTGCTTCCAGTTCACTGATGCTAGGTTTCACTGCGTAAAATTTAGTTGCAATCAGCTGGTTGTTCTCTGTTAAGCTTACATTTCAGTGTTCATTGCTAAATTTACCCTCGCTACCTCTTGCTCGCAGATAGAAAAGATCTCGCTCCAGGCAATCCAGATCTATGCAACGAAACTACTAATGAAAGCACTTGATATGCAATGCCGAAAGTGCGTGTGCTGCTTCAAAAAACAGCTTGTAACACAAACAGAAACGCTAATGAGTTGGGTTTTGATCTGCTGTAGGAGTTGCAGGTCTGAGACCAAAGTAAAATATTTGAAATTCAGCATTTGTTTGTGTTGCCTTTCAGATCTTATCAATGATATACGTGGTGATTGCTTACCCAAACATGACTACACTTGCAGGAATACTGCGCGTCCTTAGGCTAACTCAGACTTCAAAGATGTGTATTTTTGGCAAATATGACTCATTTCCTCCTGTCAAGACCCGAGCATACATTTAAATAGACACGTTGTTGGAAGCGCAGATATTTTTATGCACTGTATCAGTGAAAGATGAACTGTAGGCCTTAACTTGCTGAGGAAAGAAAATATATACGAAAAATTCTTCAAATCCATGTTGAAGATATTCTGTTGATCGTGATCACAGTTGATTATGTTTAAAAAAAACTTCAAAGGATGCTATAACTTGCTTGCAAATCTTCAGCTGGTCTTAAGACAGCATTTCATGATAGATTTTAGTGTTTTCATTGAGGGCGATCTTACCTCCAACTTGGATGTCATTAAAAAGCCTCACCATAGGCCCAATCAAAAGAGACAGTCCTGCTGTGCAGCTGCTTGGAGAGTAATTTAAACTGCATATGAACAGCTAAGCAATCAGCACTGCTCTCATGATGCCAAACTAGAATGCAAATTATCAGAGCGAAAACAAGCCTAATAGCTCAATGGCATGCTTTCCTTACTATGAATGTCATTTTAAATTAAATGTTGCAACCTGATAACTAATTTTAAACACACAGTAAGTTGAATACTTTGCTTTTCAAAAAATGCAGAATGTTTGCCATCATTCACAGGTGACCCATTAAAACGTTGCCATCCTACAAAGGCGTGCATGAGCAATAGCAACCTCTAGTGGATCACGCCGTCTTGGTGTAGGGTGTCCGCTTGGTGGGAACACTGATTGAGAGACTGCCTTGACTGCGGTGAGTCTGCGTCTGTGTGTTTGTGGGCGTGAGACAAATGAGTAAGTGAAGGGGGTTGACGGGGTGAGCATACATCAACAGTGTAACGTCTGCAGATACTGTAAAAGTGTGGGTGTGCGCCTGCAGAGCTCAGGAAGTTGTTAACACAGAAATGTAGCTGCGAGCAAAAGTCTCTGTGTCCATGTGTGTGTGTGTGTGTGTGTGTGTTGGCTCAAAGTGTGGTTATTGCTGTCTTGCTGTGTGTGTGAAATTTCTATTTAATTTCCAGTTGCTCTCATTAACGAGAGGATGTTGTTTAATGACGGCAACATGCAGCACTGCGCTGCAGTTGCACAGTGTTAATGAAAAACTAGCCTGTTGATACCCACACAACATCAGAACAGAGCTGCCATTGACATCTGCAGGTGTGACATTCTAGGAACAGGCAGATTCAACATGTTAAAGTCCTCTGCCATGCAAATGCACTGTCATATATGTGTACGTGTTTGATCATCGCACCTCTGCAGCACAGACAGAGACAGAGAGCTGAATGCACTCATCTACAGAGACTGCCAGCTGTGATGCCATGTGAAGGGATGAATGATGCCTGGAAATGTTACTTCAATCAGATGCCGCTGCTTCCCCCTTTTCATCTTTTTAGCCGATCTTTCTCAGGGAAGCTATAGAAGGAGATAAAAAACAAAAATAGGTACGAGGCAAGGCAATTTTAAAGTATATGGCGCATATTATTATAAGTAAATCTGGTTTTCTTTATATTTAAAGGCATGAAGCAAAAATGAACATGCAAAGCAGACAGCATTAAAGAGGAGATGATACGTCAAAAAAAAGGGTGGGTGAACAAGAAAAACAGCACCCACCCACACCTAAGACAGTGCAGAACTCCACATCGACCCTGCAGGCACATACAGAAGCAGTAAACAGTATCTAATCTTAAGCCCGATAAAAGAACAATTTATTTTTAAACGCAAATGAACACGTCTGAGTTTTTTTCTGATAAAACACTGAACATATTTATGTGCTAGGGCACATGAAGAATTTCAATGAACTCCTTCACACTAAGGTTTTATGGTGACATTGTGCTATTGATACAAATAACTTTTTGTTAAGGGTTCACACCTGAAAATACAGTTTGGTTTACTAGCTTAGTTTCCAGCACAGTAACAAAATTCTTAAAGAACTGGTTACATTCGAATAAAGTAAGAAGATTCTAATCATTTTCTAGCATCGCACACACTGCCAGGCTTAACTTACATGTGATTAAAGGTGATACAGATTCATGATGGAGCATGTAATTTTACTTTCATTTGGATATAATGACCATATGTCAGTTTAAAATGAAGAACCGAGGATGACCTACTGAGGAGAAAAAACAGATAGAAAAATATGAATAATTGAATTCCTGCTTCACATGAGGCTAAATAAAGACACTAAAGTCATTAACACCTGGGCTTCATAATTGAACAAAACCAGACATTATAGGTGGCTAATTGTCAGGTATGAGCTTCACAAGCAGTGACACCCGGCTCCCTGCAGCTTCCTGTGCAAGAAGTTATGCTATTTTTTCCTATTAGCATCCTTCTTGAGACTCCTCAGTGTTATAGAGGTTGCAAACCGGTGGTTTAACAGGGAACCTCTGATCAGAATGAATACAGAGTGAGACATCAAACTTTGAAAGCTATTCCACCATCAAAACCTGAGCCAAGGTAGAGGCACACTGATCACAGGTGGGTACAGCTATTGAGTACTTGCTGAAAATATTTTTCATCATTAAAATACTCTCCAGTCCATTTCAAGAAGCTTCCAGCATGACGCAACCAATCGCCAAAGTTTGTTTCTAGGATCCTAAGATCACACTTCTTCTCCCAGACTGACTTTTAACTCAAAGTCAGAGGAGATAAAGTGAGCTGCCTGGCACTGTGAAGCATTCCCAATTTTGGATAAAGAGAAAAGACTAATAAGTGCAAGCTGTACACCTACAGCCCACCAGGTATTCACCAAAGCCAACAGGATCCACTTAACCCTTAGTGGATCCCAATGTATTTGATCCCAAGGACACTATTTGTTTTCAAACTGTTTAAACAATGCAGTATAAGAAAAACAATCATTCATAATGATAAAATAAAAGCAAAGCATGGCCAATCATTGCCCATGATGCAAAACATGGGCCCATAGATATATAGGTCATCATTGGTACAAAATCAACACTATCCAAAATTGACAGTTTTTCCTTAGTCATTGACAGTTAATCTGTCTCCCTGTCCCCACAGGTTAAGAGTCTGCGTGTCTATAGTACTCTGTCCTTCCATTCCATTATTAATAATATTACCCCGTGAGTGTATTTTCCCATATGTAACATCAAACCGTATTCGCCACATCCTCACTCCCCATACCACTGCTATCCTTGTTCACAGCCTTCTTACTTGTCGCCTGGATTTCTGCAACTCCCTCTTCTTTGGCCTTCCTCACAAATGCCTTCTTAAGCTTCAGCTAGTCCAGAATTCAGCTGCCATATTATCACGACAACCCCCTCTGCTCACCACATCACTCCTGTTCTGCAACAGCTTGACTGTCTTCCAATTAAATTAAAACCTTTTATTCATTTATTGTACAATGTCCTTGGGTGTTTTGAAAGGTGCCTATAAATAAAATGTTTTATTATCATCATTATTATTAATATTATTATAGGTCAAAGCATACACATAAACGGTAAAGCTTACAAAGCACAGCTATGACACAAGCACCATCCTACGGTATGAGATCAAATTTGGGCCTGCAAAGCATATGAGGCAAAAATAATAAAGCCCTACTTCCTGCTTGTAGGCAATACAAGCAATAGAATTAGCTGCAGTGACATGAGGGTAAGGCTATTAGCCACCAACACAGCTCCAAAGTCCCAATCAAACAGTGTATTGTAATTAAGGTAAAAGGCAGCCTATACAGTGATTATCCAGCTACAGCCATCAGTCCCCAAGATTGAGAATTTGGAGGGAAGGAAAATCCACAGATGGATCTGGACAGCTAAAGAAGTCAGGAGGGAGCAGGAAACAGGATGGACATGAGTGCACCGTTTGATTAATGCCATTTAAGTTTTTATAAATAATGTCCTCGGTGTTCTGGGAAGTAGTGCATACTGTGTCTGTCTACAGTATGCATGTATGTGAAAACGTGTTATGTCTAAACTTCTTAACACACAGTGTTATGCCTATGAAACAACAGCTAACCTGTCATGTCGTACTTAACACTGGAGAATGTTTTAGAGATAAGTTTTAAGGTCACACAGTTGAAAGAGGCAGCGTGTACAGTCTGAGAACAGTCTGTTCACCTCCTCATCTGTGCATTTGCTGAAAAGTTAACAATCAGCAGTGTCGCTACTCCGTTTGTGTCTAATACAGTATTCCACAAAGGAAAAGAAACACTTTCCATGATTGCACCAAATGTTTCCAAAGTTTAGTAGGCCTGACTAATACATCAATGCAGTGGTGCAGAATAAATACAAAGTATCCTACATATTTATAATGCATGACAAACAGTTCAGAGAATGAACGAGCAGCTGTTGCTTATTTTTCCCAGAAGAATCATGACTTGTCATTTCACATTCATGAGGATTTTCTGCACTTTGTACTCAAAGAAGTATTATGTATTCCATATGTTCTTTTGTGACTAGTTCCAAATTTGCCAAAAGGCTTACACAAAGTTTTTGCTCTCTAAGCCGAGCTGCAAAGAATCTGAAATACACTGAAAATATTATCTTCCAAAACATGTCACTCTGTGGATAAGAATTTTTATGACATAAATGCACGCCTATGACGTCCCCACCCTAATGTGGATACTTAAGTTCCTCACTTATGCTCTTCATTTTCAGATATACCATTGGCAGCGTTAGATAATGGCCACCATGCTGGACAGAATTGTTCTCATCTGCTCATAAAGCCTTCCAATAATCTTTGCCTAAACCACAGCTAATCTTGCACATGCCCGGCTGCAGTTGACAAACAATGATGACAGGAGCACTCAAGAAGAGGAATTCCATGTTACTATTATTTAAAACGCACAAACATTTGAGCTTTGATCGTTTTGCACTCAAGCACTCATCCTAATCCTCCAGTCTCTTTTCCGCCTTTGTTGGAAAACAGCTTCTGCTCCCATTTGGCTGATTTCATGCCCCCCCTCTCCCCCCACCCACATCTCTAAATGTCCATGCTAGCATTAAGGAACCATCTGTGGCTGTGTTTCATTGGACACTGGCTCAAGGCTCTGATTTTTAAATAGAAGCAAAGGAAGACTTAGCCCTAAATGGAGCATAGTTAGGCTTTGGTAATATTTGTGGATATATAAGCATGAATGTGTGAATGCATTACAGGATAAACATTTTTTAAATGAATACACAGTAAGCATCAGTAAAGAGAAAAGAGGATGAGCTGCGAAATGCGAGAGCTTCTTTTACAGCAGGTCAGGTCATGTCAGGCTTAAACCAAACACAAGTACAGTATGTTCATACACAGAAAAGGTGGACTACGACCTTGAGACCTCCTAACATTACTTACTGCCTTTTTAATTGCAGTTTGTCTTTGCACCCTGGGGAAGACATTTCAGAGCCCATAAAACCACAGCGAGAACATGGAAACTGTGTCCAGAAGACTGCAGGGTCGCACTACTTTATTTCTTCTCCCAGCCTGTGGCGTGTCCAGCGGGTGGCCTGGGGGGGCACAGGCCACCCCCCAACCAGACTGGCCACCCCAGGTGCCACCCCGAAGCCAAAACAATAAAATCCAATGAAATATCAAATGTACGATTATGTTTTCACAGTGAAGCTCAGATATCCGAGTGTAAGTGAATGCAGCATCGGCTTCTGCGCTATGAGCATCATGTTAGCAAAGGTAGGAGAGCCAAGCACGAAAGACAGCACCACAGAAAACAGTTTTTCGGCGAAAGATTAACAGTTTAACATAGCTGGACTGGCCATCGAGCATGGCGGAGCTTCCACGGCGGCTAGCAGGTGGATGAGGCAAGGGGAGGCAGGAGGAGGAGAGACCCGAGGCAGCCGCCAGTCCGAGTGTCAGGTGAACTGAACTTCAGGTAAGAAGTTATGACTGCAGTCTATCTGGGTCAGATATAAACCAAGTTTAGGTGGAGTTTATTTTCGTTGTGCTGACTTTTTACAGTCAGTTACAATAACACGTACTGCGTGCTAGCTAGCATGACGGAGTTTCTATACAGCTGGGTGGTTGCTGTGATGTTACTGATGGTGAACTTTATTTTATTCATAAGGTTAGTTTGTAGAGTTGCCAACGGCTCCTTAAAAATGGAATGGTCCCTCATTCAGAGAAAATATTACACGTTTGGTATTGAGCTGAGAAGAGACGCAGTTTGTCCCGGACTTCAGCTAGAATGAAAAAAAGACACAAATCTGGAGTTATTCTGTGTCTTTGCTGCACAGCTGTCTCTTCTTCTCTCCTTCTCTCCCCTCCCTCTTCTGTTGCTATTTCAATCATGAAACTGATCAATGATCAGCTGATCGGCTTTTCTCTCTTGTTTGTTTATCGCCCACTTTGTGCCAGAAAGAGGAAACCAGCGGATGTCGCGCTAAACAACAGCAGCACCTTTAAGCTTGATCAGCTGTTGTTAGAATTTATTTAATAATAATTTCTAGTATCAGCTGATGTTTGCTGGAGCCACAGCTGTAAAAGCTGCTGGTCATGATATCGGTTTGGATATGTGGTGAGAGGGAAACATGAAGATGAAACCAGGAGATGTCCTTACTGAATCATCAGAGCTGAACAGGTGATGGAGAAACAGGTTTACCTTTTAGGTGACATGAATGAGTTGAAGGGAAGTTATGAACTGTTTCTGAGAGACAAATAACACCAGGATCCTTTTCTGTGTAGCTGACAGCTGGTAACTGTGCAGGGGCAGATCTAGCAAAGTTATGCCAGGGGGCCAGGTAGGGCATTAACAGGGAAAGGGGGGCACAAAGAAATACTTTATTATTCTCATTTAAAATATCTAGCTTTTATTAAATAATTATCTGAATCTTGCGAACAAAGTTTTTATCTGACGTAAAATTTATAGAAATCATACATATACCAACAAGACAGTGTACATCGCTGTCACAACAGCGTTTGTCTTCATTCAAAGGCTTTATGGCTTTAATACCTGGTGGGCCGGTCTGTAGTCAAAATGCCCAATTTTTTGTCCCAGTCCAGCCCTGCAGGTTAATACTGGCAGTGTCACCATGCCAGCTGACTGTATTTCATCATCAGCCAGTGTTGTTCTTTATACATCAATATTACCAAAGTTTACCATAAGGCAGCATAGAAAGTATTTACTTGCTTTCAGGTTTCATTCAAATGTTAGTCTTTTCATTTGTTTCCCCACTTTTTTCCTGTTTCAAAATCAAACACTAGTTTGTGAGAAGATTATCTTCTTTTTTTAATAGGCAGATAAAGTTTTGCATTGGCTAATTTGCCAATTGTATGTTAAAAATGTTTGTATTTTAATATTCAAAAATGTTTTTGCCCAAAACATATGTGCCCTATATGTCAGTAAAAATACTATGCAAATATTGCTGTCCTTGAATGCTGAATAAACACTGACAAAGCACTGATTGTATCTCTTGTACTTTATCAACGCAGTATCTAAAAACTTTGCACCGTAGTGGTTAAAACCTCATTCTAATAAGAGTCAGAAGCAAATTCAGTTATTAGGTTTACAGGGTTATTGAATGATGGTTAACGGTTGGTAGATTTTTTTTTTTTAACATTATCTGCCAATTACATCTGCCACCCTTCTCCAAATCTGTGCCCCTACCTGGCCCCCCCAACAAAAATTTTCTAGACACGCCACTGCTCCCAGCTGCTCTTAAATTTACTCTGTATTACCTGATCATCCTTTGGTCAAAAGGATTTTAGGACACAGGACTCATTTAGCAAATGTAAAAACCTCTTTATACGCCATGAACTGAACGGTTTATGTGCGCGTGAGAAAGAGTTCAGAGAAATAAGCCCATTTCTTCTGGTGAGTGAGAGACGGCACATTTTTCCTGACATTTCTTATGATGACATTTCCAGTCCGACTGCGAGGAAAGGGAATAAAGAGACAAAGCAATGTAAAAACAACACAATGTAGCAATTTGGCTGCTCGTGTCACAATGGGCTTAGGTAGCTGGTCTTGCTTTGCTCCGCTTTCACACGGGAAATAATTGGTGTGACCTGTGGGAATCCAGCATAGATCAATTATCTGTGTTTTTGTGTCAGAGCAGTCCTGCTGCAGTCTGACAGGGGAAAAGGTCAGAGAGGCAGCTAATTGAGCAGGTACTCATTCGGTGGAAGACGGTGAGGCAGGGCGTCTGGGCACTAGGTGAAATTGAAAAAGGAATTACAATTTTTACACCAATATATTTTGAATAGAACAATGTCTCTGTAAACACAACAGATCTTTGGTTTCGTTTCAGAAAGAATGAGGAACTTGCTGATTGTGGAGGAAAGTCTTCTACAGATGCACAGATACTGCTGGAAGATGAATTGTGTAATAAAATTCTGTAAGAAAATAGAAAAAGGAGCTAGAAGTGACATTTGAGAACAAACAAAATGAGTTATATTAAAGATGGTGTGAAACTTTATTTGTATAATCGTTGGGGGGGAAAAATCTGGTCTAGAGCAGAGTGCAATAAAAAATACTGTATATATAAATACATCAAACAATATATCATCTTCTGTTTGTTTCCATTTATTTTTAATCAAAAAGAAAGTAGCTTACTCTGACTACTTCGGAGAGACAGAGATAAATACATTTCATTTTCACTCAGTGTGGGATAAAAAATACAGCTCACAGTCCATTATAATGATGTAGGGCATCGTTACCATTATCCTTACCCTAAACAGGTTATTTTTAATGGGATGCGATAATAATTCTCAGAGCGCTGTCTTCTGATTGCACAAAGATAAAAGTTGTCCTTCCACTGACAAAGTAAAAAAAAATCCTGAGCTACAATGCAGTCCTGATTGCTAAAAGCCAAGGCAGCAACCTCTGCTGGCATAATCAACCAACAGCTTCTCCCAGTGCCCCATAAATCCGCCTTTGTTCCTGCCTCCGAATTTAAGTCTCATTTTTCAGCATTCACTTCAAGGACCAGAGTTATGGAAGGAAATCTGCCTAAAACCAAAAACAAGCTCTGCACGGCCCTCCTGTGACCTACTGTTAAAACTGTGAGCCCTGAAAGGCTTATCCATTGAAAATGTTGAATCGTAATCATCTGTATAATTAATGCTGATTGTATTTATTCTGCTATATTTCAGGTGTTTGCTGTCAAAATTGCTGTTGATGTGACGGGGGAGATGTGAACAACTCCAATTGTTGGCACAGGTTAAAAAAGGAAAATGTACAAAGGCACAGCTCTCATCGTATGAATTGCACAAAAAGATTTCTAGTTTTAAAAGGAGGGACTTGTGCTCTTGAGAAGAACAGCAGTGTGTGTTCCTGACTTGCAATGCCAGTCTGATGGTCCGTGTGTCAGTAGTAAGCCCACAACTGAAGTCCAGATACCTCTCAAATAGGTTGAATTAGGATGAATTGAATAAGGATGCTTTATAAGGATGAATTATGACCGCTCTGATGATGATTTTAATCAGATATGGTATAGATTTCAGTGTAAATGTTATTGTTAGCTATGTGGAATCTAAAGAATATATAGATGTTTATGGTTTATGTTTATTAGGTTTTCTAAGTTTATTTCTATTTTGCCTAGGTTGATTGTTATAGTTCATTGTTTTTTAGATTCCCCTTGTGTCTTCTACCCCTGTGTTTAAGTTTCCCTCGCCCTTTATGTGTTTCATGTCTGCGTCTTTTTATCAGCCTTATTAAACGGCTCTCCTTTTGTTAATATTCAAGTTTTGTTTCACGTTCCTTCGTGTCTGCATTTTGGGTCCATTCTTCACAATTCATACAGTTTGCCTCGGCACACTGTGACAGCTAAACAGTTATGAAGATAACTGTTCGCTGCTAAACTTTGCTAACAAGACGCTATTGTGTTATGGTTTACACAAAAAGACTGAACGACAGAAGGGATCTAGAAAAGATTCAACACTTGTAGTGAGCAACACATGTAAGTGCTACAGGTGTTTTTCAGGCTTTTCGTTAAGACACTGGTTCAGTCCAAGGATTTCAAGTGTTTCCTGAAATTCATTTCCTCTAGGTTTGAGTCCTGCAGTTTTAAACACACATAAGAAGCCGAGGTAAGTAAAAGTAAGGTAAAGTGTGTTACAAAGCATCAAAGTACAAGAAGTGGGTGTCAGTGAGAAACATACACACCAGCTGTAGCTGGCAGCCATGTCTAATTCTGGAGCACAGTTAACCACACCCATGCTCACACATGATAGAGAGGAGGAATAGATGTTCTTCAGGTAGGTCCGCATCTGAAGAACAAGGGAACTATGACCTACTGCCCTCATGTTAGTATTAGTAGAAACATTGCTGTGCATGTATATAGCCACATAAAATCTCTATTGTCTTCTTGGTCTTGTCAATTTGACGGAGGTGTCTTCCTGTTCAAAGGGAGTTTTTCCTTCCCACTGTCGCCAAAGTCCTTCGTCATAGGGGGTCATATGATTGTTGGGTTTTTCTCTGGATGTATTATTGTAGGGTCTACCTTACAATATAAAGCGCCTTGAGGTGACTGTTGTTGTGATTTGGCGCTATATAAAGATTTGATGAACCTTTATAACAACATGCATTTTTATCAACATTTAGACTTAAAATGTTTAACTTGGTCTTAAACATGGTGAAATGAACTAAATTCTACACATGCGCATACATTACTGACTGGAGAAGCTACACCCAGAATATACACATTTATCCTCATCTGTAAGCACAGCACCTGAGGTGGTAGTCAATTAGATCACGTTTGTATCATGTTGACATGGCATCAATATGTAGCACATAATTCTGAGTCTGCAGAAATCTCACATATAGTATAGAGCTGTACTTTGCACATTCTGTAAAACTGTATAATGTGTCCATTGCAGGCAGTGAGTCCTCATTAGATGCGCTAAGAAATTCTCATACATAACTATTTTCCCTAAAGACCATTTAATCGACATGAACTGAGTGAGTACGTGTGTAGAGGACCAAAGCAGATTCTCTCAGATTCTCAGCATATTTTTTACTACATGACAATCTGGCATAAATGCAGCATTTACCAGTGTCAGCAATCGAAGCAATACATTCATCAGGCAGCCTCTACCTCATAGTTGAGTAGTGCATATGAAGGACAAGGCTGCACAATTAATCAAAGTTTAAAGTCAGTCATGGTTTTGGGTCCCCACAATTAAATGAGCATGCTCCGCTATTTAAAATTCAAAGCAAAAGCAAATCAGCACCTGACCACATGCCACATGTTACAGCTGGTCCTTGCACGGTGCAGCTCGAAGTTTCCTGGACTAGCCTGAATGAGTAAGAAAATGTTAAAGGACAGCACAACACAATTCAGATGTATGACACAGCAGAAGCTGAAGAGCTTGTTCCTCAAGCTGTTTGGAAATACTTTGGATTTAGAGCAAGTGAAGTTAACCGAGAAGAAATTATACGCAAAGAGTGTCTTTCATAACAAAGCAACACAGCAAAATGATTCAACCACCTGTATACCCATCACAAAATGCAATATAATGGATAAGAAATGCAGTGGTTGCAAATCCAACATCAGCTCAGACGTCCACAAAAATGAGTCTGTACAGCGCATCATGGTTCAGCTCGCGAAGACAAACTGAAATCACTAAACATGATGAGTAATGAAGGTTCAGGAAAAATGGGCTAAAGATATGATATCCCTTCATAAAGTTATTTTTCCAAAGCGGCAATATCTGCACTGTATGCATGACGCATCACAGCCATCGAGTACTTTGCTACAAGTTTTAATTAACACTCGTTGTGGAGGTACAAGCAGTAGAGTGAAAAACTTTATATTAATTGTATTAATCAAGCACAATGTAAAGATGAAAGCAATGTCCTGTTGATTTCATATATTTCATACATACATCATATGCATATACACATGTGAGCTCCATTATTTTTTTCTGTTTCTGTTTTGCAACATTTTCCAATTTGCAGTGTTAACTTCTCAGGGCCACCATATGATAAGGGTGACTAATTTTATTTTGAAGCAAAATCAAAGCTCTGTTTACATGACAGTAAAACTAAAAAACAATGTCTCTGAAATCAATGAATATTCATTAGAAATAACTCTAATCTCAATATTGAACAAAATAATTGGCCATTTTGGCCACGAGCCCTATGAAGGACAAACAGGTAGCAGCTGCATTTTTATTAAACCAACTGAAGGATCCTTAACAGAAACAAATTTAATATCTCTGCTTACATCCTCTTTAGCAGTGCTGCCACCAACACATTGGGTCAGAGTGTGTTGATTAGTTGACCATGCCCTCTCTGCGGTGCAGAAAGCTCTAAATCTGGAATTAAATTACCCAATGAGCAAAAAGATGTGCAACTGACACCAGCTGCCTGTTCAGATGGGAACATTTAGCAGAGGTGGACAGGTGCCTCAGTGTGACTGCATGCGTGCGAATGTGAGTGTGTGGGCACGTGTGTGTGTTTGAGCGATCATGGAGGAGGACGGGTGTTTGGCATGGATAGATTCGCGCAAGTGGTTGGTCACAGCATTTCCAAACTGAGAGTCAGTAGGGAAAATCTTAAACTGCAGGCATTGTTTACATTGTCAGCATCCCCACTGAGAGCTTCTTCGTATGCAGGCTTTTGTGTTTAATTAAAGTGATAGGACTCCAGAATAAATAAATAAACAAACAAACCAATTTTGTTATTAAACAGCTATTTCCTACCAACAAATATGCGCTTTCATTCATTTTTATGTAGGTTTTTATGTAGGTTATGTGATCCTGGTGACGCCTTCTGTACAAAGGCAAAGTGCTTCAAGTATTTTGGCAGGTGCTTGTCTGTCTGTCTGTCTGTGGGTAGATTTTGTGAGAACAAAAGTGCAAAGGGGTGGAGCTGACATCAAAATGAAGGTCATATTTTAATTATTAACAATACGGGGCCAGAACTATAGCGGGTCCAACAAAAATCCCCAAACTGCTTTTAAATTAAGAAGATGCACTGTGAAGCTCAGATCTGCAGCACAGCTTCAATTTTTGTTCCCAATTGTTAATATGCTGTCAAATTCTATTCTTACACCACATGCAGTTAATCGGTGTTGTCAGGGACGTTGATGAGCAGGTGCAGACATCATGCATAAACAGAACTATTTCCTTAATTAGTCGCACCAGTGTTCGTGGAACAGAGTGAAAGGTCCTGAAAGGTCCCTTGGTTTCTGTGAAATGCCACTACTAATTCCCATATGCGACTTGAACCAGCAACGTACTGACTTTTTGTGACTGTGTCAAATGTTAGAGAAGAATCGGTGTGTGTGTCTGTGTGTGTGTGTGTGCGAGAGAGAGAGAGAGACCATCTGTTTGTTAGTTGGACCATGACTTGGCATTACTAATCTGCTGAAGTTCAAACTGAGCATCAGAAGAGGGAAGAAAGGTAAGTTAAGTGACTGAATGTGGTGTGGTGGACAAAAAAACCTGACAGGCTGGTATGAATATTCTGAATATTTCAGAAACGCCTGATCCACTGGGATTTTCCCCACACAACCATCTGTAGGATTTAGAGAGAATGGTTTAAAAAGAAAATATCCACTGAGTAGCACTTCTCTGGACAAAGATTTCTTATTAATGTTAGAGGTCAGAGGAGAAGAACCAGACTCCTTCCACCTAGTAGGAAGGCAGTGTTAACTTGAATAACAACTCGATACAACTAGAAAAACCAGACAGGCTACATACCACAGCAGGTGCCAACTGGTGTGCAACTCAAATTCACCAGCACAGTACAACAGATCTAGGACTGATGAATTTTGATTTCTACTTCGACATTTGGATGGTTAAACAACATGAAACATGGATCCATCCTGTCTTGTTTCAGCGGTTCATCCTGATGGTAGTAATTAAATAATGTGGGGGGTTGTTTTCTTGGCACACTTAGGGTCCTTAGTACCAGCTGAGCATCTTTTAAATGATACAGTCTACCCGAGTGTTTCTGCTGATCAGCCTTTATGACCACAGTGTAAACATCTTCCTATGGATGCTTCCAGGAAGTCAATAACACAAAGCTCATCGATGTGAAGCTGGCTTCTATCATGTGTGATGCTATCATGTCAATATGAACCACTTTTAAAAGGCAAAAGAGAGTCCAGAGAGTCTAGAAAGGCACTCATAATAAAATGTCTGGTGAGTGTATGTGTTTATAGGGTCTAATAGAAGTTGCAATTACTCACTATCTTGTAAAGCGAATGCTTTGGGAAAGATTAAATAAATGGTGTTTGATTACTTATGATTACACTCCTGATGTATTGCCCTCACACTAACATACAAAGCCTAAGTTCCCTAATTAAGCAGGTAATCCTCCCTCACATTGCCTCCTCACAGCACAGATGCTGCTGAAGTACACGCTTAGAGAGAAAGGCAGCAGAAGGGAGTTGCTTTAATTTTAATGCACATGAGCCAGGATTATGCAGGCTTCGTGTTGCAGCAGACATGACAGGAACACATGTAGAAATGCCTGCCATGTGTTGCAAGGAAAGGTCTGGATCTTGAGAGTTTTTACCATCAGAAAACCTCCCTTTAGCTTCGTTGTATAAGGCAGCAGAAATGCCAAGACACAGAGCCAATCATTTGTGCACCCTAGTGTATAGACTGTGTTCTTGCTCCAGGAGAAAGGTGTCAAGTGAACAGTGGCTGAGGCTTCACCTCATTACCAGTTCAGTTCAAAAATTTTGCTCAGAAGAAAGTGTAGAGATCTCTAATGGAAAAGTGATCAATAAGCAACAACACTGTCCTGTTTTGGAGAAAATTGCTTTCTGTAGTGTGTAGAAATGGTCTGAGAGAGACTGATGAGTTGGAATAGAACCACGTTCTTCTATCACCCCAGTGTTCTTCTATCAGTTTAACGCATCGATTTTTGTACTTCAAATACAAGAAAACTAAAATCATCACCTTTGGCAAAAAATTGTAAAAAAAGTGAGACTAAAATAAAAGTCAAGTGGTATTTTGTAATCGTATTGCTAATGAGAAAACTAATGAGCTAATTATAATTGGGGCTAATCTACCTGTGTGAGCGTATGTGTGTGAGCGAGAGAGAGAGATCGAGAGAGAGAAAGTGATCTTGTGTGTGTAAAAGGTAAAAAGTCAACCTTTTAACAAACACTTGTATTTTTCCCCGGCTTTAACATCCTGGGGGACAAGAGCAATCAAACGTGACAAGTGGAAACAGGCCTACAATAAAGCCATAAACATGTAGTGCTCTCGGTGCATTAGCTTGACTAAATCTTCACTGATGTCTCGCCACACTTGCCGTGCCTCCCTGTCTTTCTTAGTCAGTACACTAAGAGTTTGTGCCTCAGTTTGTGAACATCATAATTTTTTAGTACAATGGCTCTAATCTTAATATAAGTCTGTTCCGAGCTGAATTTAGATTAACTGACATAATTACAAAGGCGACAGCAAGAACAAGAGCAGCGTTTGGCCTAGTTAGGCTGCAGACCGTGAGCTGTCCATGGTACTGAATCATTTCATATCTGTGTCTTTTGCTCACTTTCACCTCATTTCAGCCTGTACTCTTTTTGCATAACATACAGACTTCATACAGTGATAAAGGAGAGGGCGACAAAATGAATTACCTTCCCTGCGCAAGAGAGGCCTGATAAAAACAGATGGGCAGGTCCAGTGTTATTTTCTGTTCATTATGGTTGCCTGTCTCCCTAAATGTGGAACATCTATCTCGCAGAAAGGGACTCAGTAAATATGTTCATTCTCTTTTGTCAGAGAAAAACTCAACTGAAAAGGCTTTTGCATTATCATATAAGAAACAATAGATTTCTAATGTGCATTTTTGAATGGTTTTTTTTTTTGTTTGTTTTGTTGGGGGCCACTGGTATCTATTTATGGTTTGAAACCACAAACTGCTTAAATCTGTCTGTGAGCGGTTTTGTGACATTTCAATTGGGGGATATTTCAGTTTACAGTAGTTGCTGGATGATTCTGAGAATCTGCATTTTTATTGTTAGCTCATTGTGATATTAATAATTTAAAACACTCACACACACTGTTGATGAAGAGTAAATAGGCAACATTTCCTCAAATCCATAATAGAGTTTACATTTTCCTATCATGATTACCTTTTTATCCCAGCTGGAGTTTACAGATAAAGCAGAAAACTGATTTTTTTGCAGATGATTTTAACTGTGAAAAATGTCGAATCCAGTGTTTTTAGCTAGACTCTTGATTTGGATATAACGCTGAATAAGTCCATTATGGTAGTTAGTTAAGAGTCATCTTTGCAGATGGTTTTCATGGTGATGAATTACACAACTCCAGATTAAAGCCTTTTGCTAACTGAGAAGTCAATAGCTTACTTATGCCTCTCTCCCTCTCCCCCTCTCTCTCTCTGGAGTTTGTTGGTTGGTTGCAGCAGTGTCTCAGTCTCTCTCCTCGCTTGCCTGACAGACAGAGGCAGTCCTCCTCTCCTTCTACTCACCTGCCTGTGTGTCTCTCCCTCTTTCGGTCTGTCTCTTTGTTCATGTGCCTGTCTGTCGTCTTTAAGCTTAGAAATATAGAGTGAACACAGAGCTCGGTAATGGAGACCACGGTGGACCGGCGTTCCCGCTTTTACCCCCGCGAGAGGCACACAAACTCACCGGACAAATAAGGCGTCAAAGGACGGCACGCCGGGTTTCAGCGGAAAGCGCCTGTCACTGCTATTTACCACAGCGACGCTCGCAAGTGTGATCTCCTTCATCCTCCTCCTCTTCCTCGCTGTCAGCACATCTTGAAAAACAGATGCCCTGCACGGGAAGTTACGGACTAAACACGGATACATTCTCCAAGTCGTCTTCTCCAATTTCCGAGAAGCGCTCTCACCCGAAGGTAAAAAAAAATATTAATAATTTTTTTAAAAACCCAAATCGGCTCCACAGAGACTGAAACTGTTGATTTACTTGTTGTTTGTGTCTAGGAGCCCACATATCGCCCACTGAATTTCTCTGTGTTTTACATGTTAAGTCAAATCTGTTAGACAGGAGTGAACATTTCGTCCAAAGTGGGTGGGAAGGTGACTCATGCTGATTCAAAACGCTGTTTTTTGGTTTTTTCCTTTTTTTGGAGCCAGTATTTACACTGCGCCTTTGCGGGTTTAGAAGACATAACAGGCTAAAGGCTATTTCTTGAAAATTCACAGGCGCTCTCATATGATTTGGGGGCTTGCTGGTTTCTGTGTGGTTAAATAAAACAACATGGGGCTGTGGGATGTTTTGATATGTGCCTGAAATGATTGATGCAGTTCCTCCTCCACAGCTTTCTCGGTGTGATTTTTTTGGACAGGCACAGAAGTGCTTATTGGGGGTTTGGACTCTGACATTTGTGGAGTGGTTAACTATGTTGTAATAATCACGGACTGCAGGATTTGTTCCCATTTTGTGTATGGAAATTAATAGAAATATAGCATACAACTAAGATAGTTGTAAAATCTGAAAGCTCATCTTTAACAGTTCCTTCTTACAAGCAGTTAAAAACATGATTAGGGTTTCTCAGTTTAATTTGTATGTTCCTCCTTTAAAAATAATCATATTCATGCTGTAATTGGGTCATACTTATAATAAGAGCCTTGCTTGAAATTTAATGTATTCACAAGTTTTTTGTCACACATTGCCTGTCAAAATCATGAGTCTTTCTCCTGCAGCTTCTACAGAACCTGAAAAGCCTGACTGTCCCTTAATCTTTATGTTCATTTATCAAGTTTTGTGTGTGTTTGTGTCACCAATTGCACATTGCCAAGACAGCCACCTGCTCCATGGCTACTGGGAGCCATACATTTCATGAAATATTAGTTTTTATGTAAATGCTCGTACTGTTTCAAGTGCTAAAAAATGAGGAACGGCTAATTCAGAGATAATGATTTAGCACAGACTCCCAAGTTCCATATTTACAAGGTCAATTACTCCACAAACTCAAATGAATCACCCATCCGACTGAGCTGAAGAGTCCCTTTTCCCACAGCATTGCTGAGTAGAGCCAGCTCATCATACCGAGGATAGGGACGATGTTTTCAGCAAAAGGAATCCGCAATGTTGACTAAAGACTTTGGCAACCTGCAACCTGAGTGGCACAAACAGTGAGAAGAATATGGCAGTCTCTATTTGGCACCTTAAAAAAGGAGCAACACTGTCAACTGATTCTGAGCCAGCTGTGCTCAGCCAGTAATCAAGATTTTTAATTCAATCAAATTAACTCCGGTGTGGCTGTCCTGCACGCGTAACACGACGACATGAGACAACTTGTAGCGACACGATGTGCGGCAGCATGCTTTGATCCTTTACTAGGTTGCGGTGTCTTTTATTCCATCAAATTAACAGTGGATTTAGGTCTAGCTACCCTTTTAGTACAGCTTTTTGAGTGACCTGAAAAGCAGCCTAACTGCTGCGTTAGTGGCCTCAATTTGCTTCAACTGCAATAAAAAAAAATAGTAGGCCATGCTAACTCATAGCCATTTATGTCTATCTTCCCTCTCTTGTTCTCTCGCTCATTCTCATCCACTTTCACACACACACACACACACTATCCCCACCACCATCACGACCCCCACTAGTATGCACTCACTCAAACTGTGTCTCATCGCATCTCATCACTCTCAGCAGCACTCTGCCCACCCCCCTCGCTTGTCTCCATCACACATGCACGCACATGCACACATGCACAGAGAGAAGCATACCAGCCCTCAGCCATGTTGTTTCATTATCCACTTACCTCACATGTGCATCAACATGCGTCAGAGCGCCTTTTTTTCATGTCATTTATTGATAACCCTGCACTTATTCTGGAGTTGTTGGGGGTTTTTTTCTTTGCGAGAACCCTTTGACCTCAAAAACAAGATTATCAATGTCACATATTGTATGGATGGAAACAGTGGGCTCCAGAATAGAACTTCCACACCCTGGTGGTATTTCAAGGGCAGGCCGTTTCTAGTTTTGCTTTAGAAGGATGCAGCGGTGTATGGCTTAGGGCCATTTATTATGTATAGAACAGTCCTGTATTAAATATCTGCTTGGTCAGGGGGGCCAGATTACACCATATTGCATCAATGGAGTGATGAAGGCAAAAAAATCTTTTCCTTCTTGGGTTTCTGCAGAGAGCCGTGAGAGACCTGTGACTTGTTGAATGTGTGGGCTCAGGGATGATTAATATTAAAATGGAAGTTTTAATGTTAGCGCAGTAAATATGAATTATTATGTTGACTTCCTAGAGGAAGGGTTCAGGACATAAAGCTGATGTCACTGCTGCTGAAGTTCAAGGATGGCAACGTAAAAGGAAGTCTGGTTCGCAAATCAACAGACTCTCACGCTGTAGGAACAGCTAAAGCAGCGGGAGTCTATATTTAAATGGCCTCACTGGAGAGATAAGATGTCGTCATTCCTCCCAGTTGGAAAAAGGGTCCTCAGAGGAAACCAAATCTCTTATATCTTGGTGTTCCTTTTTCTACTTGTTCTCAATAAACCTCTTTAGAAATAGATCACAGCTCTGCGTCTATTTGCAACATTGTTTCGGGCTGTTTTGGATTAAGAGCGCGTTAGTGTTGGGGCGGTAACACACACACGCACATATTATTTCCTTGTTTACTTTCCGTAGCAGTTGGAATGTCGTAGCAGAAGTCAAAACTGATTAATGCACATGCTGAAAATGCCAAACAAACCTTTTTTGCTTATTGCCGGTCTGTTATTCTCACACATAAGATGCCTGTGAGATGTTGGATGACAAGCAACTTTCTTTTTATAATTTACTTGAGATGTGTTTTTTAGCAAGAGTGCTGTCAGAAAACCAGATTATTCTTAACAAAGGCTCAAAGTCTCTATTATTTAGGCCTGATTTGTTTAGAAAACTGCGGTGATACCCGGAAAAGATCATGGAAGTTTTGTTTGCTATTTAAATTGTCATTGTCTGCTGATTACAGAACACAGCATTCAAGAAACCAAAACTGTGTGTAATTTTAGACAATTATCATGTCGGTGTCAGCGCTACATTTTCTTGTTTTCTGTACTTTTTTTTAAAAACTCTTATCTGCTAGACATTTAAATTTCAGCTGTTACAAACATACTCTCTCTAATTTAAACCAAAGACTTGGTTTTACTGCCTCCCTTTTTCCCCAGTGAAATCACAACACTGCACAAAGTAAGATACTTCTGACATCAATTAAAGCCTCCCCTACTTGTCCAAAATGCCGTGCTATCTACTCTAATTAAACCTTACGTCTCACTTCTCCAGAGGCACCAGGCTGAGGAATGAGCGCCAAAGCCCCTTTTCCACCTGCACTGGAGCTAATATCCATGCTAGCCAGGCTGCACTGGGATAGTGGGGTTGGCACAAGTTCAGGCTGGCCAGGGGGAGCTACACCGCCCAGGCTGTTGTAATTCTGCACACAACATGATGAGCTACTATCGCTGGTGTGATGCCAGGAAAGGCCCATTAACTGTATGAAAAAAAAAAGTGTTTTGTGCGACCAGTAGTCAAAGATTTTAGCATGAATCAGAACACTTTTTACAGCGAAGCATAGCAAACAGTGGTGATGTTTATTTTTCTTTCTACAGGAATCAACAAACCATGAGAAATGTATGAAGTTGTTTTAGGTCTTTGTATTAATAGTTCCTGTGTTCAATAGGAATTGTTTCCCTTTTTTCCATGTGGTGATCAACATGACTGAGTCTGTTTTCTTTAAGGTGATCTGGTGACTGTAACCCGATAGAGAGTGAGACCAGCAGAGCAGTGACTGGAGGATTTCACAGGAGTGTAAAATGCTGTTATGATGAGTCCATGTCAGTTGTATCTGAATATATATACATGTAAATGTGTTTAGGTGTATGTGTGAGACAGCAAAAGCCAGGTTGTGTGTAAAAGCTGGTCACTGAGTGTGATACTAAGTCTTTTGAAGTGTTGCAATAATATTTCTGTTCTGGCTGTGTGAAATAATTTGCTGTATCCCTCAGCCAAATGGAGAAGAGAGATATTTCTTAAAGACAATCATCTATTACAGTGTCAGTGGTGAACTATTTTTAGATTGTAATGTGTTAGCGTTACGCACCTCCAGAAGGAAAAATCACGAGGGAACAGAAATCATTTGACGTTATAAAAGAGACAAAATAGTTAAGCATTAAAAATTCAATGGTAAAAGTTATCTTTTCATTGCAAATATAATTAGATTTTAAAGGGTAAGATCTTTGAAAAAGTGCTAACCACTGGATTTTAGATAGCAAATGTTGTTATTTTCACAAGCAGCCACCCACCCACCCAGCCGCTGCTCTTTTTCCAGAGAGCCACCTAATAACAAGGCTGTTCCACACTCAGGCCTGCATTAAGATGCAGACCCTTCTCTCTCCTGCTCTTTCTCAATGGCCTTAATCCTTTCCTCCTCTGTGCTATGAATGATAGCCTCAGCAACTAGTCTCCTGTCTCTGGCAGGCAAAGGCCCATTGCTTAACATAATGGTGAGAAAATGGCTGGAGTCAAAAGATGTGTCTTAGTGAGAGGAGGTCAGCCTTTCAGCTGCTTAGCTACAGTGTTTGGGGCAAAAAGAGCCGGGAACCTGGGGTAAAGAAAGGTTTCCTGTTGCATTGTAGATACACATCCCCTTGTCTTATTTTTAGATTCGGAAATACAAGATTAGTAAGTACAGTACAAGAGGTCAGAAATTTGCTTATGCTGTGGTTGATAATTTTGTTTAGAATGCACAAAGCAAGCTCTGTCTTTAAATTCAGATCAATTTTTTGACTAGTTCTGTTAATTGTAGCTTAATTATATTAATATAAAAACATATATTGGCAAATATAATGGCCATATATATATATTAGCTATTTGCAAATATATCTATATTTATAGTTCCTGATAAATGAAATTTAAAAAGTATATTAAAGACAAGAAACACCCTTCAACTATGCACTGAGGTTTGCAGTTTGTCCACCAGAGGGCTCTCTGGAGCTTCCCTGTTGGTAACATGTGTTTGTCATGCCACAAAACAACAACCAGCTTGTCATATAATCTTAGTAAAAAACTAGTAAGTAATAACTACACACAAGGAATGCTAGAGAAATCTTTTTGTGTATCTAAAGGATAAAAAATGTCAGCCAGTATATTATATTTTTACATCACCAAATATCGATATCAGTATTGGTCTTAAAAATCCTATATGAAGCAGTTCCCCAATAAAAAGCCACACCTTACCCACTTTGAGCTGTTTGTTACGATCTAAGTTATATTATTGTGATAGGAACAACACTGGTAAGCCTCTCCAAGCTGTATATTTTATGTATATGTACCGGTAATGTTCTTCAGATATTACTCGTGAAAATAAAGCAAATCAATGTTTCTAAAATTTATGTTAGACATTAAACTTATTATATTATAAAGAAGTTTTTTTTTTTAAGACAACAGTACAGTTACAGTTGTGGTCAGAAGTCTACATACTCTCATCATAGACGTGATAATTTGGGGTGTTCAGTGATTTCTTTGATATCTTCTTTTTCCAGAGTGGAATGATTGTTGGATGATTTTTGGTTTAAAGAGAAATGGGTGTATAAGTTTGAATATATTTTATTTTTAGTATACAGATACTCCTTAGAAAATTCCACCTCAACCAGATGATTTTGGTTTTTGGTCAATAAGCTTCTGGCACAATTCTAGCCGAATATTTGACCACTCTTCTTGACAGTTCATTTAAATTAGTTGGTATCTTGTCAGTGTAGGGAGGTGCAAATTTCAGTCAAGCAGTTCCAGCAGTTTCCAGTCCATGGCAGGTTTGAGCCTTGGTGGTTCGTGGGTTTGTTATGAAGATTTGAACCATTTTCCTCTCATCTGAGGGTCACCACCTGGCCAAAGTGAGGACACATCAGAGTAACGTATACTTATGTGCAGTTGACTCCTTGGAAGTGGCTTCATTAAGCTTCTAGATTAGTCTTTCCAAAGCCCTGACCTCAATCCTACTGAAAGTTTGTGGACTACATTTAAAAGCTGGTTCTGTGTCAGGAAACCAACCAATTTAAATGAACCTTGTTGATGGCTTCCAAAAGCATCAGGGTGGTCAAGGTTTAATTTGCTAAGGAACATTTAACCAATTTTTTTGTGGGGGTATAAAGAACAGGTCAAAGACATCAATAAAAAAATACCATTATTTTCATGTCCATGACTAGTTTATATAAAGTTTTGACAACAACAGCATATTTATTAGTTCAGTTCATTAAAGAATGCCACCACAAATGCTTCCCCTTGCTGCCTCTTTCCCCTTCAGCCAGGTCCCAAACAGTATAAAGGACTGTTCTTTATTAGAGGCAAGTTCACTTCCCAGCTGGACAGGAACTCATTGATATCCAAGAGCCCTGCTGGAAAACAGAGTAAGAAAAAAATTAAATTAGAGGACAGAAGAACAAGCAGGGAGGCGGCCCACCTCTGTGTTCAATTTACTTGTTAAATCTACTCACGATGCCTGAGTAATCATCTCTCCCTGTCACTTACACACACATACAAAGACACACTCAAGTACATACAACTTGTAGAGAATGGATTCTCTTGGAGTCTGTCTATGAATATTGCATATTTAATATTGTCTGTGTTGGTTGTGCAATGCAGGTGGCTAACCATGAATGTGTTTTGCAGTTACTCTCACTTTGTAACAAGAGTAAGGTGCTGTGAATCGATTAGGGTACGATGTCGCATATTTCAAACATGCTTACAGAAACATGAAGCATGTATCTAACTCTCACAAAAAAAGCACACGCACACAAACTACAAAAACCATTCTGGTCTTTGATCACATTAATCGGGGCTTGATCTTAACACCCTCCAGTGATCGCTAACATGCTTTTTTAACTCTCTGTCGCTCTTCTACTGCTCTCCTCTGACTTCAGAAATAACCCGTCTCTTAGCACCAGATAGTTTTAATCATATACAGCAGATATCTGCAAGATTTCACCTTAATTAAACCACTGAGTTTATATAACAAATTAAAAAAATACACTACGAGAAGTGAAATGGAATCCAAAAGCTGCATCAGTATCTGCTTTACCTGCATGGTTTCATCTGTGAAAGAAACTGGCTGATCTCTTTCTTTGAACTGGGATTGCCTTTCTTTTCTGTGGATGTAGTTGATGTACAGTAGTAGAGAGGAGTTTCTAGCTGTACACCGAGGTTCTTATTACTGCCCAAAAATGAAAACGAGATTTTGTTTAATACCTGAGAAAAGTGTACCTATTAATTAATGTCTGGAAGAGCTGATGGTATCAAATGGTCTGTAAATGGATCATCACTGGCTTGTGGCAAGGAAGTTGGTTATAAGAAGATTTCTAAGATTGTTTGACAGCAAATTAAAGTGCATGGAATCCATGATGGATAATTGCATTGTTACAGTGGGCTGACTTTTTGCCACCATTTGTAAATTAACTAACACAGTGTGGCACAAATTAATGACGCTGAAAAGATTCAAGGAGCCAAGCGGCAGAAGAATATGGAGAACGCCTGGTTTTCCTCACTAATTGCCTGACATAATGCTAATTGAGCTGCACTCTGCTGCTGTTTCTGTTACACAAGACATGACTTATTAGTTGCCACATCACAACTGTTTATACCTAAAGAGGTTTTTCTGATTAGTTTATGCAGCTCTTGAGAGTGATTTAGGGTCTCATTTCCAAACTCAAACCGGAGTCTTTTTCCTAATGAGAGCTGGAAATGGTCAGGTTGATAATTATCTGGATCCAGACGCTTTGAAACGGTCTTATCCAACGAGGTGACTGATCGACCCATCTAGCTCGTTCGCATGAAAAGCAGTTTCTCGATTAAAAAACGATCTTTCCAACTAGGATTGCTGCAGTACAACAATTAGCCAATCAGCACAATGGGCAGGATTAATACTGTTGTCAAGTTGTTGTCAAGAGTTCTCAATCTGTGATGCGCTACAGTAATAATTGCTTGCCTGTTTTGGGCACCCCTGAGGCGTGTCTATTGATATGAAGGAAATGAAGGAACAAGCGGAACTGTTTTACTTCGTTCCACTCCACTCTTTAAACCCTTGCAAAACCTGTGTGCTGAGACGGTTATGCCTCAGTGTGTACTTAGAATAACATTAAATTCAGGGTTGATAGGCCGGGCTCAAGTGATTGGTTAGGGAAAATCAAACCCCCCATCCTCCACGGATATTGTTTTGAGTAGACGCAGGAGATGGAGGCAGAGTGTACTAAATTCTGTTTGGTAATAGACAAGCTTAATAAAACTTTATTAAGTGCTTCTTTATAACATGTGATCGGTTATGTAGTCTAATCAATGTATTCAATGCTGCTTGCATACTGAATAGATGGTATGGTGGAGTTTACACGAGTAACGTATTTGGACCAAAATGGACGAAATGTAATGAAATCCAGCCTTACACCTGTTGTGTTCACTGCTCATTTTTTATTATTTTCACCTTTTGCTTTGATTCTTTATTCATTCTTTTTATGCTACATTATCTATGCATTCTTTTGGTCTGTTGTGACATTTCTATTCTTCCTTGAATTTTTAAGGCACTTTAATAAACTCGGTCTTTGAAATATAAATAAACCTGCCAGGCCAGTTGTTCTGGAGTAATTACTGGAGTCCTCCGCAGCATAGACCTGCAGGTGACTCATAAAGGATATCACTGAGTGAGAAGAAAAACAGGAAAGCAGGAAAGGGAGAATAGTGCAGATAAATAGACAGGCACTGAAACTGCCAGGTTCAGAAGCCAGCTCTCAAAATAAAAAAACAAATGAACAAAGATGAGGCAGAAACTCTTGAGACACACACGTATACTTAATGGAGTGTATTAACAAATCTGCATATCAGGGCAATTTCCTTTAATCTGACACAACTGATGTCAGATTCATATTCAACAAGTCATTGTTTTCTCTCGTTTTTTCCTGCAGTCACTCTACAAGCACAATTTCTTTAATTTCCACGACATCTTTCAAAAGGCAGAATGCAAAAACAGCTCATCAAGTTGTCTTTAAAAAAATGACAAGTTGCTATTTGGTGATCGGTTTGTTGTATTTATACATTTCTGCAGACTGGATGATATATTTGCATAAGAGATTTTCTCTTTGTCTGGCAATGTTTGTCTGTCTCTTGGTGCGCCACTGTACTATCTAAATGTGCTAAATGCATTAAACATAATTACTATTATACCATCTAAATCAAATTTTAGCATTGTCGTCATCCATCTTCACATGTGCACTGCAGCCCTTACCTCAGTTGATTGGGAAAAAGTTTGTGCAATGTCCAGCTGAGGCCATGTAACAGGGAGTGGTCTTTCTGTGTCATACTTCTGTGTGCTCTACCCATGCAGCAGCCATGCTTAAACCTAATGAAACATTTCCTCTATGTGTGCACTGCATACAAGAAAGGGCAACTTCAGACAATTTCCCAGCGTGATTATCCCAACCATTATCAGTATGTTGGCATGCTGATGTTAGTATTTAGGTTGAAGCACTGCTGCACCTAAGTATAGCCTCACAGAGCTGTGGCTGTAGAGTCATATGTAAATAGTTGCATTTAGCAGCCCTTATGCATCTGTTCTGAGTGTTGAAGAAGACTAACAAGATGTTAGCAGCGGATCATTTAAGTCCTGGAAGCTTTAATGGTTCAGACTTGTTTTTCTAGCCCATCCTTCAGTTCCTCAATTGGAGTCATCACCTTGAACTCTTTCACGTACCGCAAACCATTGCTTAACAATGGTGGCTGTGTGGCACTGTGCATAAAATTTTAGAAAGAGCCAGTTAATATAAAGTGGAGTTTGTGGTTTGCAACAGTGACTAAACGGCTTATATCTGTCAGAGTAACAGCCACATGAATGCTAAAACCCAAGGTTTCTCTGCATAACTTGCATACCTTCTTCCCACAGTGCATCCTGTTGGCATCTCGTCATGAGGTTAGAGAATACACACAGCTAACGACATCATTTCAGGTAAACATTCATCAGACCAGACCACCACTCTTTAATTCCTCCATGTTCCCACTACTCTTATACCCACTGTAGGCACTTTCAGTGATGGACAGGCGGCAGCATGGGCCTTCTGACAGGTCTGCAGCTGCAGCTGGGAATAACTACTCCACACAGGAAACACCCTACAAGACCTGCCATGTTTTTGCAATAGTCCAATTCAATCCTATTGCAGTTGCTCAGTTCTTTGCCTGGACACTTAACTGTTTTTCCAGCAAGAACTCACTGTTTACTTGCTGCCTTATATATATCCTATCCCTTCAGGTGCCACTGTAAATAGATAGGTAATGTTCTAATGATAACCAGTATATATTTATTTATTTCTCAATACATCTAATTTGCCCTAATCATGTTTACATTACATGTTGCTTCTAACTAATCGTTGTCAAATAGACAGACAACTTTATATCTGTGATCAGTAAAAATTAACTGAGATGTTAGCTTGGCTCATGTATCATCCGAGCTTCACTTCTGCTTTTTTATGATTTCGTTTTTTAAATACATCAGTCTGTTTTCAGACACACGGTGCATCCTCTTTAACCAGCTAGAATAGAAAATATGATCACTTCTTTGAAAGCAATATCAAATGAAAACTTTGGCCTTCTAAATAACCTCAACCGTCATCAACCATGTAAAATAAGCTGAACTCTTAGTTTGTAACTTTAGCCATGCATCCCCTAGTGCTAATCCAGTCATAGAGGATTAACAAGGTTATCTATGCCAGTCAGATCATGGGTTAGTTTTGATCAAATGGCCTGAAGTGACCCTGGCTTGTATGAGAAGAGTGGAGCTAATGTTATTTCATCTTTTTTTTTCTTTTTTTGCTGCGTCACAGCGGCTCAGCACTGGGGAGCTAATTCACACTAACCTTCCTCAGTCGCTCTCATGGGGCTGAGTCATTGATGACTTGTCAGTGCATTTGAGAAGTTGTGAAGGGAGCAATAAGCCCTCTTGGCACTACAGCACTAATCATATTACACTTTGTACTGCACCAACAACAGCAAGGATAAAGGCTCCCGATACAATATTTCTGTTAAGAAGCAATAAAGTATAATTGTGTTAAGAATCAGGTCTGTGTTGATGATTATGTAAGGTGTGCATGCTATAGCTGTTTTTTCAATTTAGCAATTTCTGTACATTCTGGGAAGCTTTTCCAATCTGAGAAAAACTTGAATACACTGCATGAAAGCATTGTTTGCATGTCGTCCCTTTATCCGTTCTGTCTCAGTAATAAGCAGCCCTTGACCTGAGTTGGTCTTGTATTAAAGAGTGAAAGAGTTCAGACACATACCGACAAGATAAATGTTGTCAGTGACGCCAGACAAACTGCAGTGAATTCAAAAATTGGATTACCAGAACACTGATGCCAGAGCCAGAGTTTTGTGATGGTTAAAAAAATAAAAAAAATCCTCCCTGCTGTATTCTGCACTGTAACAGGCAAAGAAAAAAAAAATCATGCCCTTTACTTGATAGTTTCCTCTCCTCACTAAGACGTTACCACAGCTTGTATCTCGGGATCTATTTGGTCTCTGGATGACTTTATTAGAGTTGATGCTCTGACTGATGCACCCATGGTGGAGGTTATTATGCTTTTATCAGTGAGTCATAAAAGGTACAAGCAAGTAATGAACAGCAGTACCACACAATAAAAGAGAAAACACTTTATAGACAAGTGCATCCGATATACGATCTCTTGGGATCCGCCAGTGAACGCTCCACAATCACAACCTGGTTTTTAACTCTAGGATTCATCTACATCTGTGACTAACTATCACAAAAAACTGTTTCTGAAGACTGTGATTGTGTTATAATTGCATCATTTTCCACCCCAAAATATTTCATTTTATAACAGGTGGAAATTTATTTATCTGATTACCTACCCCCTACCAGCAACAGCATTAAGTAAATGACGGGAAAACACAAATTCACACTCAGTTTAGTTTATTTGTGATATTTCTTCCATCTAAGTGTGTGTAGACTAAAATAAATGTGCCGTACACGGTATTGACTTGTTGCCTATTTTATAAATAAGACGATGCACACTGAATAGCATACGGAGAAGAAAGAATATTAGTGCTGAGTGTTTTGTTAACCTTAAAAGTGCCGTCTGATCCAAACCTTGTGTCGTGTGGCAGCAATAATACACCCTGGTGTCTGTAATTTTAAATAGGCTTCATAACCGCGAGACAGAAGTTCATTTCAAAGGAATGAATCACTGTGATAATAATGTTTCCCTTAGTTCTACTGTGAATTGGTGACATTTCCAATATTACTGACATCTTGTCATGTCACTGTATTGTTTCCTGCCATCATATGAGTCACGGCGCCTTCATATTAAATGCCCATGACCTGATTCTTTTTTTTCATGCTCTATGTGTCAACTTAGGCAGGCGAACCAGCTGCATAGCTGCATATAGCCAGCTTGTATCTGGCCTATTTAATATAATGCCATTACTGAGCAGATTATAATGAAATCATATTTGACCAAGAGCATTTGTTCGTACAGTTAGATGAAAAGAAAAACACAATCTCTCTAATAGAAATAATACATTACTGTAGTACTAGTGAACTGTATGGTTGATGGTCTATTGCTGTCTTATCAGCAGAGATGGGCAGTAACAAGTAACGCGTTACTGTAATCCGATTACTTTTTTCAAGTAACGAGTAAAGTAAGGGATTACTATTGCAAAAAAGGTAATTAGATTATTGTTACTTTCCCGTAAGCACGCTGCATTACTGCGTTAGTAAAACCGTGATTTTTTTGCGAGAGTGTCTCATGACAATGACGTAAGCGAGTGCGACGTTCGTGGCAACAGCTGTGTGCAGATCAACAATGGATAATATATCGAGTGCGGGAGAGAGTATGAGCGTGCAGCGTTTAAAGCGTGGAAGTACTGACCTTACTTTGAGTATGATTCCGTAAAAAGTGACAAAAACATTAGCGCCTGCTGTTCACTGCGTGGAAAGAAAACTTCTTTTTACAGCGAAAAAACCCCTTAACTCCCGAGCAAGCGCCGAGTACGCTACCACGGAATGAGAAATTCACAGACAAACTCGCGGATTCTTCCGCTAACCGCTGCGGCACACCTGCACCAGGGCAAACCTCCACCTGCTATACAGGTGAAAATAGAGCAACAGGACCCCTGAGTCTTTGATTTTATTTATTTTCTGCTGTGTTTCACTTGCATTTATTTGAAAGACTGAGTGTAAGCACAAAAAAACTTTTTATTTTATGTGCTGGAATGTGCAGAAAATAGGTTTAAATGTTAAACAAATTTCTTCCAGTCAGAGAATGTTGCATATAATTTAATTTTTGCTTGATGCATAAAGTTAAAAGATTAAAACTAATAAAACAAGTTTTAAAAAGAGACTTTTCCATTTGATTACATTTTGTATGATGGATTATGCAGAAAAAGTAGAATTGGGCTGAAAGATCTATCGCTTTATCACCTATTCAGGTTGTAAATCGTGTTGTTAAAAAGTAACTAAGTAACTAAGTAATTAATTACTTTTGAAAATTAAGTAATCAGAAAAGTAATGGGATTACTTTTGGGGGGAGGTAATCAGTAATTAGTTACTGATTACTTTTTTCAAGTAACTTGACCAACACTGCTTATCAGTATAGTCTAACACTGTTATCTGACAATGATATAAAAAAGAGCAAGAGAGAGGTTAGTGAAATTAGAGAAAATTACAAGCGTGGAACATCAACTGATTTCAGAAGGAGAGGAGCATTTCCTGTACCACAACACTTTGTGTGGTTAACTTAAATTTTTAGAGTGAATAATGTGTTTTAAGACTTGAGGAGTTATATGAAACCAGAGTTATTGCAGTTGATCTTGAGAGGCTGCGAAAGTGTGTACAAAATATCAGTCCATTCAATAGTTTCTGAGACAAGAGCGCACTGACTGAAACAGGATGGTCCTTGTTACCTCAGGACATGTCTCTTCCTCCTCCTGTGGTGGCAAGTGCTTATCCTGAAGTATTTTTTGTGTAATCCTGACCTACAATGCGAGTCAAGTTACTAGTTGCAGAAAAAAAGGTGTAAGGATGAAATCTAACTTTGCAGTCTAGCTGCAAGAGTGAGTGAAGCATTGCTGTAAAATTTTCAAAAGCAGTGATTAGTCATTATGGCCCTAAACTGTGGTCTAAACTCCTTCAATTACTGAAATGTGTGCTCATCTCATTTTATTATAATAATAAAAAGTATAGCAGTGTGTACTGGAAGTCATTTTAATTACTAGCTCATTAAAGCCTTAGAATTAGATTTGGAAAAAAGATTCATGTACAGATGTTTGGGGATACAAATATTGGTTTGTAGTGGTAATACTTAGAAACATTAGGTCACATCACTGTTTTAAGATCAATGACACGAGTAGTAATTAGTTCCTGTAGACTTCTGGGCTTTAGTCCATTCTCTGACTTGTGTAACATCTCGTACGTCATGTTGTGTGACCAAGGTCACAGACAGAATTAACAGCAGAATTCGCTCTCTGTGACATTGCAAGTAAATACATATACTTAGTGTGCTGAGCCATTTGGACAACCACTGTGTGTGTGTGTGTGTGTGTGTGTGTGTGTGTGTGTGTGTCAAAGAGGCAGTAAGAGAAGGTTGACCTTCACAAAGACAGCTCTGCACTTGTCCTGGGCTGTTAGCTGGTCGCATGAGCCCGTGCATATTTGATACAAAACCTCACTTGACCTCCTTGGAAGTGCAACAAAAAGCATGCTTTGTGAAACATCTCCTCAAGTGTGCATATTTAGATGTTTTTATGCCTATCTTATGTGTTATTTACTCCAGCATAAGCGCTCAAATGACTAAACAAGCAAGAGGCCTTGACTTCGTCGTGCCTTAAATAGGCCAACTGCTGACCTGATTGTCAGCCCTGCTGTCAGTAGAAATAGGAGTGGTGCTTCTGTGGAGCTAAATGATGCTCAATGAAGAGGAAATATATGGAAATGTACATGTTTCTAGGCTGTGCAGGCCTTTAAAATGGCCACACATGACCATTGCCTTTGTGAGCATGCACACACAAACAAAGACAAACAGACTAGCCGTTTGGACATATCAATAAAAGTGACATGAGGTAAAAGCCCTACTTGGTAATCTGTAGCCTCAGCAAAGGGACCGTTTTTGTTTGGCAGAGACGGTGAAGTCGAGAGTGTATGCTATGTTTACGTGAGTGGGAAGGACAGAGAAATGTTCGTGCATGCGTTTGTTGCGTCTTTTCACTAGTCAGTACCAATCAGGCTGATAGGAAGCTATCAAATGTGGATTATTTTAGAGTGGAAAGCTCTGATTTTTCCAAATCCAGGCTCTGTTCTGAGCAAGCTAATGCCAGGGTGCTCTGAGGTCAGCTTCTGCCTCTTTTAATGCTGTTGCTTTATTCCCCCTTTTATTCTTTCTCTATCCCATCCCCCCCTTCTTTCTCCCTCCCCTTGCAGAAACTGCCACTGTCCTTGTTTTTGACCTATATCATGACCTGGACAATGTCCTGACAACACAAGGAACCATCAGATTTTGTCCCTGTGCCAGCTTTAGCTCCACTCAGCCATGAGGCATCGTGGTTTAATAAGTCTGGATTTCGTCATCGCTGACTCATAGCAAGACCAAATGTATTTTATGAACAAAGTGCTGGATCTTACATAGGCTTGATTTGTGTCATTATGCCTTCCAAAAATGCTAATGTTAATTTTAATAACTGACACGTCATCCTCAGTTATTTCAGTTTATTACTTTAGCATTTAAATATGGGGATAGGAGGATTATCACGGCACTGACAGTTGCTTAAGGGACTATATCATCTGTTAACACTGACGTGACTCATGCCATCAGAATCTGTTTTTCTTCTGCAGGATTTCATGCACTAGTTTCTATTAATGCAGCCAAAGTATCTCGAGCATATGCTGCCATTCCCGGGAACGTTTATGTTAGATATGCAAGGAGAGAGAAGCGTCGTGAGATCCTCCACTGAAGCCGACATACTTTTTAGCTCCTTTTGTGTCTCGTCTACTTGATCTCTTGCAGCAGATCACTTTGTTCTAATTTGAAAATAATTAAACAAAGAATAATCTCTCGAGAAGAAAAGTAACACAACAAAAGCAAACATCTGTCTAATAACAGCAGAAGAGGAAGCTCTGAACTTCTTGTCGTGACAGCTGCAACAGGATTAGTGAATCGCTGTGACAGCCTGACATCTGAACCCAAGGGTAGAGCTAGCTGGTAAAGTTATGCTGATAGTTGTTAGCGACTGGATTCTGACATTGCCTGTTGGTATTATTATAACTGTTTGTAGAACAGTATCCATGCAAGAGCTTGTGTCATGGTTTTTATGATGTGGGCAGATTTAAGAAGGATTTCTGGTTAATCCTTTAGGGGTTGCCCATGCTGGGAGATAATAGCTCACTTCAGCTGTAGTGCTGACAGTACAGATGAAAGGTGGATATCTCCTCTGGTCACTGGATACTGATGTGTGGCAAAAACAATACCAGGAAGCGGTATTCTGGTACTTCAATAGAAAGAGGCTATTTAACTGTCAAGTTCTGATCCAATTCAAGTACAACAAACAGAATATTTGAGATGTTTGTACATCGCATCAAATGTAAGGACCTAGCAACTTTGACCCACCTTCTCATATGTGCTCTTCCATTATAAAGGCTCAAGTTTAGCATTTTGGCTGTCACGATCTTTGTTTATTGAAACCAGACGCTTTAATGGTAGGCCGGAGCAGTCAGACTAGACTACAACTGGCTAGCTCGGTTTTCCCACCGATGCGTCCTTTTTTTCCGTATTTTTAGGTGTGTTACTAATTTTGGCTTCTGTTAAATATCATCATTTTACACCTCTGGTAATTAGAAGAAAGCGATATTTCAGGGATTGGGGGGGGGTGTTAGAGAAACCAGAAAAGAAACGGTTTGTTTCAGACAGAGGATAAAGCTGCATAAAGGGCCACCTGCTAATCATCTAATACAGTTCTGGAATAAAATATAGAACTGGAAAAGTGGAAAAGAACAGTTCCCCTTTAACGTCTGTGTTTCTGTTGCTGTTTCTTTGCTGGATGACTGTTGCCCTGAAACATTTCAAAGATTTCGAGCATATAACATTTTAGATTATACTAAAAATAGCAAAGCTAATTTCAGTGAGGTGCTTTTAGTGCGCTCTACAAATTAGAAAAAAATCATCACCGATCACTTTCCCCACCTTTGTCTAATCCTAAGTGTGCTAATGCAGAGTGTCAGCTGTAGCCCTTGCTAAAATTGTAATCAGATTGGACCAGATCCTTATCTGTGCAAAGAGTTCATTATCTGACCACTTGGTAACCTCTTAGCGACCAGAACCTTCTCTGAGTGCAGAGGTCACACACAGACTCATTCAGCTCATTAAAATAATGTGCCACTACTACATCTGGATTGCGCTGTAAGCTTGTGAGTCAGCTTCATCAAGCACTGACCTCATTTGGTGATTTATGATGGGTTATGTGTTTATTCAAAGATGTTGAGGTATAAATTTGGCTCAGGAACTTCCTCGTGGCAATGAGGCGCTGACATTTGGGAGTTTTTTAAAAAGTGGTGTCCCGGCCCCGGATAAGCAGAAGAGGATGGATGGATGGATGGATGGATGGATGGATGGAAGGATGGATGGAAGGATGGATGGATGGATGGATGGATGGATGGATGGAAGGATGGATGGATGGAAGGATGGATGGATGGAGATGGATGGATGGATGGATGGATGGATGGATGGATGGATGGATGGATAGAAGGATGGATGGATGGATGGAAGGATGCATGGAAGGATGGATGGAAGGATGGATGGATGGATGGATGGAAGGATGGATGGATGGAAGGATGGATGGATGGATGGATGGATGGAAGGATGGATGGATGGATGGATGGATAGAAGGATGGATGGATGGATGGAAGGATGGAAGGATGGATGGATAGAAGGATGGATGGATGGAATTTCATGTTAACATGTTAATATGATAAATGATGTCACAATAAAGTATTCATTTTGGTCAGCTGCAGTCACATTGCCACAGAGCACAGATATGATTCTTAATGTCACCACATATTTCTGTGACGGGAATTTAATGCAAGTGCCAAAATGAGGGTTTTGTCCTAAGAGAGTTAATATCCCAGAACGCAAAGCAAATTCCCGATTATTATAATGTTGTGCACCCCTGGCTCCATTTTGTTCTTTCCATGCTAATTTAGTTTGCTCTATGTTTGCATAGTTTACACCTCCACCACAAATGTAGCAAAATATTCATCTGCCTGCAGTCAAAAACAACTCAAAACAAGATGTGACTAATTTATGTGTGCAGAATTTGAGTTTTAAATATTACATTTTTGTATGTTTTGTCCTTCTCTTTATGACTGTAATTTTATTATGGATGGCTATGTGCTGTTTTATTTAGTGTTGACATTAACACTGTGCTTGACTTGTGTATGTGTAATTAGCAGCTTGCTATCAGTACATTTACTACAGTAAGCATGTATACTAGGATTATCATCTTTTTATGACCATTAAGAGTATTTTTAAATGCTGATTACCTTATTTACCTTTACAAATATTGTTTATTAATATTTGTTTTCCATCATAAAAAATTAACTAATCATACATTAATTTAATTAGGACAATTAATTAACTGTAAGGATTTAACACCGATAACTGGAGTTAAGAGATTACATTAAAGGTTGTCCACTGAGGGGAATAAAATAATTTGTCTGTTTTGGGAGAACAGTTGTCAATATTAATTATCTGTGAGGAATATTTTACGTGAACTTTTTTTATCCAGTAGTTTCATATAAAAAGCAGTGATTTCACATACTGAAAGCAGAGTACAGCAGATGAAAACAACACAAGGTAAACACAGGAAGATGGCTTTCATGCATTTCAAAGATCGTCTGCAACACATTTCATAGTCGCTCAAAGTAAAAGATAATGTAAGACAGCACTATGCCTCCTTTGTGCTGCATGAAAGGTTAACTTGCTAGTATGTTGGTGTTAGATGGGAATCACCTTGAATGAAGACCAAGCAGCAACAACTGCTGCAAATTGTCATGTCTTGTGTCCAGACATGGCGACTTTCTCAACAAAATCAAACTATTTCATTTTGTATAGCACCATCCTGACTTACTGCCATCCCTGCTCCCACTTCTTTACACCTTCTCTGTCAAGTGCCCTCTCATGCTTTTTATCAATGAAGGGCCAGAGATACAGAGGTGCTGCCATCCATCTATTCCTCCACAAATAGCTATTAGAGTGCACAGCTTGTTGTAGCCACACTGCTCTCATTCAGTGTTGGGCAAGGCCGAACCATTACATATGTTTGCATGAGCTCATACATACAGAGGTAAGCTCATACACACTGTACTTTTGTGATTTGCACACATGCATATGCACAAACCCACATTAAGTAATTATTCCACTTGTGGTTTTCTATGTTTTTGTACTTTGCTTTTGCATTAATACACTAATCTATGCAGTCCTGTGAAAGTACACCCTAAGTAAAGTCTTACTGCTTTTATAATAATTAAGAGGCTAAGTATCAGCCAAGTGCAGTTAATCAAATACATTTTATTAATTGATCGTCAACATGTGTGATCACCTCTAATAAAAGCAGATGTTTTGGCAGTTTGCTAATCTGGAGCATTCAGATTTTTTATTAACACAATGCTGCAATTTTCCCAGGAGTGGCTGTACCTGCAATTTCACCCCAAAGTCAGATAGTGCATTCGTCTGAGAAACTCCTGAAGAGCTACACACCAGATTCTGCAGGACTTAGTTAGCATGTTGAATGTTAAAATTCAGTACAGTTGGGAAATTTTTGGAAGGCCAGCCACTAGAAAGCCTCTTACATATCTAAAAAGAACATGGAAGTGCAGCTTTGTTTAGTAACATGTGAATAAACCAAAAGATTCTGGAGTAGTGTCCATCGGACAGACAACATCAACTTAGAAATATTTGGCCATAACACACAGGGAAAAGATGTTGCTTTGGAGTTTGTTGTGCAGTCACAGGACCTGAGCCACTTACAGCTATTCAGTCGACCATGAACTCCTCTGTATGTTCAGACCTCAACCTGACTGAACAGAGGCTGTCCATGAATGAATGTCTGCAAACCTCAATGAACTGAACTGTGGACCAAAATTCCTTCATACAGAAGTTATTCAAGTTATTCAAGTTATTGCTGCTAAAGCTGATTCTACAAAATACTGAATCATTGGGTGCATTTAGTTTTTGATAGGACTGCATAAAGTCCTATGAAAAACGTTCTTTTTCACAGAACTATATGTGTAATTTGTGGAGAAGAACCCAGTAAGATTTGGCACACTAATGTGCAGTTCTCAGCTTGTCAGAGGATATTTTAGCATCTTTCAGCCATTTGTTTTGGTTTTCTAGTCCACACCTTTTATCTTTTGGTTCTTTCTCACCTCTTTCATGACCACTGCTAGCAAAAAAAGCAAGTTTGAATCCTAATACCAGCAAACAGACACGTTACTCTGCTTACTCAGTACCATATGAGTGACTCAAAACTTCCTATACTACAAATCCATATTCCTCTTTGAGTGACTAAGGGAGTCTCAATATGAGTTGAGTGAATATTAGTCCAATAATAGTAACAGTAATACATGCTGCAAATACAAATGCAAATGGTACATTATAAACAATAGATTACATTTCTGACTCGCTTATGAGAAACAATATGTGGTACAATTTTGGGTTTATTTGACTCAAGATTAAACTGATGCAGTCTAGCTCAAAGTTAAACACTCTGATTTCTGCTGCAGTCTGAAGTAAAACTCAGCAGCTTGCTGCACCTGAGGGAGTCAATGAAAGAGGCAGCCAGAAGTGTTTCTTTCTAAAATAGTTTATTAAAAATGAATTTGGCCAGTGGCTTTTTTGTCTTAACATCTGTTCTCTTTTTTTCTCCTTCTTTGACTGGGGTTCAGTAGATACTGTGGTCCTCTGATGGTAATGTATACTGCAATCTTTCATGTAGCACACATATGTAGGCTATGCACTGCACAAAATAAACACATATAGCGAACACAGTCTCTGTCATAGATCAAGCACTACCGTCTTTCTTTTATTTATTTAAGTATATCCTGTAAATATACATTTAGATTTAGAATCGATGCCTAGAAAAAAGGATGGCCCTAATATTGACAGGCAGCTGTGAATGTCTGCCTACGTCTGTGTGAGTGACGCATTGCAGACCTGATTGAATCTCACATACAAAACAACCAGTGGGCAGAAAATTTGTCAGTGAAAAAGCATGTTTTCCTTTTCTGGAATTCAAATGACTTTATGCTACTGAGTGTTTCAGCCGCTTCTCCTCTTTATGTATGTGAAATAGAGAATAACCGTGTCACACTGGAAAGCCAACACCAATTTCTTGTTTTTTACCCTTTTATCTTTGAATGATTTTCATGTACGTGCCACAGCTGGATTGTGAAATCATAACACGGATCTGAGCAGCTAAAGACAAGAAACTAATTGCTTATCAGCCCATTTTCGTACAAAGAGAGAAGCTCTTGCTGTGTACAAGCACATAGGTATATAAACCGTAGCTGCATTTGCGCTTTCAGTTTTTCTCACCTTATCAATTTTTGATCAAGTCTGCAACCGAATTTCCAACCGCATTTCTGCCACTAAAATGAGGTTTAAAACAACAAGAAATATGAGCGTGTTAACCACATAGAGACAAACGAGAATGTATTTATTCGTCTTCTGCATGATTTTTGGTCCAGTCTAGTACTTTTATTTACTCTGCTCAAATCAGTGTTTACAGTTGATGCACATTAGCATGTGACAGAGTTTCAGGCATATTCAGCTGAGTAAACTACTGCTGGACAAAGTGAGCAGTGTGTCATTGTTTAATATGACACACACTTATTTGCTATCTTCCTCTAAGTGTTTTGGAAAAGGGGCCTAACTTCAGTACAAGGAGAGAAGATTTATTCTTTGGCCATGTCGGCATTTGCCCCAGTCCAAGAATGCTATATCTCATTGTGAAAATTAGACTTATGGGTCTTTCAAACCTGTTTAAAACAGTAAACATGTAACCTGGCAACTGATGTAAATGAAATGCATATTAAGCAGGACAAGAGCTATGCTTACCCTAGAAATCATGAAGTAACAAATCCAGAGAGGCAGAGAATGAGAGAGATGGAGAGTGCAAGTATCATAGTAATTTGAACCTGAGTGATGGGACTGTGAATCTGGAGTCAGAGAAAACACATCTGTAATGAATCTGCCTTCACCCCGTTGCTTTCTCATACTGCCTTTTCCTGTTACCCCTCCCATCCCCCCTCTCTCTCCATAAGCATCATCCAGCTGGATGCCGTCTCCATGGCAATTCTTATGGATCCCTTTGACAAGGTCACCTTCACTTGAGAGAAAAAGTCAATAAGAAAAGAAGGCAGATGGCATCTTTAGGAAACATAGAAAAAGATATATTTTGTTAAATTTAAGTCTGTGACTAACAAGGAGAAAATGAGGAGGGAGGAAGATAATGGGTTTCTTACTGGGGAAGAAAGATGTCAAAGGAGACGGAAGAAGGTGGTGGAAAACAACAGAAGAGAAGAGAGGGAAGGGGGAAGGGCGCATAAACAAATAGATTCGTTAGCAAATCTCAGACTGGAGAACTGTGCTTAGTTCACAAGGAATAAGGGAAAAAAGGGAGGAAAGCCACTCATGAGCTCACTCTTTGCTTACACACACATTCTTGGACAAAGCTCCAGATTACCTGGGAGCAAATTACCAGATGCATGTGAAGATGCCAGCTGGCAGTTGGGATAACATGGTTTTTCTCATACGCACACATACTCCATCATGTTTCACTGCACCTTGCCTCCATCTGCCAGGGCCATTCCTCATGCTAAAGTTAACCCACTTTGACTCGACCTGGCTGTGGCCACAGCCTGTACCCCCTGCAGAGACTGCTGGAGGTTGCCATCGCCTAGGGACATCAATATTTCAGGGTCTCTCAGCACTCTCGCTCACACGGGCCACTCGCAGCCCAAGGGGGGGTGTTGATGGAGAGACAGAGGCAGGGAGAAGGTTAGAGCTGGAGACTCATAAAGAAAGGTAAATTACAGTGTGAGGGATGAGGCGGCAGAAGCCATGAGAGAGGTGAGAGGATATGATGCAAAAATTATAGTGTGCAACTTGAACAAATGAATAAGGATGCTAAAAAGAGGGGGATGGAAGAATCACTAGGGTGGGTGAATGACATTAGGTTGATAGACGAGGGAGCTGCTTAACACATATTGTTTCTGTTTTCTTTTTGGGTGGAAGCTGCTGCAAGAAATGAACGAAAGAGAGGAATACTGTAATGGGGATGATGGGAACAATTTCTGTATTTATGAACTGAAAATCCATTTGTCTGAGAATTAAGCAGTCACTTATCTCTTGAAAATGAGGTAACCTACAGATAAAAGACAGATGAAGAGATTAAAAAACAGGATGAATCGAGAGGAGCTTCACCAGATACTAATGCATGCCCCATCTGACTGCGGATGACAGAAAGCCTCCTGCCCTCTCCTCCTCCTCACCCTCTCGTCCTTTTGTCTCTGTGTGAAAAAGCTGCGATAGCCAACTGTTGCTACGACTGCAGCTGTTGCCACAATGGTGGTCATTAGTTGGGTTGTTACCATAGCAAGGAGTCCCATGGGCAATCAGATGAGAGACACTCTTAGCTCAATGATGGCTGATACACTGAAGTTGTTTTTAGGTGTATTTTTCCAAGCAGTCATCATGGTGATTTATAGTTCTCTAGGCAATATGATGTTCTCATTGATCTAATACTGAGTGAATATTTCCAATGACCAGTGATTTGACTGCGCTGGTAAGGCTGGATAAGCTGTCGTACATCACATGGCAGTATCCCATTGTGTAAAAAAACACGTTTGGGTACATTTCACAGTTCAATATCTCATAGAATCTGTATTCTGTATGACTTTCTCGATCTCTCACATGCTTGCGGAGGAATTTTACCCTACTCTAGATTGTTGCTTCATTTCATTTGCTGGCATTCATTTATGATGCTCACTTAAGGTGCCGACACAGCGTTTCAATCAGGTTGACGTTTGGACTTTGATCCTAACCATAACCCTGGACAGCACCTTGATTCCTTTCTTTTTGAGAGGTTCTTTTGTAGATTTGCTGCGCTTAGGATCATTCTCCTGTTGCATGACCCAGTTTGGACCAAGCATTAACAGTTGTACAGATCATATTTCCCTCTAGAGCACAAAGGTATGCACAGGAGCTTGTGGTCGACTTGAAGAGTGCAAGGTGCCCAGCTCCTGGGGCTGCAAAACGAGACCAAATCTTCACCTCTTCGCCACCATACTTGACAGTTGGCTTGAAGTGTTTGTGCTGACATGTTTCTGTGCTAAACATCTCCACTCTAGCCTCATCTGTCAGAAGCACATTGTTGCTGAAGTTTTGTGGTTTGTTCAGAGTCAACTTTGCAAGCCTAAGCCGGCTGCCATGTTCTTTTTAGAGAGAAGACCCTTTCTCCTGACAAGCCTTACAAGAAAGCTATACTTGTTCAGATATTTTCTAATTGTACTGTCATGAACTTTGACATTTAACATGCTAGCTGAGGCCTGTAGAGTCTGAGATCTAACGGTTGGGTTTTTTTGAGGTTTTTTGAGGCATTGCACGGTCTGACCTCAGAGTGAATTTGGTGGTAGATCTATTTCTGGAAAAACTGGGAGCAAATTATCTGAAAAGCTCAAGGCTGCTTTGCTTATGATCAGTTAATCAAATGCATCTCATTAGCAGTAGCTGGGTGCTACTTATCCTCTTAATTCCAATGCAAGCAGTAATGATGTAGTTAGTTTTTCATAGGACAGCATGGATCCTATGCATCCTATGACTTGGTAAGTGGACTGATTATACTAATTTTCTGATTCTGGAGTACTCAAAGTGCTTTATACAACATGCCTCATTCATCCATTTACACCCATTCACCCATTATACTTAAATGGTTTCTATCTACCAGTCACACACAGTCATACTCCGATGGATGCATCAGAAAAAAAAACTCGGCGTTAGTATCTTGCCCAAGGATATTTGGTATGCAGACTGGAGCAGCCGGGGATCAAACCACCAACTTTCTGATCAGTAGATGGCCTGCTCTACCTATCCAGCCTAGCCATCCCTATCCCTATCCCAACTCTCAATCCCCGACTTCTATTTCACCCCGGCTTCTTCAAACAACTACGTCAGAGTCATCTCCCATGCTAGTAATTCTCCTAGTCTTCTTAAGGGCACAGCAAAGCTTTGAAGTTGTAGTGAGTAGTGAGACAGAGAGCGTACCAGTGGTCAGAGAGTGAATGGTAAAAGTAAGTGGTGTTAATTTGAACAAGGCCGTGAAAATGAGGGACATATTTTTCTGATTGTTTCATGTGTTAAATTATAAAGCACAATGAAACACGCCCTCCTCTGTAAAACCCTGAGGCAAGGTGCCGCATTGCAGAATTTTGTTTAATTGCTGTCTAACTGCAAGCTTGATCCACGGTTTCGCTGCTCTGTGTCCGAGGACAGTAGTTGACTAGATATTTCACTCAAAACCAGAAACTGCATCTTCAGGGGGACCCAAAAGACCAAATCCAGTTCACCAGGCTTGTTAACATTCATGGTCTCAGAACCGTAAATGCCTCTAAGAGTTTTCACAGTAATCACTGTATAAGATATTACAATCAAAATCACAGTGGTGGTTAGTTGGTGCTGTATCTTCTATTGTGTCTTGACTTTTGTTATCTTACCATTTAAAAGGTTTTAAATATAGTAAAGCAAAACTTTTACAACAGCATGAACATTTGTCAGCATTGATGGACTAGCTAAAGAAAGTATGCCACAGCAAGGTTACTTATAGGGGACAAGAAGTAGAGCAGGAAGTAGAGCAAGAAAGTAGCACTCACATAGAAAAGCAGCCTTTTGCAGTATTCTCTCAGGAGCGAGCTTCAGCAAGTGACATTTGATCACAATAGGGATAGCCAAACATTGCTGTTCAGAACAAAGGAAAAATATGAGAGCAAACTGAGCACTCCGCCCTGTAATTTAATGTAACCATGGAGCAAAGTGAGTGTGGTTGATTTAAAAAAATACTCTAGGTTTTGCTTACATGACTAACAGATGTAATGACCACATAGTCACCTAGTGGAAAAATTAGCATCATAGTGATCTTAACATGTGTGGGTGACAGTGAGCCCAGCAGTGGTGGTGATGGTGATGTACATGTGTTTTCTATCTACAAACCCATTTCTAAAAACATTGGGAAGCTGTGTAAAATGCAAATATAGATAGATAGATAGATAGATAGATAGATAGATAGATAGATAGATAGATAGATAGATAGATATGTACGAATGTACAGTTTACTATATACTGCAGACAGAAACAAATGAGGCAGGAATATGATGTCATGTTTATGTATTTGAAAACAAAATTTTTGGCATCAGTGTCTCAGTGGGGTATTCTCTGCTGGCATTACGCCTTTTGTTATGTGATAGTGAAAATGAAAAGAGCAGGATTAAGGAGAGGAGGGGAGGGTGTTGATTGTTTATTTGCAAAGCAGCTCCTCCAGTCAGATCAAAGCAGGATTGTGAATGATCAACTCCCAGCATGCAAAAAAAGATAAGAGAAAGAAAATCTGACATATGAAAAGCAATGTGTGTGCAGGGTTTATGAGAAGGCAATTAGACAGAGTGGCAAAACAAAAGTTTGGTGGGTGAACAATAAGAGACGGAAGAGATGAATGAGCGATCACAAAGACCAGGGGCTGATGAGCAGCAGAGATGCTATGCGACCTGCAATGAAATGTTTAGATCTTGCTCAGAGACGCTGCCTCCAAGCCAAAAGTGTGTCACAGGAAAGCTGGGTTAATTCAGCAGGATAATGTTGCTTCAGTGAGTTCCTGCTGCATTCAGGCCTCCTGGTTAGCACTTACTGTTACTGTTTGTGCAGTTCAAGCTGCGAGAAACCAGAACAGCGTGAACTACAATGAGGAGTTTAGCTTGTACACGGGCGAGCCAGCCCTGCAGCAAAACTCTGCTGTGAGGATCTGCACTCGTCACTAAACACTGCTCAGTCACTTGAAATTGTTTTTTTTCCTCCTCATATGACCCTAAAAGCTCCAGAGGCTGGCAGTGCACCATAATGCAAAATGCAAAAATCAAAGCCTTGTGCACTCTCCAAGATCAATGTTATATTGGCAGAATTAATGACCTCAATATATGCAGTAGTGTAAAGGCAAGATTTAAATTGCTAATGTGTTAGCCATCACATTATTGTTTCTTTTTCTTGCAGCTTTTGTGTTTCAACTTGAATGAACACTGCGGTACTGACCTCGTTTATAATACGTATGAACAATGATCAGTCGTTTCCCAAAATCAACACAATATATCAGCAACTAACTATATTATATACTAGAGGCTGGAATGATGTGTAATCTAAATGCAAATCTGAATGGGATATTAGACATATTATGAGCACTCTGAGCTCTTGACATACATATTTCTTCATGAAATCATATACATAGTAATAGAACGTCATATATACATGTTTACTCGTGGTTTTATGCATCTGGCTTCAGCTGTTAGCTGTTTTCCAGGCAAAGTTAACATAACATAGTCATCTTTATGTGCATGTTGGTAGAAAAAGATCTGGTGGTCAAAAACACTTCCCTCATGCAAGCCCACTGAGTGTGAAGGTTTTTTGGCCCTAGAAGACATGCTTCTCTGTCTTGTTTATGCTGTTTGTAATATTGCTATGGTGAAAAGGTTAATTACAGTTTCATGAATGCTACAGACACGTTGATTATGGCTTGAAGGCTGTCAGTTATGCTTCAGGCAAAAATGTGGAGGGAGTTGGAATTATTTGACATTTCTATGTGTGTGTGTGTGGGTGAACTCATTCACTCATGCAAATCTTGTCACAGGGAACTAACTGTGGCACATTAACACACTTGAAATGCACAAATGACCCGTGGCTAATGAAAGATGAACCTAAGGGAACAGACTAAAATTATGCTTGAAGTATTTCAGGGTTAGGCCTGAGGTGTAGGCCTTAAAGTTACTGATCAGCCCTACCTCTGTGGCTCATCACGGCCACATGATGTGGGGGCAAATAAAATAAACAATGTGCAGCTAAGGAGCCGAGTCATTCTCTTTTATGGAACTTAAATGTAAAAAAAAAAAGGAAAAACCTTTGCGGGTCTGCAATATTAAATCTTCATCTTTTTTATGTATCACAAAGCCAATGTAAGAATTTATTTTTGAAATACTAAGAAGTTAAACTTTCAGCAGTAAATACTTGATTAGAAACTCAAGTAATATGAGTTGAAGTCAAGCTTACCTTGAACCGCTAAGATGTACGATTTTCAATTTAGTAAATCTGAGATTCTTTTTTTGTAGCAAGAGCGTCTATTTTTCAGTCATTTGGTTCTTAAAGGCTCGCTGTGCTTATGTGATAGAGAAATTGCTAAATATTTCAATATCTCAAGAGCAGATGATTAATTCCACCGTGAACTGTTGAAACTCAAAATTCTAAAATGTGCATATACCACTGTCCTGGTTCTGTTATTTTTCCAATACCTGCTGGGTTATATTCATATTCAAAACAAGGACTATCAGAAATTCCTTGTAGTCCAGTTATTGCAACAACAACAAAAAAATGAAACAAAAATGAAACGTATAAAACAACAACGAAAAACTAAATGAGATTCTGTGCTTTGATACAGTGTTTCAGACTCTTGAGTCTCTAAGTTAGGGAACGGTTTACCAGCTTTCAGGATGAATGCAGTGTTAATTAGTTGCTGGTAATAATTATAGTATTAGATGTAGTGCATAGATCACTCCAGACATTACCAAGAGGTTCATCAGCAGTTCTTTGGAGACCTCGACAAAGTCACATAGAATGACTTTCACAGGCTTGTAATGAATGTGTAATGAACGCTGGTAATGGATTACTATAACCAGGGCTGCTGCATCATCTCAGATGTGGCTCATCAGACTTAACCTGAATGAATGAGAGAGAGTGATCACAAACTAATCCACCAACTCACAAGATGGTTTTATGACAAGCCGTCTCTCCAATTCATCGTCTTCATTGGAAAGGTGGTTTACGCTAGTTGAGACCCAGACGATTCTGCAAATTTTCATAATACTTTTATGTCTTTAAGCAGCTTTTGGTGTGTAGTAGTTATGTTACAACATGAAGGACTTTTTTGACAAAAAGTTAAGTTCACAGTGTGGTTCATAATATCAAGAGTATGTTAGGAGAAGGTGAGGAGAGAGATATACCACTGAGTATCTACAGCCGTCTCTAGAACATGATGGAGGCTGTGTCATGTTTGATAATGGGTTTCAGCCAGTGGGGGTCTTGTCAAAATTGATGGAATTATAAACACAGAAAAGTGCCTTCAGATTGTGAGTTTGATCCACCATAAAATATGTGAACTAATTGGAAACACCTTCGTGGTGATGATCCTAAAAACACTGCCAATGCAGTAAAAGTATTGCTGGATAGAAAAACACAGAATGGAAAATTATAAGTCATGCACTGGACTCCCCAGAGCCCGGACCTCAGCATCATTAAAGCAGTGTGGCATCGTGTTAAGTCCAAAGGAGAGCTCTGTAATATCTTTTAAGAAACCAGGAGAATTATTCCTGAACGCTATTTAAAGAAATTACAAGAACGCTTGTCTAACAGTCTTCTGTAGTGATGAACTATAGCATCGCTGTAACTCCTTCTCCTTTCTTTTGTACAATCTTTATTCATTTTCTCTAGCATTTAAGCTGTATTGCATCGAAGTCATAGTCACTTACAGAACTGTGATTGTGCCAGCAGTCACATCCAGTGTCTGATTTTGAAGACCTTGCAGCTGTTTTAGCAAGAACAGTAACTTAATGCCTGGATGTAATGGGGTCTGAAAGGACTACAGAATTGACTAGTAATAGCTCTTAAATAATAGAGGGCGTCCTCTACAGTGTAGCAGGCCCAGCTGAAACACTTCAGTCCTCCTCAGAAAATGATCAGTTATATATTCCACTTTGTCACTTGAAACAGTCGTCTGTTTTGCACAACACTGGGCTGATATAGATGTAGTCAGTGATTTTTTATTTATTTATTGTTTTTTTACAGTTTTAATTTGGCAGATTTATTGCAGCATTTACAGTTCTCAGCTCTCAGGTTGCATTTCCTAAAGCAGACGTTCTGCAATAAAGCAACAAAGCATGAGTGAATCACTTCCTGTGTGAATGTCCCTAAAAAAGCCACTCCACCAGATCAGGGAACACTCCGTCGCTCCATTTTCACAAATTGTCACTGAACTCACACCAAATATTCCCCCTCGGGAATCAGAAAAGAGCTTACATCCACTGCATCTTCCTGTAGTTTGTTATCTTTTCCTCGCTGGGCCACCACATATCCTTATTCCTTTTCCGTGAGACTGCTGTTTCCTCTGTAAAATGTTTATCTGAGAAAGTCCCTCCATGTTCACAGTTGTTTCTTTATTGCACTCAAGCTCTCTAAATAGATTTGACAATACTTGGACTCGTGGCTCACAGCCGTGAGCGTGGCAGATTTTGACAATTAGATGGACTGTGAAAATGTCAGAAACATTTTTGACTCTGCTTTGGTAGCAGATGCATACACATTATTACAGTTATGCCTAGTTATTTGCCTAAATGTACGCAAATACTAACAAAGAGTGAGAAATTCTTTATTCTCCCCTGATGGGCTCAAGTAACAAACCGTTTTGAGCTGTTTCTCACATTTTTCGACAACTTCAACCTATCTTTCAGAAGAAAAAAAGAAAAGTAAAGCTAGTATGACACAGCAGTCTATATTTAGTGCCTTTTTAAAAAATATTTGGCTTTTAAATTTCTGTACGACCTGTCGCAGCACTGGGTAAAGCTGAATTGTTTAAAGCATTTTCTGTCGCAGGAATTTAAAAAAAGAAAAAGAGCTTCTTGTAATTGATGTACATAGTCAAATTACTGCTTTATAATTTTAGTGAGCAATATGGTGAAGGCATATTGCATAAGCAGAAAAATATTTCTCCTGTTCTAGTTGCTGCAGATTTATTGCCTCCAGAAGCATTTTCCTAATCTAATCTTGGGTTTTTAATTAAAATATTTTATCTCTTAAGATGTGATGTTTTCTTATCTCCAAAGACTTATTGAATTTCCAAATGAATGAAACACAATAAGCAATATTGAAGACAATGAAAAACATGAAGAAAGGGCAATAATAATGCTCACTTCTGCAAGTCAAAGTTAAGCTGTCTAGCGAAAGTCTGACAGAGTCTTAGAGGACTTGGCTCATAACTTTATTTTCATCATACTATAAATTAAAATGACACAGTTTGTTATAATCCCTGAAGTTGATGAGGCATCTTTATTTTTACAGGATTTCTTCCTCTATGAACCAGCTCTTCACTGACCTCAAAAACAAGCTCTTCGGCCGCCTCAGTGAGGTACAGTAGATCTACTCTTCTTTTACCCTCCACCCCATCACCACTTTGATGTTCTGTCTTCATCTGTTGCCTATTTTAGCATCTTATTGCCAGTGTCAGGAAATCAATATCCTCCAGGAACAGTATAAGTGCAGTACTAATGTGATGTTCGCTGGCTGCTTGCTGTTGTTGGATACATGAAAGCCGCTTAACCACCAGGAGAACTGGCTCATAAAGAGCTCCATAAAGACAGCACGCCTTGACCTTGCCTAGACTCATAGATCCTGAAGGCTGTGGGGGGCAGAACTTGTTGTCCTTTGCCGAGACTAATAAATCTCAGAGGGTGTGTGGTTGCTGAGGCTAAAAACCGATCAGAATAGAAATGTCAGTGTATTTGATTTTAAATCATTTGAATGTAACACGAGTACAGTAAGTGTGCTAGTGTTGGATGAACATGAACAGACATGTTTTGTCATGCTTGTACAGTGTTGCCCGCGAGCAGCCAGCACTGATGGAACGTAGCTGTGGTGCACAGCATCATGGCTACCCTCACTCTGGCAGGGCTTCCCTGAGGTACAGCACTGACTGGACTGATGATTTCACACTGGATTAATTTCAATCTGAGCACAAATCTCTTCTGCAGTACTATCTATAGGAGAAAACTGGACCAAACAACCATGGGGAGGTACCTGAACGTCTTTATTCAGCTAGCAAAGGAAGAATTCGTGTATGATTAGACGCATATAGAGATTGAGAATGATGCTGGATTTCATAATCAGTTAAAATGTGAAAGAAAGCAGATAGATTGTTTTTTTTTCTTTTGAAAGTGCCAAAAATGAATAAGAAAATGTGCTTGAATGCCCAGTGAATGTGTATTTTGCTAACTTTGCAGCGTCATTAAATGTAGCTCCTTAGTTTTTGTACTCAAAGACACAAATCAATACCCTTCCTGCAGTTCCTGCATTAGTGATTTCTTTTTTCTTTTGCTTCACTGAGTTGCAACACAAACACACACAACAGTGGCCCATTCATCGGGGCATGCTGAAACATCAAAGGTGAAGAGTTTAAAAGCCTAACTTTTTTGCAGTCTTACAAACAAAAAGACCTTTGATAGATGTTTGAACAAATACAGGGAGTGCAGAATTATTAGGCAAGTTGTATTTTTGAGGAATAATTTTATTATTGAACAACAACCATGTTCTCAATGAACCCAAAAAACTCATTAATATCAAAGCTGAATGTTTTTAGTTTGAGCTATTTTAGGGGGATATCTGTGTGTGCAGGTGACTATTACTGTGCATAATTATTAGGCAACTTAACAAAAAGCAAATATATACCCATTTCAATTATTTATTTTTACCAGTGAAACCAATATAACATCTCCACATTCACAAATATACATTTCTGACATTCAAAAACAAAACAAAAACAAATCAGCGACCAATATAGCCACCTTTCTTTGCAAGGACACTCAAAAGCCTGCCATCCATGGATTCTGTCAGTGTTTTGATCTGTTCACCATCAACATTGCGTGCAGCAGCAACCACAGCCTCCCAGACACTGTTCAGAGAGGTGTACTGTTTTCCCTCCTTGTAAATCTCACATTTGATGTAATGGGGTTCAGATCAGGTGAACAAGGAGGCCATGTCATTAGTTTTTCTTCTTTTATACCCTTTCTTGCCAGCCACGCTGTGGAGTACTTGGACGCGTGTGATGGAGCATTGTCCTGCATGAAAATCATGTTTTTCTTGAAGGATGCAGACTTCTTCCTGTACCACTGCTTGAAGAAGGTGTCTTCCAGAAACTGGCAGTAGGACTGGGAGTTGAGCTTGACTCCATCCTCAACCCGAAAAGGCCCCACAAGCTCATCTTTGATGATACCAGCCCAAACCAGTACTCCACCTCCACCTTGCTGGCGTCTGAGTGGGACTGGAGCTCTCTGCCCTTTACCAATCCAGCCACGGGCCCATCCATCTGGCCCATCAAGACTCACTCTCATTTCATCAGTCCATAAAACCTTAGAAAAATCAGTCTTGAGATATTTCTTGGCCCAGTCTTGACGTTTCAGCTTGTGTGTCTTGTTCAGTGGTGGTCGTCTTTCAGCCTTTCTTACCTTGGCCATGTCTCTGAGTATTGCACAGCTTGTGCTTTTGGGCACTCCAGTGATGTTGCAGCTCTGAAATATGGCCAAACTGGTGGCAAGTGGCATCTTGGCAGCTGCACGCTTGACTTTTCTCAGTTCATGGGCAGTTATTTTGCGCCTTGGTTTTTCCACACGCTTTTTGCGACCCTGTTGACTATTTTGAATGAAACGCTTGATTGTTTGATGATCACGCTTCAGAAGCTTTGCAATTTTAAGACTGCTGCATCCCTCTGCAAGATATCTCACTATTTTTGACTTTTCTGAGCCTGTCAAGTCCTTCTTTTGACCCATTTTGCCAAAGGAAAGGAAGTTGCCTAATAATTATGCACACCTGATATAGGGTGTTGATGTCATTAGACCACACCCCTTCTCATTACAGAGATGCACATCACCTAATATGCTTAATTGGTAGTAGGCTTTCGAGCCTATACAGCTTGGAGTAAGACAACATGCATGAAGAGGATGATGTGGACAAAATACTCATTTGCCTAATAATTCTGCACTCCCTGTACTGCCCCCTGTATTGTACTGACTGCATTGACTCAATGTTGCCTAAGAAAAGTACACTGAAGGGAGGAATCATACAACCCCAATACCAGAAGAGTTGAGAAGCTGTGTAAAATGTAAACAAGACTGCAATAATTTGTATATCTCCATCCATCCATCAATCCATTCATTCTGTTTGTCTAATTCAGTGTCGTGGGGGGGGGGGCTGAAGCCTATCTCAGCTGCCATAGGGCGAGAGTCTCAAATCTCACACGTTCATATTTTATTCACAATAGAAAATCAAATGTTCAAACTGAGAAAATCTTTAATTTGAAGATTAATGTTTGCTCATTTTGAATTTGATGAGAACAGCACATGCAAAGAGCAAAGTTGGGACAGGGCTATGTTTACCATGGTGTAGCATCTTCTCTGTATTTAACAAAAGTCTGCAAACATCTGGGAACTAAGGAGTTTAGTTGCTGGACATTTAGGAGAGAAATGTTCTCCTATTCAAGTCTGATATAAGATTCTAGCAGATTAACAGTCCGGGGCCTTCTTTGCTGTATTTTTCATTTCGTGATGCTACAAATGTTTTTAGTTGACGAAAGGTCTTGACTGCTTGCAGGCCATGCTGTTGTAATAGATGCAGTATGTGCTTTAGCATTGTCTTGATGAAATGTGCAAGATCTTACCTGAAAAAACATCCTCTGGTTGGGAGCATATTGCTCTAAAACCTTTCAACACTAATGCTGTCAATTCCAAAGGCAGTAATTCTCCTCTGCACAATCAAAAATGCAAGCTTTTGGAGATTGCTGTTTGGTCGTGTTGGCGAACATAAGACAAAACTCGGACCAATAAAATTTCAGCATTTTTCCACTACACACTTTCTAATGATGCCCTCGCACATTTTAAACTAGAATGACTCACATTTTTAAATGGATTTAAAGCACACGAACAATGTGCGTTAGCAGAGAGAAAAACAAGATATGCCTGTTATATTTGACTTTACAAAAATCTGCCTCGTCTTAGTTAACAGATGTGCTTTGTCTCAATAATTTACATAATTCCCCTGTTTTCATTTACATAGTAGGACATGTAAAGTGCCTCTCTCCTCACCATTTAGTACCCTCTTAGGATTTGATCCAGGATTGCCGTTTATTAATCACACAAACATTATACGCTGCACTTTTGTTTGCTGTTAATATTGTGTTAATCAACGGCTGTAAGAAGCACCATCATATATAATACTGCATTTCATATTAGTGCTAATTAGATACATAAAATCAGTACATGCAATATTTTCTTTTGTCCATTATGTGAATTTAATTGGTGACAGTGAACAATCGAACACATTTGGAATTCAAATGGTTATTGTCATAAATGCATATGTTAATCGTGTGTGGATCCTGTCTGCAAAGATAAAGTGAATGCATTTATTAAGGATTGTTTATGTAAAACAAAAAGGGCAGAGCTGTTTGCGATTATCCAGGAGAAGCAACTGTATGTAACTCCATCAAACATTTGCCCTGTTAAACTGAACTGAGTGCACAGTAAACATGCTCAGATTTTCCTTGTGTTCATTTTTCAGGGAAACACACTGTAGAGCATCCATGTTGAAATAGGGATTATGGCATGTTTAGTTGGCTTCTTCACATCTTGAAACCGGGCCTCACTGCATAAAAGACAGCCTGCTTTCGGCCTGCAATCAATTACTTTGATCACACTTGGTTTCAATTTCTGTTTTTCATTAAGCGCTGTACTAATCTGTCAGAAGCAACTGACACCCAGACAACCTTTACAACTTTCTTATTCAGGGACCAAGACAAAACAGACACTGTATTCTACTGTGTGGCCAGGAATATCTTCCGCCCACTCTAAGATCTTCTAATATATTTCTTTTCTTGTTCTAATCTTAAACTAATTACACAGCATTGTAGATAATGGTGGAGAAAATTATGTGCCTCTCAGCTGTGTACAGGAGCCCTAAGCCAAGGCTGCAGTCCTGCAAGGGATTTTGTCTCTCATGAGAACACTTTGTTCCATTAATTTGCATAGAGGCAATGGATTGGCTTTAATGGAGTTGCAGTACATCGCCTCACGCAAGGTGATTTCATACAACTTGTTTTTAGAATGCTGAATCTACTTTGGCCAAACGAACAGAAGTATTGCTGACACGATAAAAGGCGCAGCTTCATTTGCTTTACTAATCACTGGGAACTGTGAGTCAGTGAGTCATTAGATGTTTGCATCATTTTTTTATTATAAAATTTATATTAATATAATAGATTTAGTCTCCGCGTGTGTGTGTGTATGTGTGTTGTGTGTTGAGAGAGAGAGAGTGCTGTGTGCACTATGTCCAGTTTGTGTAGGCATGTGTTGTGTTGCATTAACATGGTTTAATCCTCACCATGGCTTATTGGATACAAATCCTTCCCAAAGCTTTTAAAGCTTCTGCCTTTTCATTTCTGTCTCTCTGCCTCTCTCCCTCCCTCACTCAGTGTCTTCTTTCTTATTTTTAATTTTTTTTTCCCAAAATCAACCTATGTGCGGTCATGATACAATTAATGAAAAGTACATACACGTTGTAAACTTCAGTCTGTCTCTTTCCCCTTTGCTAATGTCTCAGTAAAAACACGCCTTTGGTGAAAAACGTTTGGGCAGCACAGAGAGTCTCTCTTACTCTCGCTTGTGCCTATCCCTGATTACCCTTTCGCTAGATATAGTTGTGTCTATTTCGGTGTTTGCCATCATGAACCACCACCAGCTTTTATATCGCACAGACAGCTCTGCCTAAAAATGGAAATCACCAAAAATAGAAATACGTTTAATAGCAATGGTAGACTGTTGTTTTTCAGGTGATGTGTTATGAAAATGAAGAGAGAAAATACAAATTTTATTCCGCTATTCTTTTTTACTCATTTTTCTCATTTGGTTATTTTGTGAGATGAGAAATTAATATCTGGGTAAATGTGCCTATTATTAACCCATGAGTTCTATTTTAATAACCTCACTTCCAATTAATGGTTCCCTTAAAAACCTCTACCATATGAATGATGTAACCTAATTACTGTGACAGTGATGGATGCTTCAGTTTCTCGTGTGTGATCTCATTTCAGTTAACATTTGAAGAAAGAAAGTATATTTAAATAGACATGCCGAGCCTGTATTAACATTGTTTTAATATATTAAAGAAAGAAAGCGTATTACAACATTTACTATTGTTAGCATGTAACTGAGAAAAGGTCTCTGAAATGTCCAGATGCTTACTGTGAGGAGCTAATGTAGGGCAACTGTGTATCTACAGATTATTAAAGGGTTAAAAACAATGCTTAATACAAATAATAGGTTTATAATAAAACTTATTAATACATTTTTAATCACCGTGGTGTGTTTTGACACATTCATTTCAGGTGCGTCACCTGATCCTGTAAATTACATCCGATCCTTTGTATTCTTACATCCTCATTCTATATGGAATTAATATCAAAGTCCCAGATAAAGTTCTCATCTCAAGGTAATTTTTTCACCCAAGTAATTTATTTATAAGCTCTGTCTTATCTGCCACACTTGGAGACTTTTGTAGATTATCCCACCGTATGGCTGCTCTGCCTGTTATTTTTATCACCACCGAGGAGTGCAGTCAAGGAAGACAGGTTATATTTTACATTGAAGTTTAAGCTTGGACTGTGTGTCACATCAAGGGCCTTCTTTTGCCTAAAAGATGACCGCAGCAATGTATCAAAAAAGTAACAGAGCTGAGGTCATCTGTCCTTCTGTGATTCCCTGTGTGGGGGTTTTTTTCTCACATACATGTGTTGCTGCTTTTGTCTTGATACCTGACTTTATCTTTATCTTACCCCCCACCCATGCATAATTCAACAGGGAGCTGTATTTCTGCCGCATGTAATGACAGCAAGTTGTCAAGGAAAGCACTATGACTTAACATCTGAGAGCCAGTGACAGCAGGAGCCATAGCCTGTCATTTTCACTGACTCCTTCACCCATGTGAATGTCTCTCCATGATGTCTCACTCCTGAAAAATCTTATCCCTTCCCATTCGGCACTTTTATGGGGTGCTTTTTGCACTCAGTTTCTCTCCTCTTTCCTCTTTTTATTGTTCTCTCCATTTTGCAAAGCCATCTGGTCCCCTGTCCTGAGCTCATGTCTGTCTATAATATCCTTGCTCTCTGAATCCATTTGACAAGATTAATAGACTGAACCTCAGTGAGCTGCTCATTTGGTAGGGATCGCTGGATGAGGAGATGAGCAGACAAGGAGGGGGTTTTTTCTCCTTTTTTCCCAATTTGATATCAAATAGTGTTCTGAGAGAAAAAAAACAACAACAAATCACTCTGATGTGAATTGAGGATGACAACATGATGCTTAAAATTTGACCCTGTTTATCACCTCTGTGTCAGGCTAGGTCACAGACGCATTGAAACCACCCAGCTGGCAGCATCAGCTTCACTGCCCTGAACTATATTCTGATTAAAATGCTGCCAGGTGGAAACCCACTTGATAAGCTGATTGGTTTGACATCAGCTATATTTTATTATCTGGATAGAGCAGGATATGGGTCAATATTCTTGATTATTTTATTTCACCTTACATTGCTTTGCATTACAGTGTTATTAGGATCAAATATTGTCTAAATCTACTAATATGATATCACTACACGATGACATGGCATTTCTGTACTGTGTATTAAACCACTGACATAAATGATATTGATCATCTAGGAAAAACTGGGTTATGGCATGGTGTGTAGACCGTACCTGGTGAGTGAAAGTGAAGTTAAGACATGAAAATGAAACCAGTTGGGAGAGGAAAAAACAGTCTCCTAAATGCTACTCTCCACCCCTCTAGCAAAGAGCCTTCATCTCACCTTATCTCTAGCGTCCTCCTCTGTCACACCAACCTTCTGCATGTCCTCCTTCAATACATCCACGAAGCAGTTGTTGTTAACCCAGGCCCTCATGGATCTAGTATGGAAACCAGATTTTTTATGACCCGCATGATTAATTTGGTGATGGATGCCCTTCCTGACATAACTCTTTATAAGAGTCACACATTTCTTTGCAACCAGATGCCCAACTCTGGTTGTATATAAAAGCAAGGTTGCTTCTTGTTGTTGTTGTTTAATCGCCGTCTCAATGCACCAAAGATGCTTTGAAGATTCCAACTGACTGCGAGTGGTCGCAGACCTGGTCCTCATCTTCAAAGCAACAGGATGTGAAGTACTTCCGGTTGTGCCCCAGTCTCCAACCTCTGTTTTCCCTAGTCTGACTGTGGCGTTTTACTTCCAAATCCAATCTAAAAGGCCCTTTGTGTACTGTAGCGCCTGTGTACTGCCAAATAAAATGCCTCCAGTTTCTGGTGCTGTGCTTTGTGGGAGCAAGGCATTAGCATTCTACTCAAGTCCCCTTCTGACTTGAGTTGAATACAAAGATAACACACAGACCCTTTCACAATGCAGTGATCAGTAATCCTGCTATCAGTGACAATAACACTGCATGCGTGCATCACTCAATGAAAAGTGGGAGCTTTAGTTGTGCAGCACAGTAAAGGCCTGTTTTTTTATGTTTAATTTAATTTTTAGCTGAAATCACAGAAACTTTTATAGAGGTTTATACACACTACTGAATAAGCACCACTTATGAGGTGTTTGACTTGATGCTTGCTTGGCTGGCATTAATTAGGCTTTTATCTTTTTTAAAATATGCAGTGATAATAGACAAACACTGTGCTTTTGAGAGTCAGCTATGACTGCTTCTAATATATTTGAGTGTCATACACAACTGATTTAAAATATTCCTGTCATTTCCAAAGGTTGTTTTTGTCCATCGTTATTCAGCCGTCCAGTCATGGGCTTACGATGAACACCATTTTCTCTTTGCTCTTTGGTGCTTTTATTCTCACCAGTATAGTAAAATGCATAAATTCTAACCAAAAGATTTATTGCATCACATTCACAGCGGATCCTATCCTCGGGAAACCTCAATAAAAGTGTTTTTATCCATTTTCTGAGGTGCCAGCTTTCAGTACATCCTGATGTAGTGGAAATAACACCAACTGAATGTCGCTTTTGAACCACTGGAAGTCCTGAAGCACTCCATTCAGTGAGTGCCATCAACGGTTCACTCCTGTTTTACTTTTGGTTTCTCCCTCTTCACCTTCCTTGTCTGCTTTCACAACAGGGCTCTTTTTCCATTGTGATTCTGAATTTTCTACTATCCATGACTTTAACCTGGTGACAGGTACTAGTTGGTAACCTGTCACCAGGTTAAAGAAAAGCGTTATCCTCTTCCTGTTTTGGTTGCAGAAATCAAGCCTTCATTTTTCCAAGAGATTTTCGCACCCAGAATTGCACAGTGAGAGCTTATAGACAAACAGTCTGAATGCTGATAGTGTGTTTGCTCTACAGCCACTTATTTAATCAAATATACTTCATAATAATAAGTAAAAGCAAAAAGCAGCAATGTGATGATTTAATCACGGTGTCAACGGTAACAATGTTTTTGTGTGTGTTTACAAGTCCAATTATAGTTTCAACCTTTCAGACACCTCGTGTTCTTTCTTTTTCTCTGCACGTCTCTCAGCCTCTTTTCATCTCCTCCACACTCGTGCTTCCTTTTTTCAACAATCCAGTTTATGTTGCTAATTAACAAGACTGGCCTCAATTAAAGCAGTAATTGGAAAATTCAAACTGAGAAACATCACACTGATTATTTGTTATCCTCCTGTGAAGATCTCTTATAGAGTGTAGGTTGTTTTAGCTGTGATTTAAACAGGAACTAGAGTGACATTTGTTTGCTGGGCTCTTTAATTGGACAGAGGATGCATTTTTATAAGTAACACAACTAATGTCAAAACAAGTTATTCTAATGTAAAAGGGACAACTGGATGACTCCCAAATGGACATAACTTGCTGCTTTTAAAATATTTGGTCAGCACTAAAAGAGACGAGAGAAGATTCCAGATTTCTTGACTCATCAGGCCCCATCTAATCTTAAAGACCTCACAGTACCGTCTCATCCCAGTGGAGCGTTTCCCTCTGAGACTGCTGGCTTACTTGTGGCTCTTAGGATATTTAAAAGTAGAATGGGAGGCAGAGCCTTCAGCTTTCAGGCCAGTCTTCTGTGGAACCAGCTCCCAGTTTGGATTAGGGAGCCGGATATCTCTACTTTTAAGATTAGGCTTAAAACTTTTCTTTTTGATAAAGCTTATAGTTTGGGCTGGATCAGGTGAACTGAATCCACCCTTAGTTACTCTGCAAAAGACCTGGGATGCTGGGGGCTTCCCATGATGCACTGTTTCTTCTTCATTCACCTGCATTTAGATGGCTGCCCCTCCCTGAGCCTGATCCATTTTTATAAGCCTTGTTCTGCCAGAGGTTTCTTACTATAAAAGGGAGTTTTTCTTTCCCACCCTCTCCAAATGCTGGCTCAGGGGGGTTGTTGCATGTGGTGATTTGGTGCTATATAAATAAAATTGAATTGAATCGAATAAAATGAATGAAATTATAATAATAATGATGATGATGCACTGCTGCTGTATAAAGCAGATACAGTATTTACTAGGTCACATCTGTGAACTTCTTTCCCTGGCAAAAGCCATCACTCCTTCCACTGTTACCTTTTTAAATCCTTTTTTGTGGATGTTGATTTAATTATCCAAATCAGTGGAGCATATTAAAGTATGTGTTCTTGATACCTTCATACCTAAGATTAAGAGTCACCTTGAATGACACAAATGGGTAAAATCATATTTTGTTAAATACATTTTTACTAAATGAGTCAGTTAGCGATAGTATTTGTTTATAGTAAGATACATTTACATATATCTTTGTAATCATGTGCTGTGTTTTCCACATGTTCCAAGATGAGAAAGACTGTTGTGGCCTCAATGAAATAAAGGCGTTTCTTCAGTGTTTCCAGGTTATTAGAGTGTTAATCACCTGGCATAGTTGCTTTAATGCATAATCTGGAGTTATGCATATTTCTCTGTGTTACTACTGTGTTTGAAAATGTAAGTGATGGCTTCATATTCAGCAGCAGATGTGCATCATTTCCCATTCTTTTGTTCTGTGTTGTATGTCAGTGGAAACTCACAGTGTGGTTTTTGCAGTGACAAAGCTTTACTGCTCTGCTGGAGAGCAGCTCACTACAAAAACGTTTAACAGTAGGCCGCTCACCTCCACAGCCTTTCAGAGAGGCTTTTCTTCTTATTAACTATGAGAGATGGGCTATGCATGCAATGGAGTTTGTTCTGTATAGTAATGGAAAGATGGAGATGGTGCAGTACATGTATCACTCTCATCCTGGAGAAGTGAACATAGGGACATAGTGGATATAGGCAACAATTAACAGTGTGAAGTGGTGAGCTTAAGATGTTTGCAGAAGGAGTGGTCATTAGAAAGCCATTGAGAATGTGAGATTAGGATGTTAGAAGTCAGATGGAGGAGGTGTTTTGGTATCCTAAACAGCAGGAGTGTGAATATGCAAATACATGCGGTCCCAAATGCCCCTGTGGAGCTTCCAGAAAAAAGCACTGGGCAGCTTCCTTGTATTAGTTTGGTTGAAGTGTCAGACTCTTTCTCCTCTTACTACATTGACTCTGAGCATATTGCTTGTTGCTGTGGTGCTCTCCAGACATGAGACTTGATATGTCTCTACCACAACTATTGAATTATAACTTGCATTTTATTTTTGTCATTTATCATCCCCTTATAGATGATTGACAGCTTTCTTGTACTGTGTTATTTTTGACAGTTAGGGGCGAAACAGGAACTGTTTTCTCCACACAGAAGCGTATTCATGCCAGAAAGTGACAGCGGTCCTTGTACGTTGATCAAACTGAATTAGTAGATGTCTTTACTGAAACCTATTTGAGTCAAATCTATTTCAGACTGTTAGTAAAGTTATTTTTTTAAATAAATCTGTGACAGTCACCATTGTAGTAGCTATAAATATCCATCCATCCACCCATTCCCTTCCATTTATCTTTATCAGGGTTACCTTTCCTAGCTACCATAGGCTGAGAGGCGGGGTACACCCTGGGCAGGTCACCAATCTGCTGCAGGGCTAACACGGAGAGACAGACAACTATTCACACTCACATTGATACCTGTGGGCAATTTAGAATCACCAGCTAGAAATATTAGCTAGAAATATTTTGCTAAAAAATATCTCTGGTAAAACTTTATAAAACAGCCTGCGAATAAGGGGCATTGCAGGAAACAATGAAACAAGTACACTGTAAGTACCCTGTACTTTTCCTGCATATTCCACATAAGTAAAGGTTACTTGCACCTTAGTCACTCCATAACATGTACAGGGTACTAACAGTATACTTGTTTCATTGTTTCCTGCAAAAACCTGACTTGTTGGCAGCAAAATGCACGTAAGTACAGGGTATTTGTGCCTTATTTGTGGATCTAGTTATAAAGTGTATCTTTGTTTCAACATCTACAACTATCTGCAATGTGTTTAGTGAATTTATATTTGGACTAAGATTTCACGTGGGTCTGGTAACCTTAAAAATGGAGCATATAGATCAGACTAAAGCAGTGGCGTGTCTAGAAAATTTTTGTTGGGGGGGCCAGGTAGGGGCACAGATTTGGAGAAGGGTGGCAGATGTAATTGGCAGATAATGTTAAAAAAAAAAAATCTACCAACCGTTAACCATCATTCAATAACCCTGTAAACCTAATAACTGAATTTGCTTCTGACTCTTATTAGAATGAGGTTTTAACCACTACGGTGCAAAGTTTTTAGATACTGCGTTGATAAAGTACAAGAGATACAATCAGTGCTTTGTCAGTGTTTATTCAGCATTCAAGGACAGCAATATTTGCATAGTATTTTTACTGACATATAGGGCACATATGTTTTGGGCAAAAACATTTTTGAATATTAAAATACAAACATTTTTAACATACAATTGGCAAATTAGCCAATGCAAAACTTTATCTGCCTATTAAAAAAAGAAGATAATCTTCTCACAAACTAGTGTTTGATTTTGAAACAGGAAAAAAGTGGGGAAACAAATGAAAAGACTAACATTTGAATGAAACCTGAAAGCAAGTAAATACTTTCTATGCTGCCTTATGGTAAACTTTGGTAATATTGATGTATAAAGAACAACACTGGCTGATGATGAAATACAGTCAGCTGGCATGGTGACACTGCCAGTATTAACCTGCAGGGCTGGACTGGGACAAAAAATTGGGCATTTTGACTACAGACCGGCCCACCAGGTATTAAAGCCATAAAGCCTTTGAATGAAGACAAACGCTGTTGTGACAGCGATGTACACTGTCTTGTTGGTATATGTATGATTTCTATAAATTTTACGTCAGATAAAAACTTTGTTCGCAAGATTCAGATAATTATTTAATAAAAGCTAGATATTTTAAATGAGAATAATAAAGTATTTCTTTGTGCCCCCCTTTCCCTGTTAATGCCCTACCTGGCCCCCTGGCATAACTTTGCTAGATCTGCCCCTGCACAGTTACCAGCTGTCAGCTACACAGAAAAGGATCCTGGTGTTATTTGTCTCTCAGAAACAGTTCATAACTTCCCTTCAACTCATTCATGTCACCTAAAAGGTAAACCTGTTTCTCCATCACCTGTTCAGCTCTGATGATTCAGTAAGGACATCTCCTGGTTTCATCTTCATGTTTCCCTCTCACCACATATCCAAACCGATATCATGACCAGCAGCTTTTACAGCTGTGGCTCCAGCAAACATCAGCTGATACTAGAAATTATTATTAAATAAATTCTAACAACAGCTGATCAAGCTTAAAGGTGCTGCTGTTGTTTAACGCGACATCCGCTGGTTTCCTCTTTCTGGCACAAAGTGGGCGATAAACAAACAAGAGAGAAAAGCCGATCAGCTGATCATTGATCAGTTTCATGATTGAAATAGCAACAGAAGAGGGAGGGGAGAGAAGGAGAGAAGAAGAGACAGCTGTGCAGCAAAGACACAGAATAACTCCAGATTTGTGTCTTTTTTTCATTCTAGCTGAAGTCCGGGACAAACTGCGTCTCTTCTCAGCTCAATACCAAACGTGTAATATTTTCTCTGAATGAGGGACCATTCCATTTTTAAGGAGCCGTTGGCAACTCTACAAACTAACCTTATGAATAAAATAAAGTTCACCATCAGTAACATCACAGCACCCACCCAGCTGTATAGAAACTCCGTCATGCTAGCTAGCACGCAGTACGTGTTATTGTAACTGACTGTAAAAAGTCAGCACAACGAAAATAAACTCCACCTAAACTTGGTTTATATCTGACCCAGATAGACTGCAGTCATAACTTCTTACCTGAAGTTCAGTTCACCTGACACTCGGACTGGCGGCTGCCTCGGGTCTCTCCTCCTCCTGCCTCCCCTTGCCTCATCCACCTGCTAGCCGCCGTGGAAGCTCCGCCATGCTCGATGGCCAGTCCAGCTATGTTAAACTGTTAATCTTTCGCCGAAAAACTGTTTTCTGTGGTGCTGTCTTTCGTGCTTGGCTCTCCTACCTTTGCTAACATGATGCTCATAGCGCAGAAGCCGATGCTGCATTCACTTACACTCGGATATCTGAGCTTCACTGTGAAAACATAATCGTACATTTGATATTTCATTGGATTTTATTGTTTTGGCTTCGGGGTGGCACCTGGGGTGGCCAGTCTGGTTGGGGGGGTGGCCTGTGCCCCCCCAGGCCACCCCGCTGGACACGCCACAGGACTAAAGGCAGAAGATCAAGATCATAACCCTGCAGCATGATAAGCTGTCCATTTTTCTTCACGAGAAATATTGAAGGACTGCACTGATTAAAAGTAACGCGTTAGTAATATTTCACATTGGATTAGCTTTGAAATTCCTTCTCTCAACTCGTTGATGCCAAAATATTGTGAGAAGACGAGCTGCTTTTCAGGAAGTCCTGCAAGCTGTCATTGTCTGACTTTAATGGAGACTATCTCAAATTTTGTATTACAAGCGTCATCCACCATACACCAAATACAATTTACACTATTCATCTAGGAATTAAACAGTATATATACTAATACTTATATATCAAGAAGACTTTTACATGTCTCCATTGTCTGATCTTGGTCAAAGGCTTTTATGAGAAGTTACTTTACCCATTTTTGCCGGCTTGCCTATTGCAAAACTTTCGGGTTTTTTTAAGTAACAGCAGATGACATCTGAGATTTTTTGTTGTTATTGTTTAAATGCACAAGTGGCAGCAGTGGGCTTTTTTCTTTCACTGAAGGCATCGAAACTATGAATGAACACGTGGAATTATGTAGTGGACAAAAAAGTGTGAAATAACTCAAAACATGTTTTAGATTTTAGATTCTTCCAAATCACCACCCTTTGCTTTCATTACTGCTTTGCACACTCTGGGCATTCTCTCGATGAGCTTCATGAGGTAGTCGCCGGAAATGGTTTTCCAACAGTCTTGAAGTTCAGTTCTTCAGTTCTTAAAGTTATGATGGACTGTGTACCAACCTGCACAACACAACTGATGGTCCCAACCCCATCAAGAAGGCAAGAAATTGCACAAATGAGCCCCGACAAGGCACACCTGTGAAGTGAAAACCATTTCAGGTGACTACATCATGAAGCTCATTGATAGAAGGCCGAGGGTTTGCAGCACTGTCAACAAAGCAAAGGGTGACTACTTTCAGGAATCTAAAATATAAACATATTTAGAGTTATTTATCTTTTTTCTCTTTGCTACATGTTTCCATATATCTTGCTTCATATATTTGATGTCTTCAGTATGTATCTACAGTGTAGAAAGTAGTAAAACTATATGTAGTAAAAGCATTAAATGAGAAGGTGTGTCAGAACCTTGGAGGGCTCTTGTGAAAACTACAAATAGAAGTAATACTTGTAAAACAACCTCTTAATAAGGTGGGTTGTAGGTAACTTGAAAAGATAAGACAAAATAATTTATGAGTAAGTGGTTAATAGAGAAGAGAGAGCCAGCGAGTCATGGTTAGTACTTTTGTGATGCTATTCTGCTAGAGGTTTCGGATCCTGCACTATAGTAAGTAACTCTGTGGGTTTGTGCGTGTCTGTGTGTGAACTAGACAAAGACATAGAGCTGTGGAAATAACACAGAAGATTTCTTTTTTGTTGTTGAATTGTTTGGTCTTGCAGTTGATGATCAAGGGGCGATCGTGGCTCAAGAGTTGGGAGTTCGCCTTGTGAATCGGAAGGTTGCCGGTTCGAGCCCCGGCTTGGACAGTCTCGGTCGTTGTGTCCTTGGGCAAGACACTTCACCCGTTTCCTACTGGTGGTGGTCAGAGGGCCCGGAGGCGCCAGTGTCCGGCAGCCTCACCTCTGTCAGTGCGCCCCAAGGTGGCTGTGGCTACAATGTAGCTTGCCATCACCAGTGTGTGAATGGGTGGATGACTGGTTGTGTAAAGCGCTTTGGGGTCCTTAGGGACTAGTAAAGCGCTATACAAATACAGGCCATTTACCATGATAAAGTCATCAAGAATATGTTTTTCAAGGTCTTACAATTAAAACACAATCTCGTTTTTCAACTCTCTTATTGGTGCATTTCAGCTTTGACAGTTCGATGGCTTTCTGAGGCAGGGGGAAAGTCCTTCCTGGGTTCTGGCCAGAACCTGTCTGTCAGGTTTATGGTCCAGATTTGAGGTAATCTTTTGGCCAGTTTTGTGGAATATTAGTTTGTCCTATACTTCTGAGTTTATCTCTCAAAAAATAAGTCATGCTAAGCAGCCCTGCATGCTTTTTTTTAATCTATAATTCATGCACATTTGTAGGCTAAGCTACCAGTTACCATATATAGCAATGTAATAACTTCCCAGCTATGGAAAGTTATTCTCTTTTACTTACTTTTGGCATATCTTTTATTGGAACATCAAATGTAAGTATGTAAGCCTGGCATTTTATATAGGAATGATTCTGAATCCATAGACAGAGCCCTTGAACAAGACAGCAGAAGCAGCGATGCATTTTCCAAGTCTGGATCTGAAACACTTCACTTCTGTGGAAGAAAAAAAATGCTGTCTCATTCTTCCTAAACGTGAACATAGAGGCAGCCTCTAGTCTGAGAATCTAACTGCATAAACCTTTTTAAGACGCCATGCACTATTAATCCACTAGAAGGGGAAAAAAAGGATTTATATTAAGCTCCAACAGCTGCCACGCAGTGCTAACTTTAGCATTATCAACATGTCACTTCTGGGAAGCTTATTTAAATAATGAAGAGCCGGCTTGCACCATAAACTTATCAGGAGTGCCCAGCTAATATTTTACTTTGCACCAGATTGAACTGCATTAATGCTCTTCTGCAAATATAATCAACAAACACATTTGGCAAGAGGATTGTGCGGCTGTGCTTTGGTTTCTGCTTTAAGGTTGTCTTCGAATAAAGACTAATGCATGCAAATGGAAAACAGACACTGGAGGGATGGGAGAAGACGAGATTAAGGCCACATCAACCGGATGCACCGAGAGCTTTGGCATCATCAACACGTCGCTGCAGGATGTCAGAATGTCAAGCTATGTGCGAAGCTTTATTAAAACACTCCTGTCCAGATCATCCTACTAAGAGCTCATTTTTTTCCTCTTTGTGTCACACAGACTGCATATTATGATATTGCCAGCTGCAGCCAGCTCTTACAGAAGGGGTTGCAGTACTGTATGCTCACCATCTCAGTCACTCCCCTGTTTCTCTTTCCACCTTTATCATTTAAAATCAGCTATAATTATGTCATCATCCTCAGTGCTTCTCTCTCTCACTCTGTTTTTCTCACTCTTTTTCTACTAGTGTCTTCCCACCTTATGTAACCGCTTCCTCCATCTGTGATCAAACTGTCTTTTGCCTCGTGTCCCACCCCGTCAGTAAGCAGGCCCATTAGCATAGCATTCTTTGAGCCTTTCCAGAGATGTGACACGTGACAACGTTTTAAACTACCACTGCAGACGGAGATGGTTAGCTGAAAACGGTAAAAACATGGTGGATGATCAACAGAGCAGTAGATATTATTTTTAGCGCGTGTGTCTTGAGTGTGGCATTTCTTACTTGTTTGTTTGTTTTCTTCTTTTCTGAGCCACAGTTGACCATGACCTCTGGAGGTCTGATGCGAGGGAGTGGAGGAGCACATCTGGTACTTGGATGTCTGTGTTTGTGTACGCTTCTGTGTGTGTTTGTGGATTGTGTGTAAGTTGAGCATCCCATCTGGCCTGGCGAAAAAAAAAAAAAGAACAGGACTGAAGCCTGGAGCAGACGGCAGGAGGGGGCTGTCACTCATGTCTGCGAAGATGCCCACATCTGTTTATCTTCCTTACAACAAGGAAAGTAAATAAAAAACAGCAAATAGCTGGATAACAGATTTTACACACACCATAAAGCCCACTTTTTTTTTTAGTAAATCTTTTTATTGTGGGTGAGCTTCCACTCACGCTACAGTAATAGTGTAAGACATATCTAATGCTGCCAAATGCACCGTATAGGCCTGAGGCAGGTGTCCAACCCTGAAGAAAAGAATAGCAAAAATAGAATTGCCACAGAAACACACACAAACTTGCACTTAGGCTGACTCTGTGTCTTAGAGGCTGTAAATATCACAAAACTCTCACAAAAGTAAGCCTCTTTATCTCCTTAGTCTCCTTATCTTCCAGACCATAGGTGAAAATATTAATTTGTCATAATTAAATACTTGTAGCTTATATTTTATTTTCAAATGCCAGTGTGTTTGTTGCTTCAAGTACTTTGGCCTTTAGGTTTTAGTGTATGAATATGCATCATTGTCACAGCAGCCTGTGAACTTGTATGCGTGTAGTTACACACTCAGGAATGTAATGGCATTTAACGGTCCTAGAAGAGACTTCAGTTTAACGTCCATGTTAACACCACAGCTTTCGTCTTTGACTACGTTTATTATATTTCATTTGAACGCAAGTGGACAGAACAGTGAGTGTCCACTGATTAACCAAGTGACAGGCAGCAAAATGTTCTGATGGTATGCCTGGCATGCCAGAGGCTAGCAAGCCTGAGGTCCTCTGGCTGACTGGTAGCAGTCTAGGAAATTGGCTGGGCCTAGAAAACACATTTAAAAGTCCAAAATCTACAGATTGCTTCACATTTTCTAAAACTGTCCAGTGCACAGTTGAATCTCCCTGGCTCTGTGTTTGACACTCCTGCTCTCACTAGCAGGTCATATGTCAACCAACTCGTCGCTCGCCTGAAAGTTTATCGTGGTTCCTGCCCACCATCACCAGTGGTTATCAACAAATATCATTTACTTTTTATAGTCTCCGGTTCAAACGTTGCTGCAAAACACTCCCAGTGTTTACGCAATTTAAAGCTGGATGGGAAAGCAGTGCTTTTTACCCGTCTAAAAAATGTAATATTAAGAAAGAAACCACATTCCCTCCAACTGCTTGATAGTCTTTTGGCACAGAAGGAGTGTGGTTTGACGGATGTGAGTCATCGGGCTGTTTAGATTGAGCACCACATGGTCAGGGTCTAGCTGGACAGAATGCTGAGGAAAAATAACAGATGTAGCTAAACGCTTTAAATGGTTTGGATTTAGTGTGAATTTGTATTCTCTGATCTTCAGCTTCACTGAAGTCCAAATATAACAATGTTAACAAAGAAAAGGGCTGACACATTTACACACGCTCAGTGCTATTTTCAGTCCACCGTCAAATTTATTTGGGGACGAGATCTCGCTCAGACTTTGTTGTGATTCGCTCTTAATCTTTGGATTTCATTCGGCGACAGCCATTGTGAACGTGGACCTGATCAGCGTGGGTGCCAGGATGAGACACTTCCCTGCGTTCTACAGTCACCCCACCCACCCCCACCAGAGATACACTGTGTACTTGGCACAGGAAGTGGTGCTATCACATTCTGTGTGACAGCCACACAGTCATATTAAATGTGAGAGGAGGACAAGCAGTCTGGGAAATATGAGTCAAGTGCTTTTTTTTAAGTAAAAAAAAAAGCTCTGCAGAAGTCATCACATCAAGGTTGAAAGAAAGAAAGAAGAAAGGCGAGCTTACCATAGCTTGCATACAATCTTCAAGTACTTATGTATGTTTCTATGATTTTTGTTTTGTTTTGTTTTATCTTCTCCCATTCAGTCCCTGCTATGTCATTGCCTTTGGTTCCAGAAAGCATTTTTTCCAGTGCATGAAGCTGCTGAACAAATGTCTAAGTCAAACTGAGCTGACAGGTCAACTGAACCCAACGTTGTTTGACAAATATGGACACTACTACCAAAGTGCAGCGCTTTTCTTTTTCTTTCCTCTTTTTTCTTTTCTAAAGTTTCTTGTACCAAAACTTTCATAGTGAGTGAGGGCTGCAGTGCTCTCTTTGAGTGATAGTTGAGTTGATTTATTTAATGTCGAAATCCATAAAAAGGGGTAGAAGCACTGATGTACTAAATAGAGCAGTGTGCATTTGGGACAAGGAAGTGGGGCACAAATGAGGTGACACGCACTACAAGTTGATATTGAAGCTCTTACGCTAATAAATAATTTAAGCAAGTCAGTGTGTAGAAAGGCAGTCTCATATATCAGTCTCATATACATATATATATTAGTGCTGTCAATAGATTAAAAAAAATTAACTAATTAATCGCACAATTTTCTGTAATTAATCACAATTACTTGATCAATAGCCTGGTTGCAATTACGTTTTTTCAACTTTATATTTAAGCTTGTAACAGACATTTATGCAATATAATGAAGTAAATGCAGAATAAACACAAAGAATGCATGCTTAACTTCAAAGAGAATTTGAAGAGTTTTCTTCAATCTTTTAACACAAGTTCTCTCCTGTGAAATACAACTTTTCAAAAAACCTACATACTAATAGGTAAGTGTACACTAATATATAATATATATTAGTGCTGTCAAACAATTAAAATGTTTAATCAGATTCATCACAGGGTTACTGTGGATTAATTTCGATTAATCACGATTAAATATCATTCATTTTTATTCTATATTAATCGCATTTCATTTTACATGAGCAAACAGACTCGAGAAAAAAGGGAAAATAAACATGTTTATTGAACATCTTGAACATTCATGTTAACAAAAAACACTGTAAACATTTATCCACTCTCTTTCTGTCACTCTTGGGGAGGCACTTCAAGTCCTTGAAACAAGGAACCAAAGCTATGTAAAGCGCGTGTTCTCAATGATATTAATTGGTCTGCAGTTTGTTGCAGTCCACTTGGCAATTGTGTCAGTCAGTATGTCCGAGGTAGACTTACTGAGTCCCCGATGCTCCGTGATTGGTTTGTCGCAAGCTGGGTGACGCGTTAGCCAAAGTCCTAGCTAGCAGCATCCCCGACTAATGTATGCTTCGCGTCAATGTGATATTTTAAGCTGGAAGTGCTATATATATAAATATATATATATATATACAAATATATGTATAATAGTCCTGTCAGCGTTAATCTCATTAAAATGACGTTAACGCCATTACCGCATTAACGTGGCAAATCTCCATTAGCGAGTTAGCGCAGTTAGCTCGTTAACGCGTTAGCGCCGTGCAGCCCCACGCACGGGGTGATCCGCGCTAACTCGCTAACGGAGATTTGCAGCGATTTGCATTAACGTCATTTTAACGAGATTAACACTGACAGCACTAATAGATATAGATATGGTCATAGTCACTACAGTGGACAGCTATTCAAAGGCTGGTCGTTTAATGTTACTATAGATGTATGACGTGTTTCATTGTAATTATTGTTATTTAATCCTGTCAATGATGAATTATGACAACCTCAATCAGGATTTTTTTTTGTATCTTTATTCATTTTTTTCATTTTTACTCATCTTTTCATGCCTAAAGATGAATAAAAATCCTGATTGAGGTTGTCATAATTCATGCATGAAAGGGTTAATAACATAAAAATAACATTGATAAAAAAAAATATAATGCAATCACACAAACAACATTGTTCTCTACTACAACTATTGCAAACTTAACTAAAGATTTCTAATAACATCATCGTCAAAGTTTCATCAACTAAAAACGGTGAGCAGGCACCGTGTTTAAACTGACAGCTCTGTGCAAGAAGCTGTGACACATATTGGGTCTATGAAGTAACTATGAGTACCGGAAAAAGACTGTATTCATTATGCTTCTCCATGTTTTTCCTGTCTCCCCCTGCTTGAATATACCAGTAATTACGAACAGGAGTGTGTTTCAAACGGTTAAGCTAATCACAAGGATTGATTAAAGAAGATGTGTTTTCTCCAAACTTCAGTTGTCAAGATCAAACTGCTGTTGGAGCAATGTGTTACTGCAGAGCAACATATGCACTACCTACGATGCAAATGAAGACATAGCATTCAGGCTTTGCACTAACAACTATGTTTGCTGCAAATAATTCAATTTTTAAATGTGTGCAGCAAATGTTGCAGGCTATTTGTCTTAAAAACCTCAAAAAAACTGATTAGGATATTCAGTGTACATGCCAAGTTGAATATTTAATTCAAGGATTTAGTTAAATAGTGGACATATGTGATTAAAAAACCTCTTATTTACAAGTCCATCCATATAATAGTTAAAAGCAGAGCAGGAATGAACCGAGTGTCTGTCTACACTCGCCTCCTCCTCTTAGCTGCTGTAGCAAAGACGTAAGCTTCTCAATTAGCTTGGGATTGGTTTGAGTGAGACAGGCTCATGTAATATGTCAAAGTGGTTAAGCCCCTGGGCATCTTTAAAGAGCTTTCAGCAGCCACGCAGGGAGAAAGACAGGAAAGAGGGCAGCTGGGGATGAAAGGATAGAAAGGAGTTCAGAACAACAGAGAGTAGAGGAGGCCTTTTTTAAGCACAACCAGGGGATGGAAAGTTGAAAGTAAGATATCATCAGGTTAAAGTGAAATACTGTAGCAATTAAGAAGCAGACGGACAGATTTTAAAGGGAGAAAGAGAAGGAAGTCAGCAATCTCACACCAGCGAACAGAGAGCTTGGAGTCAGAGATGACTAAGCTTTATTTCTGTGGATTTGTCCGTGCTGAGCACCTCTAAAGCCTCTGGCAGTGACACACTTATGTTTCCACTCTTCAAAGGAATCTCCCAATGCCTCTGTGATTTACATTAAAAAGCACTAATAAAGTCTGTGTAGTAATAGGTGACATATTCAGTTCTACTTAGCATTTTTAATGTGTTGCGTTAAGTCTTGGTGGGTGGCGATAAAGAAACCAATCCTGTCAGGTCTGACATGCTGCCTGTTTAGTGGAGGAGGACGCGTCAAAACGCTTCAGTCTGACCCAAAGGCTGGACCACAGTGAAAGGCTGGCACGGCTCTCTCTTGGTTTAGCTGAAAGTGGCCGGCATCGAAGCAGAGCAGGGGTCATTCTGCTGAATGCTTCTTCCACCCGTGCTAATGATGTTCTTCTCACCTGTGAATTGTCAGGCTCAGCCGAGCTCCCATGACCTGTATTAGTTTATTAATCAACCACCAGGATCAGAGCAGTATACAAACTCATACTCCTCTTGAATCGGTGTAATAATAGCCTCATTAGGAGAAAACATTTGGTTGTGACAGTGAGTCACCTATTGACATCCCGACTTACAGACTCTAAAAAACTGCTTCAGAAAAACAAGGATTCTGTGCGGCTCTGCTGTCATTAAACAAACATTAAGTGAGGACCTGTGCTGATAAATGGCAGCACTCAGGCAAAGCACCAATTGTCCTGGTCAATCTTTTTTTTATTTTTTTTAATCCAGGTGCCAGTGGATTATATCGTGACAGGATAGCATGGTTGTTAGTCACAGTCTCACGGCTCGACTTACGATACGAAGTGGAAAATTAAAGGACAGCCTCAAGCAGGATCAGACCTATTTATTCCCACCACTGGAACAGATTTTTTTTTCCTTTTTATTTATTTATTTACTTGTTTATTTTCTGAGAGAAGGAAATCTGTATGAATAAGAAAACTGTCTGAAGTTGCCTCAAGATATTAAGTGTTAAGTATAGAATGCTCATCCTTCATTGAGGTTATTGCTCCATAAATGAAGTATTACAGTTGTGTATGTTTGTGTGTGTGTGTGTGTGTGTGTGAGAGAGAGAGAGGGAGAGAGAGAGAGAGTGTGTGTGTGTCTCCTCCTATGCATATTAACACGTGGACAGTAGCCAAAGAAATATTGAACTCAGACTGTGTAGTGATGTGTAAAGTGTAGTAGATTAGATTTAAAAGCCAAAGCATAAGTAATTCAAAATTATATAACACGTATTTTAATGTACAGCAAATAAAAACTTATTTATCTTGAGATGTAATACTTCCATGTGTCTTTTCATGATTCCTAATTTATTTAGTGTTATGTAACCAGTTAAAACTGATCATACTCTTTGTATTTAATATTTCCATATATGTATATATATATATGTGTGTGTGTGTGTGTGTGTGTGTGTGTGTGTGTGTGTATAGCAGAGTATTAGTGTGCTGTGACTTTCAAAGAGCAAGCAGAGATGATTGATCCCCCAATACACACTCACAAAAACATTTTCCTCCACTGTTTACCTATTTAGCAAAATAAAATTAATGAGATTGTGCTCAATACTATTACTGTTGTGAAACTATTACAATTAGCTGAAAATGGCAAGTGGTGTAAAAATTCTTCAAACTATTCCTTTAGGAAAAGAAGCAAGAAAACACTGTGAAAATACCTCAGCACACATAAAACTGTGTTATTGGGAAATCATGCATAAAACATCAAAAGTTAAAAATAATTATTCTGCAGAAAATGTTCCCCATCAGTATTAAATGGATTAAAGTTGCTGCTGCACATGTTTAAGATTCATCTCATTTTATCGTCTTATTTCGCAAACATTTTTATAAATACTAAAATTCCTTTTAATGTCCAGCATCATATTCTGTAGATTATAGATTTATAGTGGCTGTCATTTAAGGACCTTGTATGGATTCGTTTTGGAGTCTGTTTTAGTCTCTAAAATTCTTAAGGCCAAGCTTGTTGCTCCCTTGTTGGTTAGTTTTCTATACAGTGAGGGCTTGACTTTCATTTTCTCACACCTCTATGTCAAGAATAAGAATCTGACCTTTTATATGTACTCTGAATAACAACAATAAACAGACACAATTTAGAGTATCGTTAACGTTTTTCTGCACAATAGTGGTTTTTAGGGCATTGTGCAGTTTAGCCACAATACTACTAACATCGGTTTGGTTAAGCACAAAATAGGCTTTAAGTTCTCAACAGTCAACCATCATAATGGTGTTTCTTGTGATATTACTATAATCTGTTTTTTGTTTTTATTTGGAACCCCCCTCTACACTGTTGTAGAAAGCTGAGGAAGTATATCAGCGAGGATGACTTGGAAAGGTAAAGCGACTAGCGTCACTGCAGCGCGTCACTGCTGTTTTCAGGAGACCCCTGGGACTGTGTCACAGATGTGGAAATAGAGATCTGGGGCACTGTTTGATTCAGCTTAGGCTTCTTCACTTAGAGAAACTATGATTAAACACACACCGGCACTACGTTGATGGCTGATTACGATATTCCTTGAAACCTAAAGGTTTTACCTTTTCCTTCGAGATAGTTCACGACCATACAGCAGCCTTTGAGCGTGTCAGTTATTGGGCCAGGTACTAAACTCTCTCAGACTCTGGTAAATGAGAACAAGAAGGTGCAAGGGTGTGTAATCGCATAAATAGGATCACTTTGCAGTACATCCTGTGTCAGTTGCTTTGGTTTCTGTTTAGTTGAAATCTCCCACTTTCATGCATTAGTTTTACTTCTGCTCTGTTTTGTGCACTAACATAACCAATTATCTAATTAGTCTTCCTATTTTATATAAAATGCAGGCGGCTTGTTTTTTCCTGTTCCTGTTTTCCTTCAGAAAGGCAGTCTTATCAGTATCCTGGATTGTACAGTAGAGTAGATTCAATTCTCCTGCTTTTTTTGCTAGTTTACCGTCTGTTTCGAGTAATGTCTTCTGTCCTATTTTTTTCTTCTCGAGTTCAGTCGGGTTTATATATATAATATATAACAGAAGTGTAAGAAGTGTCGGAGTGTTAATATCTGCTGATTTATTTCCTCTTATATTTATTTTCTGTATTATATTTATCTTCCTGTAACTTCTTCCATGGATAGTTTAATAAGACGACCACCCACTCTGGTCTGCACACACGGTAGTGATGCCGCCTTACATTTGCAGGCAGCAAAGTGAAAAAGTTGGAGGGAAAAATGTTCAAAGTTACATTAGTCACACACAAAGAACAGAGCCATCTGCACATCTGTATGCAGCACATATCTCTTTTTTATAACTCCACTTGCAGTGATTGCTGGAAAAGTGCTACCAACTCTGTACAGTCACTGCATTCAATAAACCAATCACATAATTCCACAGATCCAATTTTAGGTTACTGATTACTTTCCAAAAGTTTACTGTAATTTTCCCCTGTGACTGGCATTCATTTCTAATCACAGCATTTTCTTCTTTCCCTTTTTTTTTTAATTAATCAATTTAACAATAACCTTTTCTGCAGATGTTTACAGATGACTGCTTAGTAATAGCAGCTACTAATCATTTCCAAGCCATAAAATAATCCAAATAAACTGATTGTGGTTATTTCCTGTATGAAGAACTCTAAATATTCGTGGAGGAACACCTGCAGCATTGTTTGCGCACCATCCTGTTGCTGCTGACATGAAGCAGATGTTTGTGCTAGTTCTCAAAGACTGACCAGATGTCTACTTCATGCTCATCTTGATTTGGAGGAAAAACACAGAGCAGACTGCAGGGCACACATGGACCATTTAGACACTATTACTCTGAGGGAAATCTTATTGAAGCCATTCTGTGTTTAGCCTAGATTCCTCTCCGTGCCCTTCTGTCCCACTTTCTTCACTTAAAGTGGTTTACTGAAGCTCCTTATTCTGTGGCATTATCACTGTGAAAATGGGAGGATAAATGTAATTGGATTGTTTATGAAATATTGAAGAAAAACGACTTTTTAAACTGCCAGACTTATTCGCAACTATGCATGCTTTCTGTTCCAGGCATCTAAGTGAAGCAACCTAAGAGCTGTTGCCTGGTAGTGACACATGGCAGCCTTCTGAAATGGCCATGCATATATTCAGAAGCTAATCTTAGAAATGTTAAAATTCCATCCTCCCTGCAGTGATTTCTTTGGGATCGGTAGCTGTTACGGCATGTGGCTAGCAAACCCCTTCAAATCACCACCACTAGGAAAATGAAAAGAGTGTTAATGCTCAGTTTAAAATAAAAACCTTTAATACAGGTAAGCTACTCTGTTGCTGCAAGCTAATATAAAGGGTAGAAACAGCATTAATAAAAGCTGATGAACACATGCTGCACTCCTGCTGTCTTGCTGTCTTAACATGCTGTTGTTCCAGCTCAATAAATGCAGCACTCTGCTGTCAGTCTGAGTGGGCTTTCTTTATCTGTGAGCTTCCCATGGGCTTTTACAGTAGGCCAGCCTGTTCTTGTCCTACTTTCCAGCGTTCCCGTCCTCCCTCCTTGTTGTCTGCTGAATATGACGTGCTTGCTCTCCTTTCGCTGACCTCTCTGAGGTATCAAACATAAGCGCCGGTAGCTGTAGAGATATAGGGTGGCTAGGTATGCATCCATCCATCTTGTTTGCCTCTATGAAATTCAATTCTCTCCCCTTGTGCACGCATCTCCACAGACACTCATCCATCTTTTGCTTCCCATAAATCTGTGCCGTCTGGCCAGGAGGTGCGAGCACGTCATTTGTTTCAGTTAGGGCTCTATCCCTCCCCCCTCCCTACTTTTTTCTGTACTCCATTCTCCCTCTTTAAATAGCCAAGCCACTGGCCTGTAGCTCACAAAGGGCCCGGTGACGCTATGTCCATTGTAACAACATCACACTGGCAGGAAAAGAATGAGATTTGAGCTTTTGCCGTCAGCAGCTGCTCTAAACCAATAAACAGGATGTTAAATTGAGAATCAAGGCCATAGCCAGGTTGTTGGCAGTACCTTTGGCCATAATCCAAGAAGCAGTAATAGCATCATTGGTAATGCTATAGGTATCAACGGGCTGTAATTGAATGTGGCTTATTGAGTTACACATATGAATCTATGTCTCCCACCCTAGCTTGGAAGGCGCCTCCTGTGGTTTACCCCACAATAAAGACAGCAGAGAGTTTAATAAAAGCTACAGCAATTTAATGGTGGGTAACTGCCAGAATAATGGAAAATATCTGGTGTCACGTTGCATCATTGTTTTCAGTGATATAATAGCATCCACACATTGTTTTGTATACTGAATCACTGCATGTCTCTCTGCTGTTTTTATTGCATACTCCTCAAACGGCATCAAAAACAATCTTGTTATCAGTAGCACCGCACACTCACACACAGCGGTCGGTCTGATGTGAATACTTGTTAACCTGAGGCGCACGTACCATTATCCACATTGCCATTCAGCAACCTTGCTGAGAGGCAGAGCGGGCACATTGTTCTCTTATAGCTTCTCTGACAAGAATTTGCCTCAGTTGTTTATAGAGTTTGGCTGTAAGCTGTTACCTGTTGTTGCACTGCTGTACTTGCCAACAAGGTTATTTAATGTCTTAAGCATGACATACAGTAGCTGTCACCGTGTCTGTCAGCCTCCACCTTTGTGTTGCTGGTACTAACATACCTCCAGGAATAGCGCTATTGCTCTGTCGGTCCATCAGTCCACCTCTGTGGTTCAGCTTAAACATCGGGATCCATTTATCCTGAGTAGGAGCCTCGCGTTTCCTCTGGCAGTGTATATGAAAAGGTGTCTGATTTTTAGCCAAGTACTTAATGGATTGCCATGACAATCACCAACATTTTGTATGCTGTGTTGCTATGTTAACATTTAACTTTTTCATTTTCATTCAGTGCAACCATCAAATTAAAATGACACTAATGACATTTCCACTGGAGGGTGGATTTCTGGCTAAGAATCGGACCTTGAGCAGTAACTACATACTACAGTAAGCATGATCAGTCAGCTACAGTGTGTCCGTCTAACCACATTTGACAAAAATCGGTGCAGTTTTCTGTTGTTTTTCATTTTAACTGCGTGGATTACATGTAAGATGTGAGGATAGCGACCTGAAGTATGTAAGAAGCAGAATGAAATAATACAAAAAGTGCAGAATCATGTTTGCCAAACAGAGAAGGTCCAAAAATCAGTATTGTACTTTCCCTTTGTTGTTAAAATGAACAGCTGTACAATTGATTGCACTCATTCTTTTAAATAATAGCATGAGATGGTTGGTTTTCCATTTCCTAGTATAAAACATCTGCTAATGGGTCACAGTTCACACTTGTGTTAGTTTCAGTAGAAACATTTTTGTTCTAGAGACGGGAAGGAAAAGGGGGGATTAATTAGAAAAACACTGAGTGCATGCAAACATCTGCTATTCTCTTGTTAGCGTTTATGAGCCATGTGGTTCCATTTGGTTACGAATCATGTGATGCTATCGGTGAAGGTGCGTAGGCTCGCGAGCAAATGTCAGATTGCATGTTTCTAGGTTATATTTGCATAATGCATTTTGGAAGAGGTATGTGGTGCTATATCTCACGAGAGTGTTGTACTCAAATAGACACAGGTCAGCAGTAAGGGTATTCCATTTTCTACAGAGTTGTCTGGAAGAAAAATGTATTTTTAATGAAAGAATGTTTGGATGACTTGTGACAAATTGGTCCAATATTTACTTTGGCTCTATCTGATAGAGTCTGTTGGAGTTTGTGATCAGGTTCACTTCTCTGCTTGAAGTAATAAACTCAGGATCTGCCACTGCAGCTGTGGAAAGAGGTGGGAGAGTTGCAAAACGCAGCTAGCAAAGTAAAAAGACTCCTCACTGTGTCAGCTTGTTTCCCAAACGTCTCAGATCCTTAAAACTGACAGGAAGGGTTCGTACAGCTTCACTCTAGATTGGAAAACTGGAATCCTATAAGAGATAGCTTTCAGTTTTAACTAACTAACTTTTGCAGCCATTTGTGGAAAAAATACAGATGAGTCGAGAAGGTATGACTACTAGAAATCAATTGTTTTCAGGTTTAAGCAGATTTGTAAACTGTGACATCTTTTAAGTTCATTCTAAAGTTCTCACATTTATTTTAAAAAATTACCAATTATGAGAAAAGTTAAGTTAAAGAGCCATTTTTTTGTCTTCCACTGTTTCCATTTTCAGCACCAAGGCTGGACTATAAACCCTGGACAGTGTGCAGTGTATTGAAGTGTCTGAGCTGCCAGAGGGCACGCAGACACCTGCGTATAAGGTTATTAACGAGGGTCAATGATGATGAATGTCGGCTTTGTTGGCAAAATGTTAACAAAGACTGTAATTTAGTTTATTAAACACTTGCAGCTTCATAGGAACTTCATACGCACCTATTCATGCAAGCCATTCATGCAGAGCAACAGTAATGTTATTAATTGATCTAACTATAGTACCAGTGAAATGAACTGTTGACTGGTGCAGATAAGATCCATAAAGATCAAACAGAAAATCAGACACAGGTGAGATCTCACACACAGAGTTGTGTCGTTACTCGTAAAAGCCGAGAGAATATTGAGGGGCAATTCTGAATGTTATATATAAAAAAAACATATAAAACAACATTTATGTAGCTGATATGGCATAACTCAGTCATAATGTTTGTACATTTGTGCACGGGGAATTATGTACTGCAAGAAGCAATGAAAACATGATTGATTGTGACTTCAGTCATTTTTCTGTAGCCTCATAGAGCCAATAGCTCAAAGCTCTTTTGTAGCATTGTATGTGCAAACATACAAAGATTCTTACACAGATGCAGAATATTTTTGATTCATCCAGCATTTAGAACTCTTTGTTGAGACTTGGCATGTCTGTGCCACATGGGGGTTCACCCCAAACCTGCTATTCTCTGTGAGAGGTTTATCCAGGGCAGTCAGACTATTGAAAGTAGATTTTGCACGCTGTTATAATAAATCAACAATACATTGGAAGATATCCTCTTTAAACACTGGCATTCATTTAAGTGAATCTTTCACTGAACACTTCCGAAACAAATAATCCTGCAAAATCACACGTACACACATTCATTTGGAAAACACAAGCACAAACTTGTGAATCTCAGAGATGAAAATAAGTGGAAGTCTAAATTTAAAGGGTTTTTATTACCATCTTAGCACCCTCGATCACACAATTTCAAGTACGTACTTAACAGTCTTGTTACTACTTAATACTTATACACTGATGTAAATGAGCTCTTAAAGCACTCTGAAGAAATGTCATGTTCATTCCAAGCTAGCTCCATACTTACCCCCTCTGCTATGCTGCTCTCACTCTCCATCTGTCAGTGGAGCCCTATACGCTTGTCATCTGTGTTGATCTGCATGTGCTCGTTTTCATGTACGTACGTGGTTGGTAAACCACATGCATGAGGCTGCACTTCCCTGTCTTCAGCTTCTTAACATTGCCTTATTGCTGCAGTCTGAGAGAGACGGACATTCAGGAAGGGAGACAGGTGCTTTCTGAGTTCCTGCCTCTTTTTGTCCTGTGTCTGAGTCTGTGTTAATGCGCCAGTGTGTATCCTGGGGTTCATGTTTCAGTGCTTCTGTGTAATTGCATACGTGTGTCGCTGTGTATGCTTCTTGTGCATTTTGGTTCCATGGTGTATGCATCCATTCAGTGTGTGTGTGTGCATCTGTGTATCTGTGTGTGTCTATTAGCTGAAGGCAGTGCCTCATCCTCTCTTGAGCCAGGTCCTGCAGAGTTAGCATGCTGCTTTCACAGTCAGCCTGCATTTTATCAGCAGTCTCCATTTATACCGTCTGCCACTCGACAGTCCACAGCTGAAACATAGTATATGGATTCTCTTGCTTCCAGTATGTGCCACTGAGGGCAGCTTAGTGTGGACTATATTTAATGTTCAGTCGTATTAGAAAACAGAACACCAGGGTCTTTCATTTTCAAAACAAACAGAGTTACTTACAAATGTAATGAAGGTATTTACCAGCAGGTCCTTGGGTGTTTGTGGTGTGTACTGATTAAACAGACCCATATGTAGCTTGTATGTCAATGGAATACATAATGCACTGCATTTTTATATTGCAACATGAAACCTAAAAAGCAATGCAAAAGCATATATTTACTGACAGAGAGAGCTTTCCAAGCTTAAACAGAGTGTACTGGACCAGGGATTGGTGTTTCCAAGCTCATCTATTTTTAATTAGGGGTTTCTCTAATTGATTTGGGTAGCTAATTGATGGTCAGGTAACATTTAATTCATGGAAATAAAAAGGAACTAACTTCTTTGTCAACAACCACTTTCCTCTGGAGGTTCCATTAGATTAATGTCATAAGCTTCTCATTATAATGATCCAGGCAAAGTAAATGTTTTTCTTCTCCATTATATCCAGGATCTTCTCTGTGGTCTTCCTCTTTTTCATCTGCAACATCCTGGATATATGCACTGTCCCTTCTCAGCACATGTCCAAACCATCTCATCCTAGCCTCTCTAACTTTGTCTCCAAACTGATCAAACCTGAGCTGATCCTCTGATTTCTAATCTTGTCCATTCTGGTTACTCCCAATAAAATCTGTGCATTTTCTGCTCTGCTACCTCAAGCTCCATCTCCTGTCTTCTGTCAGTGTTGCCATACATCATAGTATGTCTCACTAACATTGTATAAACCTTCACTTTCAGTCTTGAGGCTTTGCTTTGGTCACAATAAATAAATAAACTGTGCAAGTTCAGTAAAGTTTTTTTTTTAAATTTCTCGAAGAATGAAATCAATATATCAAATAAGTAGTGCCTTTCCACTGCACTGCACAGCGAGGCAAAGTTGTTTACCCAGTGCTCTAATGAAGTTCATCTAAATGTCTGATAAACACATTGAATTTGCAATGTCTTCTTCATAAAAAATATGCAGTCATTTTGCCAGAGGAAAGCTTTTAGTGTGCATTAGCACTAACTTAACACAGGTTTGGTACAAATAAGATGTCAAAATAAGAATTATGCATGTGTGAATGTGGGAGGCAGGAGTGAAAAATAAACTTCAAACCACAGAGATTGGAGTAGAGCCCATAATAGTATTGAAATTTGGACATCGAGAGGCTTTTAAAAACAACTTTTTTGTCTGGGGGAGGGCAGCTCATTAATGAGACCATAGTTGAGCTGAGATTGGTTCTGCCACCTCAGCATAACTTTTATACTCGATTCTTCTACTAATATCTGGCTTTTCATTTTGAGAAGTTGAAGAGATTGTAGGTGAAATTTTAAAAAAAAGGACAAAGTGTTTAGAATGATAATTACACCGATCAGGCATAACATTATGACCACCTTTCTGATATCGTGTTAGTCCCTCTTTTTTGCCAAAGCAGCTCTGATCTGTCGAGGCACGGATTCCACTCCCTGAAGGTCCGCTGTGGTATCTGGCTCCAAGATGCCCCCAAGGATTGGACTTGTTTGTACAGCAAATCCCATAGATGGGAATTGGATTGAGATCTGGGGAGGCCAAGTAAGCGCCTCAAACTCATTGTTGTGCTTCTCAAATATTTCCTGAACCATTTTTGCTTTGGGGCAGGGCGCATTAGCCACAGCCACAGACATCAGGGAATACCGTTTCTATAAAAAGGTTACATGGTCTATAACAAGACTTAGGTGGGTAGTGTGAGTCAAAGGACCCAAGGTTTTCAGCTGAAGAATTCCAAAACGGCCACACTGCCTCGGACGGTTTGCCTCTTCCCATAGTGCATTCTGATATCAGCTCTTCCCCAGATAAGCGATGCACACACATCCGGCCATCCACTTGACGTAGAAGAAAACGTGATTCAGCAGACCAGGCCACCTTCTTCCTCCGTGGTTCAGTTCTGATGCTCATGCATCCATTGTTGGCACTTTCAGCGGTGGACTGTGGTCAACAAGGACACCCTGACTGGTCTGTAGTTATGCAGCCCCATACACAGCAAACTCTGATGGACTGTGCATTCCCACACCTTTCTATCAGAACCAGCATTAACTTTTTTGGTGATTTCACTTTCGGTAGCTCTTCTGTCGATCGGACCATACGGGCCAGCCTTCACTTGCCATGTGTGTGTCTCAGTGAGCCTTGACCATGTCGTTGTTCATCACTGTTGCTTCCTTGGACCACCTTCGAAAAATACTGACGGAGATGTTCTGACCCAGTCTCTAACTATCACAGTTGGGCTGTTGTCAGACTTCCTCAAAAATTTACACTTGCCCATTTTTCCTGCTTCATACGCACCTTGTGGACAAAATGCTCCCTAATTTATCGCAGCCACTAACAGTTGGCTTGATGAAGAAATAATCAGTGTTATTAACTTATTCTGTCAGTGGTCATAAGGTCATGGCTGATCGGTGTAGAATTATAATTTTGCTTTTAGTTGTTTTTTATTTATTTTCGGAAGAGTTTGAGTTCAGTCATCCTGCTCTGGATACATATTTTGTCGATGGCACGTTTAAAAAAATTGAGAGCAATTTTTTGAAGTAAATTGTTGCTGCTGTAATCAAATACTTATCTGGTAACCCAAAATCAAATAAAAAAACTAAAGTGGAAGACCGATTGATCTTTGTCTAGTGCCCATACCACATTCCCTGTAGACCTAATGTTTTATATGGAAGTTATTGGAACCCAACTGAAAACTCATTAAATTTCAAGAGCAGAAACTTGGCATCCACTGAAGCAGTTTTATTTTCAACTTCAACTCATAGGATAGCCTGAGCTGGCTGTTTTTCCAGCACTTTCTCTCCCTCATTTTTTCTGTATTCCATCTCCTCGCTCGGAGCACGGAAGCAGCAAAGTTCAAAGAATTAATATGAAAAAATACGCTAGTGCGCAAACATTTTTTCATACACTGCAGAGCCCTGGAGTTCTGTACTTTCACTGAAATCAAGTAGCTTGTATGAGAACCAAATAGTCTAAATGGATCTATGTTCAAGTTGAAGAACGTTTTGACTTTGCCCAGTAAAGAGAGAATGTGAAATCACCCTTTTACAAAGAATCTGTCTTGTTTTTTCAGTGTTGTGCACATTTTGCCTCTGTGTAACTTTAAATCTGAAAACTCTAGTGGTTAAACATAGTTAACATGTTTCACAGTTATGCTGCTCAGTGGGTCTTACTGAACCCCATAATAATAAAAGTAATACCTTTTATGGTGTCTCTGATATCCCCGAGTTGGTACTGTTCCTGCATCATTACAATAATTAGTTTTTTGCTTATATAAAACTCTCTTCTGGAACAAGTGGTAAGCATTTAAAGTGTTTTCTTTGTTAATTTATATAACAGAACATATGATCAAGTTTGCTTTGCTGTTATCAAAATATAGGTTACATGTTGGTTTGCTAGTCATAGTTTTTACTAGCATTAGCCGTCTTCTTGGCTAATGCTAACTGAGTGGCAAAGTGACTGGTCAGTTGCAAAATGTTGATCCTGGACCAACATTATGATGATGCTATATGAACAACACCAACACGTGGATATCAGATCTTTTATTCCTACACAATTCCCAGATTGTTACCTTTACATCGTGTCCCTTGTGTACCAGCTAAAAAACTGTCAGCAGGACAGCATCTCTTAACTCAGAGACATGAAATGCTAAATACAAGGACATCTTGTTGGGAATAACTTTCTAGAATAGACCAGCTTTTTAGTCTCCAAATTTTGATTAGCTTTATTAACAATCTGTTAATCATAACTTTTCATGAAGCAAAGGATGTCAGAGGGTAATTGTTTTCAAAGTTGTCTTTGCATACAGCCGCAAGGCAGGGTTACAAAAATGTCTTTATTTCACCTGGATAAGATACTCAGAAAGGCCATTTTTTAATTCAGCAATAAATGATGATGTGCAGATAATGTCGGCACATGTTTTATATGCACTCACGTACCTCGCTCTCGCACCAGGCGCAAACACACATACACACTCCTTTAATTATTGCAGAGATCACATTTAATCCAGTTGCCGGATCTGCTGCCAGCTACTGAGTCATTAGAATAATTATATCACGCAGAGATTTTGCGAATGAGCGTGTGACTCTTTCCAAAAGCGTTGTCACACCGCCTCACTTTTTGGGATTTATCTTCAGTCACACTTAAGTTGCCTCCCATCTGCTCATTGAATACTACAAATTGTATAAGTGTCCTAATCCTGATCCTCCTCCTCGTCATCTTTAACGAAATGCCTCAACAGATTTCTTAAAGACACTCACACGTCTTGGCCTTTTCATCAGTCTTTTCCTCTTTAGCGTTCGTCTTTTTAAAACATTTATGTTACTGGGTGGACAACCATGAAGGAGTCAGAGCCTTTGAATAATCAGTGTGGTTGATAATGACACTTAGAAGTGGAATTTCATAGTGTAGAACTGATGACTTAGAATAGTTTTTTGCACTTTTCAAAGACATATTGACGACATTTTTCACATTAATTATCATGTATGTATAAAGTTGCAATAAAGTAGATATAAAAAAAACAAGGTACAAAGGAATATTACATTTCATGTGTAATTGCGCATAATAATATGCTTCTTAACTTTCCTTGGCAAATTTTCTTAAGTATGCATTTGTTAGGTATTTTCCTGGCACTGAACAAATGTGCATCCAGGCTCGAAATTGCATTTGGTTTGCATTCAAACTTGCTCAGACGATACATTATTGCAGATTTTATTTCTTTAGGCACACATGCATGCAAACATATTCACAATAAAATACTCAAAAAGATCATTCGCTTCCAAAACAGCAACTTAACTAATGTTCCACCAATATGGCATCTGTACCAGTCAGGGTCTAACATTGATAAGTGGTGTGAACGCTTTTAGTTATTCTTATTATTATTATTAGCAGAAGTATTAGTATTAATGTTATTGTTTCTGTTTTGCAATTTTAGCATCCAAGCACATCAATGTACTTACCTGTATCTGCTCAAATCTATAGCCTCGATCTCTGAGTCATTTCAAGGCCCGACACTTTAATATATCAGTGTCTTCAAGGTTTTGTCTTTACAACCCAATTTTCCCAGTTAGTTTTAGGCATAATTTATAAACTGGTTCAGGTTTTGATTAAATGTAAATAAGCATGTTGTAACTCATGTGTCTGTGCACTTTCTCCATAATAAAAGGATTAAACTTCATCAGGTGAGTGCCTGAAGAGAGCTATAATTGTATTAATGTAAAACAGCTGTGATTACATTTCCCTCAACAGATATTTGCTGTTTTAGTTCAGGTATATAGGAATATAATTTCTAACAACCAGGGTTGTTATACAGGCCTTGACCCGAATCATAATTAAACACCGGCTGGATATTGCCAGTGCACAAATGAGTCAAATTATGTTCATTGAGCCACTCAAAATACACCAAACATATGATGGTTTATTTAACACTAGCATATGTCTGGTGTTAAATACCAGTAACTGTCGTTTAGTGGGATTTCATGTCCTCACGATTTAAACATCATCACAGACTTTCTTTTTTTTTTAATTTGGCTCAAACGTTTGCTTGAGTACACTGACCTCATAAACTTTAATAGAAAGTGCTAGTTTTAGTGCACATGTGGACAGACGTGGATATTAACTGCAACTTTATTAAGACAAATATGGGATGAACTGGAGCATTTGAAGTGCATCTGGATTCAAAGTTAGAATGTGGTGTGTCCTACCTCTATGAGCTGCTGCTTCTGCTTTTGGTTTTACGCAGATGGGGAAAAAAGTGGATTCAGAATGTGCTGGCTAGCTGGAAATTTCAGCTGTATTGCAACAGATCAACAAGAAGTAGTTATATTTCAAAAACAGCGGTAACACAACAGTAACCTTTCTTGTTCTTTAGCAGTCTCTCTGGGTTGCAAGGGAAACTTTGTAGAGCTCCCTAACTTCCACTTCAGACCACAATGAGAGTCAAGAGCACTTAAAGAGGTCTTTACAGGCCAGCGTTTATATGTAGTTCAATAGTATAGTGTAGTGTGTTCATGTGCAGCTGCTTGTGCATGTACTAAAACATGTATACCAAAGCTTCGCTGAAACACACAGCAGAAATACCTGATAACAAACTGTTTTAAGTATAATCCATGTTTTAGCTGTCATGAGACGTGGTGACATTCCTCATATTGACGCGATAGCATCTCACAGTTGCAGTTTTGTCGACTTCACATCCATGATGCAAATTCCACTACATCCCAAAGGTGCTCTGTTGGATTGAGATCGGGTGATTGTGGCAGCCATTTGAGTACAATAAACTCTCATGTGCAAGAAACCAGTTTGCACTCGGTTTGGTCTTCTGCTGCTGTAGCCCATCTGTTTAAAGGTTTGATCTGTTGATGTGTTCAGAAATCCTCTTTTGCATACCTTGGTTATAACAAGGGGGCATTTGAGTTACTATTGCCCTCCTGGCCTCCTCTGACCTCTGGTATTTTCTGTTTTTCTCGCTTTTCTCTGCAAACGTCAGAGATGCTTGCTGATCTACTGGGATTTGCCTGCACAGTTTCTGAAATACTCAGACCAGCCCATCTTACAACAACAACCATGCCACATTCAAGTCACTTAAATCACCTTTTTCTCTCCACACTTCCCCATTTGAACATCGGCAGGTCGTCTTGAAGATGTCTTCACACCTAAATATATTAAGTTGCTGCCATGCGACTGACTGAGATGTTTGTTTGATTAGATGTTTGCTTGAAGGAATAGTTGAACAAGTGTACCTAAAAAGTGGCGAGTTTGTGTATTTACCTGCAAAATTAGAAACATTGATCTTAATTTAGCCTAGCTTAATCACAAATTCCCCTGCATACGTTCAGTTCAATGCATTCCATCCAATGGAGAGATTTCCCAAAGCAGATATTTATAATGCATTCCATAAATGAAGGGCCTAATCAGCAGATCCCGCCTCAATCGGTTTTCTAATCTCATTTCTAATTTATCTCACTCTGGCCCCCAACAAACCCGGTGCTGTGAAGTGCATTTTGACATCAATCCTTCAAATTTGCAGTGGGCAGTAAAGCAAGGCAAAAGTGGTTTGGCATGAATCCCATTCACAATTCAATGCATAAAACTCCATAAAGTTCATTTGTCTTCCATTCAAGTTCATCTGTGCTCTGTGAATGGTTTTAAAGCTGTGTAGATGTGTCTGTTCTTTCAGTGAGTTGAAGAAATCCTTAAGGTGCATGTGGCTGCACATGGGAAACATGAAGAATCAGCTTTACCATAAACATTAGCTGTAGGTACAGTTTTTACTCTGTGTCAAAATAATTGCGATCCATACTGGTGATTGTTCTTGTTAGGGGCCAGGCTTGGTTATGTTCTTGTTCTTGCCATTTAGATTCTTTTGAATAACACTTTACAGCCAATACGAGATGACCTTTAACACTGTTAAGAGGTGTGTGTGTGTGTATGTGTGTTTGCATCTTTGCAATTTTTCTTGACATTTTATCAGAAAAGGTCACAGCACTTTTGAGTTTTGTGTTTGTTGATTCTGTCCCGAAAATCAAAGCTAACCTCTGTGTGTGTTTTTTTCTTACATATTTCACAATGATTGTGGATGTTCAAGGCCCAATGCTGTGTCTATAGCCTGAGTTGTGGTTTAGGAACATGGCATTTCCTATAAGGGTCCACTTCTGAATGTGGCTGAAGGGCAGCCTGCTGTATCATGTTATTGATGCCAGCAACAGGGACACTCCCATACTGTCAAGCAACTTTAAACTCATCCATTAGTTTGATAATCTGCTCAGAAATAACTTTGATTTTTTCTTGCCATTGCCTTAATAGGTCCTACTATTTTTCTGCTACTTAGGGGTATGACAAGATGTTGAGGTTGTCAGGGGTCACCGCTAACATTGTTTTGCCCATAGAAATATGTCACACTTTGAGGTTACAGGAAGAAAAACAGCTCAGTTAGTTCACGGTTCCCTGCATTCAAATGTCTGAAAGAATTACACTTTACGTGTGCAAAAAGGCATTGTGGCTAAGAAAACATAACTCTTTTGATCAACAGACTTATGATATTACACCGCCTCAGTTCTGAATATTAAAGTCATTGGTCAATGTTTTAATTTAAAATAACTACTGTTTCCTCACAGGACTGTTGTTGCACTGATAGAAATGCAGATGCATCTCCATTAGCGAGTTGACGCGGATCGCCCCGTGCATGTGGCTGGACGGCGCTAACGCGTTAACGAGCTAACCGCACTAATGCATTGTGCACGGCGCGTCAACTCGCTAACAGAGACTTGCGGCGTTAATGCGGTCATGGCGTTTTAATGAGATTAACACAGACAGCACTATTTATTATATAAATTTGCAGCAGTTTTTGCTTGAGTGGGTCACCAGATTTAAAATTGCTCAAACAGGGTATTTTGTATTTTAATTACCCTCATCTATTTTAAACAATAACCTACTCTCATCAGTTCTGACTGACAGCTCATATATATATATATATTTATTTCTAAACTTCACTGTTGTCTTTAAACCTGCACGAAAGATCTTGTGGGCGGGTTCTGTATCTTCGTTTGCATTGAATGCTTGTGTTGTTTGTGTGGCATCCACACTCTTTGTTTGCTTCCCACATGAATGCGTAAAAACATCAAAGAGAATATTTTCGAAAGTTGTCATACTTCGGGATGAAGCCTTGGCATGACACACTCTGCACACTGAATACTAACACCAAGGTTGTGCCCTTCTACTCACTGTATATTTTAGTCCTTGTGGCATTGATGAACAAAGCCTTCTTTTCACTGAAGTCCTGAGGAGAAGCTCAATCCATAATGCAAAATAAGAGTTCTGGGATGCCGTTTGATGCCTGACCTTCGAGGGTGGTTCTCCCAGGATTTTAGATGGCACTTGTCAAAGTGTGGACCTTTTGTACTTTCCGGTGAGAAGCCTGAACTCCTTCTCTTCTTTTCCTAACTAAGGCAACATGAAATTAAAAAGAAAGCTGTCCACAGAGAGACTTTTTTTGTCCAAGCACTGATCATACTCCTCTGTGTGGAGTCTGTTATATCACAGAGTCCACACAGGACAAAACAGTGAGTGGACGACTGCTTTGAAAGGCCTGGGGTCAAAAGATTTGTGATCCCACGCTGTCATAGTTTCTGTAACACTGCAGGTGTTATAAAACCAGCCGGAATATGAATGAGTGGGAGATTGCCATGATTGAAATGTCCTAAAGCAACTCTGTGCCTTTGTAATATCCTCCAAGGTGTGGGAGAGGCAAAAGATAGCGAAAGTAGGACACTCGGGCGTAAAGCAGAGACAACAAGGTGGAGCTGCTTGCTACTTTGCTGGCCTGAGCCTGCATACAAGTTGCCCTCAGGCACTGGTTCACAATCAGTATATTTTGTCCTGATTTGCAATGCTGCATGGCAAAGCCTTATCCTCAGCTCCGTGTGCTCCCCGTGTGTATAATGTGTGTGTGTGTGTAGGTGTCTGTCGCAAAACAGCTTAACAAGGAAAGCATGACATGATTATATGAGTTCATAACACACAGAAATGTTGAAACACTTTTTCTTTGTATATCTTCCAGAAGAGCTCCCCCAACTCAGATCGAGGCTTCTGAGAAATGAGCTGCCAATGTAAGTCCCTTGGCTGACCTCAGCACTTCGCTGGTAATGTTGCTTTTAAATTAATTAAACTGACTGAAAGTTATAATTGAGTACACAAACACTCGTGCATGCACAGAGTCATAACCTTGTACCCCAAACCTTTCCCTCACTTCACCTCACTAACCATCAGGGACAGGGTTTGCCACTGACATACACTAATTTATTAGCAGCTAATTGCTATCCCTTGCAGACATTCTGGTGGGACATCAAAGGATGACACTCCTCAGGAGAAACGATTGAAATTCAAATTTCAAACAATACCCTTTCCCTCTGTATCGTGCTACGGACTCGCCGCCTTTGGTTTTAGTTTGTCATCCCAAGTGCATGGAAGGCTTAAGGCTTTATCAATAATGGATGAGGATGTGAGACTTTACAGTGGGTTTTCCAGGAGATTCGGTGCTTCCATTTAAAGCCCTGCAAGACTGGCACTCTGTATACCTGGAAACTGCTGTTGTCGCTTTGAAGCAGTTCTTGAGGCAGTATAGTCGCTCAGTGCTGCTTACAGAAAAAGATAAGAAGCTGTAACTTTCAGAGAAGCACCGCAGCTGTACACATGGGATTTTAGGGTGAAGTCTATGCTGCGGTCTTTCATAGTGCATTCCCTTCTAAAAGCACGCTGTAGCAAGCTCAGGCCCACACAACAAAGGCACTGCAAAAACGTCCCATTTGTATCATATTATGACCCAGTGTGAACTGCAGCCTGTTTTCTGTTCTTAGCTGACAGGAGTGGCACCCAGTGTGGTCTTTTGTTTCGAGATTTGACTCAAGACTAGATAACAAAGACACTGCAAAAGCATCGCGTTTGTGTCATATTGTCCTGTAAACATTGTAATGACTGATTTTGTATGGACAGCTTGGAGCAGTTCAAAAATCTGTTGACTATCTGGTATTATTTCATATAGTATGTTTCCCACTTACAAACTATGAGAATTAGCAGACACATCATTTGCATTTTGTTTACTAGGCAATTATAAAATCAGCATTCAGCATTTACGCTTTGTTTCTTCGCTAACTCTGGAGGGAAAAGCTAAGTCATTAGTAGCTAAATGCTTTATATGCTAGTTAATGACTTTGTGTTAATGGTGGTATATATTCAGCTTTTTTGGAGCACCTTTGCTGTAACCATGGCTAGAAATTCAACTACTGAAGACCATGAGTAATAAGCTTAAGGCCTAGGGACTGTTTGACGACCTCCTGTGTATTTCCTGAGTGGTTGGCAAGGAGTTGTTGGAGGCTGCTAGCTGTCGCTGAGTGAAATGGGTAGCAAAGAGAATTCTGGACCAAAAACTTCTTTGTGATTACTTTAGGGGCTAGCGGATTGCCAAGATCTCCCTTTGTTTACATGAAAGATGTTGACTTACGTGCAAACATTTGCTAATTAAACACCAAGCTATAATGAAACTTCAAAATAGCATAAAGCAAACAGAGAGCACTCTCCTTCAAAATAAAAGCTGTGCCTTACCTGAAACCAACAAATTTCAAAAGATGCACTTTTTATTTATTTGTCCTATACCCATCACAGTTTCACTACAATTTAGTGAGAAGCTGGCAAGTGTTTTGCAGACAAATCAGCAACTTCTATGGGCAGCAATCTGCAACAACCAAAGAAATCACAAGGACGTTTTCAGTGGAGCACCATCTCAAAGAGTACCTCTTTTTGACCAATTTCACCTAGCGACTTCCAGCAACCTCCAGCTACCGATCACAGTGTATCAGGGAACACACATTTTTCCTAGCAACTGGTATTTACCAGCATGTCCCTGACTGATCTCTAGCCATGTGTGGTTGGGGCTTTAGCCGTGTACCTGCCAGCAGCCACTCACAGCTAATCTGGGAAGACAAATTTTTCCCTACCAAGCCATGGTGGCTAGCATTAGGCCCCAGTCACTCAGAGACTGGGGCATCAATCATTAAAACAGACAGTTGTGTCTGTTTTATTTGGTAATTGCTTATGGACCCTACAGAAATGGCTTTCAACCCATGCAAACATTCCCACGCAGAGCTTCAGAAAGCCAACACCGCCTAGCTCAACTCTGCGTGGGTCAGATGCCGATTGATTGACAAGTGACACTCGGTTTTACTTCAGCTCTTTGTATTTTGTAACTTTGCTCCTCTGTGGAGTTGGCTGAAGGATCAGCAACAGCACAAATCAGTTTTACCACATCCTTTGGATACTCCCTCTTTCTGGCAACAGGCGTTCCCTGCTGTCTGCCGATGCAGTGCCAACGGAGAACTATGTTGAACCCATAAAACACTCTGTAGAACTGAAGCCCTCAGAGGTGGATGATAATATTTTCTCACTGCAAATCAGCAGCCTCTCATGTGCCCGTGCCAGGATGTTGTAAACCAGCAAGGTGGAAAAGTGAGTTACATTTTAGACGTGTTGTAAAAACAGCACGGTTGGGCGTTCATTCATTCATTCATTCATTAGGGTCACATTCATTGCAAACATGTTAGTTGATGTAAACCTGCAGAGAAGGTTAGCCACACTCACCAAACATTGTGTAAATTCAATATTATGCGTGTTGCAAAGTGTTTGAAATATTGATGGTGTTTAAAATTAGATGATTTTAATTAGATTCAAACTGTATTTTTGACCTTGTCCATTACATCCTGATTGTTTCTTGCGTGCTTTCTTCCTCTTACATAACTCAGTTTGTTTGGGTTTTTGCCACATTTAATCAACTAGGAAATTCATCCTAAGGAACATTTCTCATTATTCTAGAAATGTCTATAATTTGAAGGGTTGTTTCTCATTCTTATTTTTGGTTAAATTAATTCAATTATCTGCCTATTTAAGCTTGTTGATTCTCTGGGAAACAGCTTGCCCTATTTTTCTACCAGTTTATTTCCTTATACATATATATATATAGTGGGTAAAAAATAAGTATAGAGACAAAAATGACCACAGATATCGACTTTTAGTACAAATCTGGCATAACTGTGTAATGTAATAATGTTAAAGCGTGAAAATAGAGAAACCACAGTTGTAATATTTAGCATTGTGTCTGCAGTGTCGCATCTTTGTGCAGAGCAGGAGTTGTTCAAATAAAATGCCTTGTATTTGCCACTTTCTCCATTTGGTCATTTTAATGGAAGTTTTACACTGTTATCATATTTAAATGAAGGATTAGGACAAAAGCTGACTAGCTCTCATATACTCAGTGTATATACCCCTAAAAACATACACAAAGATGATGCAATCTTTATGTTTTCTTATATCACGTCACACATACACACAGAGAAACGCATTAGTATGCAGATACGGCCCTTGACATTTATACTCACAGGCAAATGAACAGACACTTCTTCAGGCCAACACATAGGCACACATGTTCACACATACAGCCACTTTCCTGCAGAAACAGTGGTCCTGCCAGCTGTGTTGCTGTGGTAAGGAGATAACAGGAAACTCCAATCATAGGTCTTCTCTCAATCCATTCCATAACACCCCTGATGGGAGTCTCCCTGGGGTGGAGGATGAGAGGGTATAGCAGACATCACACTAACAATAGGCCATGCTAGAGGTGTTGAAATTGGATCTAAAGTTTGCATTCGACACAGGCTTTTGTATAGTACCTGTGTACCAAAAGTGCACTGATAAAAAATTAACCACACAACATTTTTTTTTTCAATTCAAGCGGAATTTGACAAGAAGTAATATGAACAATAACAGCTTTGTGAAGAAAGGAGGAAAAGGGGTGCAACTGCAGTACTGAAACATTGTGATCAAAACTGAGCACGCTCTGAATGAGAAGGTAGGGTTGAGAGCGGGGCTGCACTGCACAGTCATGATTGATGCATTACTCTGCCCTAGTTGTCTGCACACAAGAACAGGAAGACTGTGGCAGTTTTACCCAATCCCAGTGTAAAACTTCTTTTGTCTCTTCACTTTCCCACTCCTGTTTTGTCTCTCTATGCACTTGCAATATGAAGAGCTCATCCTTTGCTATTAAAAAGCTTCTTATGTGTGCAGACAGTAAGAAGCAAGCATGGAAATCATTTTTAGCATTAAAGGGCTCTTACTGTCCTACACATAGAATATAAACTATCTCTTCCAGAGAATACAGACTATTTCATCCCATTTCCTGCTGCCTTTTAATATGCTGCACACAATCACATCGTAACTGTGACGTGAACCGTTCCGTTTTTCTATCCTTTGTTGCTTGATACCTAAAAAGCAAAAATGAAATGCTGTTTCATCCCCAGAGATGAGATGTACTTCTGCCTCTGAAATCTGTTTATTTTTAGAAGAGTCACTTGAGACAAAACATTTGCTAAATGTATATGGTCTAATATATCAGGATGAATTTGCTCAGAAATGCGCATTCCTTCTTGTCAAGGTCAATATCTTCTCTGACTCAGAAATCCTATTAGTGGGAGATCTCCATTACCTGCTTTAGTGCTGTTTAATAGGGTAATGAGTCTCAGTGGTAATATTCAAACACAGAGGGAAGGAAACCTCACGGGGATTTGTAAATCACACCCTAAAACGACTCAAAAGAGTAATAGAACTTTTTCAGCCTTTATGGACTGTAGATACAAAGACGCAGCACTGAACTTGGATTACTTTGTTTTTGTGAGTTTCAAAATTATGGAAATACTTGCCGTATTTTTTGGACTATAAGGCACACCGGATTATAAGGCGTATTACGTGAAACAAAACAGTCAGATAAGTCAAACTTTATTCAACTCATTGTTCTTGCTTCCTCCACTTCCGTACCATTGATTCATTAATGGTGAATTCCCTCACAGCTGCTCTATTCCCATGCTATTGCAGTATATTAATGACTAACCTCGTATTGTGGAAAGATTATGTCAGTTGTTCTCCTGACTGAAGTTTGGTCTGTTTACAGCATCCTGCCATATGATTGCATTTGTCCCTAACCTTCGGGAACCTTCACGTTAACTTTTATCGAGTGGAAAAAAAGTTAGCGTTCATCCTCCAGCTTCACTGTTTATGTTATGCTAACATAGCTGTGTCGCTAGCGATCACGTAGCACATCATTATATACCAGCTAGCCCAACTTCAGTAACCTTACAAACATCACTACTGTTTAGTTTTCTATTTTCATCTATGTTGGAAGTGACAGCAGAGCTGTACTTTTGAATTTTTTCAGAAATCTCTCAGTCAGAACATGCTATATCATGTTTAGGTGGAAACTAGCGAGCTAACTTCCTGCTAACTTCTAACTCCGTTAAGTTTAATAAATTCTGTTTTAATGGATGCCTGGATGTTAAACGTAATTGTTACACCTGATAAAGCAGCAACGCTGATCATTTTATTAAAGAGGAAAGAATTTTGACAGTTTTTAACTCTTAGTGATGCATTTGACTTTGGGACCTGAAGCGGACAGAGTTTTGGACCCAGATAACTCAGAGTCTGCGAGGCTCCTGACGACATTAGCCGTAATGCTCCGACAACCCATCAAGAGGTGCAGCCTCGTAGCTTACCAAAGCTGTACTAAAACATTTTTTGACAGATTTTGGAGCGCCATGTACCACATAAAATCAGTTCGAGGTCAGTAAGCATAACCAGAATTCATACATAAAGCACACCGGATTACTAGGCGCACTGTCGATTTTTGAGAAAATTAAAGGATTTTAAGTGCGCCTTAAAGTGCGGAAAATACGGTGTGCCCTTTTTTTATTCATACTCAATAGATTTACTGTATATATCTGAACAGAAATAAGACAAGTTACAGCTGAATATGTACGGAGCCAATGGCATTTGTATCGGTCTCTATTTAACTGTTGTTGGCATCCCAATACATCAGATCAAAAGGGCGAATGCGACTGTAATCATTATGCTTAACACCAGCGTGATAAGATTTTTGTTTCGACCAGAACTCGGAGGTTTACAAACACTGACTTGGACTCAAACTGAACAGAAACTGTCAAACAGCAAAAAACAAGAATAAATTGAATAGTAATTAATGCAAAAGATCATAAAATGTCATAAGACGGGAGAAAATGATGAAGGTTTGACATTTTAATGTGTTACGGTTTTAAGGTCAATTTTATAATTTTCTGGAAAAAGCAAAATTTTCTTGCTTGCATTATTAAACAGTATAACTCAGGGGTAGAAAGAGGCATTTTGATCATAGGTCACTGTATCAAGCTATAGTTTGGTATAGGTCAACTAGATGACAGCCTAGGGTGTCAACAATTGGATGTGTGCATAGAGGGGCTGCTACTTGTGTTACTCTACGTTTGACATATAGTGCAAAATTTATATTATCAGAAACACTGTTATATTATAATACTGAAAGGAGACTGCAGGAAGACATTCTACAGATGCTGACTGCCAGTGTTGCCCACACTGCTGATTACTGAGCTAAAGATCATGTATGAGTAACAAGCTTCCTGTTGTTCCCTGCAAAAATGACTGTAATGTGATTCAGTTCAGTCAGGCCACCGATCAGTTCCTGCATCAGGACAGATGAGTCCCCCCCTTCCTTCTCCCCTAGAATTCCCGGCAGCAGCTTCATTGCCTCCATTAAATGAGAGCTCATCGAATTATGCCTCCTTTGCTTTTGCGAGTTTCAAAAATATAGAAAAGCTTGTGCTGCTACACAGTAAATTTACTGACTGTCCATTGAGGGAACCGTGCTTCCAGATTGCTTGTTGTTCGGTGGACTGTGGCTTAATTCCTCATGAGCACAATCAAGACTGGGATGTTAGCATTGTCACCGATACATTTCTATCACAGCAAAAAGATCTTGGGTTTGAATCTCGTGGCCTGACTGGGACCTTTCTGTGTGGAGTCTGAATGTTCTCCATGTTCCTGCTGATGTACTCTGGCTTCCTCCCACATTTCAATGACATGTTTTAAAGACTAACAGGTGATTCTAAACTACCCTTACATGTAAAGCTGAGTATGAATGTTTGCCTGTCTCTCTATGTCAGCCCTGTGATGGTCGGGTAACTCATCCAGAGTATACCCTGCCAGTGACTGGGTTTCTTGTTAAGTTTTAAGGATTTTAGTATGAGCACAGGTGTGTTAAGCTTGGGTATCGGTGAGTCAGTAGGTTTAACAAAAAGAAAACAAAAAATAATAATCTTCTGAAATAAAAATAATGTTACTGATGCGAGGTAGATGTTTGTCATCTGATACTGATAGCCAGTCTGTAATGATATAATGACCATGATTTACATACATCCAAAATGACAAACAAGTTATTGTCATGTGTTTAGTAGTCACGTGTCAGCAAAACCTCAATTATGGAGACCCACCAGAATCTAATCTGGGATTGGCACAGCCTTAAAACAATCTGATCCTGTGTCCCTCAGGCTGTTTCCTCTGAGTTATACCTTATTACATCTTATTTAAATACCTTAGTTATTTACAATTATTTGTGTGCATTTGACACAATATATAACTTCATATATTACTTTTAACTCAAAATCATTGTATTTATACATATTTAGACAAGTAAGTTTAATTTAACTGGTTTGCAGGGGCAGTTCAAATCTTAGGCAGTAATTCAAACCCTATGTTTGCATCTAGAAGTTTGGCTCATTGCTTCACTTAGCTGTTGTGGCTTAAAGCAACTAAGTCACCTTCATCTCCTGGAAGTAAAAATATTCCTGAACCATATTCCTGAACCTTTTGTTCAGGGATACTTACTTGGGGCTGCTATGTTATGAATTTGTCAAGTCTAAGCTATTAGCAAACAACTGCCAGCAATACTGAGAAAATATTCATGCTAATCTTTTAAGTTACTTTCATGACACAAGCCGTGCATTTATTTTTATGCTCTCTGCTTTATGCATATTTTAGCCTGTGGCTGAATTCACTCAGTATGCATTATATAGTACCATTTATTTACTTATTCCCCAATGCAATGCACCACATTTTCCAACTTTTAGAATGACCCTTTATGCAGCTGTCAGTGATGATGCAAAATGATGATCAATAGTGCCTGAAATGCCAGTGAGTCAGCAAGTGTATTTTACTTAAAATGGTTTTTGGACCCAACCATACCAAATGTTGCTAAAATACTATAGTCATTATTATCAGAAATAGCTCTTACTAAATCTGTATATTTATATACCTCTGTACTCTGGCATACAGTCAGCTTGCCTTTTGTAAAAGCATGTTTTTTAACTTGCATCCATGTGATTTTGGCAGCAGCAGCTATGTAAAGGCTGCATCTCATGTTTTCTAAATGTCATGGCTCTGTTTGAGATACAACATGTAGCATTTCTGCCTTTCCTGCTGACTTTTTGACATGACAGTGGCTCGTCCCAGCGCTACCGACGGGTTGATAACTTGACAGACTGCCATTAGGGTATTACTGTGACGTCGCATGGGGATTGTGAGTCATGAACGCAGGGTTGACCCACTTCCTGATGATCCCACACCTCCTAACAGGAAGTGACATTCAATTTTAAAGCAAAAGAAAAACTGCATTGCACTGATGCTTCCTGTGTGTGGGGTCAAGGCTATGTCAGACTGAAGCATGGCCGTTGTGTTTAACACCAAGGACGTTTTGAGTAGGTGAGGTTCGAAGCATATCCCGGTGCAATTTATAGCTGCGCTGTGGATGTTCATAACGGTCTGTGGTTGACAGCTCCGAGCTCATACACATGCAATGCAGCAGCTCACAGAGAGCACGGGATGTCACTAAGATGAAGCTACGCAGTGAGGGCTTTAAGCTATTTTTTAATCTTTCACGTTTGACAAAGTTTACTCTTGATCACTCTGGAAATCCATCAAATAGTCAACAATGGGCTTCCAGTGTAACCAGTGGACCATCATCTCCTTTTCTTCCAATTGTTCATATATTTATAACAAGTTAGTAAAGGGCTAAGTCACTGTCAAAAGAAAAAGATGGCCGTCTAATATATTTTTGCAAACCATCTATTTTTTGCCCTTTACATGGCTGTTTATTATCTACATACAGTCAGTCAGGTTTAGCTTGATTAAACAGAGTGGCTAAATACTGAGGACACCAGTGAGGATACCAGGGTGTTTTTGCCTTTGTAGTACATCCTGGTGTACAAAATGGTTCTCTTTGTATGAGAACATGTACTTGAATGTCTTTGCATTCAAGCATTTAATATACATTCATATAAACACACTAGTCTCTCTGTGTTTGCATGCACATCTCACTGTCTGTTTGCATTAGTCCTTCAGATTTGCCCTAAATCCAGAGATAGAGGCCACAGCTGCAGCCCACAACCCTCTTTGTGCTTCACTGTGCACAGCATATTCATCTCTATGTTAGTTCCAAATATGAAAATATACAAAAGTTATAGTAAGTAATGTCCATTTATTCTGCCAAGACTTGGTTTCAGATTACAAATATCACAAGGTTCAAAGAGAATAGAAGTTCACAGTCAGTTGTTTTTGTGTCTTTTGAGTGTTGTATTTTAGCTTATCTATGTTTTATCAAAGTTTCTTAAAAATAGTTTAATGACTGGCTGAAGTTGATCATGAACTTTATATTATTACATTTTAATCCTACAACAATGCAGTTTCCATCCAGTTGTCCTTTTTTTTACAGTTGTCCTAAAAGATCGTCAGGGAATCATCCACAAGTCCAAAACATGATAACCATTGTTGCAACATTTGCTCTTGCTATGAAGCTTCTAGTGCACAGTTTTTCTGCTGATGTTGATGCCAGAGGTGGTTTGGAAGTCTACAGTTATTGAGTCAGCAGAGCGCTGGTGACTTTCATGTACTAAGCGCCTCAGCAGCCGGCAACCCCGCTCTGTAACTTTATGTAGCCTGACACTTTGTGGCTGAGTTGCTGTTATGACTAAGCACTTCCATGTTGCACTAATACCACTCACAGCTGATTGTGGAACATCCAAGAGGAGAGAAATTTCATGAACTGATTTCTTGTAACCGTGACACCTTTCAAAGGACCACACTTAGATTCACTGAGGTCTTTAGAACAACTCATTCTCTCACAAATGTTTGTAAAGGCATATTGCATGACGATGGGGCTGAAAACACCTGAATTCACAGAATCAGAGGCGTGGCCCAGTACTTTTGTGCATATAGTGTACCAACTTGAAAACCAAAAATAGTTTTGAGGACATGGAAAGTTCCATCACTGCCATCAGAAGTAGTGAAGTGGTGCCACTGTCTTTCACTGACTTCCTTTCTGGCTCACAGTCTTTAGAGGAGGGCTAAAATGAGTGGGTCATCTATCACAACAGAGGGGAGAGTGGTAAATTTATAGCTGTGAAAATAGGCCAGAGCACAGCACTGATGGAATAGATAGACTGTAATTAGGACAAGGTTAGCCTGCTTTGCTCGCACACACACACCAATGCACATCCATGTATGCTATTTATTATTAATAACATAACTCACACATGCATCCAGGTATGCATATGTGTGTGTTCGCTCGCACACACATACACAAATTATTCAATTACTTTTCACCTGAACTTGCAAAACCCTTACAACATAAAACAAAGGTATGGAAATTCTAATATCTCAGCCAGCCGTAGGCAATTATTATCTCTCACACGCATATGTCTCACATATTCACACTTATTTACACCCTCACACCTTTCTGGAATAAACACATGCATCAGACGTTACGCTGCCACACATCTCCTCCTCCAGTACCATCTGATTACCGTTCCTCAAAGAAAAAAAGAAAAAGTATCTTCTTTGCTTTATCTAGACACTCATTGAACTCATTGAAAAACTGAACTCATTGAACTCTTTTGCTCCCTTGGCAGCCATCTTTCTCCGTTTTTCTTTCTTTCTTTCGTTTCCTCCCTCTTACTGATTTCTGTTCTTTTGTTTTACTGGATTTTTACCTTCTCCCCAGTGCGCAGTTTACAACACATTGACTCATTTTCACACCTTCTCCTTCCTTTTAGATTGCTTTCATTTTCGCTGCTGTCAAATCCCACACCTTTCTCCCTACAGCTTTTCCCTCACTTCCTTCTGTCCCTTCCTCCTCACCAGCAGTCTGTAAGCATTCATCTGTCTTGTTACGTGTCGCGCACACACACACACACACACACAAAGCTGCCCCCTGTCTTTCAGGGCAGTGCTGTAAGCCTATGGAGCAGATGGGCTCAGGGCTGACTGACTGAGCTGTGCTCTGACAAACTGCCTCTCTGGATATTGTTGCTCAGATGAGGGGATGATTTCCTTTGCACAGTGGCTCATCGAAAATTGTCCACCCACAGACTTGCCAATCTAAAAACTGGCAACTAGTCTAGAAATTTGAATACTCGTGCTACAGCTAAAACTTTTTGATACAGAGTTTAGCAACGGTCTTAATATTTCCTAGATTCTTGGGTTTGCTAATTAATATACTGGGAATAGGAATTCTCGCTATGTATTAGATCAGGGACCACATTTAAATTTGTAACTAGTTTTGTGCCAAGAACTATGCAAATTTAGTATCAAGCATAAAAACTATTGTCATTGTTTCAGATGTCTGAGTTGTTGTTTTCATCTTCATTTAAATCATCATTTGAAGTCTAATCAATTTGAATTTAAAACCCACGATTCCATGAATGAAAAGCACAAAATATAACTCATATCAGAACAGAGCTCGACCGGCATATTGGCCAATTTTTAGCTATTTGCCAATGAATCTGTATCGGCATCATTAAGAAATGACGAATTAAAATTAAGAAAGTAAAGGAGAGAAAGGAGAAGCACACTCTGACCCCATTATGAGTGTTGATGTTGTGTAGTTTGTCCTCCAAGTAGTGAAGCAGAGGCAGTGAAGGTGCATGACTTTAAATGGCAGGGGTCAACCACAGTGCACAAGAGAGGTGAAGAAGACAGCCAGGATACAGGGGTTAAGGGGTTGTTGACAGAAGGATGGCAATGGCAGTGACGACTTTATTTATATATCAGATTTTGTTATACTTAAAGTACTTATACTTAAACCCACCTCTTAATACAGAAGATAAAAACATAAAAACATAGGTAGGTTTACAGTGTATTAAGGATAGCAGCATGAGTGAAAGGGAAGGTTTAGTGAGACCTGCTATGATGTTCGGTTCAGAGACACTGCCGCTGACAAAAAGACTGGAGGCCAAGCTGGAGGTGGATGAGCTGAAGATATTAAGATTTTCATTGGGAGTGACCAAGATGGACAAGATTAGAAATGAGTGTATCAGAGGGACAGTTCAGTTTGAGCAATTTGGAGACAGACAGGCAAGGTTGAGATGTTTCCAACGTGGGAAAAGGAGGGATAGTGGATATGTCAAAGAAAGCATGTTGAAGATGGAACAGGAGGACATGCAGAGGGTTGGTGTAAGAGAGGATGCTAGGAATAGGGCAGGCTGGAGGCAGATGATCCGCTGTGGCGACACCTAAAGAAGAAGCAGAAAAAGAAGTTAACACTTCCTGAATCAGAAGAATCCAAGCTGAAGTACAGTAGGTCCCTGAAATTATCCAACCATTCCTTCCGTCTATCCATCTATCCATCTATTCTCTTCCACTTGTCCAATTCAGGGTTATTGGGGGGCTGGAGCCTATCCTAGCTACCATAGGGCGAGAGGTGGGGTACACCCTAAGCATAGTGTTTGATTGTGAATTTACCTTTATTTGAAATCCACATACATTATCCGGAATCACACTGACACATTAAAAATCTGCAACAGATAAATTATTCTGTTAGCTTCGACTTGAACAAGTGAATTGTCAGCATAAATACTTCCACATGCTGTATAGAAACATCAAAAAATAATGGAACTTGGCAGAAACACCAGTACAGCTTGTGTTGAGTGTGTCGCCCTCTTCTGGTTGACACCATGAATTGCCTGTAGCCCTGACATTGTGATGGCTGAGAAACCGAGTAAGGTCATGAATTGGACACAATGCCAAACACTCCTTCTCCCATTGGAAGAGCAGATGGCAGCTCCCCAGTGCACAAGGCAGGGAGATGCCACCACCAGACGCTCAAGGGTGTAGAAGCACACACGAGCACAAGCGCATTAACATTCTTGGTATTCATGCATTTGTGTGCGCACCAGTAGTATACACTCGGAGCACTGAACGCACACACACGGACTCGTGTCTAGGACCCAGCTAACAGAGGCTTGACCTAAATTCCTTAATTTCCCATGTCTGAGGGTTGAATTGTCTCTTCGCCTTTCTGTCACACAGTGAAGTAAAGTTGTGGCAGGTTTGCATCATAAGCACTCACATCACTGGTTATATGTCACGTATATACATTATCTGCCAAGCTTGATTTTGCTTAATGACAGTTATAGTAACATGCAGTGTCTACCAGTCCCATTGAGTCATGATGGTGAACTCAAGGCACCACGTTACCCAACGTTTCCATGTAAATCCAACTATAATATCTACTTTTTCACTGTATGAACTATAGCTTGAACTTGAATGATTAATGTCATTATAAAGTATAAGCCTCTATGACATGCACTGGTAAGCATCCCTATTTAAACCATCTTATAATAAACACTTCATTAGCACTTTTATTAAATACGGATGCACTGCAGTGATCGTCTGCTCAAAACATACAGGAAATGTCAATTAGCAGACAAATTTGCTGTGTGTATTTCACCGCATACCCTCGATTAGAGTGCTTGAGATCCTGGGCATTTAGGCACACAGATTTGTCACGTTGCCTCCAATACATAATAATAATGCGGCTATCAGTGTCAGTTTGAGCCATATTGGTTGACACATTGAGGAGGGTATGCTAAGCTTAGCTGAGTGGCGTGTCACGGCGGGATATGAGGCAGTTAGCTAATGTGGTGTAAAAGGATTTAGAGGATTTGACCCTATCAGCGGAGATGGCACTCAGAAAGGCTCTGTTAATGACACTAAATGAGTCTGTGCCTGGAGCATGCTAATAATGGTGGAAATAAAGCCAGTTCATAATTTACATGGAGATTTTTTTTGTTGCTTTTTTCTTTTTGGCAAATGGTTAATTGCAAAAAGTGTGTCAACGTAGTGCATACTTTAAAGGTGAAGTAACACCTAATGTTTCGGTGCCTTCTCTGAAACAATGAGTTGTAATCAACTCAAATTGCCCTTCAAATGAGGTGTAATTTTTAGGTGAGCTGCTTTGTTATCACATTGCCTGTCTCACACTGCACTGTGCCATTATCTGATTTTTATGCATGTTTGTAACTCTCCTAAGGTGATAATAGAGATTTATAGCAAACATCTCCTCGCCATTTCTCCAAAGAAACTGTCTGATTGATAGAAACTCTGACAGAGAAGAAGAAATGTCTGTTTCCGGTCTGGTGGTTGATTTCCAATTTGACTTTCAAATTTTATGAATAGGAAAGTGGTATAAAAAGCCATTAACTGCTAGGCTGACAATTCACATTAGCTTTCTCAATATGGAAACTGTGAATGATGAAAATTAAAGAGCAATGTTATTTTGACGATTGTTTTTTATGGAATGAGAGTACCTGACTAAAATTCAAATGAGGGAGTGATGGTTTTTATCTGGCCCGAACCCATAACCTCCGTAGCAAACAGCAGTTTGTGCAGAGCGACTGTAAGTTAATACATTTTCAGTGAACTGTTGTTGTCCTGCAGAGCTGACTTCGTCTGAAAGTAATTAAGATTAAATGTACTGTGCTGAACATGAGATTAAGTTTTAACAGTATTATTAGTTTTCCTTGCATCTGCTTCGGAGGTAGTCTCTAATATTAAGACATCCATATTTTATCCCAGTTTACCTCCAGTTTACAGCCTGATATCATAATATACTAACAGTATTTATTAAAAATGGCAATTAATTCAGTAGAAATGTGCGTGTTTATTAGCTGTCTGCCAAAATGTACAAAGAATAATTCCAGTTATTAATTCACTCGACTGCACCAGCAGAGATAAGGAAGCAGCATGCTTTAAAAAGCTGAAATGTAATGTACTTACAGATGCTCGGTGGGCTTGTTTACTATTCCTTTGGCTTAAAAAGTTAGCTGAAATTGAGTAATAATAATTACACTATTCAGCTATTAATAACTTCATATCCACATAGGATAACAAGCCTAATACCTGTCACTATCACCTTTGCATGATATCCCTCCATTATAATCGTTCATGGTCCATGACGAGAAGCACCATTCTTGCTGCCCTGCCAGGCAGGGCATTGGCACAGCTTGACTAGGAGGACAAGAAGTTGTAGCTGCCAACTCCTGCCGCCCACCGCCCACTGGTCAAATCCTCTTTTACTGGTTTCACTATGACATTCTGCCCGCCATCCTTGGCTCACCATGCAAAGCTAGGACAGGAGCTTCATCACTCGTGCCAGGGATACCCACTGGAGGTGGGAAGTGGAGAGAGAAGTGACAGTGGAGGAGGAGAGGGAAAGAGAAACAGATGGAATAAGAGAGAATGATACAAGCTGAAAGAAAGGGCTTTTACAGAGATTTGGCCATTGTGTGTCACAACTTACCTGGAGGAGATACAGTGAGTCAGCCAGAGACAGCAGGTAGTGTTGTTAACTATATTTTTTTTAAACTGCCTTAAGTGTGTAATATTATGTTTTGGATTTTTTTAAATTATTATTAAAGGAAAGGCCACAAAATCAAATCTGCATTTGTTTGTGGGTGCTCATGAAAGGAAATGTTTGTGCAATGATGAATATTCCCCTGACCTTTTTTTTCTGAATGTGATTAGACAGAAAAAGGAGATATTTGTTCGCTGGCAGCTGCAAAGACCCACATAAATGCAGAGGCGTCTCGAGTAACTCAGTACTGTCAGCAGTTTTTTCCCTACTGATAATCTAAGCCCTGACCCACAAGCTGCAGCGCGCCTTTGTTTAACATGTTGTTTTTCTATCCATTTCTTGCATTTTAACACAGATGTTCACTGTGGGAGACAGTGGAAAGCTGGCTCATTCACTGCACAGACAAAAAAATGCCTTCCAGCTAGTCTGTTTTAGTCTGGTTTAGCACAGAAGTGGGCGTATTTGTGTGGCCAAGCTGATGTGGATGGTTGAGTTTGAGTGTTTGTGTTATGTGCTGTATTAATCAGCTCTAAACCTTTTTCCTTCTGTCTTTGTGTTGGGTTGTTTGTCTCTCTTTTCTAGGAAATATCTTCAAAGGAATCTCTCTTCTGGCCTGGAGGTCTTCTAGAGGGTTGGACCTCCTCGCCATCATGAAAGGCTTAGGGACCAACCGCAGCAGACACCTGTCTGATTCCTGCAACCCTTCTGCAGACCATTCAGAGGCCCTCTTCTCTCAGAAGACCACCACACTTCCTCGCAGCCCTTACTTGCTGAGTCCCACAATGGACCACTATGGCACCATGGACCCCCACCTTTACTCTTCAGCTAATCCAAGCTCCCTTCCACCAGAATGCATGCTGCCCCTCAACAACCAGCTGTCCAACAGCAGCACCTTTCCTGGGATTCACTACAACTCCTACGACCAGTCTGATTTTTCTCCTCCTGGGGACAGCATCGGAGGAATAAGCACAGGGACCTTGGGGACCTCCATGTCCATGGGCATGGGAACGGGAATGGGCATGGGCATGGCAGGACTGAGCGCACGAACACCTATGATTACAAGTGGCTCGGCAACAATATCACATCATATGACCAAGAACCAGACCCCACCAAGTCTGCTTGAGTTTGATAAACAGTTACCTGGTGGCCGTGATGGATTCAGCACATTGCAGTTTCACCGAACATCTGCTGCTGCTGCTGCCAAGCAGCGTACGGACAGTCCTGGTCGTATTCGTTACATGCTGCACTCAGTGCAGAAGCTCTTTGCAAAGTCGCAGTCACTGGAGAGCCACAACATGAAAGGAAATGTTAATGGACGGTCGACCGGCAGTGGTGGAGGTTCGTCTAGTACGGAGGATGGAGGGAAGCACAATCGCAGAGCCAAAAGTAAAGATCGGGGTACAAAATCAGAAGCAACTGCCAAGCGACGGCCACGCTCCAACATGTCGGGCTACTGGAGCTCGGACGATCTGGACAGCAGCGATTTGAGCAGCTACCACAACACCATGGCCATGATGACTCTCGGGCGTCCATCTGGCCCGGACAGCCACGGGGGGCAGAACAGATACATCCACAGTGGCTACAACACTATCAGCTCCTCTAAAAGCAGCAGTGACTTAAAGTATCAGGCACTTCCTGGGCCAGGGGGTGGAGGAGGTGGTGGATTAAGTGGACTAGGTGGATTAAGTGGACCAGGAGGTTTGATGATGAATGATAGTGACTATATGAAAGGAGGGTCATGGTCCACATTAACCATGGGTCAACCAAGACAGATTATTCAGAAGGGCTCAGCTACTCTGGACAGGTCCATGCTCAAGTCCAAGTCCTGCCAACAAGAACTAACCTGCAACTACCTACAGGTTGGAAGAAGGGTGAGTAGCCCACAAAGTAGAGTGGATAAAAAATTATATTCTATCTATTTGTTGAGTGTTTACTGTATGTTTATATAAGCTATTACCATTAAGGGAAACACTTCAGTGGTTAGGTAACAACATAGATCGTTAAAAACTGACTGAAGACTCATTTTGTTCACTTAATGGTGGCTATAGGGTGACTGGAGCAGCTCATTAGGTCGCAGCGGGGGTGCCAATGAAATCCCATGCCGGCGGATGCGGAGTGGTAGCTATGTGAAGGCAATGGGAGACATGGAAGACAGCGATGACTCTGAGGGAAGTCCCAAACCCTCACCAAAAACTGCTGCTCGGCGTCAGAGCTACCTCAGGGCTACCCAGCAGTCTCTGAGTGACCAGTTTCCCCCACGCAAGTAAGGGCACAAACTGAACTATGGTTTATTACACATTAGCATAAACAATAAGGGAGAAACTCTTCACATACAAACAAGGATCAAAGAAGAAGAAGAAGAAAGCGTATGGTTACCGTTCATGAGAACAACTAGAAACCATGCCTGTTTCTCCAGTCATGATAAGCTGGGAAAAATACAACATGTTGTTTTTAATGCATGACTATAGTCAGAAGAAAAGTTACTGATTGGCCCTTTAAAATGTATGTAGCCCCCCAAAAAATCTGCTGATTTTCAGAGAACGCCCAAAACGTTTATTAGCGCGCACTGTTATAAATACTGATTGGCAAAAGCTCTTAACAATCAAACAACAGGAAAAAAAATTCTATGGATACATACTGAAGCCCCAGCCTCAGAACAGACACACACACACAAGTGCGCACGTGTACACACAGTTCACGCTGCGCTTACTCACGCATAGAAGTGGTGTCAGACTCCCTGCTGCTGTCCACATGTCACTCTTACTATCATACCTCAGCTGTGATTTACCTACATACTATTGGCCTTAGAAAGCATCACTAAGATAATACGCTATACAATAGTGCAGTTTACACAATACGACACTGACTTTTGTTTGCATTCAGCCAGTAAATCAGCACAAATCAGCCCGATCGCTTTGACTAAGTGGGATTGTGGCTCACTTGCCTCTGAATGACATGCTTTCTGGAGCAAAGCATTGCACAATGTGTGATGCAAGCACAGTGGGACATTGCTAATTGACTGTGCTTTTTCATGCAAGGCAAGAAAATATAGTCATATTGTTTCATTTTTATCCACAGCGATGTTACACTAATTTAAGCCACAGCTGTCACGCTTTCTAATGTATAATCAACTTTTCAAATATTGACTTGTTAGAGAAATGTATGAAATTTTAATACCCCGCGATAACATCTTTTCCCCCAGATTATCATGCTTTGACAAACTTTAGTGTATTTTGGGCTTTTTTTGTCAGTGTCTATTACATTCATATACATACATGACACAAAACCTTGATGCAATAATGTGTTGTATAATTTCCTTTTGATGTATCTTATAATTCTGGTTGGATCAGAGACAGAGGGTAAAGAAGACAAGCAAGAGGTTGGGGGGGTGGGGGGGTGGGGGGGTGATAATCATGGGCACAGCTTACCTACCAAACACACCAAGCAATTTAAAATCTAGAATTACGCTTGAATGACTTACCCTAATACCCCCCTGCTAATTCCTGATCGTCCAACCCTACTTTCTTCCGTTCTGCGCCTACCTGATTGGCGTGAGCAGCAGAACCCTGGAATACACCTTGTTGCAAGGGGAGCTAGATGCCCTGTGGTCTCCACTCCACAGTATGACCTCTCTGCACCAGCTGGGCAGGTCAATGAGCAGGTTAGTGATAGGTCTGCAAGCCACTTCTCAGGGGCGCGGTGCAGAACACTTCAGATCGGATTGGTCTATGATCAGTGACTTTGCACTGCCCCCCTCAGATGTCTGAAAGTGGAAACTCCAAATGCAAAAATTCATGTCCTGCTGCCAACAACTGCTAACCTCCCGTAAGCTTGTAAATACCATCTGTCCAGTGCTTTTAGGTGGAAAGTAGCTTCAACACTATTCAAATTAGGGAATGAGGGGGACATCTGTGTCCATACATTTTGGCATGGCATTTTACTGCCATGTCACTATCACTGTGTGCCAACAAAGAACATGTAAAACATTCTATTTTTAGCTTAATAAAAACCTAAACATGTTTTGTTTTGGCACCATGATGGCATAGAACGCTGTGCACTGTACATGCCTCGCCTGACATCATTGGCTTTGCATGCTGGGATGCTAAAATGACTAATGCTAAAATTAGATGAAATAGAGATGAGATTTGGAGCATCAAAGTGGAAATTAAAGGGACTTCAATAATAAACTTGTCCTCCTTTTATCTCTCTTTCAATTTCTGGTTTTGCTGGTCACTCATTTTCTCCCTTGATCAACGTTTTCCCTTTTGCCTTTCTGTCATTGTGCATTAGCAGCAGCATATCCTGTTTACAATCATTTTCCATCAGTTTTTCTCCTTAGACTTCATATCCCTAAATGATATTTTGGTTACTTCCCTTCCCAGCTGTCTTCCATCTCTCAGAGAGTTCTCCAATAATCGCAGCCTAGACAACCTAGACTGTATCGGGAGTATAGGCTCATCTTTGCCACCATGGGACGACGATGACTTCAGCCAGGCTTGCAGTACCTTGGGCAGACGCATGGGACAGGTCAGTGTTTTCCTGGAAGACTGACAGGACAAATGTGGCATCTCTTATCTTTCAGAGGTTAAAAAAATGTTTTCCATTTCTGTCTGTGTCTCATTTGCTTCCATTATCTTCCTAATGAGTTCCGAGTGCATTTGTTCTCGATCATAATTTACATCATTTGGCTCCTGGCAAACTTTCTACTCTCACATCACCAGTCAAAGACCCTTTTGTCTGCCTCGAGCTACACTCGTTTCCTTAGTATAATTTACATTTTCACAGATACAGCCCGAACAACTGTAATAAAACGAGCTCCCAGCGAACAAAAATTCCCTATTTTCTGACTGCATCTCACTGATAGTTTAAATTTCCAGTTCATCCACTTACATAAGAACTATTAGCCTCCCAATGTCAAGGTCGGTGAGATGATGAACAACTGTGCAGCGTGGCTCTGATCTTCCTCAGTGAAATGAGGCAGTGCAGGCTATTAGTACAGGATTTACAGCCAATCTCTGACAGCTCACTCACTGCATTACAACACATTCGCCCAGTATATCAATTTAGGGTTTGAACTTACATGCACAGTAGCGAGCCATGCAAATTCATTATGCATTATATTTTTGACTTAGTGATGGACTTTTTCCAGAGCAGAAAAATTCAAATTACCTGAAACATTTACCTGATTGTGCCAATGTGTGCTTACACTCACCTTTAGAAAAGTCAGAGCAAAAGCTGAATTTATATGAGCACTGAGTCACTACATGAAAAAGTCACATCTGTTGCCTTATTTTTTTTGGTTTCTTTGTTTTTAGCATTATTGTTGTACAGTTTTATGTGAGGAAAAAAATTTAAATAACGGTGCAGATCACTAGAAGAAAAAATTACTTTAATGCATACAAATATAGCCTATAAAATAAATCACAGTCTAATATATCATAATTTGGACATCATAAAAATGCATTTATAGCAAATTCTACATACCCTTAACCATACACACATTTGCACAAGTGCACACATTTGGTGGTTTTACTGCACATCTAGAGGCTACTCCTAGCAGCTACTCTCAAGGCAGCCGCCTTGAGTGCGCAGAGCAGCTGCAGTGAACAAAATAACTACTGCTACATCAGTGCCAATCTTGTTTTTTTTTTTCCTTCACTCTAGCTACGAGACCTAGAAAGGAGCCATCATTATGAAGACCGCAGCTCAGATTCTACATTTAGAGATTCCTGTTCCCATTCTCAGGACAACTCAGAGCCTCCAGACCTACCCATGCCTACGTGCTTCCGATCCCGCAGCCACAGCTACCTGAGAGCCATCCAGGCTGGCTGTTCCCAAGATGACGACGTTGCATCCATCGACTCGGGCTGCTCTCCGCCTCCCATTGACACCACGGTTCGCACCTACAGCACCAGCACTGGTGAGTCCCAGACTGAAAAACTGATGGTAAATTGCAGATTTTTTATAAAACAATATAGGAAGAGTCATTGCCACAAATCACAGTAATGTGTTCCCAACTGATAAAACCATTTTCTTTCACTCCTTTTCAAGTGTGACACAATCACATGAGCCCAAATTCTTTGCTTTGCTTTGCGTTTTCCATGGTAGTAGTTTGAATGTTCATTATAACCTTGGTCTTTGGCGGGCAACTGATCCTCCAGCATGCACACAGCATTACATTTAGCTCAAATGCAGCCTTTTTTGCCCATGCTAGACGACCTTTCTGCACAATGGAAGACATGGAAAGAACAGTTTGGCTCTTACCTGAGAGCCACAGGCTTGGACAAAGAACCAAAGGAGAAACAACTTGCAATTTTTCTTCAGCGTTTTGGGGCAGACAGACCACGCATCCTACCCCCACGCACAGGTAACAATGTGAAACCAGCCCCCTTTCCCCCTAAAATCATTCTATCCATTTACCACTTCATGAACTACAAAGAAAAAATAAATAAATAAAATGTTTATCAGTACAAATATAAAGTTGTCAAACTGCTGGATAGAGACTAGATTGAAATCATACTCTAAGTATACATTACTGTGTAACTTGTGATTACAGGACATGGTAGCACAAGAAGACAGTGGGCAGTTTGTTTGCTAACCTAAATTTTAATTTCACAGGAATGTTTTACTGGTTGTTGACATCTCCTGACGCAGAACTGGAATATGGGTTTATATGCCTAGGTTACTATTAAAAAACAAACAAAAAAAACATCCACTTTGTGGCGCTCTTCACACAGTCTGTAAATCACAGACCACATGCTGCCTTCATGGTAATGAAACTTTTCAGTGCTACTTGGGGGATTATTCTGTAGCTTCAGTCTACATATTTTCACCAAGGATTTGTTTTTTGTTTTTTTATTAAATGTGTTTACTTGCGCATAAACACAATAGGAAAAATTAGCTTGTTTGTTGTTTTGTTTTTCAAAAAAAAATTGCATAAACAATTACAAAAATTACAAATTACATTTGAGAAATTAAATCCAATTTCATTTCTGATTATCAGAGTTTAGAGTTTAGACTTAAATACATCAGATAGAGTTGCTTTTTTGTTGTATAAGAAACAATCATATTTTACTTAGAAAGGGTCTTTGTTGCAGTTATACTAATACTTAATTTACTTGTGCAAAATTTAAGGCATTATGAATATGGTTGTGTCTAGAATTGCATTTTACAGCAGTGGAACAGAATTAAAACTAACACTTTCATTGGCAGCAAGCCTGGGATCCTGCAAAACTTTACAGTTAGAGAAAGAAATTTTCATTTTAGATCTCATTTTATTTCAGTTGTTGTTATCCTTACCCTATTTTTTATGTCTGAATTTAAAAAAAAAAGAAGAAGTTGTAGGACCTTGCCGATGCTATTATTAGCATTTTTTTTTTTAATGGAAAAAAAGAAAGAAAAGAAAAAAGCTTTTGGTCTTCTGACGGTGGTGATAGAATGTCCGAGGTGCTCCTGAAGGCATCAAGTAGAGCTGCCACCACGCCTCCCTGGAGCTCAGAGAGACGCTCCAAACAAAAGGCAACAAAACCCGGCTTTTAGTCTCCACAGGCGTGACAGGTAGTGCGTGTCGACAGCTGTCATTGAAACAGTCTTTACTCAAGACTCTTCGTATTTTTTGACTGCGCTCTGAGAACAGGGTAAGTAAACTAACCGTTCTCAGCTTACTGTTTACACTTTATCATCAATTACGCTCAAGTTTGGTGTCCCGGTTTGTTCGGTGACAGGATGACGTTTAGCTGTTGCCCACGGACGTATGCTTTGTGGCGTTAGGACGATAATTGAGCATTCCCGTTGATAGTTTCTGATGGATAAGGGCGGTGTTTCTGAACACAAGTCTAAGTGGACGGCTAAATTCACTTGTCTTCATTAAAATTGGTCTGCACAGGGGGATTATTTAAGGGCTGCCCCAATATTCGCCCAAATGTTGGTTTAGAGCCCTTTTCAGGTTACATTTAAGGCTCTGCAGTTCTGTAACTGTGAAAAATCTGCCTGTGTCCTGATGATGGTTTCCATGACAAGGGAGTGGTGGTGATGGTTACAGGCAGTGTTGTGTGTTTCTTGTGATGTTAATGGATTAAACTGTACACAATCCATACTTTGCTGATAAACCCAGCATCACAGTCCACCTCGTGCTGTTTCTGAACCATCAGTGTCACTTGAACCAGTTGTTGTTACTGATCCAGTGTTTATATTGGCTTACGCTGAGCTGGACCTGTCATCCACCATGTTCAGTCTTTCCAGTCTTTATTGAGAACGTGGTTATGTTTGGATCCAACCTTCTTGCCCTCAGCTTTTTTCCATCCTGGTTTATTAAATAAGCATTTTGGGATGAAGATTAGTGTGTTCTTTAGTAAAGTTGTGTACCCTATAACAAGATGGATTATATGCTGGATTATAGCTGGTGTGCTGGTATCTTAAGGGTTTGGTTTTTAACTTGTTGTGTCCTTAATTATTTAATTACTATTGCAATATTCTGCTTGAGGGCGAACTTTAACTCACTCAAGCTCCTAAAACGAATTGATCAAATGTTCCAAACCCGATGGTGGGAACTGCCCTTCAAGCAGTGGTTGCATTGTGGGAACTACAAGTGGTTATCATCTATTCAGTATTCCCATACCAAATAGTAAAAAGCTGTTAAGAGAAAGGAGACTACTGTTTGTCCTGTAGCACATGTCCTATTTTTTCTTTCAGTTTGGGATTTATTCTTTATTCTTTAGTTAAGGTTTAATTAATTGGGATGGTTTTTAAAAATTGATTTATATCCTCCTAAAACCTCAGCAGTTCTTTTTTGTCCTCTGTTAGGGACATGAGTCTAAGACCTCTACATCAAGCATCATGAATGCGATCTATACGAGTCCTACTTTACTGTCAAGATGACATCCTGGTCTTTCTATTTATGCCAATGTGTTCTCTGTCAATTAAATTTCAATCATACTGAAAATCGGTTGAAATAATTTTTTGGGATGAAACATGAAAACAGGACAATACTGACTGAGACCACCAAAGAGGTGGTCCTCTGGTTACATCAAGCTGAAAATGGGCACCCGGGTTTTTTAAATAAATAAATGTCAAAGCACATAAACCAACTGCAAAGGTTTATCTCTGAAGGTAGCATTAAAACCAAACATTAAAAACACCAGCTTAATTCATTCTTCAGCATATCTGTGTTCACAGCATGACTCAGATAACCTCTGCTCTAAATTTACTGGCTCCTAGTTATAGATCGAGACAGATTCTTCAAGCTTACGCACTCCAGAGTAATACTTGATCTTCATGCCTCAGATAAGGACGAAAAGAATAAAGCCTTCTGAAAGGTGATGTAACAAGGCTGCCTCATTCTGCTGAGGCAATGGAAAGACGATTTCCTTCACAGGCCAGTGTCTTGTGCGGCAGAGCCCTACTTTTTACAGAAATTCTTATCAATACAGTGGGGGAAATAACTATTTGATCCAGTACTGAATTTGTAAGTTTGTTCATTTCTTTGGAAGCGAGCTGTCTCTAATTTTTATGGTAGTTTTATTTTTAAAGGAGAGAGACAGAATATCAACCAAAAATCCAGAAAAAACACATCAAATAAAAGTTACAAACTTTGTTCACACAGCCACAATTCTGGCTCCCAAAATTTGTCTATGTGCTCATGTGACACACAAATTACAGTATATTACAGATACTACTAATCTCAACTTGTTATGTGTACAAAGCACTTCTGTCAACAGAATCAATTTCTTCCATTCAAACCTTTCCGCGAAAGTGGGCAAGACCAAAGAGGTGTCAGAGTATGTCACGGGAACGCTTGTAGACCTGCAAAAAGCTGGAATGAGCTGCAAGGCCATCAACAAGAATCTTGATGAGAACGTGGCAACTGCTCGTGCGATTATTCAGAACTGGAAGAAATATAAAATCGGTCACAATCAGGAGCTCCATGCAAGATTTTTCTTTGTAGGGTGAAGATGATTATGAGAACGATGGTGGATCAGCCAAAAAACACATGGCAGGAGCTTGTTAGTGATCTGAAGATAGTTAGGACCTCAGTCACCAAGAACACCATTGCTAACGCACTGTACTACATAGCAATGTAGTACTATACATTTCTCCTGCTCAAGAAGTTTGACAGTGAACATCTAAATAATTCAGTGAAAATTTGGCAGAAAGTGCTGTGGTCAGATGAAACTAAAATCAAGCTCTTTGGCACCAACCTGACCCGTCGTGTTTGAAGGAAAAGAAATGCTGAGTATAATCCAATGAACACCATCCCCACAGTCAAGCAGGGAGATGGAAACAGTATCATTTAGAGCTGTTTTTCTCTTAAGGGTACAGGATAACTTCACCGCACTGTTGGTTGAGAAAACTACCATAACTAATAGAGACTGTTAACCTCATTGTAAGTGAGCAAACCTACAAATTGAGCAGCAGATGAAATAATTATTTCCCACGCTGCTATTGTGTCTCAATAGAAGATAAATCTAATTTTTTTTAAAAACAACAACAATTGATGCAACATGTTGCTTTCAAACATAATGCTGAAATTATCTAAAAAAAATCTAGATATCAAAACATTTTTTTCAGCAACCTGCTTTTTTTTTCTCTCTCTCTCCTTTGTTAAATTTTTTACTCCAAAGACCAACTATATGTTTTTAATTCAGTGCATCCCTGTTGAAGCTTATTTTGTGTAACTAAAAGGCAGCAGTTTTTGGCTTCATGTCTGTTTTGTAGCTCTTTTCTGCAGTTCTGAAAAAAACTTAGGGTTAGAAAGGGCTGGCTGCACTTTTATTGTACAATTTAAAAGAAGATTTTTCTGTTTCCACAGCTGTGTATGCCGGTGTGGCTGAAATCTTTAACCTAAGCAAGTACAGGAAACAGTCTGATGAGAGAATGTGCTACTTGCTGTTCCTCTGTTGTTAATGCGTTTCTGCACTGGGTACTCTTTCTGATCGCAACAGGCTTTCTACACCTGTTTTCTATGCTATCATACAGTTGACTTTTTACACTTTGCTCATTAATCTGTATGAACAACAGTGGATTGTGTGAGTAAACTCCAGACTTGTTAAAAACCAGTTGGGTCACTCGTGTGGTTGCTAATCTGTATCTGGAGGAATCTGCATAGTCTCGTGGGAACACAGTCGTGGTGCTCAAAAAGACACGGGAGAAAATGTTTGACAGTTTGTCAAGTAGACACAAGGTTTTCCTACCACTGTCCATCTAAAATATACCGTCTTTGGAATTAATGTTGTTTATTTGACAACATACTGATTGTATTTGAGTGTCCCGTTTGTTGTGTCCAGCTCTGCTGATTTATCTCCTGACTAATCTCAGAGGCAGATGTCAGTTATGACAGTTGTGTGAGTAAAGCAGATTCGGCGGCATTAAGAGTTAAGAGGGTGAATTCTGGTCAGATGACGAAAGCGTGATGTGACACTTGGAGATCTGCGGGGCAGGTGTCCAAACACAGACATGCACATTATCTATGCCCTCTAACACCTCGTCATGGTGACAGTTACCCCGCACGCTGGGACTGATTGATTGATATACCTTTATTAGTCCCACAAGGGGGATGCATTAGTAGTGCCAGCGCACCACATCACACGCTGTGCTCTGCCTAGTGTCTAACTCTCGTTAGAAAAAGGAGAGGAAACGTGGACTTTTCAGCTGTATCAGCGAGGATGTTGGTCATTCTTGGTGGATAGTGACGTGTATGGCTATGATGAGTGTTAAAGTGAAACTTTCTTGAATGACATTTGTTTGACAGTGTTTGTGTGGAAAGATGTCGAGAGTGGATAGGAGCTGGACTGAAATAATGGCAAGTCCCAGACACTTTACAGTTTTTGTTTTGTCAGCTTTTAGGCTAGCTCAGAGTTGGTGCCTTCCATCTTTGAAATGTGTGTTTCAGTGCATCAACTATCGATGCATCAGGTCAACAAGAAGAACTGTTACAAGTTTTTAAGGCTGATGAGGAAACTCAAATCTGATATTTGTTAACCTCTACAAATGCCTGATTATGCAAAAGTCAGCGAATAATTGTGCTGAATAATCGTGTTCTCGATATTGACCGTTATGACTATTCAGGCTTTCGCCATATTGGCAACACCAGTGGATCCTTTATTGTCAGTTTATGTTTCCTATTAGGAAAGGGTGTGTAAAAGGGTGTGCGTGTTTGCTCTCCTCTCTGTGAAAGGAAGAAGACACGCTCTATGACTGGAGCAGGGCCAGTTTAGGTGTGGACTGGGTATCATCTCCACTGTTTATTAACTCTGTCATTGTTCAGGCTTCTCTGGAATGTGATCTTGAGTGCATCGCTGTTTAGTGTCACAGGGGGGACAAAGGGCAGCAGTCACAAGTGAGACTTCTTGGCTGTTGACAGGTATTAGTCTCTCAGTAGGAAGTATTGTATTTTTGTTTTTTCCAGACGTTTATCTTCAAAGTCCTGAATTATTCCATTCAGACTTTTTTTGTGCTAGTAAATGAAGTAACAGCATTTTTTTTCAGACTGGAAAAAGAATTCCCTGTATTCATACATCTTGGACTGCCAGAAGGACCTTAGATCTAATGACGGTCCAGTACTTCAGGCTGGTAACTGACAGCAAATTGACAAAATTGACTCGCACTTTATCAGATTAAACTGACTCAATAATATGTACGAGGTCAGATGAGCTGTGAGTGTGTGTGTTTGGAGGTAAAGATAAGGAGCAGATTATGGTGAACACATGACCCTTTTGTTAGTGATTCAGAGCAGCTCACATGTTTGCTGCAGGGCTTTTTAAAAACCCTTCTTGGTATTTTGACCGCAGCTTTCAGTGAAACCTGATGAAGCGTAAACAATGTTGAATGGAGTTCACCAGAAGCTGTTGTGTTTCTTCTATTCTAAAATGTAAAATTTAGCACGTGACTATAGGAATCTCTGATCATGTCCTGCTGTTGTGCCACGTTTTACGCTTTGATTAACAGAGCTTTTTGGTAGTGAAGCTAAGCCTGACTATAATGTTAAATAGGCCAAGTTTAAATTTCTATTAAGGCGTTATATATTATATTTGATGCATGAGTTTTTGTGACTTTTTGACACTTTCACATCATCTGTGTGCTTTTTTTTTTTTCCCCCAGCTGAAAAAACAAAATAAAAGGCACAACACATTTTTAATGATGTAACAAATCTGATGCCAATTAAAACTCATATATGCAAATATTTACTTGATTTTACTTTATTTTATCAGAAAGTAAAATAAACAGTCCCATTTCAAAAAATTAGAATTTTCCAGCAATTATTTCATGGTTCAGGCTTTAAAAGGTCAGTTTCTTCTCTCAGCTTCAAAGGGTTGGACTCTTCTCTGTGCCAATACTCTTTCATGTTTTTTTACTCATTCCTCTTTTTTTCCTCATGTGATGTCAAATAAATCATCTATTTGAGGGATTATACAGCAACCAAAGGGTTTACAGTGTTACAGTAATATTCCCTGTTTAGATTAGACATTTTTAGTGGTACTCCATCGCACTCTGCCATTACTGTGTGTGTAGCATGAGGGGAATAGTGGTCTCTTCTACAGAGTCCTTGTGTTTAGACTAACTATAGAAGCCTGTGAGTGTGTTTACATGATCTTAATGGGAATCTGTTGCCTTGAACTGAACATCTATATAGCTTATGATTGATGACTCGATAATACGCAGCTCTAGAATGGCCAAATGTTCTATTCTTAAAAAGATTTATATCACAAATCCTTCTTCCGATTTTACTAATATAGATCAGAGAGAAATGAAAGCTATAAAGAAAACTGAATGAATAGCCATGCTAGCATTGAATCATTGTGGTCTAATAGGCAGAGGGCAGACGTTGGTATGAGCTAGAAAATCTGCTTTTTATATTGCGTGATGGTCTCATGTTGTGTGGATTTCATGTAAACTAACACAAACTGTTACCAGTATAAGGAGCTTGGCTTCAGAATTTTAACCCCTGTATATGGTACGCTGCCATGTGACCATGAAACTGGAGCATTGCGACGCGGTCGAGTATTAACACACAGCTAGCATATTTGTTTTGTTGGTGCAGCATTGAATATGTCAAAGCATATAGACCCGAGCCCCTTTCAGATGAGCCCTTCTTTCCATTGATCTGATGGCATCTGAACGCGTCGGGCTAGATGAGCGTCTGACTGGGCACTCTGGTTACTTTTCGCCACAGCAATCTAACTCGCTCAGAGTGTGAGGTGCGGAGGGAGCTACTGCATCACATGCAGCACACACACGCTTACATTGAGTAAGTTACTCAGATAGATATTAACATATATAGTTACGCTTAATGAATTAATGCTTACAGTTTTCATTAATATAGGTGCAAAAAGTCTTTTCTCACGAGTGCAATGGTGCTCTCCACCACTGTCACTGATGTATCTGACAGAACATTAAAAGTGACCTGTGTCGGAGTCACTGCAGAAAACTTATGTATCCCATGTTTGAAAAGCCCAGCTGCTTGCTTTTTTTGTGTCTTGCCAAATTGACATTTATTACTCAACATGCTGTAACAACAAGCATAAATGCACTATGAAAGGTGGTGGAAAGAGAGAATATTTTACTTGTAAAGGTGTTATAAAAATGTTAATTGCATGTTATCTCTTACTACACAGATTTTATTTGAGTGGTTTTTCTCCCTCCTTTGTGTATACGTTCTCTCTGCGTTATCTTTTATGACTGGAGGGCATTTTTGGACTGTCATTGGTGAGCACTGCAGATAAATCTATCTCCCTCAGCTGTTCTACCATATTTGGCTTTGAGTGTCAAGTGGCCAGAAATTGGTTTACTGATTTCATCACCTGTCTTGTGATTGAGTCTTTGAAGCACACGGGGTGTGTGTGATTTAATTTAGCAACCTTTATGGGATGATAAGTTTGTTCAATTTTCTGCCTGATTAGATTTTCCACTTTATGGGATGCTTCCCCAGTTCTGCTGGAGCTCCAGCTTTCATGCAACAGTGTCTCTGTGTGTTTATGTGCAGCTGAAGAGTTTTGCTTTGGACATGTAGAAAAGTGGTTAGCGAGTTCTTAGAACGACCCTGATAAACAAATGGGTAATGCATTTAGCTGTTTGCAGTTCTACTTATGCATTTTATTATCATTGATTCCTCCTTGTTTTGCGTTCACAATCCCTAGAAGTCACTTGCCAGTTCACTGAAACTCTTATTTATAATCCTTCTCTTCTAATTTCTCCCTCTCTGCTCTTTTCTCCTTCAGTCTCCACATGCATAACCACCTGTAAGAAAGCAGCTCCTCCACCAGTGCCGCCCCGTACAACCTCCAAGCCCTACATCTCAGTGACCGTGCAGAGCAGCACAGAATCGGCCCAGGACAACTACTTGGACCAGCAGGACAGGAGGTCAGAGGTCAACAGCCAATCTAGCCACGCTCAAAGCAATTCTTCTGACAGCCTTGACAGCACCCGTGCCAACAGCCTGGCCCGGGGCATTCCCCGCCCTCCGCACATCATCCCCACTCCTATTGCTACCCCGAGAGAACCAATTGCCCCCGCCACTGCAAATGCTTCCACTGAGACAAGTGACTCTGTAGTCCAGCACGAACCCCTAAAATCGGGATTTAATAAAGGAAATCTTGCAGCAGAGGAGCCCCTAGTAGCCCCGGTGCCCAGGCGGAAACTTTCCTCCATTGGCATACAGGTAGGACAGGGGTGGCTGTACCACTGTTGCACAGTTGTGTAGAAATCAGACGTTAACTACACATCTAACACAAAGCAGTGCCAATAGTCACATCGTTGACTGAAGTGTAACTCGTTTTGCCTGCTGATCTTGAATCCAGGAAAAAGCTAATTTTGTTCATGATCTCTGTCTAAATGTTTCCCATCAAACCTAAAAGTATGCCTGGAAGTTAAAGGTCTCATTACTGTGACTCTTGCTCTCTCATTACACCTGGCGAGAGCAATTTTTTTTTTTTTTTTTTTTTTTTACTGTGGTATTGAAGTCAAACCACATATTTTCGCTTCACCCTCTTCTCACTTTCTGTTCTGAAGCAGAAATATTTTATCCATTTTCCAGATCCGGCTCTCAATGACTCATTTAGAACAACCTTTGGTCTCAGCATTGTAATGAAACCAAGCATAAATTATACAGGTTTTTTTTTTCTTTTCATTTTTTCCACTAATGTTTTGTTTTGTCACTCTGGGATGCCAGCTAGTAGCCATTGCTCGGTGCCATATTAATTGATTCGTGAGCGTAGTTTCGACAAAGCCTTTGACTATATTTTTGTTTGTGTCATTGTTCCTTACTTTTCAGGTGGACTGTATTCAGGAAGTTGCACGAGAAGAGACTCCTCCCCTGACCAGATTTCAATCAATTGGAGTACAGGTGGAGGACGGGTGGCAGTAAGTCCTCTTCCTGTCCTTTTAACAACGTGAGGAATTTATATTATAGCCACACATACTCCTCTGACTGTTCTTTCCCTTTCCAGGAGCTTTGTAGATGTTAAAGCACCCTCATTGTCTTTGTGTGTTGTGTTTTCAATGTTGAACCATATTCCCATAATGAATATTTACTACTCAAAGATCCCCTCTGGGCATGTACAAATAAACAAAAATATTAATCACGTGTAATGTAATGGGGGGGAAAAATTAATTACTCGCCTAGAAATTCTTAAAAGCCACCTACATTGAATTCAAATTGTCAAATATGAAGCTATTTTTTATCTTAATTGAAAAGTTTAACTGCTGGTTGTAAGGCTCCTCATTCATTACTTTCTGTGAGTGATAGTTGTGCAGCAGGGTCCAAAATTATCTTAGTTTGCTAAAGTCTGTCTTTTGAACTCAACTTGTAGCAAGTAAATGTGAAAATAGTCTTAAAGTGTTAAACTGTGAACATGCATAATGCAGTTAAATGTGAAATGTGCACACAATTTAAACTTGCCACAGGGTGATGACTCACACTGTTTCTATAGATTATATTCAAGTGCTGCAGACAGTCTGGAAAGTGCAGATTGAGTGTTTTATGCATTTATTAGACGTGTATACAATCAGTTAGCTTATATAGTAAGTGACTGTCAGCTTTCTTGTCTCTATACAGTCTTTTGCAAAGTGCTTGAATATAATCAAGATAACGGAGAACAGGGCAAATGCACGTCTGTCTCTGGCAGCTAGTTTTGGCTTCGCACCACGGGAAACTTTAAATATGTCTCTGTTTAATGTGTGGTTAAGATTCATTTGTTTGGTGCAGTGCATTCTGTGACTTTGTATTTTGCTGGTATTGTGCTATGTGACTGTTATGTCAGTTTTGGTGCAATAATACTGTCATTCTTCAGGTTTTTTTCCTCCCTCTTCTTTATAATGTTTCATTATTTGACTGAACGCAAACCTCCTTATGTTCATTTTCTGACTGATAACAGTAATGCTCAGTCATTGCATCCATCATATCTAATCAGCCCTACAAAAACAAGAAGCTAGAGTTTCAATCCTCACAAATCATTTGATGCCGGTCTGAGTGCATCATGATGTATGCAAGGCCCAGACTCCATCAGATCCTCTGTATTTATAATGTCTACATTGACCAGTGGAATTGGCTCACTGTTTAAACTAAGAAAGACCTGTTTGTTCCAGTAAGGAGTAAACAGGTTTTCTTTGTTAATGTTGTGCACATAAAATGTCACAATGTTTTTCTTCTAGTTATGAAAAAAAGCAAATTTATCACAGTGTCAACTACTTTTGTTTCAGGCTCAGTCACTCCAGCAGCATGGCCTCAAAACACGAAACAGACTCAGACACGCAGGACATCTCTATCATCTCCCATGTAATTAATGCCAAACCCACTGAGAAGAAAGTCATGGTCAATTGTGCCAGTCAGTCCATGAGCTCCCCTCCTGGACGAGACTCTTTAGACAGCGCCGACCCCACCGGAGACACCTCTTCACCTCCACCTCCCAGGCAGATTCTCAACCGCTCCACCACAAGAAGCAGCTCTTCCTCTTTCTCGGAAAGTCTGGACCCAGCGTTGGACCCCTCTTCTCTTCCACCGCCAGACCCCTGGCTGGACAGCGGGAATAACAGCAGTGTCCCTCAGAGCGGAGGAGGGGGAACGCTGTGTCGGAGGGACGGCCAGTGGTTCTTGAAGCTGCTGCAGGCCGAGACGGGACGCATGGAAGGCTGGTGCCAGCAGATGGAACAGGAAACCAAAGATAACCAGCTCTCAGAAGAGGGTAAGGATGGCAGGGTGCTCACTGTAACACAGTTTTCTCATTGTTTAAGTGCCTCTGCCAGCTGGAGAAAGTTGCAGAATAGGAAAAGCATAAATCAGCTTACTTTGTGTTGTTTCGGATATGGTTTAGGTTGTGGTGACACATTTTGTTATTGTCTGGAACAGAGAGTGTTAAATTCACAGCAGAGCCTGTGACTCCTGGGTATTGGTGTGTACCACAGTGGCAAAATTACAGGAAGAAAAACAAGATTTCTCGGAAATAAACATGAACTAATTAAACCTCGTGACCATAAAACAAATTCACAAGTTCATTGCACTACCGGGGATAGTTTTGTGTGCAGTAACATAAAGGAAATTGTTTTTAAAAAAAACTGATACGTGAATCAATCGGGACGCACTCTCCTGAAAAAACATAACACTCCAATTGCTCTGGTTTCCTCCCACACTCCCAGAATCATAGACTGAGCTGTGGTGACCATAGTTTTAATGGTCACATAAACCCTGAACAGTCAGTTTCTCTTTACTGAGTTTATCGAAGACGTTTCACCTCTCATCCAAGAAACTATGTCATGACATAGTTTGTCCAGTAGGATGCGCTGTTACTCTAGTATTTACATGAGTCAGCAGGAGTAAGCAGAGTCTGCAGCACATGTAGTTGAGTCCACTTATAAGAAAAACTTTTCAGTAAAACGTTCTTTTTGGGGAGTTTTAAGCGGTTGTAAATGTATTTACTGCATAGGAGTGTGTTTCATTATAAGCTAGCGATGCAATCACATAAATACCATGATTGTGTTTTGTTTTTTCTTTTTTTTCCATTAATGATTTGAAACTTTCTACCTATGGTTGATGTAGTCATAATTTAAACCAGAAAGAGCACACCAAGGCTAAATGTCAAGTTACTACTGAAGTCAGTCATGTGCAGGCCTTCTGAATGAGCGCTTCTGCTCGAGCCGAATTCTTCCAAACGTCTGTTGTTGTCTCGCTCGGGCACTTGGTGCGGAGCTCAGTTTATGGGGTCTTGCCTCAAGGCCTCTTCTCACTCTTATCAGAGTTGCACAGCATGGCAGGGATGAGGCGGTAATACCTGGGGTTACCGCACACAAGCGGGCCTCTAATCTCCAGAATTACACAAATCTAGTCTGGACCTGATTAAACCCCCAGATTAGATTAATGCCTCCACATCAGCCTGTGGCATAGAGCAAATACACACAGTACACACAAGCAGGGCTGTGGGTGGTCAATATTCAGACAAGGCCCTTTCCTATATTTGACTGCATGTACTCAGGTGTGTGTGTGTGTGTGTGTGTGTGTGTGTGTGTGTGTGTGTGTGTGTGTGTGTGTGTGTTAATCATAAATAGTATAATAAATTTGAAATGCAGTGATCAAAATTTTGTCAGGACAGATGTTTGTCCTGATTTTTGGCAAAGCAAAAGACTAGCATAGTGACAAGTGACAGACAGAAGGCTGGGGTATCTATATAGGCTTACATTCCTTTAAATAGGATCACAATGTCCAATAGACTGTAATCCCCTTCATGACATCCTGTGAAGTCTGTTAGATTCACTGTTTCCTACACCTACGTCTAGACCCTAAAGATTTGCTTTGTATGATAATGTTCTGCACAATAGGAAAAAAACAGCAAGTGTTGACCCAGTGAGACCAACTGTATGCAGGTCAGTGTGTAAAGTACCACTATGATTCCTGTCTCTACTTTAGGAGGTAGAAAGAAAGAAAAGAGAAAATCTTCAATGATTCTTACATTTTTGTTTCTTTCTCTCACTGTAGTGCTGGGGAAGATTCGCAGTGCAGTAGGAAGTGCCCAACTCCTAATGTCTCAGAAGTTTCAGCAGTTCCGGGGACTGTGTGAACAAAACTTGGTGTGTATATCGCCTTTCTGTGATGATTCCACTCTCCAGGCTCGCTCACGAGACTGAAAGTCCCAGCTAGTTTCTTGTACCGGTTACCAATTTGGGAATTTGGGTTTTTTTCTGTCCACAGCAAGAGCTGCTTGCTTTGATGATTAGAAAAGCTTTTACACACATGACAACTAATCTGATATACAGCATATTAGGCCTACACACAACAAGTCATTGGGATCAACCCACACAAAAGAAAAGGAGCTTAAAATAAAGAAATAAGCCCTTCATCTCAAGTGTTTTAGTGAAAATGGCTATATGCCGCAGACTTTACAACAAATGCTGCAAAGTAGGAAATAAAGAGCAACTACACAGTTTATCTAAAATATATGAATATAGATCACAGCAGTGATATAAAGCTGCATAAATGTAGTGCACAGAAAAAGAAGGCACAATCTAAAAGCCAGCCTTCCCCAAGCATTATAAACAATGGCTGTGTGAGAGTAAAAGATCTCAGAGCAGCCTTTACTTCATATCTGTCAGGCAGTATCTGCAGGTTAAATCAGCAGAATAAACATAGAGGGGACAGTTTGATTTGACACTAGATGCTGAGTGGTTGTTTTCTAGATCAAAGTACTGAATTTATCAACGTGGGAGTTGGAAATGTATGATGATATTGAAATGACTAAAACCAAACCGTGCTGTGACAGTAGTCCCTCCAGCTCAACAAAAACAGTTAAGCTGTGATGTAGCTCCCCCTAGTGCTAAATATGAAAACAACAGCTTTTCTGTACCACAACTCTTGCTGGTCAAAGTAGGCAGTGCTATTATGCAGCTTTGTCCTCCTCCATTGATATTTTTCTTCTTTTTCTTTTTCTTTTTTTTTAATTTAATAAGAAGATAAAACTCTTGAGAACTAAAATACCCTCTGTGATCATGTGTTGGCCAAGAGAGGCAGCGGCTTAATCAGCAGAACAATACACACACAACAGGCACACATTTGCATTATAAAATAATGGAGGCTCCTGGTTTGTTCCTCAACATCTTAACCTATTTCCTGTTATCTGAGGGTGCCGGTTTGGGTCTTCTTCTAGACCTTGTCAAATTGGTGACACATTTGAATAACTTGCATATGGTTGTTTGAGCTGATGATCTCCGAATCTGCATTGTCTATAAATGACTCCCGATCTAAACTGTAAATAGCATTGTTGTAATTCAGCTAAACACATATTAGCAGCAGTTCTTTCAAGCCTCAAAGGAGGTTGTTTTAAAGCCAAAAAAAGGGGACGGGTCTGTTATAGTTAAAAGAAAAGAGAAAGGAGCAACCAAATAAGCTTTCTGGGTAAGAAACAGTGCTCATTTTAAAACCAGCAAACCTAGAGTCAGTGCTGTCTACTCTCTAGTCAACCTGCTGAAGGCTTCCATGGACAGTGGTGGTTCCTGCTGTGGTGAAACTACAATACACTGAGCTCCTGAGGTTCCAGTGACAGACTGGGTGTGATGTAAAGAAACCATTCCACCAAGCTGATGGCACATTATGGACATAGATACCACCCTTTTACTTGCCAAGATCATTTCAAATAGAGTTAGCCAACTTTTACATTTTCAGCCGTTAATTTTATTTTTATTCATTTATTTTTCATATAAAATTTGTTTTCCATTTTCACACATGCATTTTATTCCTGGACAAGACTTCTCTGGTACACTGAAAAGGCTGAAAACAGGCAAATTTGTCAGAATCCATGGCTTCTTTTTTGGAGCTTTAAAGGCTACACTGTGATAGCAGGAAAACAAACTAACCCATAACCAGAATGAGATTGTAGATTTTGTCCAGAATGTGAATCAAACTCCAAAAAAAAGTTAACATGTGTGGGCTTAAGGGTAGTAATAAAAAATTTTTAAAAAGCTTTTTTATTTTTAACAAGGTTTCATCAGCGGTGTAACACTTTGTACACTTAAACTTTACTGCAGTCAGCTTTTATATCTTATGATTCTTTTCTCATTGTAATATTCATTCCAGTGTTATATAGATTACATGTATTGTATTCTTACTCCTCAATCATTTTCATCTCTCTTCTGGTTAGAATACAAATGCCAACCCACGCCCTACAGCCCAGGACCTGGCTGGTTTTTGGGACCTCCTTCAGCTATCCATTGAAGACATCAGCCTCAAATTTGATGAGCTCTACCATCTCAAGTCCAATGACTGGCAGCCCGTGACATCTGCAGCTGCCCAGTCAAATTCTGAGCGGAAGGTACTTCCCACCCCTGCTGCCCAGTGCCCTGGCTGGGGTAGGAAAGCCGCCGAAACCGGCCTCTCTCCTCCCACCACCACTACCATTGCTCCCACTCTTCTTTTACCCCGCATCCCCTTTGTGGGATGAACTCTTACAAGGCCTCCCTGTCCAAAGGGGCCAGAGTGATCCCTGTAGGCATGCATGGAAAAATTAAAACATCTCAAAGAGGGCTGACGCTTGTGTGTTTTTATGTATGAAGCCCTACTTTGAGCATGCATGTGTCATTTTTCCGATCTGTGTTGCAGCGAAGCATGGCTGAGATGCGCTTCATGTGAAAGAATTCTGGCTTTTGTTATTTAAAAGTCTGTGTCCTTGTGTGTCCTTTGTTGATTGTTAATAAGTAACTGTGTATATGTGTCTCTGTGCCTGCATCTTTATGTCAGTGGCTGTTTTACCTGTCGCTGAGGTGCTTTTGCTTCTGTTGCTTGTCAGTATACGTGCATCGAGTGTGTCTTGTGAGCCTTATAATTATTAATAATGTAAACTCCCCATCAGTTCATGTTACCATTTCATGTCTTTGAAAATTGATATTCAAATGACTGTTTAGTCTTTTTTTTCTCAGTGTCTGTTTTTCAGTTGTCTGTAATGTCAGTGTCTCTGTTTATCATGTAAAATCACTGTTATTTCAATCTTAATTGAAGATAATTAGCCCTGTTGTAATGTCTCGTCAAAGTCCTGTTTGCTGAACCTGTCTAAACTGATAAAGGACCTTGATGTTTCTTGATTACATTTTCTCACTGGATGATATCTGTCTTTTTCCCCCCTTATCTCCTCTTTACTCTTTCCTCTCTGTCACTTTCTGTCACTCCCAACACGACAGGACGAGGAGAAGGCGGCGTCAAAGAAGCCTGGTAAGGTACGACCACCGCTGGGCCGCGAGAAGAGTGCCGACTCTTCATCCAACTCTTCCTTGAGCTCTGCAGAGAAACAGCGACAAGAGGCTCGCAAGCGTCTGCTGGCTGCTAAGAAGGCTGCCTCGTTTCGCCAGAACTCAGCCACAGAGAGCGCAGACAGCATCGAAATTTACGTCCCTGAGGCCCAGACTCGTCTCTGAGAGAAACTGTGAGAGAGGGCCGTTGGGTTGGAACAAAGGACAGATAAGTGTCAGTGAAACACCTGGAGAAAGGAGAGGAAGCTTTTGCAATGTAAATGAGCCATCTCAGTGAAGATGGGTACGGGTGGAGGGGAAAAGAGTGGGAAATTCCTGGGTTTGGAGGGTTTTGACACATTCATACAATAATAGGCTGGTCCTGGTGACTGCAAATGAGCAAACAAGTCATTGAATATTTCTCGGACCCAACGGACTTTGAAGCAGGAGACTCCTCATTTGAGTCTTGCCATTGAAAACCTCAGCTGATGAACTTTCTTTTCTTGTTACTGTTCTTGATATTATCATTAAAAAAATTGTTAATGAAGGTATTGTTATAATGACAATTATATCCTAAAGAATCTATATGAAGACTGTTTTAAATGTTCCTGTATCTCGGCTATAAGATATTTTAAGCAGACAGAAGGCAAGCGTTAATGCTTTTCTGTCTTCCATCGTCCTGCTCTCTTCCCAGACCATTGGCCATCTTGTAGCTTTTGCACAACACCGCCTTGTGGCCATCACAGACACTGCACACATACCACAAACTCACCTCTGTGTGTCTTCCTCCTATTTAGTTTGTTTACTTTCTTCATCATTTGAGTTATATAAAAATCAGTTTAGATCAGGTTATTACGAATAGTTTTGGTGTGATGAAGCTGAAAGTCAGGTTTAAAGGGGTATTTATATAGATAGCTGTTACCTCTTGCGTATGTCCTACAGAGTGGATTGTGTCAAAGATGTTTTTTAACAAACTTTAGGTTTAGTGTCTGAATGGATTTTGAATGAGAACCCATCCCAATAATCAGGCAAAGCTTGAGGACATAGAATTTTAGGATACGCACTACCGCTCGAAAGTTTGGGGTTTCTTTGAAATGTTTTTGTTTTGTGAAGAGAAGCTCACTTGTTTTAAGCTAATGTAGCACTGACCAGCAGAAATGTTATAATTGGCAGCAATTAATTAAAATTTCAGGCATACATACCTTCACTCCTGTGTTCTAATGGCATGATCCCTAATACCAGTTTGTCACATTAAAAGAATAATTATTAGGAAACCTCTTTCAGTTATGTTAACATAGCTGACAAAACTTGTGCCATTAACAGAAGCCATTACATTACATGCCATTACATTCAATGTTGTTTCTCTCACTGTGTTATTCAAGGTTACTATAGTTAACAAAAACGACCCTAAAAACTAAGATTAGATGTTTAAAAAGATGTTTTAGATAACTAAAATTTAAAAAAAAACTGGGGGGAATTTAAAACTATAACTGAAACAATTTTGTGAACTTGGAACACTAATAAATATATAGAAATAAATATATAGAGGAGATATCCTTAATTACTATGTGTTAGTTATGTCAAGAAGAGGCTGTGATGTGTTTGAAACTCAGGGTCTCTGGACACTGTGAACCAGCTGCTTTCAAAAAGTTGTGTGATTTTATTGTAATACCTGGACTGATTTTCCTCAATCTTCTCTTTGACATATACAGTCCATATAATTTTAATTAAAATGAACACTAAAACTAAACATTTTCAAAGAATAGAAACTAAATTGAAATAAGAGAATCACCCCTGGAAAATAACTGAAAAACAAACAGTCAAAATAAAAAGTAATTAGAAATAGCTGAAGCAGGTCCAGATATTGTCACTTTATAAAAAGCATTTATCGATTCATACAATGTTTTTTTTACTACTCCCAGCTCAGAGAAGTGCAAACCAGCTCTAAACAGAACAGAAAGAAGAAGATAACACCCTGTAGATCATTGCGCTAGGAGATGTAAATCAGTCATAAATCAGAGTTTCTAGTCTTCTATTGGCAGCTTTATTAATTTGACTGCCTGCTCAACCATTTGGTTGAGCATATACATTTGTTTGTTTGATTGTGATCATTATTGACCCAAAGTATTAGAAAATATGGACAAATAATTCTTTCATTGTATTTTTCTTGGTGAGGCAGTCAAAGGGTTAAATGGTTCCCATAAGAGCCAAGTCATGTTGGTTTGTGAAAAGAACAGTACACACTGTTTAACTTTTCAGGCATGTAATAGGTAGTTCCCTTTTTTTAAGAGAATTTTGAGACTACACTAAAACCCATAAAGGCTGATGTATCAGACTCTTAACTATCCAATATTTTTAATCAGCGATACAGTTTTCATAACATTATCAAATAGGTCAGGAGCACACTGCTTGCATTACCAGTACCATGTTTGCTTCTCGTGTTAACAAGTTAGAGCAGTCTGTCTGAGAAGCACGAGTCAGCACTCTGCATCTAAAGACCCAGAGTGTCACTTTTTTTTTCTCCCCAAGTGAAACATGCAGCTCTCAGCAAAATCTGTGAAAAAAAATAATCTATTTATAGTCATGTTGTCAGCCTAGCAGGACTATAACTGATATTTTTCAGTATAATTTAAAGATGTGGAATATATCTGAGAAACGTTTTTCACAAACGTGGAATAAATGCAAGCTAAATAAAATGTCATTAATCTGATATAATATAGGAGATAATTACCAGAAACACAATGAGGGTTATAATTATATTATTATTGATAAGTTACCAGAATCTTTGACAGGGAATATCTTTCCTGGTGCACTCTTTCTTTCTGAACTGTGTGTGAGCCACAACACTTTATCTGTCATGCATAGATAGAAGCTAGGTAGCTAACTTGCACTTGCTGATGCAATCTGCCACTGGAGCACAGGATTGATCCCTTGATATATATTCCAGTAATGATTGATTAATACATTTTAATTTGCAACATTTTTGTAAACCATTACTTTATACGCAGCGTAAGATTTATCCTACAGCTGCCCTAAATGAACAGTTTTGGCAATTACAAAAATCTGTTTTTAATGTTTGTGTAGTGGTTAATCCACCGGCATGCACACGCTCTTTAATAAAATGATGTGTTTAATACTAAATATAATTACTGTTGGTAACCATGAATTATCAAAGTTGTTGTTTCGCAAAATAGTTTTTTTTTTGTTTGTTTGTTTTTTTTTTTGTTTTTTGTTTTTTTTTATGAAGATCCCAAATTACTGTTATTTGCTTGCATTCATGAATTAGTTTTTGTGGTTGAATGTTATATGTCTGATTAATTTCGGACTTGTCTGAGAAGTCCAGTGTACCAGCTCAAGTTTGGGAATATTTTGATTGGTCATTTTTAGTGTTATACATGAAGTGGGAGTTTTGTGAAATTACCTCAAACTTTTGAGGGGTAATGTTTACCCGACAGAATGACATGGGGAACTATATACCGAATATTTATTCCTTTTGTTGGGACGAAATCTTTCACCCCTCCTGGTGTCTTTTGCCTTCTCTTTAGCCTTTCGTGTTTCCAGAAGTGTTTTTTGATTTTATTTTGCTTCCCATCACTCAACAAAATAACGAAATCAAAGTTCATTGTTACATTATCCCCACCCACCCACCCATCCCCCCCGCCTTAGAGGAGCACCCAAATACCTGCACTTATTTTTATTCAAAGAAGACTTTCTTATTAAAGCATTACATACATTAGTGATTGTGTTTTCATCATTTATTCAGTTGCTTCTTTTTTTTTCTTTCCACTGAAGACTGCATAAGCCAAAGATGAATTCACTGTTTTAAATTCATCTTGTGTATTTAAATGTCAGCTTCAAGGAACTCAACAGTCGACTGTGAAAATAGATTAAGTGCACTGTAGCCATAGCAACATATAGATTTAAAGATTTTGATAAGTCCGTGTTTGACAGCAGAACCGGCCATCACTTGTGGATCAAACCTCTCCGTTTGGTTCATGAACTTAGGAGTTTGCATTTTGAAAAGCATCGTTTCTGAAGTCTGCAGCAGCAGGGGCTGATTTTTTTCTTTTTCTTTTTCTTTTCACTCAAGAAAACATATGATGTCTCTGCCATGTGTTTACAGTGAAATGACATAGCTGGCATTGCATAATTTGCATGAAGGGGACACATCGCTTTGATTGCACATATCCCCTCACTTTAGATTTTTACACTGCGAGTAGCATACCGAACCAGCGAGTCACCCCTGACATGCCTTAGATCAACCACTGTCATTTGCCTGTCTTCCACTCAGTTGGTAAGCAAACAAACTCCAACTGTCCCCTCCTAATTACTTGCCACTGACCTTAGCTGTTGCAGCGTCTGTTTCTCACCTGCTGTGAACCAGAAGTACATAATTTGAATTGGAAATACCTAGTAAGCACCACTTCTTACTCTTGATTGCTCACCATTCTTTCACTGTTGTGTTTGCCTGCTGGGGATGTCTGTCAGCCAGAAAAATGGCACAAAGGTGTCAATAGTTGGCTCCGTGATGGCTGTCAGTATACCCCCTTCCGTTTGAGTGGGGGTGAATAGGGCCGTTAACATCTGAGGCCTACAGTGTGACTCAAACTTGGTGGTTGGCTTGATTTAATTTCTGACTGTCTGGAAGAACTCGTCTGACGAAATGTTTTCCTAAAATAAGCATAGATGTCTCTTTTATGTGTAAGCAGGGCGGCTTCTAGTGGATATATATGTATCAACGACAAGATGACAGTGTCTTCACTCTATGCACTCACTTCCATGTTTTACAATACCTAATAATTATGTAATATGTTACATAATTTCATGTATCATTTTCTTTTCTTCATATTTTTTTCCCCCACATATTGCTTGCTTGCACAAAACCGTAGGACTTGAATGCAGATAAAACACAAATGTGGCATCTCCGGTGCACTAAGGGGAGGAGGCCAGGAACACAGAGAAAGTTGTTCTGTGATCTGTTTCAAACTGAGAGTCAAGACTTTTTCCAGCCTGTTGATGACTGTGTGTGTGTGTGTGTGTGTGTCTGTGTCTGTGTGTGTGCGTGTATAGGAAACCAGGGGATGTAAGTGGGGTACTCAAAGAGACAAAAGAAGGCTCATCTCATACATTTAAACAAAGCTGTTCTTTAGCACACAAATAATCACTGGGGCACACCTAGCTGGATTTCCTGGGTAGGTTTATCAGTGATTCACTCAGTGGCACAGTGGGGGGGATTGCTGCTCTAAACTATTGATTTTTATGGGTGATAATGAATGGGCTTTTATTTTGCATCACACTAAATGCATGATGAGTTTCATATCAGAGCATAGCTTTGATGAGCTAAAGGGTAAAAGTTTCATTTTGGGAATCCAAGTTTGATACATTTTTGCACATTTAAATGCGTTTCCATCAGACAGTGTGAATCTAGTGAAACTAACCCCACGCAGTACTCTGAAGAGAGGGGGGAGGACAAAAAGCTCTTTCGTATCCCTTCATTGTTTCTCTGACTTTGGAATATAACTGGGTGAAGGGCAGGGGCAATACTCTTTTAAACATGAGAGATATGATGTAGCAAAAAAGTGTCTGTACAAATCCTAGAAGAAATACTTTATGAAGCAAGCACATACTTTAAATCTGTTCATTAAACTACTCTTATAGGCTGTGTGTAATTCGAGGTCTGTGGGTTTGGTAAAACTGGTTGTGCTGTCTGAGACAAAGTTGTGAGAGAGTGGATGTGCTCATAAAGTGAGATTTACCTAGATTCTTGTCACTATACTCTGGTAATATTTAAAGTATATGCGCAATACTGAGTAAAAGGGTTGTTTGATATTAAGACGAAACTAATAATCTTGCATTTCTCCCCCCGTGCTTCTTAAAAATGTCTTCTGTAAATAAGAACAAAGTCGGACTAAAATCCCCATCTTTTACAATGCTGTAGAGCTATTTATACTATTTCAAGGTTGTTCAAATGTATAATGCAGAGACCTAAAATTCAATAAATGCACACAGTACTTTCTCAAAAACGTCATCATGGCTGCCTTTATTTTAGTGTTTTGCTGTTTTAAAAAGGTGATTTCCTTTGCTTTTCTTTTTTTAAATAATAAGTGTAAAAATCGTTTTTAACACTGAAAACATACTGTGATCTATAGTGTTCCTTTACAGTCATCTTACGTTGATTTGTTTGTGCTGTCTATCTCACAGAAACCAAAACTCCCGCTTATTTTCTGGAGGAGTTTGGGTCTCCCACAGATGTCGAGAAATCAAAACAGTCCCATTTTTGTCAAACGAGCCTCTCGGGCTTGAACAGAAACCGAGCAAAATGAATAATAATTCACCAGTCAGCTCTTAAGACGCTTATGTTTTTGTGTTATGTTTTACATATCTCAAACTAAGATATAAGCTATCTACTGGAGACGATAATAAAATGACCACAGTGGTCTGAAGGTATTACACCGTTGTTATATATAAATCCCGCTTGTGTCAATGTAACCACTGGGTTGTTGGTTGCTCCCCTCCAGTTTTAACCGTGTCGAGGTAATAACAATGTTTCAATGACTGCGCTGTATTTTGAATGAAATGGTTCTCCCGTCACTCACTGTGACACCGAGTCCGTCTTCTGCCTGAAAACGCGCCGCGATTGGCGCATGTTCGCCTAGGAATAAATGCCGCGACGCGATTGGCCGACAGCTGTGAAAGGGGTGGGACGGACTGTCAAGATTAGCAAACCGCTGCAGGTAAAAGGAAGGAGCGACAGAAGACAGCCAACATTTATCTTTGCAAGAAAGCGAGGAGTGCGGTGGAAATGTGACTTTTGTTTTCTCCTCACCCCCGTGCGGCACAACTCTAGCGGCGACGGCTTTTAGTTCTTTTGGAGTCGGGACGAGAGCACCAACACCTTCGGCGCCTTGGAAGAAAGTGTCGCTGTGTCAACCATCGTTTGGCTCCCGGGCACGCTTTGTAACAACGAGCAACTTGGACAGCTGCGTGTTTTCCATACAGCTATCAACAAAGAATGAAAGCAGTCAAAAGAGGTGAGCGTTACTCGTCTTTTGCCGTGTCCGTTTCTCGCCAGCGGAGTGTCTGCCTACGAGCCCCTGCGTGGCTTTTCGCTGTTGACTCTGGCTGGTATGCGGGGTTTTTTGTTGCGAGCAAATGCAGCGTGTGTTTGTGTTGAAATTTGGAGGGACAGCTAGCCAGCTAGTTATCTCTGGAGGCAGGCATGGTGTCCATCTGGCGGAGCGACATGCGGGGAGGCTGTGCGTCCCTGCTCGCCTCCTTTTGTGCCTTCCACATGGCTAATTTACCCGTTTTTCCCCCAGGTTGGTCATATTTTATTTTATGCAAGTAGTGGGGTTTTTTGTTTTGTTTTGTTTTAATACATCCCAATAACAAAGCGGTCTGTTGTGCATAGTTTGGGCAATCAGATTTTTTTTTCTTTTCACGGTCTCAGCAGCCTGAGACCGTGACCATGTATTTGTAAACTTTTTTTTTTTTAGGGGTTACTTTTTCAAGCCTTTCCAAGGCGACCTCGAGCTGCAGATGCCTACAAAGGTAGAGAGGACATTTTGTAAACACAAGTTGATCAGCGTGATGCTGATGTGACAATCTGGCCTATCGGAATGAAAGCGAACTAAGCCAGCCCTGCACTGAATTGTATTTGCTTGCTGTCAGTAAGATAGTTTGGAGAGTTTTTTGTTGTAGATCTTAAAAGGTCCGTGCCGTGAGCCAGTGGAGTTGTAGTATCACGTACGTCACGCCTCTTCGGGGCACTGCAGGGAATGCCTCAAATCTCTGTCAAGCGAGAAGTCCTGTTTTTTGTCAGACCCAGTTTGACCACATTAAGGCTGTTTTTGAAACATCTATCCCATTCATAGAGTCGGGCTTTCTGAAATGTTTTTATTAATAGTAATAGGATTTTATTTCCCTCCTGCCCTTTTATTTTTTTAGGCAAATGGAGGAATGCACGTTTGTCAGCTGCTCTAGCAGCCTTCAGTTGAATCGGCTCGAGGTGCTTTGCATTGTCAATAGATTCCTGGGCCACTAGCTGCTGTGATGTTGATATGGCCACAATGTCTTTGTGAGGACAGGCGCTGCCCCCAGGGGTCAGGTTTCACCCAGCCCCACAGAAGGACATTTACTGCATTCACTTGCCCACCCCTGGGATCAGGCATGCTCCATTTTGAGGGGAGATTCCCTCCTGTGCCAACCATAAATGTCTTTTTCTGCAAGGCACGCGTAGCACAAAATCACAAAGCTCTTGTAAATCTGTTTGTTACTAAGTAGTAATTAAAAAATAAAGTAACTGTACTTGTTTACTGCTATGTGCTTGATCAAACCGTTACCTTCCTTTAATGTTTGTTTACCTGGTGTCTGAAGAACTGCCTAAACCACACCATGCATGAGCCAGAATAAGTGATGGGTAACATCAGAATCAGAATACTTTATGACTACCTCCTACAAACCAAGTCAGCCAGGGGTGTAAAAGTCAAAATGACTGACGTCTTGCCTGCTTTCCCTCAGCTCTCGCAGAGGATACTTGCCCGGAGCATGAGGAGCACACCTCAGCGGACAGCGATGATGGCTCCCCGCTCGACCTGTCAGGAAGGGGGCTCTCTGGGAAGCGCCGTCGCCGTGGTAACCTGCCCAAGGAGGCGGTGCAGATTCTCAAGAGCTGGCTGTACGAGCACCGCTTCAACGCCTACCCGTCAGAGCAGGAGAAACAAAGTCTGTCGAGCCAAACCAACCTCACTGTGCTGCAGGTAAGGAGCAGGTTTTCTTTTATTGATTTATTCTCTTCACTTGTTAGAGGAACTTGCATCAGAGACATGACACTACGTCTGTTAGTACAAACAAGTGTGACGCATATTTGGCTGATGATGTCTGATGGATTGTGCATGTAAATCTAAAAGCACTTTTACTGCTTTAACGGCTCTTTCTGATTGTGAACAAGTGAAAGCAAAACAATAGTTGAATGTTTGTGGAATGTATGCATTGTACTAAAGAGAACAGCATTTTTCCCAGCCTTCCTTTTTTAACTTTGTTGCATCAGTGGTAGACGTTTCCTCTTTCCCTCCCAACACGTAGGCATGCACAGACAGGCTGCATTAGATAAGGCATTTGCAGATCAGTATGAGGCTGCAGCAGAGTTTCTTGTTATGTAGTCAGTTCACTGGAATGCCTTTGGCTGGCTTCTCTGTGGCTCAGCATATTTGAGCTCAAACCTTCATTACTGCCAGCTGTATGGGGGCTCTCACGCCTTGTCTTGTCATGTGAGAAGCTGTACCACTAGAGGGAGTTAGTAGGGCCTTGGGTACAGGTTTAGGTGAAGAAACATTGCTGTTTGCGTCAGTTTTCTGACACTTTGTGATCCTCTTTTAGGGTGGTAAGCAGAAAATATTGGTTCTTCTCATACCTGAAATTGATAATTTTTGTATTTATTTTCACAGATCTGTAACTGGTTCATCAACGCACGTCGCCGCCTGCTCCCTGACCTGCTTCGCAAGGATGGAAAAGATCCCACTAAGTTCACCATCTCTCGCAAGGTTGTAGGTAGAAATGAGGGGCACTCCTCCAGCGGAGGTGGCGTCTCCTTCACAGAAAGCCACTCCTCTCCCAGCCCATTGCCGGAGCGCCCATCTGTCATTCATTCTGCCCCTGTTTTCGACCTCGGTGTTCTTGGGAGCACAGCAACAGCTATTCTGACAGGAGCAGGTTACCCTGGTAAGGAAGTGTCAGTCCAGGCACTGATGAAGCTGGATACACAAAGTCTGCTGTGGAAAGTGAAAGAACAGGGGGCTTATTTGGCAAGTCTTGCCAGCAGAAATACAGCAGCTAGCACCACCACCAATGGCCTGTTCAACACACCTCCACCAACTCCTCCAGATCAGTGCGCTCCCCCGGACTTTAGTGCTTTGCGCCTCCTCGCAGATGTAGCTGCGCAGAAAGCTATAGAGCTCGAAAACGAGATGAAGCTGAAGAGCCAGAATAAACCCACAGAGACTGAACAAGCAGAGTCACAGAGCAGCACTTGTAACCGAGAGATAGGCCTCACACCTCCTCCAGAAGACAACCAACAAATCTTGGATCCTTCCAGGGTGCAGCATCTAATGGAGACAGCTATGACCGTTCCAGCATCAGATGTGCCTTCGGGAAAGGATTTGGTGCCTGCGAGCACAGAAGCATCTCTTCCAGTCCCAGCTCCAGTCTTTCTCTCAGCTCCAGGGATATCACCTCTTCATATGAATAAAGTCATCGTTTGCCACATAGAGCAGGATCAGCCTCAACTCATTACAGCCCATCTACCAACCATGATGCCAATACCTGCCTTAGTCTTAAAACAGCAAGATCCTCACAAACCAGTTGCTGCTCCAGCCTCACCAGCTTCAGCCTTGAGCTCAGTTGCAACTCAGTTGTCCACTACATGTCCTGCAAGTGTGCCGGGCTCAGTGCCATCCCCAGTCCTTCTGCCAATCACAAATTTATCTTCCGTCTCTGCAAACCAGGAATTATCCACAAATGTAGCTGTTGTTCCACCCACCAGAGGAATACCACTTCAGCTGCCGTGTCCCAGGTCCCCCTCAACTCCAGTTGCAGTAGCATGCCCACTGCCATCTTCAGCTGTCATGTCTTCTGAAGCCCCAGTTACAAGCCCAGCATCTGCCTCTGCCCAGGTTTCAGCCGCTGCCTCAGTTTCGCCCCAGTCCGCATCTATCACACCTCCTCTTGGCCTCAGTTCCCAGCACACCGCCTCCCAGCAGCCCACGTCCCCGAGCAGTACCAGCACAAGTAGCAGTAGTTCACAGAGGAATTCAGCTTCTGTGCCCCGTGTTTGGAGCATGGTCACCAGGCAAAGCCGCTCCCTGGGGAAAACCCCCATTAGCGCCGTGTGGGGCCCACTGCACCCGGTGAGTGAAACTGTCAACTAGGAGCTCTTTTTAAAAAAAAATATATAGTTGTGGAGACCAAACACTAGTTTTAGTATGGACAACACTATATTGGAGAATGTATTATTATTACTTTTTTTTTTTATTCATCACCAGTACCTTTTGATATGATAACCTGAGCCTGTAGAATGTGCAGCGGGGAATTGAATAATCAGATGCGCAAACTGGGATGAAGTAAAGTAACCAACATAATGGTACTTATAAAGTGTTTATTATGCTGTTTGACAACGGAAGTGGGGTTTTTTGTTTGGTTTTTTTTTTAAATCACTTTTTCAAAATGAACATTCCTGCAGCGTAAATGCAAAAAAAAATTTTAAATTTATTTTATCTTTTGTTTTGTTTTTTTGTTGTTTGTTTGTTTGTTTTTTACCTCTTCCCATTTTTACCAGGATGTATTGATCGCCCACTTTTTGGTGTAATTGGCACCACCAGCAAAGTTGGCCTCTTTAGTAGCAGTACTGGATTTTATTGAATGTACAAAAGACACTGACTGCGAAACATCCACTCCCCTCTAGGATAAAAATGAGGGCATGGTTTTGTTTTTTTAATATTCACATCACCGCCTTCTTAGTTTAGTGCAATGTTTTCTTTTCTTTTTTATTATTATTATTTTTTCCTTTAAATTCATGTCTGTACTGTCTACTTGGGATGAGAGAAACTGATTTTTACAGCAGGAAGCTCGGACCCTTTCATAATGTATTCCTATTGTTCTTTTAGTTAAAAGGGGAGGGACTTGTTGTGTCAACTTTCCGCGAAGTATATGCTTTGCTATTTTTTTTTTTTTTCTACAGTTATATCTGTAGTTTTAATTAAAATCAGTATTATAGTGATTTAGCCAAAAACACGTTTTTCTTCTAGGCAATCATCTGTTAACATGAAGCCCTCACAACTCCACGATGCATTCAGTTTAGTGAGAGAAATGGTGCTTTTTATGGTTTATAATATTTATGGTTTCTATGTTCCCATTTTATTCAGCAGATATTTCTCTGTGCACATAGGTTCTCTGCAAAGCAAATGTACCACACTCAGTAGCTGACTTTTTGTATATTTAATGTTCTAGTATTTCCTCATCTGTGATTTCCACTTTTATTTACAAATGGTTTCTATAGACTTTCTAATCATAAAGTTGTAGTTTCCATGAAACTGTATTAGGATGAACCACAATTTGTGGCTGAATGCCATCTCAACTTTTAACAGTAGCAGTGTTTCTGGGAAAGTTACCTTTGTATGAGAATAATGCTGTAGCAAAACTTAATCTACAATACTGTCATGTTTACCAGTGTTACCGAGCTGTGTTCAGCTCAAACGGTTAGGTTTATTCTGCGTTTTTGGTTTTTGTTTAAATAAATGTGTGGGTTGTAAATGTTGTCATACTGCCAAGCATCGACCATCACAATCATTCCTAGAAAATACTTTTCCTTTTTTTTCTTCTTTCCTGTCTTGCTCTTGACAGACATGAAAATGAACGTGGGAAAATGGTCGTACATTTTTATTTTACTGTTATTGTTTTGTTTTGTTTCCTCACTGCCAGTTGTATTTCAGGATTTTGATTTTTCTTTTTAAGGCTTTATTTTGTTCAGGTATTCTGTTGTCTGATGTGCATTTATACCTCAATTTACAAAAGTCATGTCAGACTTGGGTCATGTCAAGGATATTAAGTATTAAACGCAATCTTTCTTTCCTTTTTTTTTTTTTTTCTTCATTTCATTCATACTAAATCATGTCACTGTGACTACACCTTAATGGTTGTAATACTGGATGGATGACTAAGGTTTTTTTTGTTTGTTTTTGTTTAATGGCAGTGCTTTATATTAAGTTTCCTGTGATGTGCTTTTTTTTTTTTTTTCTTTTTTTTTTTGATGTTTTGACTTAAGCTTTATAACTGTGTGGCCTCTGTACAGCTACATGCATTCAAAACGTGATCGTTCAGTTTCATGTGACTCACAACTGAGTGCTGGTAGTATGGCTGACTGTTGTGCCTTAAACCTACAACTGATTAAGATGTCCCATTTTATATTAAAGACTTACACAGTCTGTGCAATATATGCCTTAAATTTAAAATGTCTTGTCTTTTTTTTTCTTTTTTTTTGTATGAGCCTTTCAAAGAAATAAAATTTCAAAACTGTTTATAAATTTTTTCATTTGCCTTTGTTTTGCTCCTGAAAGCAAATTGTGATCACTTGTGAGTTCTTACTAGGAGTAGTGGGGTTGACCTTGATTTCTTCAAACATCTTGGCTAAAATTCAGAAATTTAAAAACTTTTGCAGCTTTTAAAGGTTTAAATATCAAAGTTTCTAACTTGCAATCTGGCTATCATTGTGGGATGTTTCGTTGAAAAAAAAACCAAAAAAAAAACAGGTGGTGTTCTTTTTTACTTTTTTTTTTTTACTTTTTTCAAATTACAAAATTTTATATGACAGAATATCTATTTGAAACAACTTTCAAATTCCATGTTTATTTTAGCCCATCTGCTACAAAGTGTGTACACATGTACTCCCAGATATGTTTTTATTAATCTAAATGAGTAAAAAAAATGATTCTTTAGGGTGGGTGTAGGGTTTATGGTGGCACTTTTGTGTCTTTACATACAGAGGCAAGAAGTTTTATTACAAGTGGACCAATTTAATACGGGACAAAAGCTGATTTGCTGTTGAGGAAAATCTTTTTTATTTTACTGTCCAGATGTTATAATAGCAAAAATTGTGGAACCGACACCTATAGATCTCTTCTGGTCTATGATATGAGATTTAAAAATTTATTTAAGCAACTAGAAAGGGGGGGGTTTGCAACACACAACAGCTCATGTTCCTTTCATATGTAAGTCATGTAAACAGCTGGGATGTCATATTTCTCAAAATGAATCCAATGTCTCTTTTTGTCCTACCTAAAAGATTCAGCCCAACAAGCAGAAATAAAAAAATTTAAAAGTTACATTTTAATCACAAATTTATTAAAAATTGGTGCAGTGTATCCATTCTCTTTAAACCCCTGATAAAGACACAAATAACCAAAAACCATCCATGTCAGTAAATGTGTGTCAGTGAATATGTACTTATTTAGTTCATGCTGCAACGTGAAGTAGCTGTAAGTAAATATTTATTGGTTGCATTCCAGCTAAATTTAAGTATCTGGCAGTTATGTAAAGCACAGAATACTGTACTGCAGCTTTGTAGGAAAAAGCGCTGTCATGAAATGTTTGAATGCAGGCATGGTACAATATTTTAAAAATACGCCAAACACGCTCTCCACTTGCTTTATTTGCCTGAGAAATTTCGAGACGGAATTCCTTCAACAACACAGACATACCCGATCCTTTAACAAATACACACAACCAGCTGACGGGAGGATGATCTCACTTGACTGCCATTCCTAGTGACCATTTCAACTACAGGAAATATTTGCACCACATTTGATTGTCTGAACCGAATAAAAATGATGAAAGGTCAATTTTTTTTCTTTAATCCGTTTTCATCATACAAGGATATATATTAGACAGAAAAGGAGATAAGTTGCGCAGGTGTGGTAGCTAACTGGCAGGAAGAGGTAAACATGGCTGGTATTGTATGAAGTACGTCAAACAGCCCCTGCACACAAATACACAGATCTGCTTAATGCATCTCCGAAATCCAACCATGTTGTCTACAAAGGCCAGAAAAACTGCAGTCAATGTGGATGAAGACAGGTGCAACATAAATCTGGAATGATGTTTAAATTTAAACAAAAAAGTGGATCTCAAATTACTTCAGACATGCTACCCTTGTTAAACATGTAGGTATTTAAATGTACAATAATTTATTTCTGCCATTTTATAAAAGATATACTGCAGTCCTACATGAATTCCTTTTTTCCCTTCAAATCTGCAAGATTGACAAAGACAGGAGCTACAGATGGATTTGTGGTGCAGCATGTGTGCAGGGGGGAGGCCAGAGGCAGTCATTTTCTCCCTCTACTCGTCATCCTTGTCTTTGGCGCCATGTTTGAGGATGCGGGTGAACTCTGCATAGTTGAAGTTGCCCTTCTTGTCGATGGGAGCCTCCCGAAATAGCTCGTCCACTTCTTCATCTGTGAAGCGGTCACCCATGGTGGTCAGCAGCTCTCTCAAATGGTCCTCGTGGATCACACCTTGGACGTGGAGAATTGAGAGGGGAGTTAATGATCCGAGCCCTGGCAGAGTGAAACAGGATTTGTGCGTGTGTGTACAAGATGCGTATTGACCCACCTGATCCCTCCTCATCAAAGCAGGCAAAGGCATTGCGGATGACATCCTCGGGGTCTGTTCCATTGAGCCTCTCTCCAAACATGGTAAGGAACATGGTGAAGTTAATGGGCCCTGGTGCTTCGCTCATCATCCCCTCCAGATATTCATCAGAAGGGTTCTTACCTGAGGAAGAATATCGTCACATGCATCTATCGCTCATCTAGGAATTAACATCTTGCTGTCTGATAATAAGTAATAATCAACCCAAACCAGCAAGTGTGGATGAACATTAAAGTGTCACATATAGTTAGTTTGTTTACCCGGGATCACTATTAGCAGCAGACTCAGGTCTTTGCTATTCTTTTTGGGGTCCTTACATAATCAACCCAAGATCCATTTTAATTGCAGATTTTCCTGCTTTTGGTAATCCTGTTTTAATCAATATTTCGAGTATTCCTTCGTACTCTTATGTACAATTTGAAGTGGTGATGACTTCCACTTCAACACCCCTCTGAAAATCAACCTTTTCTGTATATTACTTGATTCAACTTTCAGCCATTATAATCTCCTTTCTGTTGCAAATCCTATTTAACAAGTATATTGACTAAAATCGCAAAAGTGTCTTTAATCTAGTACAGTTGGCAACCTTGTCATACTTGCATTTCTTATTAAACTTAACAGAGTATGGACTGATCCCAGATTAGCATGCATTTCATTTGCACTGGTTCTGTACTGCAGTGCAAAGCATGCAGCTACTATTTTATTTCTTTTGATGACGCACTGGACTCGATCACACTGCAGTAACCAAACTGTGTCAGAACTAATGTATTTAGAACCAGTTTTAAGTATTTGATCTCTGTTACAGTCACCGTGTTACACTTCATTTTGGTATTATTTAACATATTTATTTTTTAATTAAAAAGGCACATTTATTAAGTCATATCTTTATACTTTCACTGTTTTCACTTGGAAAACATTTTACTGATTCCCTAATTTTTCTCTCTCTTTCCCTGACAACATAATCACCATCATCATCATCATCTCTGGCCATCACCAGAACTGCAGTTCTGCTAATCCCGCAGTTTTATAATGTGGAAAAAACAATTCCCTCAACTCCTAAGGGAAGTTCCTCTTACAAGTAAAATGTGACCTGTTTATATATTTAGTCACGTCTATAAATGTAACACTGTTTACCCAGAGAGGCCAACATGTCATGGAGATCTTCCTTGTCGATGAAACCATCTCTGTTCTGGTCGATCATGTTGAACGCCTCTTTAAACTCCTGAATCTGAGACTGATCAAACATAGCAAAGACATTGGAGGTGGCTCTCTGCGGGCGCTTCTTGGTGGTCTTTCCCTTGGCACGTTTGCTCGACATGGTGGCGTCTGGATCTGGACCTGTGCACATATTCGTAAATTAGATAAAAGTGTGATAACCCCCAAAGACATTATACAAAGAGAGTGCAGTCTTTTTTTTTTTTACAGTGAATGAATTGTGAATTAGTGACACGCGGTAGTAACATCACCTTAGTTACCCAGCTCAAGATGTCGTACTTCTTTGGGACTCGACCACATTTATCTGCTCTTTTCCTGCACAAACCTGCCTGTCCCTCTATTCTCCGCATCCTATTGCACGTTGGTTCTAACACAATCAAACAATCGAACACACTCACACTCACATACACAGACAAATGGAAAATCCCTGCAGACCCTGACACGAGTGGCAGGTTTAATTCTGGAAGGAGATTGAGTTAGCTGCTGCTTGTACTGTGAAGACATGTCATTTTCACACTCATCTCAGCACCTGACATTTAGCGAGACTGCAATTCCCTCTCTAGGGGAAGTGAGAGAAAGAAATTTACCAGCATGGGGACAAGCCAAAGAAAAAGAAAGGAAAAGAAATGACACACCAACCCCCACACACACCACCTAATGTACATAATGCAATCGAAGCCATTCCCTTATATGGTTTAATGATGATGTGGATAATGGTGTCAAACTCCACATAATGTGCCTATAATTTACATAATTTTTATATCCGTCAAACCTTTTGGTGACTTGTGCCTTATAGATCGGACCATTGTCACCCTGGAAGAGACTGCTCCCCTAAGGTTAGACACGTTTCATCACAGGATGTGAAATACAACAGTGAGTCAGTGACAGCTCATTGCAACTTGTGCAGCCTGAGAAAACAGACAGAATGTAGTACTGCGTCTTTTCTTCATCCGCGTCATGTGATTCTATTAGAGTGATTAGAACAATAGCAAGGGAGCATTTCTGTTTATTTTCAACTCTTCTGTTCTAGACATCATACTAGAATAAACTTCCCAAACATTGATAATAATGCATCTGGTGTCAAGAAATGCTACCCAACAATGATTACGAAAATAGAAAGCCAGTACAATAACTGGCAATTAGGAACGCACAGACACACCGTTTGTTCTTTGAGCTCTCAGTCATCAAAAAAACTGAACATGCATACAAAAAAAATACACTAGGCTGTCCTTATCTCCACAGCAGACAGCAAGTTTTGTTTAATTGCTCAGATAATCTGGAAAGCTTTTTAGTTTCTCCTCACGTTAATCTGTCAATAAATTGGCAAAACTGCTTCAAATTTGGTTTAAATGCGTGTACTTAACAACTCTCTGCAGAAAAAGTGAACACAATTCAGTGTTTGTTTGGTTTTGTGGGCAAAATGAACTACAATCCCTTTGTTTGATTGCATGCTTTAATGGCTATGTGCATTCTTCACTGCTCCATTTTCACAAAAGGTAATGTCTTGGTAACAGTGTCATCGTATTTAAAGGGCTGGGCTAGTCTTAAATTTCGGCGTCTCTTGTGTATTTTGCCAGCATGATTCATAAAAGGCTTCACAGAAAAGCATGTGAAGACAGGTTTGCCTATCTAATCGGACCTTTATCTTTCCTAAACTAAATATAAAAAGGTTCTTCTTCTGTTGATTTCTATACAAATGAATGCACTGTGACAGAATTTGAGTTTTTATTGCCAATGCAAATCAAGCTCTGCCCCAAGTTTCCAAATGGGTAACATTTACATAAAGACATAAAAATCCAGATATGGATCTGCATGCTTGGGTTCCCGCTATAAATGGTACAGGAAGGGTGTTTATACAACTGTGTGCCAAGTGAAGCAGACACACACACACACACAGAGTTTCTCTCATCCCCTCTTTCATCACAGACACATGTTGGATTAATCCTTCCTTTCATTTGGCTACTGTTTGGCTGCTTCAGTCCCATTGTGTGCCAGAAAAATGAAGAAATCTGGAAGGTGTGCAGTTGGCCCGAAGCCCTCCCATTCTCCATCTCTCTGTCGTTGAGGAAGCTAGAAACAAAACATTGTATAGCTCTACTTGATGGTTTCAGGAACAGAGGAATTCCTCCGCCCGATTACGGCGTCTCCCTCCTGCCTAGATGGTAAAGTCCTCACACAACACAAAACGCTTGGATTATGCAGACACTTTGCTTAGGTCTCAAATGAAGTGGCTCAAGCGTAAACAGTCCAATGTGAGGCATGTAGTGGAAATTAGTTATCTGTATTGTGGAGTCTTGTTTGGCCTCACTGATAGAATTCTTGCTGTGTAATGAGAGAGGCTCACTGGTATTTATCTCTACATCGATATCGCTTTGAAATGAGATCCATGTAAACTCTGTGAGAGGAAGATTATGTCACAGCTCACATTTTTAAGCTGCAAGAAGACAGAACGTGGTTTCAAGTCCCTCTGCATCTGGTGCTGTAGCAACAGCTAAAAACTCCCGCATTCTCCACAGAGTGAATCAACAATGATTCATAAAGAAGCTGAAAAATCAACTATTTTTGACAGCAACGTAAGCGTTTGGCTGACGCGTCTCAGCTCAGCTTGTGCTAACAATTGTATTTGTTCTCCGGCTGCCTCGGCTCCTCCATGGACCCTTTTATCCACTGAGGAGTGACAAAGCTTCTCTGTCCCTCTGGCCAACGAGGACAGACACCCACGCTCACACTCTGCTATCATCAAACATTCAGGCTGTCATCCCACAGCCTTACATCAGGTCGTGCAGGTCAATATTACTGAAGCGCAGACCAAGAGGCCAACGGTCAGGAATTCCAAAAGCAAACAGAGTGAAGAGAAATCTCATCGCCTATAAAAAGACATCATCAGAGGATTGTGTGTCTGCGTGTAAGACAGTGTGAATGACACGGCTCTAAATGGGTCAGCTGCATTCAGAAATTCCCCTGTTTAATGTGCCGTGGTGATGACATGGAAGTAAGCACACATCCATACAGTTTATGCAGAAATTCAAACTCTGAGATAAATAACATCTTCAGGTTTCTCCCTGCCTTGATCAAGGGATGAAAATTTCCTACTGCTACTTTACCTCCTTCCTAGTTTCCCGTTTCAGCAGCTCCCTGTAACTGTATCCTCACTTTCACCCTCGCCACTGACAGATGAGCATTGTACCCAAAAATTTACACATCAAATTCACTTGTGGCTCACCGAACAACAGCTCTAAAGCTATGTATTGTCTATTTGTTCAATCCAGGCTTAAAAACAGCTTTTATTCTCACCTTTACTTCAAGTAGAAATGTTTGGGAGTACTTCAAACTCCTTTTGTCTGGCCCCGAAACAGCAGTGGGAAGAGAAGCAGGCACTGAAAAGTTTGCTCAAAGAGTCAGACTCCCAGTGGGTCCCTCCCCTTTCTATCCCAGCCAATGGAGAGACTGGCCTGTCCTGCACAAAGACATCCCAGGCCAGGCCATTTCTCCATACAAGGCAAAAGAATGCACAAGCTACAGCTTGCTACTGCCACAGACGCTGCTCGGGATGTTTGGGGGAAAAGGGAGAAATGACAGGAACTACGATAAGGCTGCCTTATTTAGAGAAAAGGCCCTAAACATTTAGAGGCTCTGCATGGTGGAGTGGTGGAAGCACGAGGAAAGAGAGTTGTGAGCAGATGCAGAGCCGTTTGGGAAAGGAGCGTTTCTTTCGCAAGACTGTGGGTTTCCTTAAATAGGCAGTGTGGCTGGTCACCACAGAGGCCTGACTGCAAAAGAAACACCTTGAATGATGTCATTAAGGCAACGTCTGTTTTGCGGTCGCCTAACCTTGCTCCTGTCCATGAACAATGCTTGCTATGAAGACTAGTCTGACAAACCCTTTTCCTCACTTTTTGTCTTTTTCTGTCAGGTTGTTGTCAGAGAACTATATTTTATCTGTGTGTAACATCTTATTGTTTCTTGTTTGGTGTTGCATAATGCGTTATATTTTTTATGCTTTTTCGATTAATGTGGGTTTAACTTTTCAAAGGTTTAAAGGATTGTTTAATCCTTTCAGTGTTGTTGCAATGAAAATAAAGTTCTGTGATACAATCAGGTTGGCTAATATAAAAGTAACAGCAGACAAAATATTAAGCACAACCAAACTTAAAATGAAGTAGAACAGCTCCATAAATTACAAAATAACTCAAGCAAAAATAGTTCAATAATGTATAAATTACATAAAATTAAAGGGCTCAGAAAACCAAAGTAAATTAAAGTAATAATCAAAATAAAATGCAATAGAATGCTATTTAAAAAGTGGAATATAATACAATAAGGAGCTTAGTAGGTGGTGCTACCAAGTGTTACTAAAATAACAATATTCTGCATTTACATGTATTATCTACTTTGGGGAATTTATCAACATAACATAATCTACTTTCATTTGTTTTTTTGTAATCTTTTAATCGGTGTATATAAGGATAAAAATTACAGACCGATCATTTTAAAGCTTGAAGATATGAATGATTTCAGGCAGAGTGAGGCGGTTTAATGAATCTCAGTGCAGGTCCATCGATGTCCTCTGCTGGACCAATCTAGTCATGATCTCTGAATGTTAAAAAGCCACGTATGAATTGTGTTGATTCACATTGTACATTTATGAAGATGTCAATAACAAACATGGAAGTTAATTAATTAATTGTAGTTTATCTTAAAAAGATCTTTAAAAGATATAACTTTTGAAACAGTCATCTGTCCTTTTTCTTAGCTGCTTATCGGTAGAGGGTTGGAAACTATCCCCAGCATATGCTTAATATATATATATATATGTAAACATATTACCGGCATAATCTTTTCAATCCTGTACTTTTTAGGTCCTTAACTTCAGTAAAGTAGCAGTTATGTGAACCTTATGAGTTTTGTTTAGGCTTCACAGCTTTAGACCTTTTCCTGCAACTGCTCAGATGAATTTATTATCATTAACTATATTATCATTAACTATATAAACGTAACACTTCATAATGGATTTAGGTCAAACTTTGTAAGGCTTTGAGACTTTGTGAGACTGATAGAGTTTGTGTAGAATCAATATCTAAAATCACCGTTTGCCATTAAGCAGCAAGATAACAAAAGACTATTTACAGATTCCATCCCTTTGATAAATTACTGTACATACAATACCTGTTCATTTATTACTACACTGACAACTGAAATCCCCAATGAAAACATCCAACGTTGATGCCTTTGTTTACTATTCAAAATTGGAGGCGGGTCATGTTTTCTTTCCAGCTTTCTCATTGGCTGTTTGTTGGCTTGGGTCGTGCATGCGCAGGCGCACTAGTGTAGGAAGAAGGATGGATGGTTGGATGGCTTGTCAATCTAAAAGGCAACACGAAAGGTAAGCTACTGCCTTTAAAACCTTACTTCTAAAGAAGTGAGAAGGAATGAAGCCTCTGTAATACACGTAGCTGTCAAGGAAGAAGTCAAACAGCCAGTGGAGCAGAGTTATTTAGTGAGTTTGTAAAACTGTTTTGTGCCGTTAAAGTGAGACACATCGCTTCACAAGATAAGTCCTAAAGATGGTTCAGCGCTAAATTCCCGGTCAAGTTAAGTTAAGGTGGGTGAAGTACTTCAGAGTAAGGCTAAGAGTATGTGTAATGTCCTTTTATTTTTAGCGCGTTTGAAGTGTGAGGAAACGTGTTTTCTCAATAGTTTGAGTGGCTATTGGCTGGACTGTACCAGACACCTTTGCGGAAGTTGTTTGACTTAGGGGTGTACCTCCATCTAACTAAATATATACACAAGTCAGTAATACAAACTCAGCAAGAGCGTCTTTAAAATCGTTTGTTGGTTTACAAAGTAACTTTAGTTCGAAAGCATTCAACTATTTGCGTAAAATGTTAATGTTCCCCTTGGGTGACTGATTTTAGCGAATCTCTGATGATGGTGCTAATATTATGCAATCATAAAATCTGACGTAATGGATGTTTCACTGCATTTTTTTTATGCAACGCTGAATAGAAAAGATGACACATGTGTTAGACTAATGTGCAATAGGGTGAGGCAACTTCGATGTCTGCGGCTTAGAGGTAAAGGTCAGTAAAAGCAAAAGAAAGAACAAACTGATGGAAAACTGATGAAATCATTTGTGAACGGCTGTGGTTTTGCAAGTGTGAGAATATGTTGACTTTAAAGTAAGTAATTTGCATTTTTGGACTGATGGACAAACAAATTAAGGCATTAAACTAACCATGGGCTTTTATGAACTGATGACAGTTTCTTTGAATGGAATCAATGGGCGTGATGATAGATGGCATTTACTTTAAGGTAAGTTATTCCTCAGTAATGAGGCAATAACGACAGTGATTCTTTGAAATATACAGTCTTTCACTTAAGGGATGAGTATAGGAAGTTTACGAATGAATAAGAAGCACTGTGAATTGCAGATCAGGTATTTGACCCATGTATAGCAACGTTAACTTTTTTCCTCACTATGTGATGGCAGTTTCAGTTTTGAGATATTAACTTGTGCAAAACCTACCCTCCAGAAAACAAAATGTGCAAAGATGGGCGTAGCACACATTAGAACACATTAGCATACGGTGGAGAGTCGTCTTTTTTCCCTTAGGCCTACCTCTTTCCCTCCATAGGGAGAACAGGCAGTGTTTTCCATTCAGATTTGCAAGTCGTTTGCTTGAGTTCTTCCAAAGTGAGCTAGGATTATGAAGGGCTTTCCAGTCCTGTCAGAGCATGGCTGCTGGAGAGTCCCCTCATCTCTGATGGGCCAGAGAACTGTGGTCATTCCCAGAAACTGTGTGGCCGAGCAGTTCACGTGCGTGAGCGGTTTTATGCCATGCGTCTGTGAATAGCCTGTCCGACCCTTTTAGAAAGTGCTGGTCTGGCTGTCATGTGCACAGCTAGTGGGGAAGTATGAATTCAGTGTGACAGGAGGGAGTGTGTGTGTGTTTTAGTGTGCGCTTGTGAAATTGTATAAGATAGAGGAAGCAATAGTGTGAGTGAATATACTAGGACTCTCTCACAGATTGCCATATTTTTGCTTTCAACCTCAGAACTGAGAGGACTTGATTGCTGTCATCGCTGATGATTAGTGGTAGAAGCGGAGGTTCTGGTTCCACTTAGCTAGTTATAATCGACTGTTCACACTTTTGTAGCTGCACAGTTAATAATGTAGCCTCACAAATGTGGGGGGGTTAGCGACCTCAAGAGAAAGGCGAGCACTCTTGGGGGATCATAGCTGACAGGTTGCTCAGGTGGACATGGAGGTAAAGTGTCTTGACAAAGTTTCTTAGTTCCTGCTGTTGGAAAAGTAATTCTTGCGGTGCCGTATGGCAGACAGGAGATCTGGGAAACACAGCCTGGTGTTGAGGGGCCGTCTGCATCCTTCTCTGTGGGTAAGACATGAGATTAGCATAATGTGAAATTTAGATGGGTAATAGACAGGTGCAGCGGTTTGCTACATGATAAATCGGTGTTCTGTTGAATTTTGGTCTGTTATTTTATCGGTTCTTAGTGTTAAAATCATAGAAAAAGTCTGTTTGGGGGAATTTTTGATAATATTATGAATTTCAGTCTGATGGATCCTCACACATCTCGACCATTTCTGTTACTTTGTTAAGTTAACATTAAAAGCATCACAAGCTGTACAGAGCTGTATTAACGTAGATAACTCTAGGCATTTTCTTTAGTTTTTTTCCCCCAAGTTGCTACTTTTGCCCTTTGTGTTATTACATTATTACTTTGCCACAGGATCAAATACAACACTTCAGAGATTACCTATTAAAAATAGGTGGAAAACGACATCAAAAGGCTTTGATGTCTTTCTTTGAAGATGTACTGTATTAACATCACTGGGGCTTGTAAGACCAATTCAGGTAGAAGTCCTGTTTACAGATCCCACAGAAGCCAATTTCCCAAAACAGCGATGTTGATGGTGGCAGAAACGAAGTCAGAGCTGTTTAAGTAGATCTTGCCAAAGTTTGGATTCCTTTCCACTTGTTGTCAAACATGTTACAACCTGTTACAGAGAAAATCACGTATAATGGGTTTTTACATGTGACCATCATGACTAGACATAGAAATGACTCCAGTAGTTCCCTTTTGTTACCGTGACATCTGCACATAGTCATGATAAAAAGAAAGTAAACCCTCTTTCAGTTCTAAGGTTCGGGAAATAAATAGGTCTTTATTGGGGCTTAAAATGAGGTAAATACATCCTCAGATGAACAACAAAACATAAAATATAACACAGTGTCATTATTTATTCGGCAATACAGAAGCAGTGTGTGTAAAGCTAAGTATGCACCATGATTTGGTAGCTTACTGAACCCTGTTTAGTACCAGTGACTTGAAGTAATCATTTTCTGTTTATCAGTTTCTCACATCATTGTGAAAAGGTTTTGGCCCTCTCCTCTTTACAGGAATAATTCAGTTCACTAAGATTTGTGGGCATTTGTTAATGCAAAGCAGAATATTTATGTTTGTGTTCATGCAGCTCTCCTAAGCATCAGGTTGAGTTCTGTACTTTGACTGGACCATTGATTCTTTTCGTTCTGTTGTAGATTTCTTGGTGAGCTCGGGCTCATTTGACATGGGAATATATTGGTACACAGAGGAGTTCATGGTTGCCTCAGTTACTGCAAAGTGTCCAAATCCTGTGGCTGTAAGGAAAGCCCAAAATCAGTTGACAGTTGGTGTCAGGGTGTTTGTGCTGATATGCTGTGTTTGGTTTTCACCAAACATGGTGCTGTGCATTATAGGCAAACATCTCCACTTTGCCCTAATCTGTCCAAAGGACATTGTTCCAGAAGCTTTGTCACTTGTTCAGATACAACTTTGCAAACATAATTTGTGCTGCCATGTTTGTTTTTGCCTAAAAGAGGCTTTCTTCTTGCAACCCTTTCAAACAAGTCATACTTGTTTAGTCTTTTTCTAACTGTACTGTCATGAATCTTAATATTTAACATACTAACACAGCCCTGCAGAGTCTGAAATGAAAGTGGCGAAAATGAAAATGAAGCTACTGGGGTTTTTTTAGTTTCTCTGATCATTGCATGATCTGACCTTTGGGGAAGTTGGATGCCCGCTTCTGGGAAGACTGGCAACTCTCTTTGTTTTCCCCTTGTGAATAATCTTTCCCACTGAAGAATGATGGAGTAGGAATTGTTTGGAAGTGGCCTTTTAACCCGTCTCAGACAGTCAGTAAAATCAGTCTTCGCTCCTTGGCATTTCTTGGCAAACTTTACCCAATTAATTACGACCTCCCCACCCCACCCACCAAATCATTCAAGGACAACCCTCCGTTTTACAGTTAACTTAGATTTAACTATGTGTTTTTTATCAGCTAGCAATGTAACATATGTGCATATGGATAATTACAGGCTGAATATGAATTTTATCTTTGTCATTTAATTATTTTAATGCCTACAGGATGTATGACTGTACTGGCTTTTCCCTGCTATACTTGCTGCTGAAAATGTTAAACAAAACAAGAATTAAGGGTCAAAGTGCAGACCACAGACAGTTCAAATTGCAAAGTCGACACTATTTTTTTAATTTATTTTTTGGTGTGGTGTGACACGTGGTCTCCCTTCTTCCTTTTTGTTTCTAGTCCCAAACCATGAATATTGTGGGCCAGCTAGCAGAGACGGTGTTTGTGACGGTAAAGGAGCTGTACCGCGGCCTCAACCCCGCCACTCTCACAGGAGGGATTGATGTCGTCGTAGTGCGACAGCCCGATGGGTCTTTCCAGTGTTCCCCGTTTCACGTCCGCTTCGGCAAGCTCGGCGTGCTGCGCTCCAAGGAGAAAATTGTTAGTGTTTTGGAATATTTGTGTCATTTCAATTTCAGCATGATTGACTTCCTGTTGTCCCTGTGATAAGTGCATTGTTTACTGTGACTATAGGTGGACATTGAGATAAATGGAGAATCTGTGGATCTGCACATGAAGCTGGGTGACAATGGAGAAGCTTTTTTTGTGGAGGAAAATGAAAATATGGAGGTGACCACCAAATTATGTTTTTTAAATGTTTGCTGTCTTTTATATTCATTTTAAGTTTATTCGATTACTTATTTATTTCTGTCTCAGGTGCCAGCCCATCTGTGCACCTCGCCGATACCTCTTGAGGTCCCAGATGAAACGGAGGAGGCCACTGAGGGCTCCTCCTTAACTGGGTCCTGTTCCCGCAAGAAGAAACGGCGGCGGAAACGCATGCGCTCCGAATCTCACCTCAAAGAAGAGGTCAGCTCCTCATCGGATGAGAGAGAAAGTGATCATGCTCAACAAGAGTGTACACCTTCAGAGGAGCTTGCCACAAAATTGCAACTCAGGTAAGTCATCAGAAAAAAATAAAATAAAATGTGGTATATCTTTCAGAAGAATTCACTCTTTAAAATGCCTTTTTTTTGTAAATATAAATTTGAGTCTTTTAGAACTTATGCTTATGGTTTATGACGGTTAATCCTTGAGATGCTTTTGGAAAAGGGACTTCTCCTAGCGTCAGCTGAAAGATGACTCATATTAGCTTAAATGTTAATTTACAGTTTTAGGCAAAGTCACTGTTGAACACTTCTCTTCTCTATGAATTCATTCTGCATCTGGTAGTTTCTATTTTGTCTCTTGAAACAGGTTAAAAAATGCAATTATTCTTTGTGTAGCAAGTTTCTAATCGTGAGTTTAAGACAGCATGCTTGAAGGAGGTTTTATTGTTGCTTGACATTAGCATGTTTTGTTAAACCTGACATGGAATTTAAACATGTCATCCATCTTTAAATGTTGTGTGCGGGACCAAACCTGCCAGAACAAAATAATGAGCACAAAGCAGCTGGAAACTCCATAGAGCTGCGATGATGAATTTCAGTAGAACTGTCAATACAAGCAGCCCGAGGGAGTAATGTAGCCCAATATTTGTCTAAAACAACAGTCTACTGGAGCTGTAATGATGGTTTAAGATGAAATTTTATGTTAAGTGTGTGTGTGTCTGTGTTTTAAAGTAAATCGGTGTACTATTCATTGTCTGAGGAGGCAAATGAGGATCCTGGGGCCACCCAGACCAGAGAGACTCATCCACATTCAGATGGAGAGCAGTCACCTTCAGAAAAGTGAGAAAAGTCTATTAACTGACTAATCATATTCATTTGTTTGCATCAAGTGTCTTGTTATATCATCACTTTTTTCTGTCTCTGTAATTATGATCCTTCTCCTCTGTCTTTGTACTTTGCTGCAGTGTGTTCTTCAGTCACTCGTCTTCTCCTAAGAGCGACTCTGAACTCATGTTTAAAACTCAAGAGTCACCTGGTCCTCAGATGCAGTGGAACTGGGGAGGCTTTCCCACAGTAGGGCGACATACGCTCACACATGCAAATGTGTACCACTTCTGCGTACCTGTGTTGTCATTACTGACTGCCTGTGTCATATTTCTTATCCTGCTCTCCCTCTCGTAGCTGTGTCAACCAGAGAAGACGGCAGTGGATTCACAGGGTTGTTCTTCTTCCGACAATTTTCATTTCCGTGCCATTAAAAGACAAGACTCCTTTGACATGAGCTACGATCCTGTGATTAGCTGTGGGACAGTGGGCAGCGTCACTGTGGTGAAACCACAACCTCTGACTCACGTGCTCGATTTAGATGGACGCAACATGCAAACCATTGCTTTATCCAAAGAAAACAGTCACATTTCCATGTCTGCCTCCAGTGACGTCTTCAAGTCTTGTGCCTTATCGATGGATATGCCTCATGCTTCTGAGGCTGCAATGGAACAGGAGCAGAACAGAGACTTGTCTTCTAATTCAGTCAGTAAATGCACCGATTCCCTTACTAACAAAGGAAGCACACTGACTGTTGTTAGCCCAGTTAGCCCTGAAAATGAAAGTACTGTGGTCAAAGTGGCCACACCAAGCAATGCACAAAAACAACTCATTAAAGACCACACGGACCTAGAAACAAGTCCAAGTAATCCAAAATCCTGTAATGCACAACATCAGGGAACGCTATCTGACCAAGGTGAGCAGAGTTACAGCAGTAGCGCTCCTGTGAGTGAAGGTGACAGTGGAATCGATCCTTTCTCTGAGGGAGGGGAAGAGAACAGTGAACCCAGAGGGAGTGAGGGGTCAGCAGGAGCTTCTCCAAGACCCGAAGTGACAGACGCTGGGGTCAGCCTGCCCGCTGCAGAGGCATCTGCAGCATCTTCTAAAGCAGAGCAACAGGATAAGATAAAAGGTGAAGCATTTCTCTAAGCATTCCTGCTGTTTTAGGCATTACTCCATCATTTTGTACTCAGTCTACAGTGTATCAGTGTTAATGTGTCAACTGGTCACAGGTAAACGTAATCACCACCTAGGACCGACAGATATTTACCTGGATGATCTGACCACACTGGACCCGGAGGTGGCCGCACTTTATTTCCCCAAAAGGTGAGATGTCACATTAAGGTTCCTTCGTTATTGTAACTGAGCTCGTTGTTCCAATCTTCATTACTGACAATGATAAACTAATGTTAGAAATTGAAAGAACATACAATCATCCAGTAATTGTGCTCGAGTATTGAGTAGGTGTTGATTAGGTGTAGTTCAATTACCTTAAATCCCTGTGTTTCCTGAAGTGAGGGAGAGGGAGCGTTTCAGAACGGGGCAGAGCAAGGCTCCCGTTCAGGAAGCCAGTCGCCTCAATCAGTGGGCAGTGGGGCAATGGACAGTGGCACCGAGTATCTGTCAGATAACACCTCCTACAACATGGATGTCAGCATGTCCCTTTGCGGACGAGAAGGCAACACCAGCAAGATCACGAAAGGTAAGTGTGGTTAAACTGCTGCTGATGCCTGCAGAGTGTCTGCCACTGAAGTTAAGTTAGTTCCTGCATTCCTTCTTACTTCAGAAAAGTTTATGGAGCACCTTGTGACATATCAGGATTTTGCCAAGAATCCAGGAATCATTGAGGATCCAAGTCTTGTCATCTGCATAAACTCCAAGTACAGTTCCAAAAAATATATAATAATCTATTTCTAAAGTCACCACTATGTTATAACTCCAACAAGTTTATATCCATGACTCTTCATCAGCTGTTTTTGTTTTGTTTTGTTTTTTCTCACAGCTATTACAACTGGGCAGTGGCTGCTCCAATGGTTTTGTCAATGATGTCCTTTCAGAAAAACCTACCAAAGGTATTTTATTGTATTAAAACTAAACCACAAAAATGTTAGCTAAAGAAGCTCTCTTTATATTCTGGTACAGTTTTTATATTTTATTTATAAAAAGATAATCACAACAGGGGGAATATATTTGTTGTCTTTTTTTTTTTCCATAGAGTACAATAGAGCGACTGGTGAAAGACAAGATGCCCAAAAAATCTGGACGCTGGTGGTTTTCCTGGAGAAGGAGAGACATGAACAACAGCCAGGTAGATGCTCAGAAACTCATCACAGTCGTTATTTATTAGGTTTTGACAGTGTACCTAGAAGAAAAGACACACTACTTGTTTGGACCTGCAGAAATTAAACATGATACCTTGTGAGGAGGACGCGGCCTTGTCAGCCTTTTTTTTTTAATGCTCAACTCAGACATCAACTCGGATAAAATGATGCCAATGTTGGTTGGTTTTTTTTGTTTTTTTCCAGCAAAAAAACTCAAAGGAGGAGCCAGAGGAGCCACTGGCAAGTGTTTCTTCCACAGTAAAGTAAGCCACCTTTAATTACAGTAACTACCATTGTTGCGTTAAAAAATATCTTCCAGAGTTGTCTTTTTTTGTGCTGGGCGTAAAAAATGTTTTTGTCTTCTGTGGCCTTCCCTTTCTAGTATCAGATTTTATTCTAAAGTCACACATTTTAAAAGAACTATCTATAAACTGTAGCAACAAGACGAGTGCTTTTTCTATCCAGCTATCCAAAACTTTAGTACGCGTTCTCTAGTTTTTAGCATTTCTATAGACTCAAAGCAATCAAATGGTCGTTGTCTGTAAAACAGCCTCTGCATGTCCTCCAACTCTTCGCAAACAGTCCATTGCCAAACAAATTAGACACAACATTTTAATATCGTTTCTTCAGAGCGACACTGGATGATGTGGACAGTGATGAGGCAGCGGGCCTTGGACGAACAGCTGTCATTTCTTCCAGTCTTTCAACAGAAACCCTCAACACGGCTCAGTCTATCAGCCAGCTGTACCGCAAATCATTACGTCTGACGTCTAAACAAATCGTAAGAGATAAATTCGCACAAATCTTCATGCACCTCGATAAACTCTAATGTATCACAATCAGTTTATGTTAGGATGTATTTAACTGTTCTCCCTATACCCAGGAGGATTTAAACCTGCATGAAGGAGCGAACAAGGTGGTGTTCAGTGTGACCACACAATACCAGGGCACCTGTCGCTGTGAGGCTGCTATCTACCTGTGGAACTGGGACGATCGTGTGATCATATCTGACATAGATGGCACCATCACCAAGTAAGAACAAACACGATTTCATGCAAAATTATTAACAAACAGCTATGAGCAGAAATTAATATACACTTCTATTCCCCAGAAAGATTTCCAGCAGACTCCATCTGTCTGTTTGTTTTTCTTTTTTAATCAGCCTCATTCTTTTGCATTTTGAGCAGTCTTCTCTTTTGGTCTCCCGCAGGTCTGACGCTCTCGGTCATATCCTACCTCAGTTTGGAAAAGACTGGACGCACAAAGGCATCGCCAAGCTCTATCACAAAATACACGAGTATGTTAAATTGAAATATTGTGATATTTAATATCGTACCTGTAGTTTAACCATTACAGAAACATACAAAAAAAAATTGGAGTTTACCAATAAGATTAATATAGGGCAGCTGTGACATGAACCCTACATTGCATGGTAGTCTAATACATTTTTTAAGCACTGTAGATAAATTGCTCCCACATTAAAGTAAAAATTTATATCACTGTCACTTTCTTTGCAGAAATGGCTACAAGTTCCTGTATTGTTCAGCACGAGCTATAGGTATGGCTGCTATTACCAAAGACTATCTGCAGTGGGTCAATGACAAAGGTACCGTCCTCCCCAAGGGCCCCGTACTGCTGGCTCCCAGCAGCCTTTTTTCAGCACTACACAGGTACCACATATTCGTACTGAACTATTGAACAGAAAAGAGATGTAGTATGAAGCTGTTTAATAATGCAAATAAAATTGTTTTTTTAATGTACTGCTGACCCCTAGTGGCCAAATTGCCAATGCTCAGCTATTGCCAAAGACATAAAAATGTATGAAAGGGGACAATCAGTTGAACAGATGTGTGTTTTAACCTTAAACCATGTGTGCAGAGAGGTGATTGAGAAGAAACCGGAGGTCTTTAAAGTTGCCTGCCTCGGTGACATCAGGGACTTGTTCAACCCGCACAGACAGCCTTTCTATGCAGCTTTCGGCAACAGGACCAATGTAAGCAATGCTATGGGGCTGCTTTTAGCCCGGCTGTGCATCAAACCAACAAGTGTATTTGAAGTTTTCCGTTTATTTGAAGTTTCCCAGGTGTTAAGCTGCTTGTCTGGCAGTTATTTTAACCCCTGGCACATGACTGGGTTTATATATCATTGCAACACATTTAGAATTAAATTATGAGAAATATAGTAGTAAAGTGTTGCTTGTGGAAATGAATAAAACATTGGATAATGATTTATAATTATTGATTTGTGCTCCAGTAGCACAGTTTGGCGTACATAAATGCTGCAGAGGTGAAGAGAAGATTAACCTTAAACTCCTGTCTGTTGCTGCCTGGACTTTTACAGGATGCATATGCCTATAAGCAGGTTGGAGTGCCTGAAACCAGGATATTTACCGTCAACCCAAAAGGAGAGCTCATCCAGGAGAAGACTAAAGGCAACAAGTCTTCGTAAGTATGCAGGAGAAAAGTGATGGGAAAGTACATTGTTGAAAAGCAATACTGTTTTCTTTTTAAAAGGGAAACAAAATGTATAGATATAAGACACATTACACATGTTTTATCACACCATACAAATCAAGCAATAGTTAAAAAGCATAGTTTATGCACTTTAGGGGATGAGGAGCTTAAACTAAAAAGAACAAGGCTAAAAAAACAATCCATAACAGGCTAAAAATTAAATAAAACCAAAGACCTGTGTATAGCAGTGATCTGGGTTTGTTATTATAACCCATCTGTGGATTGATGTCCAGTGGTTAAAAATCCTTTGGCATTTCTTAAATTATTTTTAAATTTTTTTGCTCTTTCGGTGTGATAGTTTTCTCAGTACATACTCTCTTCTATCATGGACTGCTTAAGAACTAGACTTATGATGCCTCTGATAATATTTCTCTGGCTTATGACAAGGAGTACACATCTGATTTTACATTACAGCTGATTTTAAGCACTCTCCTTTAAAAAAGAAATATCAACAATTCAAGACGTTATATTTTTTTAAACCTATAATTGAAGTTTAAATGACTAACACGATAATTCTCGATGCAGGAGCACAGCTTTCAGAACATGTAATCCTTAATGTGGACATTTTTTAGACCCCTCACCTTCCATATATAAATATTAATGGTGTTCTCATTTGTGTTTTTACAATCCGTCATGTTTTGCAGATACAGCCACCTCAGTGAGTTGGTGGAGCATTTCTTCCCTTTTCTCTCTGCCGAGGGCAGAACATCCTCTGTTCTTGACTGTCCTGACTACAGTAGTTTTTCCTATTGGAAGGAGCCTCTACCAGAGCTGGACCTGGACGCACTACTGTAGACACGCAGTGCCAAACTCATACACAAAACATACACAAGCTAAGGCAAGCGCATATACTCCTAGGTTTTTCCCCGGCTTCACTGACTGTTGCCTTTGTCAACTGGAGTGCCTGTGTATGAGCCACCGAATAAACTGAAACATAAAGAGACCGCTCTCTCTTCTTCTGCTGCACTCAAAGGCGGAGCCCAATCGATGCACTGCCGACTGTGTCTGTTATATTTTGCTGTTTGTGTATTATACTACAATCAATATGCCACAACTGGAAAACATATGCCTTTGAACGGTTTTGAGCTTGTTGTTACTGTGTGTACCAGTGTTACAGCAGCACAAAAATATAATATTTAAATATTATAAGCCCAACAACTCAGACATCAGCTATGAACCTGTACAGATATAAAACTGAACTTTATTAGATGTGTGATGCCTAAATCCTCCAAAACATTAAATTAAATGTGTTATCCTTTATTCTAAGAAGATTGTAGAGAATTTATGACTGTGTGCTGCTGACAGCAGAAAATGTCTTAGGATTTGAGTGTTTGGGTGTAGATTGCAGCTACATGTGCTGAGAAACCAAATATATATTCAACACATGTTTAAAATGCTTTATTCTAGAGGTGGTTTCCATTCATTTGGATGTAACTCGTGAGGTATTGCCTGATCTGCAGTGACTGTTAATGGAGTGTTTTTAAGTTAAAGTTGACACAGGTGAATGCAAACCCCCTTGGATGGAAAGCTGTAATAGAATACTACCACTGTGTCAAGTCTAAATGTAAAGTAAGCAAGCAGATTACAGTTTGTACACTACATGAGTGAGAGGGCCTCAGACCTACAGCCACTTACATTTCAGTTGAGCAGGCAGCTGTTCCACTTTGTGATGACACTGTTGTGTTTAGTTTTTTATTTTTTTGCACATATTTTGTCCTCCAACTGTGTGGCAATGCATTGAAGCTGAGGATACGGCTGTTACTGTTTAGACCAAGTATGCAGAAATACGCATGTCGTCATTTGTTTTTAATGATATACTTGACTTCAGTTTAAAAGATTAATTATTGCAAGAGTGAAGTTAAATTGCCAGGTGGGATTTCTTAAATGTGCATTAACATCTGTAATACAATAAAAGGCAATACAAAGTAATCAAATAAAGAGCTAACAAATTCCATTGGTAGCTGCAGTTTTATTAGCTCCACGTGGGTAGGTGACGGCGTGTTTGCTGAAGAGGATTACAGCGGATCTCTGCGCGGGGCGTTTTCTTGACGCACCTGACACGGAAGAAGCAACACAAAAAATTACGGTTCCTTCAGGTAAGTCTTTAAAGCTGGATGGTATGTTTTAAAATAATAATACTAATAATAATAACTACATGTTTCTAAATAAGTGCTTACGCTTTACACGATGCCCCAGAAATTTGGGGCTTGAGAGGCTTTTGAAGAGCAATCGTGCAATGTGCGATTTAATAAGAAAACAAAGCCGAATTAAGTGAGCTCATTTTTTTGTTCCCACCCTAGCAGGAAATCGTTCATCGTACATGTTAAGGAAGGTAACCTTTGGATTCCGCTCGTGTGCGTCCTGTTCTCAGGAAAGCGAAACTTAACCAACAGGTTAACAGTCTTCTTACCAGTTACTCGTAGATCTTTCTGTTTCCTCTTTTATGGCTACTACTACAAGTTTTCATTTACAGCAGGCATCCTGTGACGATGCTCACATATGGTCTTATTTTGTTTTCAGTGCACTTCAACTTTTCAGTTGCCTTTTGTTGTGCTTAGTCACTGGTGTAACTTCCGGATTTTACTACTGCAAGAAAATATATTCTATATTTGGACTATGTGAGACACGGGGAACGATGTAGACGCTACCAGTTATGGGGAAATAGCTAATTATCATTTTATTGTAATGCATTTAGGAAACTGAAAAAAAAAACAAAAAAAAACGTGGTTTGTCCGTCTGTGGCACCAGCTCTGCAGTTTCCATTAAATAATGTGTTTGCTGTTTTCAGCTCATCAACCCTATCTAGAAAAGAAGTCGATGTCGCTCAAATACATTATGCATCCAACCCCCAGACCATGAAAATTAAACCAGATTAAACCTTTTGGAAGCCGAGAAAATAAATATTTGTTATTAGATCATGACAAAAACATAGCCGGGAAAGAAGTAACAGAGCTGCAAATCAATGTTACTGTTGCACATATATTTTTCTGAAAGTGATTCTAACTGTAAATCTATCATTACTGTCAAGGTCATAGCCAGAGTTCTGTAAATTATGTCTGCCCACATCAGCGAGTGCCTCACTGGTGTCCTTTCCCCTGTGTTTTGCTGTAATAGTTGTTTTTCTCCTCTGTCAGGTGAAATACACTTCATTTTAATGCTCAAACAAATATAAAACTTGGTTGGTTTGCAGTTTGGTCATTAAGAAGACAGAAGCTAAAGAGCTTGGTATTTAATCACTGTCAACATTTTTTTTTCTTTCTACTGTGTTTGCATTAGGTCTGGACCGCTGCCAGACCAGTTCAGTAACATACTGCTGTAATACACGCACAAAGTGTTATGGCATTGTCTTCCTGACATCAGCACGCCTTCTTTCTGGCAGCATTTATTGTTCCGAAACATCTGTAATGTCAATCATCATTAATGGTGCCTTCAGAGATATGCAGTGCTACTCCAGAATCTCTTATAATAATGTATTTTTCTTTCCCATTGTTGTTTTAACTTGCATATGTAAAAGCAATACTTTTACATAGTAAAAAGTATTGAAAAATGATCTGTGGTTCGTACATGTAGTCATATATGCATTCATTCATTATAGTTAGTGTAGAGTGTAAGCCCTTTTTGATAATCAGTACAAACGCTAGCAAACAATTACATTAATTGTGTATTGTGAATTACTTACCATTGCAAATGTTTACCACAAGTTGTCTTTTTTTTCAGCACCTGTCATCATGTCTGAGAGTGAGAATGAAGAGGCTTTGGCTTTGGAGCTTACATGTCCCATTTGCCTGCAACTATTCTCTGACCCAGTTTCTCTTCCTTGCGGTCATTTCTACTGCTTTGCCTGTCTTGAGACCATGGCAGAAGGCCTTGACCATCACAACTGCCCCGAGTGTCATTCTGAGTATCAGGGATCCGATGCCTTTGTGAAGAACTTCAAAATGAGTTGTATTGTAGAAACCTACAAAGCCACTGCTGGGAAAGTCCTCCCCCCTGCAGACCCTGCTGATGGCAGCTATGTAACAGTCGAGAGCGATCATAGCTCTATGACAGAGGATTCTGAAGCCAAATATCACCAAGTGCAAGAAAAAGCTGGAGAGCTCCAAGAGGAGAGCGAAGAATGCAAAGCAAAGGATGGGTTTCGAATTGGGTCTGGATCCACAGAGCATCCCTTTTCAGTGGATCAGGAAAAAGGTGGTGGCAGAGGCAAAATGGAACTGGATGAACCAAAGTTTAAACTGGCGTCGCAAGTGACTGAGCTGAACCTCAAGTTAGAGATGGCAGAGGGTGTCCTTAAGAAAGAAAAGGAGTTGGAGTTAGAGGTGACCACTGCTAGTGGTCGGCTGAGAGAGAAAGCATCCGGCCTGTTAGAGAAGATAAAGGAGCTGTCACAGAACTACATCGAGGGAGTGACACAGATGATTGAAGAACAGTTAGGTCCACCTGAGGCCATCATATGCTCTCGGGTTAGTCAGGCCTCTGAGCTGACCGAGCAGCTGAGGCAGGCTTTGCAAACAGCTGAATCCCTTTTGAAAGAAGAGGATGGGGCAACATTTAGTGAAGAGCTCCAATGTTTGCAACCACAAATTGCAGATTTGATTTCAAAACAAGTGGGAGAAGAGGAAGAGCTTGTTAATGTAAAAGTCAACCTTGCACAGGCTTGTCCCAAGGTGGAAAACATGAATGCTGAGCTGAGGGAAAGACTCGGAGAGATTCAGCGCTCTCTTCGAAACACCCTCAACCCTTCTGAGATCACCTTTGATCCAGAAACGGTCCACCCTAACCTTGTTCTCTCAGAGGACTTGAAAACGGCCACATTTAGTGCTGCCAAACAGAACTACCCGTCCTCTCCTAAGAGGTTCACCAGCTTCTTCCAGGTCCTCAGCAACCAAAGCTTCTTTGAAGGTGATCATTGCTGGGAGGTGGACCTGGAGGGGTCACCTTGGATCATTGGCGTGTGCTACAGTGGGAAACTAGAACGCAGCGGGGTGCCATCTGCTCTGGAAAGCAGTCGAAGCTCTTGGTGTCTGATGTGGTTCAACAACCTTCTGACTGCCTTCGAGCAAGGTCACAGTGTACCTTTGAAGAGGACCACAGTGTCACGCAGACTTGAGCTCAAGCTGAGCTTCAAGACCCACAGGCTGAGCTTCTACAATGTTAGCCCTACCAGTGGAAAGACTCACATTTATACATTTAAGGCTAACTTAACTGAACCAGTGCACCTGGCCTACAGGATGATGTCAGGTCACCCAAAAGGCCGTGTCACAATTTATTCATAATTGTAACCACAATTTAACAAACTGTGCCTAGAAAAAATAGTAAATAATTTAAGTTAAGACTTGTACAATAAAACAGTTTTGCCTTGTACTAGAGGCTTTACATGATGTCGGAGGGACGCTTCTCAATTTGGCATCAACATAAAATCATTAATATGAATGAAATACCTGTTGCAGAATGACTGAAAGACTAGTGCAGAAATGCAGAGCTCAGAGGGGAATATGGATAAATATATTTTTCTTACTCCAGCATAATGCACTCCTAATGTAATGTAAACAAGGAAGAACACTTTAAAATGAAGATGTACTTTTAAAGATGTTCTACTTTAACTGATAAATAAACTCCTTACAGAATCCCCAGGGCCTCTGTTTCATAATATATTATGATTATATAATTAGTCTTCACAACCATACACGCTATTTTACACATTTGTGAGAGATCAGTCTTTTGTGCTTTGTGTTTTACTTGCTTAAGACTTAAGTAAACAAAACCTCCCTGCTGCCACATCCATTTCATTACAAAGTATGACATCTCGCGAGACTTGCTCGTTTTGTTTGGTGGGTGAGAGTGTCAGCTGACCCGACGGGAAATTTGTTAACGAAAGTATCCGGCATAGCTATGTCCCCTGTTGGAGACCAGTGTGTCGGTCGATTACTATGTGTATGACAGCACATGTGCTTGAATTACATTATTGAATAATATATTTTACAGCAGCTATATCCTTAATTCCGAGTCTTCTGAAAAGGTAAGATGCTAATATTTACTATTTCATGCTCCATGGTGTGTCGGCGTCAGTACACTGCCACCAGTTTGTTTTGTTGCTAACGCTAGTCCATCGGCTTTTAAGCTGTGGTACTTTATATTAATTAAACAAGCCGCATGTACTATGAGTACTCTCGTCATTGACGAATTCGTTTCTGATGAATGAGCGAGTAGCTTCGTTTAATAAATAACACAAATTCTGACGGGAGCTAACGAGCTTAGCGGCGTAGCTAACGTCTGAAATTCCCCTTCCCTAACTGAAAGTATTCCGATAAATAATACGCAGAAGTCCTGCTGCGACATGATTCCTGCCCATTTTCAGTTTTAGCTGACTCTAGCAAAAAATGTACTTATGTTACTCTTAGCCCCTGGTATTTTTGTAAGCTGTGGACAAGTTTGGAAGGCTACTGTAACTTGTCTCTTGTCCAGTTGTTGAGTAGGCGTTAAGTAAATGTTAACGAGATTAGTGGTACTGCTTGGCACTGAACACTGCATGTCGAGTTTCTCATTATGTAACGTTCAAGTACATGAGCTGTGATTTCTTGATACATCGTCTGCACTACTTCTTAAAGAAGTGTTCTCGTGTATATAGCTTTATCTAGAAGACCAACTATAAATTCTTTAAAGGAGGATACAGCAATCTTGTATGTAGCTAAAGCAGACCCCTTCAGTACCTGCAGCACCCCCACAGTGTTTGAAATATTATTTGACATAATCAGATATTTTTTCCCTCAGGCTCTGACACCATGCTAGCCACAGTGACTACTGTGGTTAGTTTTTCTCAGGACAATGGCAGTGTTTCACCTACGCCACTGGGAAACACAACAGCATTCTCGACCTGGCAACCTGATACCCAAAACAACATCACCAAGCCTCACAAATGCCTACAAGTTCTCTATGAGGACATTGGAGAATCCAGGTAATCAGCTGATTGTGCAAAATTATTGTTGAAACTACTGTTACAATAAGTGCAAAACAGAGACTGTTCAAAGTAGACATTTACCAGATTATCAAAATGTTTATAGATATGCACTCGTTGCTGAAGGACTTAATCCCTTCATTTACCCTTCACATTCACCTGTCTGCTTCAGGGTGCGGTTCTGGGACATTTTATTGCTCGTGCCTAATGTGGCCTTCTTTGTATTCCTGATGTGGAAGCTGCCCTCAGCCAGGGCAAAGATCCGCCTCACCTCTAGCCCCATCTTCGTCACTTTTTACTTGCTGGTAGGACACCAACTGTACAATCAATGGATGTGCTTTTTCCTCTTTGAACTGGCATACCAAAGCATTTAAGATGTAACAGATTGATCTATTTGTCAAACAGTATATTAATACACCTTACCTCAGCCATGCATTGCCTGGCAAAGTAATAAAGGAACTGTTGTCAATAGCGTTGTTGAGTACAGGATTGTTATCAGCTGTACTTTGGCCTAATTTTGCACCAGTATATAATTTTATTATGACCATGTTATGTTGACAGACTATATCATGTAGTCTAACGTGTTATGTGCTGTGGTTCTTAGGTTTTTGTTGTTGCAGCAGTTGGAATTACCCGGGCTATAGTGTCCATGACTGTCAGTGCATCCAGTGCTGCCACCATTGTAGACAAAGTAAGCAAGCACATGATCCACAAGTAAAACTTTACAGGTTTATGGCTACAAGTTGTAATTTAAAGTAAAATTATAATCTGTGATAGAAATGACACCTGTTGAATAGCCACACCACAACCAAAACGATCGAGTCTGTTACGGTGTCAGAGGTTTGTTTTCAGAAAAAGCTGTACAACAGAGCTGAATTTCAAGTTATTATCTACCGTTTAAATTTAATATGTGTCTTCCCATTCCTAATGTTACTGCAATGTACAAATGGGAGCATACCTGGAATTTGTTAAAATGTCTTTTAATTATAGGCTTATAAGAGACTGAAATGTATGCCTTTTCCAAGTCTCTTGTGTACAAAACAGTCTGGGTTTCTGTCACTATAAATATTTTTTTTTTTTTTTTTTTGGTACAGCATGTCTCATAAGCTTTATTTTTCATTTTTAAATTGTAAATTAAACAAAAACAAACAAACTAACAAAGCAAACAAACAAAACAGAAAGCTCACAACTATGGGACAGAGCAAGTATCAACAAGTAACCACAACAAAACCGGCCATTTGGCCACAGAAGCACTCCCAGGTGCACACTCTTGTATTTGTGTCTTTCAAGGATAACCTCAGACACCTGAAAACCAAACACAGAAAATACAAGCATAATCATAATAATAATAGTAATAATGATAATGATAATAATGATAATAATAATAATAATAATAATAATAATAATAACAACAATAATAATAATGATAATAATAACAACAATAATAATAATGATAATAATAATACTAATAATACTAATATAGCAAAATTAATAATTACAAAAAAATTTTTAAAAACACTCACTATAAATATTTGACTTGTTTTGAAATGACAGGGACAATATCCTGCGAGAGAGATTTTTTATTAAGTGTCCTAAAAAGTTTTTGACCTTTCATGTTTAAAAGAAAAGGCGTAGCTTCATTCCACACATACCAGGCAGATCACTATGGAGCTTAGAGAGATGGACCTGTTATTTCCATTGCACATTATTAGGGCTACACTATTAAATATATCAAAAAGAATGAATGAATATATAACATAATGGTGTGTCTGCTGCCCTTTAAAGTTATGCACTTCGACTTAACACGTGTTAAAACACAACTGATCTCCTTAACAACAGGAATTCCTCCTAAAGTATTCTTTTCTCTTTAGGTGCTCTGGGAAATTACTCGCTTTTTCTTGCTGGCTATTGAGCTCAGTGTCATCATCTTGGGACTGGCTTTTGGTGAGTTTGCCATGTTGGTTTCAGTTCTCATTTACTATGCATTTTATTTTTAGATGTGTCATGTTTCTAGCTTGTTACATGACAAATGTGTTTCATACGGGTTTTTTTTTTTAAAATTTTCTTTTCAGTGCTGAGTGCAATTAATTTAATGCAGCTGTTTTCCTGTTAAGCATAATTCTTTCTCTGTTCATTAGGCCACCTGGAGAGCAAATCCAGCATAAAGCGTGTGCTGGCTATTACTGCTGTGTTGGCTCTGGCCTACTCAATCACACAGGTAATGGCAGATGGGAGGTTAAATATAGTTTCAAATGATTACATCATGACATATTGTGGCAGGAAATTCTGCATGCAGATGAACTGAATAATACATTGTCTCAGGGCACGCTAGAGATACTGTATCCTGACAGTCATCTGTCAGCGGAGGACTTCAACATCTATGGTCACGGGGGCCGGCACTTCTGGCTGGCAAGCTCCTGCTTTTTCTTTCTGGTCAGTAACTTCATTATAATGGCAGCATGAGCAAAAAGATCCTTGACCATAAATGATCAGCCTGTTATCTCATATTTGTCTTTTTTTTAATAGGTGTACTCTTTGATTGTGATCTTACCAAAAACTCCAGTAAGAGAAAGGATATCTCTGCCATGTAAGTTAAATTGCATTAAACAACAAAGTTAAGATTGGAGAAGTAGAATTGCTCCTGACTTTTTATATGATCAAAAAAAGTTACAATTTTTCAATAGCAGAAGTATTTTTGACCTAATTGGCCACATAAAGTCGTGTCGTGTCTTTTATAGTTAACTTTTTAAAACCACATCTATACTTACCTCACGCAATTGTACTTCCCCTGCTGCGTTTGTGTCATTGTCTTCATTTTCACATCCTCACACAGTTGATCAGAGGAGCCATTGTTATTGACCTTTGCTATAAAGTTAGAATAGTTGGGGATTTATCAGCGAGGTTCCATAAAGGGTCTTATTTATAGTGAGTGGATTATCCACAGTAGAGGCCAGTAGGGGGCGGCAACAAAGTCCATTTGACATACTAAAAAATCAGTTTGATTGAAACTAGAGCCTTTTTTTTCTGCTTTTGTCCACAATGCTGACAATGTTGACAAAAGTAGTAGTTCATATTCTGCCAGGTAAAATGACTGTTTTTGTTAACAAAGACTTGCAGCTTTGAAGAGAGCATAGATCATTTTGATGGCTTCAGTTTCCTTACATAAAGGGCAGTAAAAGTATCTTAATTATAGTCAAACTTTCGCATGTCCCACTGGTTTTGTTTTTTGTTTTTCTGTTTGTTTTTTTTCATCAAGTGAAAATTAACAGTCCATAAAGACTGAAAGAGAGGGGAAAAAACACACCCATGTATAAAACATATAACATGGAACCCAGTGTTTTCTGACTCTGATATCGTTAAAGCCAAACTTGGTATTTAACATATTAAATTTACCTGCAAAGCCCTGATTGATCTCTGCTTCCTTTCTCCAGCTAAGAGGAGTTTCTACGTCTATGCTGCCATCCTGTCATTGCTGAACCTTGTTCAGGGCCTCGGCAGTGCTCTGTTGTGTGCTGGAGTCATAGAGGGACTATGGTCAGTATTCTGAAGCATATTTGCTTATATTACATCAAAAATACATTATATAGCTATAAAGCCAATTTAGATTTTTTTTGTGATTAAAATAAGTAAATCAAGCCTCATATTTAATTTTATGCTTCTAAGAAGAAACAATAGCTACATTCAGAGTAGCTGTGGCTCTAATGCTTTGTAAGCCTATTAGAAAATGCCCTTGATATGGAGCTGGCTGCCTGTTTTAAAACCTCTTAGTATTTTAATTTTGTTGGCTGAGTTGCACCCACTGGGATGACTCACTGTTTTGCTGGGTCCACCAAAGTTCAATGGAGTTTATACGGGTGAATCTGAACATAATAGTCAGGGAGCAATCTGTTGGTTATGCTTTTTGTGAAGCTGAATAAGCTTACTGAGACGGTTTGCTCTTTCTCTTGTGAACCAGCTGTGTGGATGTCACAACGTTCCTGTACTTCTCTGCCTTCGCTCCGCTCATTTATGTCACATTCCTCAAAGGCTTCTTTGGGTATGTAGTCACATGAGATGTAGAGACTAAGAGTATAATCAGCACTTATTATACATTTGTTTTTTTTCTTATTAGTTTTTATTTATTTATTTTTTACTTCTATTTTTTATTTTTATTTTTTTTTTAAATTCAGCTTCGTTTGTATTGTATATGTTTGTATTGAGAACATATGTCAGACAGGATTTAGGAAATGTAGCCTATAGATATGACCATGAAGTGGTTTTCTCTTACATCAGTTTAGATGCTTGATTTATTTGATGAACACTGCAGGAACTGACAGTTTTAGGTCTGTACAAATAAAAGCTTACCTTTTCCCTCCTTTATGTCAAAACTTTCTCATCTCTGCAGTTCAGAGCCCAAGATCCTGTTCTCCTACAAGTCGCAGGTAGATGAGCCAGATGAAAGCGATGTCCACCTTCCTCCAACCGTCGCTGCAAACCTTGGTCGTAAAGAGATGAATGACCAGGGCCTGTACTATTCCTCCACCCAGATTGATGGCTCTGGTCCGAGCAGTACTCGCATGGTTGGAGCGTACCTGGATGATGTTGCCTCCGGACCCTATGGGTCCAGCAGCGTTAACAGCGTTGAAGCTGACCGCTGGAGACCTGTAATTGTGTGAAGGGGTCAAGAGTTGTACAGCTGGACTAAAATTGTTGTGCATGTGTAGTGTTGTCAGCAATATGGAGATCAGTGAAATTGGTGCAGAACAAAGCAGTTGGACACCAAGGAGGGTGATAGTGGTCTTTTTTTGGAGGCCTGAAAGTGCTTCAAACAAACAAACAAAGAAAAAAAACGTATTTCTGGAGGACTGTGAATTTAGCAACTGCTTTTGTAACATTGTCCAGAGTGCATTGCTGCTGCTGCTGCTGCTGCTGCTCCAGCTCCGAACTGGGAGCGCTGCCCCTCATTGTGGCCCCAACAGGCTTGATAATGATTCTGCTCTGCAAGCTCTTATTTCTGGGCGTTTATTGACTCGTCTCACCACATTTTCTGTCATTCCAGCACTAATGCAACAATGAATATCTCAGTTCTCACTGATGATGTTTTAAACCTATTTTAAGTACAAAAGTTTGTAAAACTGATCAAACATTCTTGTGATGGAAACCTTACATCTGTACATTCCCACTGAAGACTTTCAGTAACAGTATCTCACCTGACTTGAGATTTGTGACCGATCAGGCTAATCAGTTTGCACTGGTCACGTTGCTTATTGGGAACACTTCAAAGACTTGTGCTAATTCATTTGGTATGTGTTGACAAGTAAAACAGTGTTGTTATTATGTATGTAACTTCATTATAATAGGGAGCTGCTGAATACAGGCAACGCATTGGTGTTAAAGGTCAGAATGTCACAGACACAAAGGACAATTCCTAACAATTGAAGCCAGATCTTGTGGATGACATCTTTTCATTTCTGTCTTTTTGTTGTGCTTTTTACTTTAATTCCAGATGAATCAATGCTGCCAGTGAAATTACATTTGTTGGCAAGTTATATGTGTGTGATTTGAAAACAAAATTTGCAAAAACTTATTTGTGTATTCCACTTCTTGTGATTGATACCAGTGGTTTTCCAGTTTTGCTTGCTGCCAAAGGTTGCTGTTGCAGATTTGATTTTTTTTCCTATATTCAGAGTTACAAATGTTACCACAAGTGGTGAAATTACACCAAAAAACAACTGTTTTCATAGTATCTAATGGGGGTATTGATACAGTTTCATTACATAGTTTAAACTTTTGTCTTCTTTTGACAAACAAGGTCAGGCACTTGCATTGGATCATTGTAATACAGTGACAAGGATAAAGCATATTGCATACTGTTGCCAAGGAAAATACAATATTTGGTATGAGTTGATTGCTGTATTTAAGCTAGCAGTATTCATCAGCGTAGTGTTGTAACCAATATGCAAAAAAACAGAGGGTTGCAATGATGTTTTTCATCATATTTCAACAACGCCACAGTAAAGAATTCATGAGATTCATTTGCGTTTTTCCTGATTTGAAATATTTTATCCTCAAACGTAAGTGCTGGTGAAATTTGTTTCATGTGGGGTGATGGATTAAAATATTCTTTTCCTTTTTTTGGACAAGAGTTCACAAGTTGCATCACAACAGAATTCCACTCTTAAAAACTTATTTGATGGTGAAATCGTTTGGAAATGTTTAAAATTGCCTTTTTCTTGAAGTGCATTTATTGTACAATATTGCACCCATGTTAAATCAAGGTGTTAAGCATTCCATGAATTAAAGAATAAACAGTGAACTCTTTCTTTCAATTGTTTTTTTTTTTTTTTTTTTTTTTTGTCTAATATATATAATGTGTGTGTGTGGGAGAGAGAGGGCAAATGTGCTCTGTATGACCTTAAATATACCACACAGGTCGCATTTTAGATTCGTCAGTCTGCTGTTTAACTACAATTCCCATCAACCCTTCATCCGTTTACGGTAAGCTACTCTTAGCCATTGGATCCGTAATGTAAAATCTGGCCAATAAGCTTTCAGGATACTGCAGCGTTAAAATGACCTTTATTGGAGTATTTTGACCAGCAGTCGCTGTGGCGGCGACTCGAGCCGCTGTCCAATTTATGTCTTCTTCACATAAGAGTCGACTTGGCTTGTATTGCATGATTTAATTGAGTGGGAACGGAAAACTGTTCAAAATGGGAGGAAACGGGAGCACGGCGAGGAAAGTGTCATTCGGACTGGACGAAGACGAGAAGGTCACAGTAATTGAAGGCGTAAAGGTATAGAGTACGTTGTTGCTTTAGGGGTAATTCACACCATAGTTTGAATTATTATCATTATTACGGTATAGCTGCTAATGGCAGAGGCAGTAGTGGGATTTTGTGGTGGTATCCGTATGTCTGCTGAGAGCCTGACAGGTCCAGTGTCCTTAAATGAACCCGGGTCAGAACTTCTTTTTCCTGTCATGTCCAGTTACTGTTGCCCTCTTTCTTAGGTTATTATTTTAATATTGTAATGGATGACTGATAAAATGCTAGCACAGCGGACAGTTTCACAAGACTAGGTCACATGAGATGCTGGTGTTATTTCCACAGCAAACCGCTGATAGCTAAGACGCTATGTCGACAACAGCAAACACGTTGCTCTTGTCCAATGGTACGTTAATCAGAAGTACATGTCATGAAACATGGGCATTTTCATCAACATATTTGCAGTTTTGCAGCATGAGAATATGTAATCATCTTTTCTATCCCTGCAGGCAAATAGCTAGCTAGCATTTGTTTCAATACCTGGTCACTGGAGTGGTAAGGTGCAGCTCTACAGCATCACATGCCGCAGAGCTGGTAGGCAAGGAAGTATGTTAAAGGACACTTGAATAGGCTAGGTGATGGACTTTTGGACCTCTTAAGATTTAATCTGGTATACATTTACACTGCATTACATGTGTTTATTAATCCCATCCAGCTCTCAGAGGATGTGCTCCGCAGGATGAGGGAGTCTCGGGGGTCTGACAGCAACAAGCCACCAAAGTCCTTGCCGGACAGTCACAAACCTCCACCACCAAGTATGTCGCCGGTCAAAGGCCTTTCCTGTCTCACAAACTTCCCATTGTAACCGCAGCAAATATGTTCCCATGCACTGATTCTTGAGCACAGCATCAAAATATAGTATACTTGCACTATATAGTTTTGCCATGATTCATGTCTGAAGGGATCCTATTATACACACTCCTAACCCCGCTGCAAATCCTGCAAACTGGTTCATAATGTCATTTTTATATGCATCAGTAATGCTTATCCAATTGTGTGTTAGGTGCAAAACCATCAGGACCATCTTCTAAAGAAATTCAAGAGGAAATGCGGAAAAAGTAGGTGTTCACAATGTCAAGGTCACTGTTCCCTTGTGTTCAGTCATGATTGTTTACATGTTTAGAATTTGTCCTGTAAGTTGGCTTTGTTGCTCTGTTTTGTACACACACTACCTGTTGTTTGTCTGTAGAGGGATCACTCCTCTGGTGCTTTTTCTGAAGTTTCTTCTAGTTTTCACAGTTACTGAGGGGAGCCTTTTTTTTTTTTTCTTACCAGGTTCACAAGGCTAAGGACTTGGTTTATACATGCCATAGACTGTAAACCTGTTTCAGACAAATTTTTGATTTCAGATATCAAATTCTCACAAATTGAGTTGTATTTCTGTCCTAGTTGGTTAAGGAACAGCTGCAGCTGAATACATGGAGCTGACAGATATTTGAAATGGCGTGCACACAGTGTGCAATGCTGTGCAAACGTACACATGCTGAGTGACCTATTGACACTGCCTGTGCTACATTACTCTGTATAACAGGCATGTTTCTGTGCTGTTGGAGTGCCTATATGCTGTGCTGAGCCTCTGAAGACTTACATATTGAAGTCCAGCAGTTCTCACTCATGCTCATTGCAATGCAGTTAATGTAATCTATGTATATTTTACTTTTCTATCACATTACAGTGGAACACCATGCGTAACATTCTGGAAGTGACTTCTGTAGGCGTTTTCCACATTTATTTGTAATGCTTTGCATAAAGCAAAATCTGTAAAAGCTCAGTGGCTAACCCGCTATGCGAACAAAAACTTGAGAAGGCTTTCCATTGCAAAATAAAGTGTCAAAGGTTAATAGATCTTATTTTTCAATTATTTTAGCTTTGAACGTCAACAGGCCATGGTGAAGGAGGAGCTGGCCAAACTGGCCCAGAGGGAGAACGAGAATGCAGCAATCACTGGCCTGGATGAGCTGACCTCTGCCCTCATCATAGAGAAAGGAAAATCCCTCGAAGAGCACGAAAAGTCCAAGATACTGGTGAGTGATGTTTTCTGGATCTATGCCAGGAACACATTTATTTGAATCTTCACGTCCTGCATAATTTCACTAGACATGTCTTGATAAAAATATACTTAATTTGTTAAGGCTTAACCTTGGTAATGCTCTTATATGAATTTAAAGATGTGGGGAGACGTGTTTGTGATTCAAGTTCCAGAAAGTTAAAAAGAGCAGTGTTAATTCATTGAGATGCTGTGTAGATATATTTATTTATATTTTTTAGCCTAAGTTAATTATTCCAAGACTTTAACATGAAATAATGGCTCAATTTATCATTAAAATTGTAAAATCTAGCAGTAGTATGGATGCAGAGTACTACCCTGATGTAGTGGTAAACAGCACCCTCTACTGCTTTGACTTTGAATACTGAAGCTTTAGTGAAGCAGGGGATGTCTGTGTCCATGGTTTTTGCTCTGCATTTCTGAATAACACGTGTTTGTAAAAGCAGATAAATCAGATATTTGGATATTCAAAATCTGATTGTCTTCTCGTTGTTCAGTTAGTAACATTTGTCTTATCGTCATAGTTGGTACATGAAAGTTTAGTTCAGTATATTTCAAAACTCAGTGGTGTCCTATGCTATTTGTGTTTGGCATTGGTTGGAGTTTCTGATGATGTGAGTAGTGCGAGAGCAACATAAACGTCATGGTAATATGGGGCTGGATAATATACAGTGTCTACAGATCATGGAAATTTCTGATGGTTCCCGCAGTGCAGGGGTGTCGAACTCCAGGCCTCGAGGGCCGGTGTCCTGCAGGTTTTAGATATCACCCTGGGTCAACACACCTGACTCAAATGTTTAGTTCATTAACAGGCCTCTGGAGAACTACAAGACATGTTGAGGAAGTAATTTAGCCATTTAAATTAGCTGTGATGGATCAAGGACACATCTAAAACCTGCAGGACGCCGGCCCTTGAGGCCTGGAGTTCGACACCTGTGCCGTAGTGCTTTGCAATTAGTAATGACTTAGTTCAGGAGGTCATGTCAGTAAGAATATACAAGAATATATGATCACAAAGTGTCTCCTACTATGAATATTAACACGCCACATTAATGTCCTAGTGTTTAATTAAATGTAGGTAATCACGTCACCCTCGCCTTTTAGAAGCGGCGTGGTGTTAAAAGCGTGGCAACAATAAACTTGACAATTGGATACAGAACCTGTGATGTTTCAGCATTTTACTGTCTCAAAGCAGGCTTGTTGAAACAAAATGTTGTCAATATTCATAATTTAGACTGGTAATGAGTCAAGCCAGCAGGGTGGTGTGTGTAGGATTTCAAACGGAGACGTTAGTGAGTCAGATGTGTGAGGAGTTTGATGTGAGATGGAAAATAATGTCTAAGGCAGTAAGCTTGACTCAAAGGCTGGAAACCCTCCTCTGTGTGTGTGTGTGTGTGTGTGTGTGTGTGTGTGTGTGTGTGTGTGTACATGTTTGTATCTTAAACAAATGTGTTTTATGTGTGTTAACCTTGGATAGAGTGTTTCTCTTGTTAGTGACATCTATGTATAATTATGAACAATGAACTATTGCTGATGATTAATTAGCAATTCTCTCCCTGGTGGCTTCACTTGGCTCTGCTAAAGTGAAACATTGTGGATTTCCTACAACCCCGTCTCCCTCACTTTCTCTCTCCCCTCCAATTGATTTGTCCTGCAGTGTCTTTTCAGCGTGCCAGCCCGCTGTAATGAATACTGAATGAAGCTGCTGGCTTAGCTTACGCTGATACGGGCTCCAAACATTTAATAATGTTGCATTGCAATGAGAAACTGAGCACTTCCCCTCAAAGCCTTGTTTTCTACTTTTTCTGTCAGGACAAGTCAATACAGGGTGTCAGTGTGTGTGAAGCTGTGTGTTTGTGTTCAAGGAGGGATGGACTAAAAGTGTTGCCTGTCTGTGGTTGTAAAGAGCAGAAAAGAAGTGTTGAGGCGACTCTGTCATTGCTTGTCGCGTGTTTGAGAAGGTTGAGCCTCACAGGTACAGGTGCAAACTATTTAAGTAGAAGGAAAGGGATTTTATTTATTTATTTATTTATTTATTTATCTTTGGCCTTTAGGTGATGATAGAGTTGTTGTAGATAACCTGCACAGAGAGTGAGAAGCCTAGAGGTTCCCACCTTTCTTTCTCACTTGTCTTTCTTTTTCAGTCTCACCTCTAACTCTCCCTTGTTTCTGCTCAGCTAACACATTTATTATTCCTCAGCTTGATTTTTATCCTGCTTAAACTGTAACCCATCCTTAATTGACCAAAAACGATAAGACAAAACCTAGAAGACCTTAGTTCTGAGATAATAAGATGATAAACATTTTCCTGCTTGTGCTGTATTGCTTCAACTTTTTAGTGCATTCAAAGAATTGATTTAAAAGCTCCTCCGTTCTTAGCAGGTGGGCTTCCCTCTCTTCCTTGTATTTTCCATTGACCTTACATTGGAAACGACCTTGCAAAAACGCAGCTGGAGGCTCAAAGAACAGCTTTCCCAAGCCCCCCCGTCTTTCCCCATTACACTTTCAAATGCACATTGAGTACTTTCTGCGCTTGCCATGTTCCTTAAAGGCAGATGCATTCTCTCACACACTTCTGTGACACTTGCCACAGTATATTGGCACATATAGCGTACGCTTCTGGCCTGTTTTCCCCCTGTGCATTCTTAGCTCTCCAGCATCAAAACTGTGTGTTATGGGGAAATTCTGGTTCAGCTGTGGTTGTGTCTGTGGGCAGCTGCCCATCTAACTGCAGAGACCACATCTGTCTGCATCTGTTATCAGATGGGGGCAGTATTAAAAAAAAAAAGTAGTCCGACCAGCGTACTTGTCAGTCAACAGAAAGGGTCATCAATGTTGAACAACATGCAGTTGAGATTTTGGAGGCCTGCACAGGAGCATGTTTATGTTGGTTGAAAACCCCTCTCCAGAGGCATACGCCTCTGCAAACACACACAACCTCGGTAGCATAAATTAAGCATTACTGGTGGGTTGATTAGGGGGGTAGAAGGCATGTACCCACTGAAGAGCTGAGCTGCTCCTCACACTGCCTCAGGCTGCCTGTCACAAACATTCACATTAGCCATTTACCCCACACTCAGCACCGACCAACACCACCACTGCCATGAGTATTTGTGTGTCTGTGTGTGTCATTGCATATGTATACCTGTGCATTAAGCTGGCTCCATCTGTCAGTCCACTCATAATGTTGACTCTTTCCATCTACGGCCCATTAATTCTTTCACATTAACTATAGTACTATAAGAGTCTAGCTATCTTTTCTTTTACAGACTTGTTAGTGATTTTGGTCAGACTTTTTCGCCAAATGTGGTTAACACTGTCGGGTTTAATTAATAATGTCATTGTGGAAGAAGTGTGTTTTCTGAAAAAGTGCTGCTGTATTGGCGCTCAAATTTAGGGTAAAGATTAGGACTAATAATAGCTAACAATCCCTATTATTAGAGGAGCTTCTTCTCCTTTTTGCTCGTCCCTTTAGGGATCGCCACAGTGGATCAACTCTCTCCATCTCATCCTCTCCCCCTCCTGTCACGCCAAGTTCCTACACATCCTCCTTCACTACATCTATGAATCTTCTCTGTGGCAAAAATATTACACCGAACGCCCTTCCTGATGCAGATCCCCATTTATCAAGATTGGGAACAGCACTAGAAGTGCACTGGCTTGCCACCCTAATCACACCCCACCACACAGTTGTGGCTATTATTAATATCTGAAGATATTACCCTTAAAATACATTTGTAATGGTTTTTCCACAAAAATACCCTTTTGGGGGAGAGGATGCTTTTAAGTTTATTTTTTAATGTGTAGCAGGTGATGTGGGGAATCTGTGTACTCCTCCAAAGTTTATTTTCTATACAGTGCTGGATTCTTTTCTACTCCTACTTCTGACTCATATTTCTCCATGTCCAAGTTCTCACCCCACCTACAAAGGTGCTCTTAAGAAGTGCATTCAACTTGGCTCTTGCAGTGTGTCATCCTGTCTCATTCGGAGACTATATTTAACTGTTACACCATGAGTGAAGACACAGAAGAGATGACGCGTTACATTAACACTTAGTCCCTTCTCCTCTCCTTTCTTTCATTAGCACCTCCTGTGTTTGTTTTTTCCCCTGCCTGTTCTCTCCACCTCAGAGGTGTCATTTCTGCTGCAAGTAAAATGCAATTAGTATGCACAGGTATTCAGTGCTGAGCATCTAACACCCGGAGACATGCAGACAACAACAAGCATCTGCTTGAAGCAATTGAATTTCAGAAGCCGGAAGGTTGTGAAGAATAGACTTTAATACCTGTGTGTGGACCACGGGTGAATGTTTGTATTCCTGTATATTAAAAGCATTCTTTTATCTGCTGTCTCCAGTGAAGAAATGGTGATAAACAGCAACATGAGTGCTCATACTATTCTAATTCAGATCTGCTTAGCAGAGTTCCAGATGGATCCATTTCAGTGACAATATTATGAAGGAACTAATAAAAACTAAAGGCACTGATACATATGAAGATAATCTTAGGAGAGAAGGACAAATAGACTGAGTGCCAGCTATGAATCTTTTTATGAGAATTTACTGTTGATCAGTCTTGTGAGCTTTTTCTGTCGTACTTGAAAGTGTTTGTATTATTATAATTCTGCATGTTATGGTATAGAATTTATATTTGCACCAAAAATGTCAACTCATTTGTATTCTGCTCAAACCAAGAAGAAACTCTGCCCCCCCACAAAATTCAAGAGTCAAAGATTTTTATTTTATTTTTTTTTGTCAATTTGCTTCTTGTACAGGACATTCAGGAGAATCAAAATTCTGTTTCTCTTTCACCTTAATATAAAGAAAAAATAAGAAAAGATGAAGCACTCGCCAGGGAATAGATGAAAATGAAACCTAAAAAGAATAGTGGTAGTAGTGCAAAATATAAATAAATGAATAGAGTAGCTTGAGAGATGTACAAAAATGGTAGTGCAAATGGCCAACAGGAAAGCTGCTTTTGCAAAGCTTTGGTTGAATCTGTTGAACTGTAAAGAATGCTTTATTTTCATGTGAAAATATAGTTGGTAGCACAGTTTTAGCTGAAGTGTGTGCGATAAGAGGTGATGCGCCCGTTTGGTCAGTCTTCGTGTTCTCACACCTCCTCCTTCCTTTTAACACCCTCGCCAGATTGTGGGTTATAGATTTAAATCCTGCAGCAGGTAGTTCTGTAAGCCTAAAAATGTAAACATTGCTGTGAGGCAATGCTTCTAGGAATTTGATGTCTTTAGTTGTTTTGTTTCCTTTTATAGCAACATGCAGCCTGTTTCTTTTTACCATATATTTCTAAGTAATTTCCATTTTCAGTTATAAGTTGATATGCCTGCTATTTGGATGTTTTCACGGTGACAAAATAGGATGTAAGCCAATAAAGGTTCACTAGATGGCACTGTTGATGCATGTTTGGTTAGCCGGAGGATTAAAAGAAGGATGAATGCGTGTTCTGCACAGCAACATGTGCTCCTGGGCAACATGTTCTTCCAGCATTTATTCCTCCTCCTCTGTATCTCATCTTTTTATCTGCCCTTTATGTGTGTGTGTGTGTGTGTGTGTGTGTGTCTGTTTGTGCCCGTGTGTGACTGATGACTCAGAGTGAAGCATTTGACACTGTCCAGAAAACCGATGATGAAAACCAGGGTGAAAAGCACAGAATTCATTAAAGTCAGACCTGAGATGACAAACACTCAGACCACAGGGTTGATGCCACACATGTTAACAGTATTGCCCAGCTGCTGTGTCGAAACACTCGGAGATGACACTTGACAAGACTGGAAATGTTGTGTTTTGCACTGAATATGCAGCCTTTCAGCTACAAGATGTTCTCACTAACCAGCAGGCCCCCCTGCTGTCTAAGTCTAAAAGACATTTGTCTCATTACTGAGTAGAATTCTCTGCAAAAGATCTCTCTGCTGTTGTTTCAGCACATTGCCACACTTTTATTGATTACTTTAACCTTTATCTTTTAATTAACTGTTTCCATTATCTCTGTGATTACATACACTAAGCTTTAGGATATTATTTATTAACATACTCATTTATATACTTGCCTGGAATTGTATACCTCCTTGCTGATTTGGCCTGTGGCTACGCTATTCTGTCTGTTCTAATTACTTCAAGTATATGAATCGAGCAACAAGCGTGTGGCTTCAGCTCTAATTCATGGGATACTTTTTCATTAAGGCAAGATAACCTACACCTAATTCAATAGTTTCACATGATTATAGAGCAGATTATCTGATCTTGTAGGTGTACAAGATCACGTGATCACTTCTTGAGGTTGTATTTTCATTCAGTATTTATCTTTCCACATTTGTTTTTTTGGCTGCCTGAGTAGAAATCTTTATGGAAACACCAACATTTAATTTAGCCTGACATTTTCGATGCAGTCACATTCAATGTGTTTGCTTTTCTTTGTCTACCACCATTCGTTTTGTCTTGACCCACCCGTGATAGTAGCCTGAGAAGTAATTGTCATTGTTATGATGGCTGGCTGTGGTAGAAAATGGCAGCATTAGGCTAGAGATGATCCATAGAGCTCAGAAGTAGAGAAACACAGTTGGGGAAAGACTGTAGTAGCTGAAAGGCAGATAGAAGATAATTTATTACTATAGCCCTTACAAATGAAGATGTCTCACTATGACTGTCTGACTGGATAACAAGGCCTGGTTACTGGCCAAAGACACAGAGACAGGAGGATGACAAGAGAGAGGAGATACTTGATCAATAAAAAGAATGCTTGTGGAAAAGTTTGTGTAGACATTGCAGTGGATTGAGAGAAATTTGTATTGAAATTGAGTGGGTTCACCATAAGAGAGGCGTTTGAGTCCAGCAGAATGACGTACTGTGAAGGTGCACACGGCGTTTTATAGAAGCCGACTGAGGATGAAGTACAAGCGATTCAGACACACACATTCACACACGGCTAAACCACTTGTTATCAGCTAGTGTAATCACAGACTTGACATCTTTTCTGCATGTTAAAGCAGCTAAGCCCTTTGTGCACACTCTCACTCGCTCACACACTCGCACCGTACATCGTCTAAAGCAACAGTAATTGCTGACGAGCAGAGCGCTCACCAGATGAGGAGATTTTGATCGGTGCCGAGCAGCGAGAGAGCGCCTCGCACAAATCCTGTCAGTTCAAAGGACAAATGTGTAGGACTGGAATACCTCTTCACTCTCCAGGAGAGTGGTTGTGATGTAATGAGACGGCTGGACAAGACTTATTATCCACAGGAAAAAAATAATTCCTCTCAGATAATTGTTCTCATAGGAGGCTATAATGATTCATGTTTGAACACTCAAAGTATGAGTCAAAGGTTTTAAAAATTTTAGGAGTTTTTGCTAATTGTTAAAGTAAATTGTGAGGTTGACTGGGCTGAAGCTTCCACAGAGAAAAACAAAGGCAGGAGTGCTGACCCTGAATTTGTTTTATGTGAAAGTTTTATTTGATTCTAGCTTTTGTTTTTGTTTCATGTGGAAGTCTCAAAATCACTAAGTAAGATACTACTTAAGAAAATTATATTTGCAGCTTTAACATTTAATACTATTAATAATATTAATACGATTTATATGATAAAGAGTAAACCTTGAATCTTGGCTCTGTTTACCAGAGAACACATTTTAAAACAGGTAGTAGAACATAGTCTAATTTCAGGAGTCAAAGAAAATGAAATACAAAATCTATTCTAGTTATTTATTTACTTATTTAGGCAAAACTTATTGTTCATAAGATGAAAAGACTCTTCAAGACAGAATCATTTAAGGTTTTTTCTTTTACTATTACCCAGTTTTCCAACAAAGCCTCTTTCTTTTTAGTTGAATTGCATCATTTTTCCTCAATCCCTCCTTTCACTTTTTTCATTTTAGTGTCTTTTTCACTCTCTGTCTCTGTGACAGTCTGTGGTGCAAAGCAGGCTGATGATGAAGTGTTAATTCATTTAACCTCCCCCAGCTATGTGACGACAACACACGTTTAATGAGCAAACAGCTAGACTAACCAATTCATGCCTTTTGTGTTTGTAGTACACTGTGTGTGCATTCTCATGTTTGGTTTCATGTCTCTTGTGGCTGCATGCAGCTATGTACATCATAAACAGATGTCAGGGTGAGGATTTATGCTCATGTATGTAAACATCACCCTGTTTCTTACTAACACCCCCTGCTGTTTGTTTTTGTGCATCAGCTATGAATTGTAAATTCAGTCCAGTTGTTATAGAAGATGTAAACTCAATGGCCACATTTGTCAAGTACAGCTGTTCAACTGCCCATTAATGCAGAGACCTAATCACCCAATCACATGACAGCACATCAATGCTGCAATGCCTCTGAAGTTCAATACAGTAACCACTCTTTCCAACCAAGGTATGGAGAAGAGTATCTCTGTTGAACTCTACATGTTTAATATTGGAGCAGATGGTCTACAGCTGCAGAAGACCACACCAGGTGCCATTCTAGTCAGCTAAGAACAGAAAACTGAGGCTACAGTTTGCCTGGGTTCACCAGACGTTGGACAGTAGAAGACGGTTGCCTGGTCTCATGAGTCTAGATTTGCGCTGCAACAGTTGGATTGTATCAACAGTTCAACCTCATGGTGGTGTAATGGTGTGGGGGATATTTTCCCTGGCACACTTTGGCGCCCCCTAGTTTCAACTTAGCATTCCTGGTACTAACGGCACAGCCTACTTTAGCATTGTTGCTGACCGTGTCCATTCATTTATGAGCGCTGTGTATCCATTTTCTGATGGCTACTTCCAGCAGTAGGACTGGTCCAGTAATGACAGTATCATTTTCTATGTGATATAAAAGTGATATCATTGCTATAGGAACAGCATGCCTTTACGTTCCCTAGTCTACACAACAACGAAACCAGCCCGGGCATATCTGAGAGTAAAAGCCGTATCTCAGCCTTTGATGACGATTTAGTAGCTAAAAAGGAAACCACTTCAATAACCTTCAAAAACACACAGTACTTTGCAAAATGCGCAACAAAACTGTTCTGACTAAAGGTGGAAACAACAAACTTGTTTCACCACTTGAGGGGAAAAACAAACCATTGATTACAAGCAGGCTATGAAGAAGGAGCTACTAACAGCCGGCGATGTCCAACCGAAATGTAAACAAATGACTCCAGCAAGCGCTTGATAGTTACACTCCAGATGACAGGCAGAGCAAACAGTAGATGAAAATTGCTGATGAGGTGATGTGGTGTTAAAGCAGGGTTCAAAAGCTTGAGCATGAAATACAACTTCCCAGGCAGAAAATATTTTTCAGTTTTATTGTGTGACAATATTGTGCAACTCTGGCAGAGATAGAAGGCTAATTCAGTTCAGGTCAATTCAGTTACCTCAAGGCGCTTTATATTGTAAGCTTAAGTTCCTACAATAATGGAGAAAAACTCCAACAATCAAACCAAGCCTCTTTGAGCAAGCACTTGACGAGTGGGCATAGTGTAAGTAAAAAAACAACTCCCTTTTAACAGGAAGAAAGCCATCTGAAGGTGGGAGGTTAAGTGCCTTTAGTTACTGTTAAAATAAAAGTAAAACTACCTTTGTGCTTGACTTATGTTGTGTTATTGCAAATATTGTGTCACTGTTGCACTATAATCCCTTAAAGATAACTATGAGTTTGGTACATTCAAATGGACCCAAAGAAGTAAGGCAGTTCTGAGGGTGAAAGGGGGTCTGACCCAGTACTACCAAGGTGTATCTAATGTAGTGTCCACTTTTTCTGTTGTTAGAATAAAAAAATGACTTGACTTATGACAGAATCATAGTATGGTAGCCAATTACTGTTTTAGGAATCAAACTTTGTAAAATTAAGATATTTTTGGAGAACTAATGTGAAATGATGTTTGGGATATTAGTCCCAAATGTCACATGGATGTAATACTCCAACCTGCAGCTGTGAATACAGTGTCAATGAGTTTTTATAAAACAATGGGTGAAAATGTTTGACACGCATCACACACTGTCTCTGGCTTCTGCTACTCATTATTTGATGTTTCTCCCCTTATCCATTGGAGAGGGCAAGTAATGGTGCATGATGCCCCTGCTGCTACCTGTAAATAAAAATTAACCCAGTTATAAATTGTTGTTTGGTTCACATTTTGAATTAGTGGAGTTTTATTTAAATAAAAGGGGGGAAACGATAAAAAACGTATCTCTTTTTGAAAGTGATGGACATGTGTAAGCTCAAGTTCATACAAATGCTCTTCATCATTCTCTTTTACGGGAAATTCAGACCAGTACCAGTAGATTTTTAGTGAAGATGGCAACAACCAAAAGAGAGGTGGGGTGACAGCACTTAGCTTTACCCATGGTGTTTATTACTGGCACAAGTGATGAATGTGCTTACTTCATTTGAGATGGCAGGAAGAAAGCTGTCACTGAATTAGCCCTTATTTTCTCCTCTCTGTCTGTGTTTGTGCCGTTCTTTCTTCCTCTCCACCTCTTTCTCCCTAATTAAAAAGCCAAATCAGGAGTTAAACTGCATAAACTGTGTCTGCCAGTGACATTCTCCAGCCTAATCCTCATTTTAGCCCTCTTTCCTCATCTTCTCTCTCGCCTCTCCTGACTGCGAGTATAAAACCACAGCAAAATCTTTTCTCCCCAAACACAGATTTATTCAAATGTACCATTTGCATAATTCAGTATTTACATAATTGATTTTCAAGGAAGCATTTCTCACCATGTGAGGTGGCTTTGCAGACCAAAAGGTCTCATCTTGACACACACACACGTGCACGCACGTTCTTAGTGAAGTGTCACATTCTCTGCCACTGACAGACACGTGTACGTACGTATACACACACACACACACACACACACACACACACACACACACACACACACACACACACACACACACACACACACACACAGTTACAAGTCTAAATGAAGCATGAAGCATTCCATGAAGCATCTGTTGACCCTCATGATACACCCAGCAAACACAATTCAGCTCAGCATAGATTAATCAAATCTATTGAGATCCATTAAATTGGTGTGGTTGGTGGAGGGGGTGTCATTATTTTGCTTCCTTGCACTGAAACTGTATTTTTCTCCCTAGAAGTCAGTGTCCTGTAAAAACGACCAAGAGCACAACATGCAAACCCCAAGAGGTGGAAAAGCAAAAAATACCCTGCATAAATCTACAACTGTACAAATTTTACTTCTCTAAGGGTAGTGTTAGTAGAAGGACTCAAACAAAAATGAACACTGCTTTCCAAAAAACATTTAAGTGTGTCTGTAGTTTGTGGATGTTCCACAAAACCTTCTGACTACTTTGTTCTTTGCCCATATGAGACAAAAATCATTGGGCAAAAATGCATAATCCTATGTTTGGAGGATAAAAGGCAATGCAGACCAACTCCAGAATCTCATCCCATGAAGCATCACAGTTTGGGGCTGCTTTGCTAACTCGGGTTCTGGATGCCTTTCAATTATTGAAGGAGTGAATTGTGAATTTAAAAAGGGTTTAAAGAAATTTCACAGGAGACTGTTAGGGCTGTCAACTCAAACCACATGAAAGATGGATAAAATCTTGTAGATTCACTATCTACAACATATATTGATGAAAGATGAAAATTCAGATTTTGGAATGGCAAGGTCAGTCCTGATCTCAACCCAATTGAGATACTGTGGTATGACCAGAAGATGGCTGTTCAACTGAGACATGGAAGTAAGACTGAAGGAGGACTTTTTCGGGAGGAATGATCCTAATGTTTGTTCCGCAAGACTCAAAAGCACCAAAAAGCATCTAGTAAGATCAATGCAGCTGAAGAAGCAAATACAGGTAGTAACAAAAAAAATTCAAGTTTTTTCCAGAATTGGAAATGTCTGAAACAGTTTGATCAGACTTTAAATGAACCCTGCCGCTCTCCGCCATAAACTCCCTGTGATATCCGATTGCACACGTCTGAGAACAGCGCAGGTAATTGTCTGGAGAATTCACTGTGAGGAAGTGAACGTCATGTGTCCTGCCTCCTGCACAGACACCAACTTTGCCTTAACCAAACGATTCAGTAGTAAGAAGAGCAACTTTAAAATTTGTTAAAGCCTAAACTTGAAATGCTGTTGGTACAGTTACCTGCAGTCTAATAATTTTTTTAAGGAATATTCCTAAACTGTTGGCTTGATCTACATACAAACATGATCTGATCTGCAGACAGTTATAAATCAGCTGTATGTATTTCTGTTAACTGAGGGATCACAGTGAATTCTACATGTATTAGATCTAGGTGAAAGTCCCTGGGAATTAACCCTAGTCTAATTGGAATTCTTCCTTGGCTGTGTTATTGCTAGCTCAGTGGATTCAGACTCTTAATGTTCACATTGAGGCTGCTAACTGCTGGTCATCAGGGAGCTCGGAGCCTGAAAAACAATGAGTGGATGCGTCTGAAATGCTATGGCCCATGAACTGCACCAAACTGCTTGGGTGTGTGTTTGTCTGCATTTGTATCACAACAAGCCCCTTCACCTATCTTCTAAGTCTTTCATCTATGGAAATGGGACCTCCATACTCCTGTGAGCACTGTTGGGGTCTACATACACACAGCACAAACACACAGTAACATTCAGACACATACTTGGTTTAGGGCCAGCCATTGAAGAGCAGGGAGGTTAAACAGATGGCATCGGCTGTATCCGTTACACGGATTACCCAACACACACATGCATTCTGCCGCAACTGGCTTTGTGAGTTCACCTCATTTAACTGAATGGTGTCTTTATGAGGCATAGCAACATTAGAGCCACCTACTGCTCTAATCTGCCCCTTTCTGTCCTGTGTCTAATGCCAGACTGGCGGTACTTGGTAGGACTTCAAATTTCTTAACAGAATGTTTTTGATTTGGTGATATTCAAGAATACGCCGTATGACATTTTATTACTGTATTTAAGACTCGTATTGAGGCCTATAAATGATCATATAAATACAGTTGTTGAGCAGCTAGTCTTGGCTGGCCTACTAAGAGGTTTTAAAGGAAACAGTAATCATACACATTTATAATTGCAATTGAACTATTATTGTTAAAACTAAAAATTGAGGCTTAAACTAACAGTAAATCATCTGTAGTTTTTTTTTGTTGTTGGTTTTTAAGCCAGAGAGACTTTTTCAGTCTCTGAGGAAGTCGCTTACCTGGATTATTGAGCATGCATCAATGCATAAGAACAGGATACACACATGGTCCATTTTTGCATACTTTGTCTACCAACTCTGTGTTGTGGTTTCTACTTTTTACACTCTTCTAAAAGTGTAAAGATAATCTCTTCTCTCTCAACTGAAGAAAAAAATCAAGGCACATCATGAGATACAGGCAGTGAAGTGAAACAGGACATATAGGTGGTCAGGGCAGGGAGTGTGAATGGAAAACTGACAGGGTAGTGAGGACCGTGAGACTTGCTTAGATCCAAAAATATGTAGAGTATGAAGATTTTGACACTTGTGCTACAAAGTTACTTGGTTAGAGAGTCCATGTTGCAATATACTGGATGTATTATGAGTGCTATGAGTAAATGAAATGTGCCATATAAATAAACTTGTCATCATTTGAAGGCTAGAATGACATCTGGGGTGAGATTTTATATCTGGCAAATTAAGTTTAAATCTTAACCACTTGCTCTGCAGTGTGATGTATTAACCTTGTTCTGTCCTTGATCCTTTTCATTTCTTTCTTCTCTCGCTTTTTGCTGCTTTCATTTGCCCCTTTCTTTATATCTCTCTACCTTCCTTCTTCACTCTCATAATGTACTTGTTGGTTGTTTGCTCTTCCTCTTTGTCTCTTAAACCATCTACTCCAACCCCGTGCCTTTCTTATATCCTCTACTGTCTAACTAACTCCTGCTCCTTCTCTCTCCCAGCCTGCAGATTTGGATGCCTGGGTAAGCAACGCCACCATCGCTAGTGCCTGCTTCTTTTCTTTCTTTCTTTCTTTCTTTTTTTTTTTTTTTTTTTTTTTTTTTTTTTTTTTAACTCACTTTTTTTTTCTTCTTGCTCTTCCCTTCTTGCTCTCTCTCCCCTCTCTCTCACTCTCTCTTCTCTATTCAAATGTCATGTTTTCATTGTGCATTAAAGCGAGGCTGTGAGTATGCTGCCGCCACCATTCCACACAACAACACTTTGGGAGGTATTCAGCTAGAAAATTACACATCATCTGTGCTGCTGGCAGAGGTGATTTTACTCACAAACACACATACACTCACATCCCTTAAGCGTCAGTGTAGAAAGGGAAAGCTCTGAGCACAGTATAGGGATTTACAGATGTGTTCCTTGGGAATACATGCGACTGTTAGGTTAGGATGAGATTAGATTGGATTACAATAAATGTGATGTCAATCAGTGTAAGAGTGTACGTCTGCATGGTTGTACCCACCATATCAGCAAAAAGCAGGGAAGATCAGTAGATCAGTCAGGGAAGATGTTGTTGTTCCATCTGATCTATATCGCTCTCGCTAATGCACAACTCAGTACAGTAATCAGTCATCATTACACCATCACACAGTGTGTGTGTGTGTGATGGTCTGTGTCCGCATGTGTGTGTAATACAGTCTTTCTGTTTCAGTTCTCTATAAATCCAGGGCCCATTGCTGCCTTTTGCTGCCGCACCCGCAGCCACTTACATTGTGTTCATGCACCATGTCGTGTTCATACTGTTGTAGCACTGCTTCACTCATTACCCATATTGGTTAGATATAATTTGCGTTCATAAATGCCCTTCATGAAAACTAATTGGCATTCATTTTAAAAATGTAGACACACACATACCCATACTGTACGTCCACCTTTATAGATTACAGGTAGAGAGAATTCAACCATCTCATGCACAGCGTGCTCGTTCAGCTAACTCTTCTAAGGCTGATGCAACTTGGCTATCTATATGCAATTAAGATTTTGCAGCTGTTTGGGTTTTTTAACTGCTTCATGATGAAACCTTTGACATATGTATGTAAACACTTAGTTCCTCAACCAGCTGGCAGGGTTTTTGGAGCAACAGTTGAATTTAAGCTCACCTTAGTTAGTTCAAATTTGTTTTATTACTGTATAATGCCTGTGTTCTGAAAACCATGTTCTCATAGAAAGAGCACCGTACCTTTTTATTGCTAAATGAGTCAGTGACTGTCCAAGCAAAGCATTTTCTTGCTTTTATGTTCCAGGCCATGTTTGTTTATTCAACTAACTGTATCTTTCTTTTTTTTCCATTATAAATGTTGTGATCAGAGGTTCTTAAATTGGCTCAGTGAATAACGCCCAGTAATACTACACACTGAGCTCAAGGCATGGCTAAACAACCCTGATCTGTAGTGTGCCTGCGTGACATTTGTGACATTGCTTCCTTACCTGCACAGTTCTTTTTCTTGCTTTTGTCACTTGTTTTTGCACCTTTGCTACAGTTAATCACTGTATCTCCTTATAAGATTATTTTAATCAGTATTTCTTATAAAGAAGTTCTTTTCTGTCCTTTTTTTTTTTTTGTAATATTATGAAATAATATTGACTTACTTTAAATTCTCAGACAGTTAAAAGAAGTTGACTCTTTATAACAAGCATTTTCTTTGCAGCCACCATGCATGGATATTTCTGACCTAAAGCTGATTTAAAGCTCATTTTCAGTGTATCTTTTTGACGCCTGCCTCTTGTCCTCCTCTGCTTGCATGCTGCTACGTCATGGCCCAAACTATGGGTCTTCCTACAGCCAATCTGCCACCTCGCTGCCTGTCAAAACTTGGCTATAGCCATTCACCTCATCTTAACGCCAGCGACGCCATGTCAGCCCCTGCCACAGCTGTCCCAGTCTCATGCTACCTGAGTAGTTTTGTAAGTTTTGTTACAATGCATGGACATAACCTTAAATAGCTGTTTTGTTGTTAATTGTTGTGGGTTACTTTGTGATGTAGATGTGCATAATCATAGACTTTCATCAAACAATATAAATAAAGTAGTGTATAGATAAGAAGACATGCATGTTCCTGGAAAAATACTTTGTTTTTTGCCATAATTATAAACTTGTGAAGGATATAATCATACTTAGAAAGTTCTCTCTGTGCCTATCTGTGTATCCCCCATATCTAAATGTGTTGTTAAAGGACATTTTTCTCTGTTTTGTGTGGTCACTAGCAGTGAATAGATGGAGGGCCTTTTGTAGTTTGGCTTCCATTTTCTTGGTAAAAATCCGGAAAGTGTAAAATATATATATATATTGTGCATGATTGTTACTGTTAGTAACCGTGTATTCCTACTTTGATTTACAATGAGTGGATTGTGTAGTCAGAGTTGTTATTTTGCCATATTTTTCCAGTTCAGGGTTTCACTGAAAGTCTTGAGGCTTTCAGCGCTACACTGCACTGTCTTTAAATGAGCACACATTCAGTCCTAAAAATGCACAATATGATCCAAAATTGATGATCCACACTTCATTTCTTTATTTTTTTTTTTCCAAAAAAATGGGAAGCTGGTGCAGTGATTTATTGAAATATGCAGTAATACTTGGAAATACAGTATGAGTCAAAGAAAAAGGTGTTTTTACATTTTCAACAAGCTTGAAAGTCAATATTTGGTGTGACCACCTTTATTCTTCAAACTGTCTGAACTCTCTTACGCAGCTTTCTTGTCATTTCTTTAAGTAGTCTTTAGGAATAGTTCTTCAGACTTCTTGAAGGGCATTCAAAGCTCTTCTTTGGATGTTTGCTGCCTTTTGTTCCATTCTCACAAAATGTGCCACACTGCTTCACTTATGATTTTTATTATATTATTGTGGGGCCTTTACCTTACAATATAAAGCACTTTCAGGTGACTGTTGTTGTGAATTGGTGCTATATAAATAGAATTGAATAATGTTGAGGTACCACTGTATGTGTTTCCACATATTTATGACTTAGTGCATTGGCAGTGTGTTTGACCTAATTTTATGCTGAAAAATGAAGCAATCGCCAATCAGACACTTTGCTGATCTGAAGATGCTTTTCTGTGTTTAGAATTTGGACAAGATCCCCACTGGCTGAAATGCATCCCCAAACCATGTCTGTGTTTTACAGACGGCTCTAGACACACTCTTTTGGGCATCTCCTGACCTCAGCATACACAGTGACAACTATTTGAAACAAAAATCTGGATTCCTCACACTGTCAGACCTGTCGCCACTGATTTTCAGTCTAGTTCTTGTGTATTTGGAATACCTCTGTCTTTTCTTCCTGTTTTCCATCTTTAAGAATGGCTTCTTGGCAGCCACCTTTCCATTGAGACCATTTCTGATGAGACATCAGTGAGCAGTAGATGGATTAACCAAAGGTCCAAATGCATCACTCAGGACCTGTGTCAGGTCTTTGCTGGATTTTGTTTTCCTGTTTGTTAAGGACATGACTTTCAGATACTGTTCATCTGCTGTAGTCATTTCTTCAGGCCTGCTACTACATTTTTTTTGTTTTGTTTTTCACTCTGGTTTTGTCTTTTCTTTCCTTTCCCCCCTTTTTTAAGGACACACCACCCACCATGCAAAAATATGCCAGGTTTTCAGCTCTTTGGTACTCACCTGTTGGTGTAAAAATACTATTTTTATGGCGATCAAGCTGTGTTATCATCAGTATCTTTCATAGATTCAACTGGAACATTCTGTTAGTAACAAAGTGCCTAAAGAATTTAAAATTGGTTCTTTGCTGAGTTGTCTGTCATGTGTAGGCACAACTCTGGTTTGTCTTTTTAAGTTAAGTACCTTTTCACGCTTGAATGATTCATAGGTTACTGTTAAGTGACTTGACAAACAAGTCAGGTACAAGGACTGGACTGAAAATCAGTGAAAAAGAAGCCAAGAAGAAGAAATCTAAAAAGACTTTCAGAAAACTTGGGGACCTGAGACCATTTAAAAATGACAAAGTCTGGCTCCTTGGAAGCAAAACATAAAGAAAGGTGCGGCTTGAGTCATTTCCACAGTACTGTATGAAACCGGATCCCAGGTCTACAATATTGATGTGACACAATAAACACTGACCAGTACCATCCAAGAATATTATTTTATTAGCCAGCAGACAGAGAACAAGGTGAATATTTACCAGCACAAGAGATCTGACCAATTAACCAGTTCTATTATGTTTAGTGTCAGGTTTTCCAGTTTTTTCATTTTCAATGAAAACGTAGTTGTTGTTGTTTTTTTTTATATTTACACATGTATGTCATAAAACACCTTGCTTGCTATGTCATTGTAAAGAATATCTGCAACAGCTGGTCTTCACATGTCATTTAAAAAGTGGTATACTCCTTCTTATTCTTCTTTTTTTCCTTTCCTTTCTCCCTCTCTCTTGCAGGCCCGAAAACTGGAGATGAAAGAAAGGGAGCTTGCTACTATATCCAGCTTCTATAAGGAGCAATTGGAAATACTGGAGAAAAAGGTAAAAGCCTTGTCCTTATCTCATAAACATGACTGCTATTGCATATCAATATTGGCAACACTAACATTAGTATACTGTTTAAAACAAGAAGCCAAAACTCACCTGAATGGCTTTTCCATTTGTCCACTGGTTCCCTTGTTTTTCTGCTTTGTTTCTCCCCTCTGGAGAGGTTTCCTGAAGGGTTTGTTAGAAAGATACAAGAATTTACATTTTTTTAGATGTATAACAGCTGATCTCACTAATGAGATGAAAAACATCCTGTAGACTTGGAATGAAAAGACAACTTCACATATAAGGAATATCAAAACAAATCCGTAAGTGAGATACAGTGTTACTCACTCTCCATAGAGATTAAAATCTTGGTGGAATACAAGACACTGTTTCCTGTCTTGGAAATGCCAAGCCAAGCCCATGTACCAGTGTCGGAATATGAATGTAAATGAATTAAAAGTTTCAGCAGGCAGATAAGAGGCGTGACTTTCTGTTGATGGGCCTGCACTCAAGAGGTTCCTCAGATAGCTGGAGTTGCCTAATGCAATGCGCTGTGCTTTTCTGTTTTCTCATCACTATATACCTTTGCCAGCAACCCTGTGGGCTTTTCACAGAGTAGAAAGAAGCTTTTTTTTTTTTTTTTTTTTTTTTTTTTTTTTTTGTGCTTTATAGGAATTATGTGTTGTCTTCCCTCTACCTAATTTGCTTTTGATATTGTGCACGGTAAAAATCACTGCAATGGTGGTTTGATAAAGCTTTCTTTCAGCTTACACAGTAAACTTTGTGAGGAGTAAGGCTGCACTGGCGTAGGATTTTGCTTGATAAAGCATGTGCAGATGCTGCAAGGACCGAAAGTAAATTTAGAAAGAACAATTCCAAATTAACACAGATGATAAATTATGCTGAAAAATTATGAATAATTAAATGTAAAGGAAACAGGGTTTGAATGGATGAGTGAATTTCTTTTCTGTTCATTATATTTTTCATGTTTAATTTGACTGCTCATTTTAAACATGACAAAACTTTTAAATACTCCCATGTGAGCCAAAAGATCAGGCTGCTCTGAACGTTCGGCTTCCATCGGTGTTTTCAACTCTTGGATCTGTTTGATGCCGAAAGGAGAGATTTCCCTGGCCGTCTCTTGGCTGTGGGCAAAGCAACCTCACCCACATGTTCTGTCTGACTCAACAATTTGCTCTGCACAGGAAATGTATAATCAAACGTAGACGAATAGCCTACGTTTGATCATAAAGCAAGCTAGGGGGGCGGCTGCGGCACAGGGGGTTGAGTGGGTCATCTACTAATTGGACAGTCGGTAGTTTGAGCCCCGAATCCCCCAGTCTGCACGTCAAAGTATCCTTGGGCAAGATGCATCCATCAGAGTGCGTCTGAATGTTAGGCAAAAGTCCTTAGGCATAGGAAAAAGCATTTTTATTAATGTATGCGTGGATGGGTAAATGATGCTTTGTAGGAGTGCTCACTGCTCAGAATAAAACATTCCAATATTGTTTAAGCAATCATAAAAATCAAAGCAAAATATTGAATTTGCTTTATTTGTATTGTAGTTGTAAACATTTAAAGTAAGAGTCCCTATAAATAAAATGTGCAGTGAGATAATAGTCAGTCAATATTATAGCACATTTCCCATATGTGCACTTATTAACAGGGACCTAAATAGACACAGTTTTATACAGCGTATGATTGAAAGATTAAGTCCACCATTATGTTCCACATTAAGCAAGTGATTAGTGTTAACTTTGCTATTGATGTTTTTGCTGTCCACTTCCATTTTCCACATCTTATATCAGCTCTGACATCTAATTGAGGGACAGCTAATTCCAATAAAGAAGAGGAAAGCTTTTTTTTTTTTCTTTGTCTACAGCTTGTTTACAAAAGCTCTCTATCAGAAAACGATGACGTAAATACCCACAAGCACCTGCTTCCGCCTGGAGGCAATGAGGAGAACTCATAGAAAGTTGGCCTCAAAGAAACAGTAGCTAAATCAGCTTGTTTCAGACAGTTCATGAACTAAGGCCCAGTATAAGATAAGGGTTTTTCTGAAATGTGAATACTATAGTGTTACCATAGTAGACTAAAAAAGAAAGATGGAACCTGAAATTAGTCCAATAAACTTTAAGGCTACATTGACATAACCTGATAGCAAAATACACAAAGGAAATGAAAAGGTATCCGGTAGATGCAAATAACCTTACTCCAGTTTCCCTTCGCCTCATCAGTCCCGTTTCCCTCCTTAAATCCCAGCTTTCCCTCAGGTATTTGGTAGACACTCCTGGGGTCTTGACTCCCTCTCTGCGCCTCTACTCAGTCTCTCCCTCCCCGTAGCAAGACCCATCAGGCAGAGGGTTACTTTATCTACTCCCTGACACTCGCCTCCTTTAGGCCTGTGAGAAAACCTTTTACATAGGCAAGTTAAATGGGAGGGCCCCTGCACTCCGTGCAGCAAGCAACACGCAGTGCAATACTTGACGGAAGAGACTGATTGGCAGAAGAGTGCAGGATGGTCTATCTTTCTCCGCTTGCTGCTGCAGTCCCGTTTTCTATCTTTTTTATTTCACCCCTCACTTGCACACAGCTGACCTGCATTTGAATGAGGAAGCTAAAAAGCAGGGTACTGAGAGGGAGAGATAAAGAGGCTATATGGACTGTGCATTAAACAGACAGTCTATCCTGAGCCGGCATCCACCCTCCTCCTCCTTTTTCTTCATTTTCCAGTCTAGCACTCCATTCATCCAGTTCTCCTTTCAAGCTTCCTCTCCATTTCCTTTCCTATCTTTTTTTCTTTTCACTCTCTCAAACCTGGTGCAAATTCCAGTGGGGCTGAAATAAATGGCCACTTAAAAGTTGAATTGTGACTGACACAGGTTATATACATAAATGCAAAGCACGGGCTAAAACAGTAATGTGTCTCACTTGTGACACAACTGATTCAATCAAGTCTTTAAATGGCTTTCCATACTTTAGCCTTTTTACATTCTGTGAAGACATGTCAAATGTTAAAACTGAGAAATGTTATCAGTAACAGGATTGGGTATTGTTGCAGCTCAATGTAAAACAGAGAAATTGAAAAGAATCCAGCCTGTTATCGGCACACAGTTCAAAAAGCTATTATCTGCGATTGTATGGCGGTCCATTAGTACGCATGGCATGGGTAACTCGCGCACCCAAGGAGCAATTCTTGAGCTGCTTTCTCTTTTAGCGTGACAGATGCAACAGGCATGATTTCAAATGCAAATTTCAGATTTAAATTTGTCAGTCTGTGCATCAGCCAATCTTCAGACCCAGATAGGGCCGCAGGGCTTTATTTATTGGTTCATTGTTTTATTTATCTCTAATTTTATTTTACATTGCAAATGGAGTTAGCCAAAGGTTGGAAAGGCTGTAAAAAAGGACAATCCACTGGTAATCTGTGTGTGGCGTTCCACTGAATCAACATTTTACTTTGGCTTAGCGTCAGATTTTTCTAACAGGTTAATAATGGTGTATATAACTGTGTGCACACTTTGTGTGTGCCGGTGTGAGAATACACACAAGCAAGCTCTAGTGTCCAGTTTGCCTTAGGGATGAATGATGATAACAGGCTGTAATGTTTGTATAAGGGCTGCGGAGACTGTTTGAATTCACTCCTGACACAAATGTGAAAACAGTGTGTGCGTGTTTGTGTGCAGGTGTTTGTAAATTTGTGGGCTCTGACAGGTTTGTGTGCATGCTGTCATTTCAGAAGTAATTGTGGCCAATCCATTGCACAACTTCCACACATACATGTATTGTGTATATACAAAACAACACACAAACGCTGCAACGCCTGCTGAACATACCAGTGCATCTTCTAATTCTGCTCCTTCCCAAATCTCCTTCCCTCCTCCTCTATTTTTTGGATGCCTCCCTAATCTCTCAGCAGTGTACAGGTAGTGTATATCTGTCTTCCTCTGGAAATATACCCTGTGACTCTGTAAACAAGCCTCACTTTATAATTCACCTCTTTTAATCCCTTCTACCCCCCTTTTTGTCGACTGCTTCCTCAAAAAAAAAATAAAAAAAATTAATCCTCCTCCTTCCAAGCACGGCGCATGAAACAACCCCTCCCTCGAAATCCTGACATCAGCCCATCTCAGTCCACAGCTCCTGGAGGGTGTTCAGACAAGTGTACGCTCAAGGATCATCTGAACACAACAATTCAAGTAGAAACACAGATTTAGTCACACACCTGCATGTATGCAAGCTAATACACAACCACTAATCCCCTCCGTGAACCTTTCCAGCAACCCCAAAACCTTGCCTTCCCCCACTGAGGGCTGTCATCCCCTCTTTCTGCCTCTCCACATTGGGCTTTTGTCCCCATGGGTGGAAATGACTTGGAAGAGCTCGGTGTGTGTATGTCAGTGATAGAGCTACCACCTCTCTGTAGTCACAAGAGCTGAGCTGGGGCTATTCCTTGGGGTTTGTTCTTGATTAGACACAAAATAACATGTGTGTGTATATATATATATATATACAACCACTGAACAGCATCACAGCCCCCCAAAGTTTCAGTTGGATTAGCTGTACCTGCCTAGCTTATTCACATATGTTGATTCTCCTTTGGTTTGTTTCTTTACTTCTGCATGTTTGTGTGGAGAAAAACAGACAAGATGCTCAAATGAAGCATGAAAAAGCTCCAAATTGGAAAATTCCTGACAATCTCTGAAGAGCACACAGTTTGCAGGGGTAAAATATAGTGTTTCAAAGTATGTTTTACAAGCAGTGACAACATAACTAGTGAAAAAGTTTGTTTTCATTGCATGTTTCTGTGATTTATTTATTTATTTATTTTTTTTTGCATCACTCAGTCACCTATCAACCACTGCTTTACCTCTCTAAAACCTTCTAAGATCGAGCTTTCGTTTAGGATATGCCAAAAAATGACCCCTTTTGACAGCAAACATTTCGACACAGTCTGTATTTATAAAACAGGCATATTAATGTCTGCAGTCCCTTTAAGGAAGGTCCTGCTATTGTGCGTCCGTTTTATTGAGTTGACTTGGACACTTGATGGAGACGAGCTCTACCAGTGCTGTCCTCACTGTTACAAGTTAAAATGTTTGCTACAAAAAAGGTTCATTGTCAGCAACAAGTTCACTTTACCTTTAAACCATCTACTTGCTGCTTCTCTTTCTGGTGCCCAGCTTTCTTTGTCCTGCATAATCAGAGGCACCCATGGGTTTAAGCCCCTGTGGAGACATTTTTTTTTTTTTTTATCTTGGCTCAAACACTTGATGTCCCACAAGGGAACCATAAACTTTCAAGTTTCAGCTCAGCCTTCCTTGGAGTCTGTCCATTGAGCCCATTGACCTGAGGCTAAGGGCTAAGCCACTAATGGGAGACTAAGTTCTTACCACAATATTCCCAAAGGGTGAACCAAAGTAGTAGCTTCACTCCAGCAAAAAATGAGTCTTTAATGTCCATGAATTCAGGGACTGGTTGCTAGTACTGTCAGATTATGGCATTTATTAGTGATGGTTTATGCTTAGTAGATTAATAAAACATCTGAGCAGAAGTTCAGAGGTCTGAAACTGTCTCTTCTTTCAAAGGTACAGGATGGTGGTATGAAATATGCTTGACTTGAAACCTTTGAGTTGGAGTTATTACTCCCCCATCCCTGTCAAGGTATGGTATTTAAACCTAGTCCTATACTGGCAAAGGAGAGACATGGCGACAAGAGGAGTCTAATCCTGAGTTCTGTCCTGGATAATCCAATATAGCGCAGCTAGGAAGCATAACTGGCAGTCATACACCTGGGGATGTTTGGCATTTTCACAATTTGAGTTACTGTGCAGCCCAAACATAAACTCAGACAGATAGGGGAGGTAAAGTGTAGCTGGATACATTTATTAATTACTTTTTTATTGTACATTTACATTAGCATTTTTACGTATCTCTGAATTGTTGTCCACATTTCTGTCTTAGCGACTGTTAGGTGTGTTTGAAATTGGTGTAGTTGGAAAAGGAAATTTATGTGCTGAATTGATTTATTATCATATTTATAATGGATCTTTTTGAATCTCATATAAAAGGTGATTCTTGTCTAAATCTGGTGCCTACAGCTTCACTACTTCAAAGTTGGTGCTCATTTGAAATATCCTTCTCCTTACAAGACATATGACTCCTTTTTTCCATCTTTTCTTTAAAGAACAGGAATGAAGATAATGGAGAAGCAGATTATTACACTGTAGTGAATACTAAAAGATAGGATTAAGGAAAAGATGCCTATGACATTACTTGATACAGTTCCAACACCAGACATTCAGATCAGGAATTGCATGTCTGCACATCAGCTTGAAATAATGAGATGAGAAAATGACTAGGGGGCACTGGAGGAGTAGAGGACTAGGGATTGTGGGGGAGGTTTGTGTTTGATCCCATCTCTTCTCTACTCCATCACTTCAATTATCTTCCTCTCCTATCACCCAGTCTTTTGGGAATATGGGGAATAATTAAGTAAAAGCCGGAGCACTGCGGTTATTGGTTTAAAATGGCGATTACTGCTCACTGAATGCGTACGAGAGGTTTGGCTACAGAGATTTGCTTTGTGTTTGGGGTATTCTAGACAAACTGTATTTCAGAGGTTTTGACGCAAAGCCTGCCAGGTGATCCTACGTCTTACTGAGATGATGATTTTAAATGTACTCGAGACTTTTTCCCACACAAGCACACACAGGAAAGTTCCTCAACATAACTCATAGAGGTACATATAAGTATGCAGTTATGCAGTCATTTAACAGATTGTGTATTAACAGCTGCCTGGTTCAAAGGAATGTATGTGTCCATTTGAATCCCTGTGAAAACAGGGCGGGCATTGGTGCAGAAAATTTATATATAACATGTGTGAAAGGCAACTGGGTTTGTTTTCTATTAACTTTCTGCTATTTGCTGCTCATTTGGACCATGATGCTGTACAGTTAGCACTGTCACCACTGATTACAAAGGTGTACTCTATGCGACCTGGCTCTAGTTACAAGATCAATTTGTGATGTAACTTTATTTAAATGCCACAGTTTGTCACATGAGAGAAAGAAAAACATGAAGTACCAACAGACTATCAACATTCAGATTTGTAAGCAGGCTGTAAAATTCAAAGGTCACTAATTTAATGAATGTGACATTTTCCAATGTTGTTTTATGCATTTTTCTTATCGTTGCTGGCTTTTAAAGCTTGTACTAAATTGGAAAAGGTAGTTGTAATTGTGGTAAAATTATGTAGATTATAATTCATGATTCACTTGATTTGGGGACTTTAATGTAGTCTGTCTTGATTTTTATGTTTTGTAATTATGTGATCTGAACATTAAGTTATACTAAGTCTTGGAAACAAGTTCTAGTATCATTAAATGCAGCTTCCTGAGAAGCTTTTTTAAGCCATGAAACACTGTTGAATTCATTCTCATGTTTCTTATTTTGTCTCTTTGCCTGCAGAGTTTTGAAAACTACAAGGAGACGGCTGAACAGTACAACCAGGCAGCTACTAAAGCTGAGGCTCGAATTCGGTAAATACTCTGCATTATCTTTGTAACAATATGTTTGGTCAAAGAACCTGCTACACTGCTACTTGCTTGCTTACTCGGTATTTATTTTTTACTTATTTCATTTCTAAATTGTTAATTAGTGTGAATGCTTGAAAAGGATTCATAGTATTGTTCTTCTATTCTTTATTATTATTTTCTTTTCCGTACGTTTTTCGCCGTCTATCTCCTTCAAAACCGTTCAACTTAGTTTGAACAGTTAGAAAGAAGAGTGAGAAAAGTCAACTGCTATAGTGGGAGCGGGGAAAAATTTTATCTTAAAATCTTCTCTTTAAACTGCTGCTGTGTCCACAGCGTTTGATCTACAGTCATCATTTTACCCTCAAAATGTAGCCATCGTTGCCCTCTTTCATCCAATGTTATTGTTATTGTAGTAGATGGTATGGTTCTTTCATAAATGTCACCAATGCACAGCCTCCTCCCTGCAACTCTTCCATAGAGTCCAATGTTAAAATGGCTCCCAAATTTTGTCTGAAAATCAGAAGTACAGGCTGTTTTTACACTGGCACCACGTCCACATTATAAACTCCACAGGCATGAAAACTGAGAATTCTGTAGACTGGACATTACTGGCGCTCACGGTGAAAGAATTTTGTCTATACAACTTGTAGTTTTTTCTTCAGAAGCATTTGTTTCAGGGTCACGTTTCTGTTTATTTGAAGCAGCAGAAGAGAGGCACATGTCTGTGTGTGTGGGGGGGGGGCACCACTGGCTGGAGTCGCTATAGCAACCAGGCTCACACCTGCCTGCTTAACCTTCTAGCTGACCCATTGAAATACATGGTATTTTCAGTCAGGAGTTTATCTCAACAGCAGAAAAGACCCCAATTTTCAGTGATTAAAATAATATGAATTTTTAATATTCATTCAGATGTTGTCTGACTCTGAATTTTCTTTTCAGGTGAACATTTTTAACTTAAAATTCAGCAAAATTCAGCAAATATTTCATTTCAGCTCAAAACATTCAGCTATCAGCATTCACACAGCAGTTTCTTCAGAAAATGCATTTTCTAGTTGTTTTTTTGCTATTTTGCATCAGAGTTTGTTTTTTTATTTTTTTAAATACACCTTTAAATGATCTACTGAGATTCACATCTCATTTCTTTGCTCTATGCTAGCCCTCCAAATTTAAATAGAAGATGCACTGGGAAGTTGTCAGAAAGCAGATGTGCTTGTGTAAAGGTGTAAAGGCTATTTGCGACATTGGTATGCTGTTAATGTGAACACTAGACTTCCTGCTGCTTGGCACTTATCCACACATAGTGGAGAGGCTGGGTGATAATTTGCTATTATCACTTCATGTTGCCTCCATAATATTATTGTGACAAAAAATCTCTAATTACCATATCAATTGATATTCCTCTCTAGATAATAAGGTAATGTTTCCTGTTTTAAAATACGTGGGAATATACATGGATTTTTGAAAATTAAGGTTTGGATCCTTAATTTTGTATTAGCTTTAAATCACAGGATAACCCATTCATGCCAGGCCATTTTTACCATTTTACCTTTACAATGGATGAATATCAGAACAGCAATGTCTAGATATTGCTGCGAGATGTTGTCACTGCTGTTGAGTTAGTGCAGCAAAAGTAAAGTGACTTTTACTGTCTTTTATGAGACCATATCCTCTTTATTTTTCAGTTCTAGATTTGGCACAGTGAATAAAGTAAACATATCTTTTGATACCTTTTATGTCTGCTTTTCTTGCCTTTGTTTAAGCTTCTCTGTTGTTTCTTTTAAATCTCACTTTCATGTGTTACTCTACTGTGAAAAAATACAACTGAATTTCTTTTTGTTTTTGGGGTGCATCTAACACTGAATTTTATATATATATATACAATATACAATTTTAAATCCTTAGAAAGGACAGGTTGGACACATTTTTAGAAGCGTCATCTGTGTCATAATCAAATGAAGATGGGAATATTTAGCGTGGTACAAAGTTAATTCTGAGGACCTGGGACCATTGGAGAGTGGCTAGGAAAAAAAAATCACTGTTAATCCAGACAGGCACACACATTATCCTCAAAGCTTTTAGGAGTTGTTCTCTGATCTGATGGTTTACAAGTAGAGCTGTTTGGAAACAGGAGTCCTTCACATGTGAATAGAATTCCAGCTTGAATTATTTGAAGGCACTTAAATGTTGATGATTACACATGTTTCTACTATGAATACCTGACTGATGTGTAGATGTGTACAATAACATAGGCTCATTTCCACTTGCAACTGTTAGGTATGGGGTTAGACTCCCGTTTGCCTTCAAAACTGACTTAGTCCTTCATGGCATAGATTCAACAAGGTGCTGGAAACATTCCTCAAAGATTTTGGTCCATATTGACAGCGTCAGTCATATCATGCATATGCTACAGATTTATTGGCTACGCATCCATGATTCAAATCTTACATTTAACCACATCCCAAAGGTGCTCTATTGGATTAAGTACAGTGATCTTTTTGTTATGTTCAAGAAACCAGTTTGAGATGGTCTGAACTTTGATGTGTTACCTGCCGGAAGCAGTGACCAGAGAATGTGTGCACGGTGGTCATAAAGGGGTAGACATGGTCAACAATAATACTCAAGTAGGTTGTGGCATTTAAATAATGCTCAGCTACTAAGAAACCTAACGAAAATATCTTCCCACCATTAAACCAACAACTGCAACCTGAATTATACCTTTTTTTTCTTTTTTCTTTTTTTTTAGTTACTGTTGCCTTTCTGTTAGCTATAAGCAGTCTGGCCATTATCCTCTGACCTCTGACACAAAACATTTTGGTCCAAGAATAGAAACTCGCTGGTAATTTTCTCTTTTTTAGATCAACCCTAGAGATGGTTGTGCAAGAAAATCCAGGTCGATCAGCAGTTTCTGAAATACTCAGACCAGGCTGTCTGGCACCAACAGCTATGTCAAATTCAAAGTTTCTTAAATCACCTTTCTTCCTCATTCTGATGATCAGTTCAAACTTCAACAGGTCATCCTGCCTACCTGCCTAGATGCATTGATTTGCTGACGACTGTCTGATTTGATATTTGCGTTAATCAGCAGTCAAGCAGACGTACCTAAAAAGTGGCCAGTGAATGTATTTATCTACAATATCAGAAACATTTACTCTGTTTCATCACGGCTTCTTCTGCATATTTGCAGATCAATGGATTGCGTCTGCTGGAGAGATTTCCCAAAGCAGATATTTATAATGCATTCCATAAATGAAGAGCCTAATCAGCGGGTCCCTCCAGCCTGACGCTTCAATCGGTTTTTCAATCTCATTTCTAATTTATCTCACTCTGGCTAATTAGACATTTGTGTTAACAAGCAGTTCAACAGGTATACCCAGCAAAGTGGCTGATAAGTGTGCATTAATGTAGCACATTCGGACTTCTCTGTTCGTACATGTTTCTGTTTTTGTTTTTTTTGTGGTGGGGGGGGGATGGGATCGTGATAGTCTCTAATAGCCACCAGCCTGGTCTGCTCCAAGGCACACAGAAATGCTGTGACTTTGCTAGACACAGTGGTGCTCTCCTGGGACAACAGAGATTTCAGTCCTGTCAAAAAAAATCATGTCAGTTTGATTCAACACTGAGCCACCACCACCACCACACCTGCACTGCCAGAGCATCTGAGCATTTCTAATTTATGCCCCTCCATAATGCTTGCTCTCACTTCTTTCCAATTTTTTTGTCAGAGAGCCGTTTTCCTTTTGGTTTCCATTAACACGTACTTTTCGGTCTGTACCCTGATGTCTTTTTGTACATAATTATAATAAACGTGTAAAAACGGACCATTACCAAGACAAAATTGTAATGTAGGAGTCCCGTGGTGCCAGTATCGGGGTTTAAAAAGAAGCAGTGCTAAAATGATAACCCTTCTACAGAACAGTTCAAGTCTTGTATTGACATTATGAAGTTATAATAAGTTGGTTTTATTATTGAGTAAATATTCTTTCTTCTTCCACTTTGTTTCCAGTGTGCACATACTTCATTATTACTATCATTTAATGGATCAGTCTGAAACCTGGAACCTGGATAGTAAAGGTAGAGCAAGTTTGTGACGAAAGTCATTAGTGGGTGGTTGGTTAGTGTAATGGCACCAAACTTTCTACAGTGTTGTTTGTATTTGAATGCAGCTGTCATTTCCTACATTCGAAATTATTTATTTGTCACCATTGTCACCATTTTCTGGTACCTTGAAGAGAAAGTATTCAAATTTCCTTTACAATAATGTATTGCCATACAGCTTTTATACTTTACCTTTGTAGTACTAGTTGTGGTGTTTATTGTTACGTTGTATAGAGCAGTAGCACACAGTTTATTTCACTTTTAGAAACGGCAGAAAGAAAAAGTTGCTTGGTCTCTTTTCTGGCTTTGTACTGTGTAATGGGCAGTGACCTCATCCACAACATTGCCATTTTCTTGCACCTGGTCCACTGAATTCAGCGGCATACAATTCAAGTCTAAAATTTCGTCCAAATGATTACATTAGCAGGGATTTGCTATTGTCTACGGCTGCATGGAAGAGGTTAGGAGATCACTTCAGCACAAGTTCGCCAAAGGAATAGCATTTAGTCCCGCCACAATGTGTTTCTATTGCTTTTTTTCAGTGCGCGCACACAAACTTTCACTCCTTTTCTGCCTTTCTATCTCTGCCACCAATACAGGCACACTTTGTATTCAGGCAGCCATGTGCTCATCATGTTCTGTCAGCATTTGGGCAGTGTTTCATTGTGCTGTGGTCACGCTGTCATTTCACACTACACTGACCACCCAGTAATTATTCTATTTACCCACTGCTGAAAGGAGGGGCGAGCACTCGGGGGTGCCGCACTGTCTAACATGCTATGTAGTTACAATATGTCTTCCTTTCTTTTTTTCTTTCTTTTTTGGGGAGGGTCTATGTCTCTGATTTACCCTCTCTCCATCTTATTGTATAATTTTCCTAATTTTAAAATGAATCCTGGATAGCTGAGTCCTTAAAGTCTGTTTTAGTACAGTTAATAGCAGAGCAGGACTCCTGTGCACTGGATTGACCACACCAACTTTTCATCTTAATGCAGTTTAAACATAGATAGCCTCACATGGCCATAAAATGGACTGCAATTTTTAGCACTTTTCGTGTCTCTTTTTTAGCCCTTGAGGTTGCTACTTGATCACTGGTTATTTACCTACACTAGTAACCATGGATACCTGATGGAAGGATTTGGGCGAACCACAGAGCCCTAAAAACACACTTAGGGAGGTTGAAATCAGGAACAGTGGTCTAGATAAGTTAGGAACACCACCATTTCCCTTGTTTATTGACTTGTTCAGTCGTACCTTTTTCTTCTGTTTCTCAGCTTTGATTCTAGGAATGACCCCAAATAGTTTAAGTGCAAACACTAATGCTAAAAGCAGCCTCTCAGACTTGAGGTGGCTACTTTCATAAAAGCAGAGCAAAAAGATGGAAGCCCCTGGGATGTTGACTGTAAAACATTATTCTCATGTGGCGACATGGCGAACGGTAAAATGTTATCCAGTGTCATTTTCTACTTGCTTTGCCCAACAACATGAGGTTATTTAGAGGAGTTAATCCATTAGCCTTGCCTTGGGGTATCTGACTACCCATATTCCCTCAAAATGCTTTTCTGTAGAGACCCACAACATTGCAGTCAAGCTTACCTTAAGATCTAAAAATCCATTAATCCTCTTAAAAAAAACTTGTTACCCTCAAAGTGTTAGCAAAGACAGAACCTTTGCAAACCTCAGGTGGATGTCTGGATTCATCATAAAGTAACTGCTGACAGTTTGTAGTTAGAACAAACTCAGATGAAAGCATGCTTTTATCTACTTTATTCTGTATATGCTCCTTCTGTTTTGTGTGTGTGTGTGTGTGTGTGTGTGTGTGTGTGTGTGTGTGTGTGTGTGTGTGGCTTCCATGTCCAATTAATGAAACAGACAGGTAGCTTACTGTAAGGATCTCTGTGCCCTCCAAAGCAATAGACTGCTAGTCATTACACGAGACAGGACCTGTCGGCACCGTGAACTGGCAGAGATTTACCATGAAGACAGAAGGCTGCAGTCACTTAGACACTCTGCCTCTTTGACTGCCTCTAAAAGCATATGAAGAAACACAATTGTACAAGGTTACAGGACTCATTTATTAATGGAGTAAATTAGATAGGTGAGGTTTTAGACAGGTTTATCTTAACAGCTCTTGTCATTCCAACCATTAGGGTAATAGTTAAACCGTTACATTTATTCACATTTTTTGAGGTCTTCAAGGATCCACTCATATGCTAGAAACTCAGAGGAGCAGATTACCTCTAAATTAAATGTGCATTTTTTTTCTACTTGTTAGTGTTAGTTCTGTTTAACTGTCTAGACTGTTTTGATAAAACTTGCCCAGCTTGGGAGGTAGTGGCTGTAGGAAAGTATGCCTTTTATTCAGTCTAATGGAACTAAACGGTACTTGTGTCAAGAAGGAAACTCCACAGCAATGTCTCTTTTCAGGTATCATGTCACGGCCTTGTTGTGAGTGGTTTTATGTAGGAAATATTTTCTATCTGCTGAATCGGACCCACCACATGACAGAAGAAACATCCCTCTACCTGTTACTGTAGGGCCAGCTGATGATGGACACAATATAATTTTATTATATAGAATATAGTTTCAAAATAAGAATGAGAAGATGAAGAGTAGTTGTTGCAATATAAATAGTAATAGTGCATTGATTTAAATGATTTTCTGCTTGAATTTGATATGACGAGCAGAATTTCAGCACGGGTCCTTTGTAGAGTGACTAGGTATGTAAGCATACAGTATAGTCAATAACCTGATGTGTGTGTTTAATAAGAAAAGATGTGTATTAGAGTTAAGTTAATGTGATCTCTTGTATATTGATATTAAAGTGCATCTTTTGGTAGGACCTGACCCTAAAAATTTCTGTATGTAGGGAAAAAAACTAACAAGGCAAAAATCTCATTGATATCAGTATAATTTCGGGGGGGGGGGGCATTGGGACCTTGCATAAGAACATGCTGAACCAGCAAATTATTTAATGATCTAAAGATTACCTGGTGCTAATGGAAGGTGAACAAAGGGCAAGTCGCCTCACTGAGAGGCAAATTATGAAATTGTGTTCTAGATTGTGTTTTACCGTGCAGAAATAATATGCTCAGGCTTTGATGCGATTTGTGCTCTGTGCTTAAAAGCTACACTGTGTTTTTAAGGGGAAGTATAGTTGTTAAAAGAAAAGGACAAATGACACGGCACCAAACTGGAATTGAAACTGTTGATAGAAGGGAGAGTGATGGAAGGCGATAGCAGTCCCCTATCATTCCTAACTCGAGTGAGTCGTCCAAGCGCAAGTTTTCCTGATTGAAAAGTTATCAGTGATGAGATGTCACACAAACACACGTGCACATGCGCCTCTTATCTTGTTCCCGCATGTCACCTGTTTTAATGAAACACTGTCCTTATCCACTCCCATCTCTCTCTCCCTGTATTTCCACAAAGAGAGGTTTGGCGGGGATCAATCAGCCAGGCCAACAGAGTGCGAATTTTTTTTTATCCTACATCCTTATCTGCCTTCAGCATTTCATCTGTCAGCATATGAAGATAAAGGGAGAGTTCTGTCTGTCTCCAGTCTATGGGTTGTTCTAGATTTGAGATGAAGACTTTGTGTGTTCGCGGGAGTTGAGATTAAACTTGGTAAAGTTTTGGGCTGGTGTCATATCGTGTGAAGTGAGCTTAGGACTTAAGGATTGCCGCACACTTTGCAAAGGTAGGATAAGTGATTATTGCGACTACCAGAATAATCAAAGTTACTGAATTTAGTCAGGCATTAGACACCTCACAAGCTGTAGCTAAGTCTGCAGCTCTAATTTGATGTGATCTCAAAGTAAGATTTCTGCTGAACCACAATGTTGTGAGTGTTATCCATATGGCAGTTTAATAAAAGCTTGACAAAGCCTCCAACAATACACGATGCATGCTCTGCCATTTCTTTTGATCTCACCCCAGCCATGACATCTTTGATCCTCTCTTCTCTTCCTCTCCACTCAGCGTAATATTAAAAACCAAAAGTACAATGCCTCGGCTGCTTCTTTAAATGAAACCAAATCCTTGTCATCATACATTAATAACCATTCACACACATCACACACACGCACAAACACAAACAGTACCATCTCAGACACAGAGAACAATAAAAAGCGGTGTCCTTATGATCTTCTCTTTTTCTTCTTATTGCCTAATTCCCCAGTGTCATGCTTTGCAGCAGACCAGAACTTGAGCTTTCTTCATAAAAGCCGCACACTGCCAAGGTGAGACAAAAAATAATGAGAAACTTTAACGATTTGAGCCTAATCTTTCCCCCTCAGTGCTGCACGTATTTATGCAAAACGTCACAGACAGAAAGCAATTGGAGTGTTATTTTGCTTCTTTTTCCCTGCAAAAGTTGGCTATCAGACTAGCTTTTTTTTTTAATAAGAGCTCACCTTTAATTTCAGTCAAACAAGGCAGTTGGTGCAGATTAGCAGAGGCAATTTTCTGCTTCAGATTCCATTATTAAAACACACGCTATCAAAAAGTTCCTCTTGTTGAATAGAAAAAAAGGATGATTTTCTTTTCTTGGGTTTGGATTAAGACCTTGTGGTTATTGTTGCTGTTATCTGCTGTTCTTGGGGAGGAATTCAGAATGCCGACCAGCTCTCGAGATGCTCTCAAGTTAAATACCAGCCAATCGTATAATGTAATCAGGTGATTGAAAGCCCAAGCTGCTGATTTTTACCACAATAGCATAATCTAAATATTCTGTGCAATAGTACGAACACCTAGAAGCTGACCATTTCTGTCCGCACACATCAACATCTCTGTACCAAATTAATGTGGAATGGTCAAACATCACATAAAAGATTTACCCTTCTTCCTCAGCGCCGAGTGGCACGGCACCACATGATGTGGCAGAGGTTAAATGCAGATTATGATGATTGCTACTGGGCTACTGTTCGTCCATGCACGCTGCAAGGGCTATTTGTCATTTAATACATCACTGTCACATTCTCTCTCCTGCTCTCTCTCTCTCCCAGGTTGCATTCACTTCTCTTTTCATGAATATTCTCTCCACCAGTGATTTATTTAATCCTGTCGCTCTACCCTCCACTGCACACAGAAGCGCGCGCACACACACACACACACAGCCACAGACACCGGGACTACACAATACACATACCAGTGCAGAGAAACTTCTCCCGCAGTCTTGTTTGTGCGCACGGTTTATCTCATGGACACACATGCAGTGCATTCACAAGGTACAGATCAACACACGCACGCACACACGCACACACACACACGCACTCAGGCTTATTGTGTGTATTTGTCAGTGAAGGCAGGGACTGCTGAGCTCATTCATATGTAAAGGATGCATGATTCCATAATTGCTTTCTGCGGAGGCATGACTGCAGTTCTGTGTGTGTGTGTGTGTGTGTGTGTGTGTGTGTGTGCACATGCATGATCGTGCACATGAATACCAAGTGGTCAGCTTCCCAAAAAATAAAAGGCATGCCCCATCATGTCAGATGGTTTATTTGAAGTGATGGAAAACGTGCCTCCTTATCAAACTTAGAATTTCTGTTCTCTCTGTCTCTTATTTTAAAGGCAGAAAAATTACCATCATATATGACGTCATAGTATGTTAAGCTGTGATGATTGCGATAGTTTAGCTGAGGTCTGTACCCAAGAAAAGTTTGGATTATAAATACCTACAGTAGGTCTTGTTTGGAGTCACGGAGCAGAGAGAATACCTATTTTAGTCTATTCTGTTCTGTTTTACTCTGTTCTATTCTAGTTCAGGCTTAAAGTTCATGCTTGATCTTGGAGAGAGCAGTGGGAAACAAATCTCACCTCAAGACATAGTAAAAAAATAATCATGACTAACAATTGGAAATGTAATAATAAGAAAAAAATCCATGAAATTTCACTGAATATCATTTAACATGATCAAATGCCTGAGTGAAACTATTGAATTGGTTTTGAGGTGAGCTTTTTTTTCATTCGCATATTTTATTCTACTCCAATTTAACTCTAATCTGTATTCCGGTCCTAATTTTTTCACTTAAATTCCATTTCAGTCCTTTCTCTTAATTCTATTTTCTCAGTTTCTCTTATGATATATTTTATTGCATTCTATGCTGTGAAAAATAATCCAGCAAGAAGGGAGTGTGTGCAAAACGTCAAACGGCTCTTTGCAAAATAAATTCCATCCATCATCTTCTTCTAGTCATATTTCTTGGCTAATACAGGGTTGCAGGGGAGCAGAGCATTTTCCAGCTGACACAGATTTTGAGGCAATTTTAAAACAATGTTCGTCAACTTACAACTGCAAAGAATTTGCAAATGTATCATCTATAGAAACTAATATTCTTAAATGATATCAGTGAGTCTTACAAAAAGTAACCAAAATTGACAATGACAACAAATACTAAATGGCAGTGATCATGGCAGCACTGCATTAAAATGGACACATTTCTGCAAGGGCTGAGTTTTCTTAAAACTACTATTAATGCAAACAGGAGCTACATCAGTAAATTCAAGTTAATACACAATCATTAAATTACACAATCATTTATTAAAAAAGATCAAAATCATCTAAAAGATCATCATGTTGCTGCAAAAGCCAGCATGTATGACATATGGGCAGCCTCTACATCTGTGAAGGTACTACTAATACTGAACAACACAAGGCTTTACTTACTATGCCAACACAAAAAACTCACAATGGCAACAAGGATATCAGTTAATGGAAAGAAGAGACGGGGTCATCGCATGGCCCAGCTTCTTAGTTCTTGAAGGCCCTCTTTAAAAACATCAACTGACAAAGCTCAACAGAAAAGTGTTTGATGTTTGCGGTTTACCAAAACCCGAAATGGGCATCATGGATTGATTAAGCGTCTTTGTGTTCATGTATTCCCGTGCGTGCGCATACGTGCACGTACATATCCATATCCCAGTCCTTCCAGTTGCAAGTTCTTGTCACAACAGCAGGTAAATTACCACGAGCAACAGAGCACTCAAGGATTACCCTCTTATAGGATTAGCATTCGCTACCTGTATGCGCGTTTGTGCACGTGCGTATGTGCCGATCTCGTATTTCGTGGCTGTGGTTTCGATTGTGTGCTTTTCTCTACACACATGTACTGTACGTGTGAGTCAGATAAAAAGAGAAGAGAAAGTTTGACTTTGACTCCTAAGCCGCTTTGTTGATGCATAATTCATCTCTCTCCACAGGCTGCACCTTAAAGCCTTTGAAACTATCTTAGCTACTTCAACTGCGACTAAAACAAACCACAAACAATCTCGCTTTTCTTTTTTTTGTTTTTTGTTTTGCTTTTTTTGTTTGTTTGCTCATCGTATGATGTACTTACACCAAACAGAAGCTGTTATTGCTAAAAGCAAGCTGAACTTAAAGGAATCGCACCCGCCAGCGCTCATTTCCTTTAACCTCGTCTGTGTGGCTGTGGTTGAAATTTCCATTAAGCAATCACAGTTGGAAATAACAACTGTTTTGGTAGTTATTTTCCTGATTATCTGAATCAGTGTTTCGACAAACAGACGCTACAGCTTTGTGTTTCTCATGTGTGACAACTTCTATTTCTATTGCAGCTGGACTAACTTTACTTTGAGTTCACATAGTAGCATTTACGACCTTGATCTCTGGTCCTGGTGGGTGGGGGTGGTGATGTTTGCAAGCAGATTTGAGCTTTTCCTTCTCTCTGTGTGTTTCTAGACCCCAACATACTGCATATCTGTGCACTGAGCTGCAGGCCAAGGTGCTCCAGTGCTACAAGGAAAATCCACAGGAGACTCTCCACTGCTCCAGCCTGGCCAAACAATACATGACCTGTGTCCATCAAGCAAAGAAGGTAGGGCACAGAAGCCATCTTTGTCACCTTTAGTATCTTTTGCATGTGATATTTATGTGAAGGTTTGCTTATTTCGGCGTACTAGAGTGCAGTATGTGTTGCTCTAAATAGTTTCTCTTACCTTTATCATTCATTCGCCTCACATTTCCTTTGAGATGTACCAACGTCCCTTTTTTAAAGCTGTGATTTTCAAAGTTGTTGTTGTTCGTTTTTTTTCCTGGCTTGCCAGAAGGAAAAAAAGAAGTTCCTTGCACACAAAAAAACGACAATAAAAAAGGATCCAAGTTGAATTTTAGCAAAATAAAGGTCAGAGCGTTACCATCAAGAAACTCTTGTTTATTTTCCTTTATTCCGTATTTGGTGTGAGGGACACATAAGGACATATTTTTAAAGCCTTCTTCCCCCCATGAATATATTTATTTTTTAAAGAAGACGAGAGAGAAGGCTGGCTTGAATGAGTCAGACCTCGAAGGAGTTTGACAGCCAGACTGACAGTGGAACAAAAGGGTGAAGAGACAAAGAATCCCTTCAGTACCTACACAGAATCAGTTAACTTCTGAGAATCACCATCTACGTGTTTGTTACTTTGACACTTGGAGTAGAAAGTTAAATCAATACAACGCGCTCATTGAGCGGATTTATAAGTCACCAGGCGTGCACTGTGTTTGGGGACTTTCTGATAGGAAGATTACACCATTATTAGTGTATTAAAATCAGTTTTGGCATTCAGTGCTTTGAAATGCATTCTGTTTTCTGCAGATGCTTTTGCAAATAATGTTCAGACCCTATGCTTATCTACAAAGTGCTTATTTTAGCCAATTTCTCCATCAAAAAAACAATAATGAATGGGCCAATTTGCACATTATTATCATGACAAAATGCACTGATACGGCTCCAAAGTAGATAAAAGCCACAAAACAACAATTGGTGAATTTGGCAGTTTAAACGGTTGATAAAAGCAAAGCAAAGGCTCACAATAAAAGCAATCAGTCTTTTTAAACTGGTTCAAAAGATCAGCTTGCTATTGGGATGTTGCTCTTTGAGGAAATACGGTGCGTATGAGTTTGTATATTAGACCAATGTTTGTATGCATGTGCTATATAAATTCTCATAGGAAGTGTTTGTTTTTTTTAAAGAATAGACGGTACTGCACAATAAAGTCAAACAGTTTTCTTTTCTTTGAAGCAGGCCGAGTTTTAATTCATATCCAATTAGGCATATCTTTGACTGTGAATGGAAAATGAAGGAGAAAATACTACGGAGGCTGAAAGAGGGCAGCTTAAAGGGCAAATGAATGAAAGGGAAAGCTCCAGTCTATATAAAACACATCAGCACTGTGCCCATACCTTTATACTGTTTTATATTGAAGAGAAATAATAAGTTCCTAACTTTCATCTTGGTAGAAAGAGGATGGATTTGACTGATGTAGATAAACACAGCATAGTTCTTTTTGTCCTAAATATAGTTTTAGATCCCTGAATTTGCCACTATTGGCCATATTTTTGAATCACTTTATACTATATCCCAGATTTAATTTTATACGAGGGTGCTGCTTTTTTATTTCAGTTTTTTGCTTTCTTACTTTGGGGAAAAACCAGTTTCGAATCAGGACATTTTATCACTGACATCTTCTCTGTCTAACCTTTCTTTATAGGGATAATCTAACAGATTAAATCTTTCTTTTAAAGAGTAACCTGTACTACTCTTTTGAAGATGCTGGGCTTTTCAGTTTGACCTTTAAGACTTTTGAGATTTCTATCCCAAGCTGAAGCTTAAAAAGCCATATAAATGTTTCTGGATTTAAACTAGAAATATGGAAACCTAAAAGATTCCATATGTATGCGTGGCCTTAAACTATCTTCATCTAATATTTTGTCATGTATTAGAATATCCTTTTTTCCTTCCCGCTTCCCTTATCCACCCATCTTCTGTATTATCTGTTCATCCATGGATCTTTTCCTGGTGCTGTTGTGATTCATCCCTCCTTTTTCTTTTAGTCACCATATTAAAGCTTTTTTCACTGAACACATTGTCACATTAACCGGTGTTTAGCTCTGTTCTGCACTGCTGCCCATGGAGCTCTCTTACATCTTATTCAGGTCTGACTATGTATGTTTGCCTCATCCTAAACCCACCCCTGGGGAGACACTGTGCATATTTCATACATGGGAAAAAAATCACTAATTTGGCTAATACGGCAAGTAAACTTTAGCAAGTAATTACACATTGCATTAGGGTTACTAGCAGGGAGGGAGCACTGATAATGGACAGATGGTGCCAGTGAAAGTAGTATAGAATGAATCCAGGAAAAAGGTTTCAAACAAAGATTTTATGTGAGGGACCAGTGCATGCTTCAGTTATTCTAGTGGAGGTAATCGTTACTGTACTCTGTGTCTTTATTCAGCTTTAGCGTTAAATGGCTGTGAGACAGCCAAAAATATAAGCTAGTTATAACCTACTTAAAATGTAACGCAACATCCATCATTTTCTTTACTACTTGTCCAAATCAGAGTTTCAGGATTTGAGGGGGGCTGGAGCCCATCTCAGCCACCATAGGGCAAGAGGCCGGACACACCCTGGCCAGATTACCAATCCACTGCACAGAGACACACAACAATGCATGCTACATTCACATGTATTTAATTTAGAATCACCAGTGAACTTAATGTGCATGCTTTTGGACTGTTTGAGGTAGCAGGAGTACCTGGAGTGAAAATTGCAAGATTGTACAAACTCCCTGTGGAAAAAGGCCCTGGTCAACCCTTATACTGTGAGGTGACATAATGCACATATTTATCAATATATTCGCCCATCATTGATACATTTCTCATAAAGCTCCAGTAGGCAGAAATACTCCCCTCCCTCTACCTGTCTATTCCGAAACTTCCCCAACAAGATGAGCACAGGTATGTGGAAGTGCTTCATATGCTGAAAGTGCAGACTTTTGGCTACACATGGGATTCAAACCAGTCTCCCTTTGCATAGCCTACTGTAAAAACCTGAAAGCAAAGTGATCTGTTTTATAAATTTCGAAAAAGAAGCATTCCTTGCACTGCAGGTACTTAGCTTAGGATCCTCAGATTTTTGTTTATTGTTCTTTAAGATTAAACTAATCCTAAAATATCCCTCAGTGCAAACAGAAAATGTTAATATCTAATTAGACTGACAAATTAAATTATATCTATGTTCACACTGCTAAACTGTTAAAATAATAAAACTCAAATTTCACTTAGTTCTGGAGTCTGGAGTGCAGATTGAGTGTAATGTCCACGTGAAAACTCATTTTAAAATTGTCTTTTGATCACTGACCTCTGTCCAGGAAGCTATCCGTTTTATAGAACTTAGTGTTTTCTGAGTTTTTATGGAGCTATTTAGTAATGCTGGGTTAGACTACGTTTGGAATGATGCCCAAATGAAGTATAAAAGAGAGGGTAGATGAGTAGACCTCCCAGCAGAGCCCCCTGATCAGTCAGCCTTAATGAAAAGAAATAAGTGGGTTCTCCCAAGACCCCTCTGGACATGCAGACAGCTGTCCGGTCTGCTTGTCTGTAAATGGATCTGACAGGGCCAGCAGCTTGGCAGAGCGGAGCACTTGGACGAGCGTTTCACCAGCAAAAGGTTCAGCATTTGCTCCAGGTGGAAAAGGGTCAACAGGGAGCAATATGCACTGCAGATTTAGTCATTAGAGAGAGCATTTCATTATGAAATATAATGTTCTATAGACCCTGGAGAAAATATTTTGTTATGGTTGAGACTGTTAATAATAGAGGTAGTGCCTGTGCTTGCTCCTGTTGTTGTAAAGGGAATCTGATGTTTTTTGCTTTTTAAAAATCAGAATAGGACATGTTTTAGAAAATTCTATTTATTGCTCTCAGGAAATACTTGAAAAAGACTGTCACAAGAAAATCTCCCATTTTCAACCAGCTTTTACATAATGTGTGATTTCTAAATTGGATGCCTCATTTGGGAAATGTCTCAAATCTGTTTTCGTTCATAATTTTGTAATTTTAAAAAGGCTGTTTTTCTCCTTGAGTGAATGACTGATACATCGTATGTTTGAGATGTTGGTTTACAGACATTTTTGTTTGAATTAACGAGCAGAGTAAACTGGCTTTCATAGCTTGATAAAATAGAAATTTAAAAAAAAGACATGCAACATTTGGATGCAGTGATTTTTTTTTTTTTTTTTTTTTTTCTCTGCAGTGCAACAATAACACAACTGCTCAATAGGCAGCAAAGCTTTTAGCCTGGTGAAAACCTCCAGACAGCTTAAAGGCTCTGTTCTTTTGTTATCTGCATTTGCTTGTAAGGATTTTCAGAAGCAGACACATTCTTCCCTATGATTAAAGGGAGAAAGCTGTATTTTTCTGACAAATTACTCTTTGTCTGAAGTGGATACCTTATGGTTCGCACATCATCTTTTTCTCTCTTTTGGCTCTTTCTGTACGTGAAGCATGACAGCTATTGAATACCACGTGTCTGCCTAAAAGCTAAATCTTAGTTATTTTTGTTGTCCACCAGACACTCGTGTAAGCAAAGTTCACATTTGTGTACATCAGCAGTAGGCTCATACGATTTAGTGGTCAATCCTGTCAATTCCACAGAGCTGAGAGTGACTCATATGACTTTCCAAGAGTTTATTCATGTAGACGCTGCCATATATTTCTGTTACTCTCAATCGAAGTGTCTGTGCTCGCCAATCAATCTGCCAATAAAACCAGCGGCTTGCTTATCTGTCTTTTCTGCCAGAGTCTTGATCTGAACATCACTAGAGTATCTATCTCAATTTTTTCTGTCTCTCACTTGAAGTCCACCCAACTCACTATCTGCAGCGGCACAGCCTTCCTTATATGTCACTCAGAGGCTCTTTTATGTTTTATGATTCATGCATGGATGCACACACATACACATTTTTCACACATTCTACCCTCTGCCATCTATTAAAGACAGTTGGTTCAGGATATGGCCTTTCACCTCCTCTCTGCTATCACTCCCCTGTCCCTCTCCTGTCAGTGTCTCAGCTCAGGCCATTGTCATGCATATGGAAACCCACTGAGTGAGTGTATATGTGAGGAGCACAGGGTAAATGTCAGCTCACCAAGGCCCTACGTTATCATGAAGCTCTGAGCATTTTGTCTGTCTTTCGTGCGACGTTAGGCTCCATCTCATATTTTGTCATTACTGTTTATAGACATTTTCATTGCAAAATGTCTTTATTCTAAGCATCTGTGTGTGTTTGCATAAGCACAAGCCCATCGAATAGTCTGAGAATTTTTGGTTTTCATCATCTAGTCTCACATGCAACCTCCTTCAGAGAAAAACAAAACACAGCCGTCCTCAAAGTCATATTCAAGAACAAATGTTTGTCAACCCACCACTTACAATAATTGTCACCCCTCCTCTTCTGCAGTACTCAAAGGTTTCAGTACCAACTAGTGCAGAATGCTAATGCTATTGTTGCCCTATTTAATACAATCAGCCTGGGCTAACAATATCATATCACCACACTTTCTGTTGCATCTCACATACTTAACCCACTTGAACCTGCTGGTCTTCAGTCAGTGGATCTTTGTCTGCTCTGATGTGTTGGTATGAATGAGCAGGCCCTGGTCTCCAAGGCTAGAAAAATCTCCATCCAGCACCAATTCAGAAATAATCTCTATTCATAACAGCAAGCCTGAAAACACGTGAACATGATTCACATACAATAAACATGCCTCCTGCACATTTGGGCAGGTGTAGCATAATAAAATGCAGAGTTTGGTATAGTGCACAATAGCTGCTAGCTTAGACAACAAGGGTTCCACAAACTTGTAATAATTATTATTGTCTGTGTGGTTACAAAGTTACTTTGAACAGGGCATGGTTGTTGGTGTTGGTCTGAGTATCTGAGAAACTGTTGAGAAATTTTCCCATATAACCATTTCTAGATTTTACAGAGAATGGTCTGGAAAAAGGGAAAATATCCAGCTTGTAGCAGTTCTCTGGGTAACAGGGACAGGCTCACTGAAATTGGACGACAGAAGATTGGGAAAGCGTTGCCTGGTCTGATGAGACTTGATTTCCTGAGATTCAGATGGAAGGGTCAGAATATGGCATAAACAACATAAAAGCACGGATCCATCCTGCCTTTTAAGAACAGTTCAGGCTGCTATTGGTGCTGGTGGAGAGGGGGACATTTCATTGGCACACTGTGGACCCATTAGCACAGCTCGAACATTGTTTAAATGCCACAGTCTATTTGAGTGTTGCTGCAAACCGTTTCCACCCCTTTATGACTACAGTGTGCTTGTATTGTAATGAATGCTTCTAGCTGGAGAGCACACCTTGTCTCAAAGCTAGGAACATTTCAAACTGGTTTCCTGAACATAACAGTGAGTTTACTATATCACAGTTATATTTGTGACCAGATCTTAATCTAATAGAGCACATCTGGGATGTGGTGGAAAGGGAAATTTGCATTGTGCATGTGTTCCTCACAAATGTGCAGCAGCTATGTGATGCTATCATATCAATATGGACCAAAATCTTTAACCAGTGTTTCCAGCATCTTGTTGAATCTATGCCACGATTAAGGCAGAAGTGGGTACAACCCAGTTAGAAGAAGGTGTACCTGATGGTGACTGTATATGGATGTATGCAAGTCTCCACTTGTAAATAATATTGTAGCATAATTTTTTTTAATTGTTTGTTTTCTCCATGCCTTTTTCTGTTGGCAGTTAGAAGTTGAACTTGGCACATCATTTTGGGGGAGATTTATATTATTGATTTGCTTTGTGTCAGCAAATAAGATTAACAAAGAGAAAACTTCTCACACCAAGCCAGTTGGAATGCTTCACAAGCATCCAGCTGGCTTCAAAAAGATATTAGTAATATAATAACATGACGATGGGATGTTGTTCAGTGCAGGATGTTGTATGTTTGCATGTTTATTTTCATCTCTTATCAGATTTGTCATCTGAATGCATATGTGTGTAGCATTTTGTGTATCTGTGTAGCACAATCCCTCCCGTTTCCAAACATTTTAGTTGACGTTTTCCACACATGCCACTTTGAACCACAAATTCACTTTCTTCAAGTAGTTGTCCATTTCTAAATGTAGTGCCAGCAGCATCTTAAGTACCTCTCAAGACTACATTCAGCGTAGACCTCCATTGCTAGGGAAAAGAACAGGATGGCTCTAGCGCTGGCAGACTACTTCCCTCTGCTTCTTCCTCGTATTTCAGCTGCAGGTAATTCTGGCAAGAAGAAAATCTCTTTCAGACATGTTCAGGTCGCAATGATGAAGTTGTCTGTTTTTTTTGTGTGTGCGTGTGTTTTTCAGCTAAAAACACCAACAACAAAAAAGATAAGAACGTGGATGAGTCTTTGAGATGAAAGAGAAAGGTGCCCGTCACCAGGGGAATGGATGGAGACTGATGAAAGAAAAGAAGCTGGTAGAGGAAGAGGCTTCCACATGGTTGTCAGTGAGAAAGGGTTCATTGAAAACTGTAAGAGAGTGATACAGAAGGAAAGAATGGATGATAGGAAAAATGTAGGTAGGATGACTCTGTCAGTGGGAGGGATGGAAGGGAATGACAGTGGGTTGAAGTAGGGAAAAGGAAAAGAGGAGGAAGCTGTGTCAGTCACTATTGTGAGAGTGAGGAAAAAGCATAAGGATGGTAAAATTAAAAGCACATAAGGAAATAGTAGTGTGGTGTGTGTATGCGCACGCGTGTTTGTTTTTGTCTTTTTTTGTTTTTTGCATGACTATCAGTAGTAGCAGGTGGTGAACCCCACTGTGAGCCTTGGCCTGCCTGCTAACTCTAATCTGATAACGCAGCCACTCTTCAGCAGCAGTTTGCTCCAGCACACACACACACACGCACACACACTTTTATATGTGCACTCATGCAGACACACTTGTATATAGACCCAGTCAGTTCTTTATACTGTATTATCCCTGTTATTAATATCATTTTTATAGAGTCCTAGTTTTGCTCTTATAGTGATTAGAACTCCTGTTTGCTTGTGAGAACACATTCATGTAATTTTGTGTGTGTGTGTGTGTGTGTGTGTGTGTGTGTGTGTGTGTGTCTCACATTCTCATACACACATAAGCACATATTTCTGTCTTTTTATGACTCTCTCTCTCTCTTTCACCCTTTTACCTCCTTCCATTCCATCTCTCCTTCACATCCATCATCTCCAAGGCGACCGCCCCATGAACGCACAGGCCACATAAAGATTAGCTGGTCTCTCTCGTGTCCCTCCCCTATATCCCCTCCACTCCCACCTACCCAGCCCACCATGTGCCTGTCTCTCAAGCCTATAGAAACACTCCATCAGCATCCAGCTAAACATGTCTTCCATGCTGCTACACTCCACGGACCGCAATCACTAACATGCCATCGATCCTTGCCCCCCCCTGCCCCTTTGCCAGGTTTCAGCTGCCACGTGTCTTATTTCATTTGGCTAAAAATAACGTGTCGGTGTAAATTGTGACAAAAGAGACTTGCTATGTGAGGACTGAGGAGCTCTTTAATTTCAGAGTGTGACTACCATTATCAACTTAAATAATCCTCTATTTAATGTTTGCAGTCATTAATCAGAATCAAAAATACTGGATAAAAAAATGCTGTTCCAAAGGAATGTTGACATGTTTGGTTTAGGAACTATTTTTCTGCGTAACAGTGAAAAAGAAATCATCAAATTAATTCAAAGTGTCAGGGAGTTTTTTTTTCTTTAACAACTATAAACCAAAAGAAAGATTGAGAGAGAACCTTTTAGTGATTTTGTACTCGCCCCGTGAAGTTCACCTTGAAACTTTGATTATTTGCTAAGAGTGAAAATCTGTGAAGCTTTCAGTGATCATGATGCAGAACTGATCAAAGTTCATCATTTACCGACAGTATCATAGTTATGATATTGGTGTCTTATCAATGCCTCTCAAGGCTTTTATTTATGAAGCACCCTGATTGGATTTAGGACTCTTTTGCTTGGCTGCCAGCTTAAAGTGTGCCACATTTGCCTCACTGGTTAATATAACCCACAACAGAAACTCTAAAACTGGACACACGACTCCAAAGGAGTCACACGGTTGTGTAAGTAAGCATTATTTGATAACCAGTGTGCTGCCATATCATTTTAAAGGGCATAACGTAAGGATTGTTTTTGCAACTTGTTTCCGGTGCAGCCCCGCCCACCACCAACAAAATAATGTAATGTTCTTGCACATGTAACCAACCAGCTGACTAACTGCACTGGAGGCTTCCTGGACTGACTAATGGAGTGTCTGGTTGTCGTACTGACTGGGTAATGAGTGAATCGCTGTGTGTTTATAAAGCAGTCATAGCCACGTCCACTGTGAGTATCTGATTGACAGTTCTGCCTGGCAACTGTCTCCGTCCCTCCTGAGAGAGGGAGAGAACTGAGTGCTGTTAGCACTGAGCAGAGGAGACAGTTATTGATTTTCTGCTTGTCTATTATTTTTGTTTTTCGCAGAGAAGAAACAAGTGAGCGAGGCGCGTGAGTGAGTGAGGCTCCTCTTCTGTGTGCTGCAGATGCTTACACGTGTGTCCACCGTCTCCATGTTGCCTATTAGCTTAAAACTGTGGAAGTGTGAACATGCGCACGGTGTGCACGGTGTTGCTTCTGTGCCTTTTTGACGTTCAAAGTTGATTCCCAGCCAACAAACGCAACGATGTACTCCTCAAACTGCTCGCTAATTGGACAGAAACTGGCAGGTGGAAGAAAACATGCGTTTGTGTGACTGTATGTTGTCTCTGTCTTTGTGTGAATCCATGTTTTTGTGAATATTAAATCTAATTATGACAGACAGATATACAGTGATGATAAAGTCAACTTTAAACTTTCAGTGCAAACCACAGCTCAACCTCCAGATGTGAAGCTGTGGTTTTCCAATCTGGCACAGATTCTTGTGGAATCCATCCATAAGGCAACATTAAAACCTTTGTAAAGGGTAGGATTTCTTTTCCAGTATAGCTGCATTAGAATACATTAGCTCAGTGTACCTAATAAACCGGCAGCTGGTGTATGTCTAAAACTCAACACAGACCTTGAGCTAGAATATTTGACTGCCCTTGCTGCCCACAGTTTTGTGCATGAAAAGCTTTTCCTGTCTTTAAATTATCCAAGTGAGGATGGCGGCAGTCCAAATTTAGACCTGGGGCACCAAATTGAACTGTGTGTACTGTGGGGGGTGCCAGGGGTCAGTTTGAAATTCAGGAACTACTTCATACACTATGCATTAGGCATAATGTTCCGTCACACTGCTGTGTAAGAGTGTGGCAACACCAACACCCGTCTCGCCACGCGCGCACACGCACACCGGTGTATGCATCAACTCCTGCTCGCATAAACAGCCACTTTCACACAAATAGTGAGTTTTTACGCACACATGCAGACACACACTGTCCCCCTTTATATCTCAGAACGTGAGTGGAACAGTAAAGCTAAATCCCCTTGTCACATTTGCTGCTCATCTCCAATTCAAAGGCACAGGCTGCGATGCCCTCGGATGCACTTGGCAAGTGAACAGCTAACCTGCCCGCCAGCATATCTGCCTGCCAGCCGAGCACAGGGGTAGTTAGCATGCCAACTAGCACACCCAGCAGCGTCAAGCTAATGCTTCACTAACCCTGTGTTGCCCCGCGTCTCTTCCTGCAACTGTGTGTTTGGATGTGTATTTACACTAGAGGAGTTCAGTGTAACCCCACAGTAAATTGGCTTTCCGAAACAAAATTAGCTACAAGTGTAACTCCGTGTAAACATATAAAGACAGTACTTAATAATCTTATTTCAAGAGACTGCCAGGTCACTTGGAAAGTATTTTGATACAGAGTAAATCTCCAAGGCTGCTATTTTTCATCCCCCCATTTAATCTTTGCGCTGCTTGGTTCCAAAATGAGGTGTCCTCTAAATTATTAAACCATGAGACTGGTTCTTACTTGGCAACTATTAAGTACAGTAGCTGTGCTAATATCACAATATATTGTTCTGCTTTTAGACGATAATTCTTCTTGGGGTGGGATAAACGCCACCATCTGGTACTAAAAGTAAGAAACCGATCCAAACTGCATGCTTCACTAAGAGAAAAATCTTATTTTGTGTGTGTGTGCTGCTGTGGAACGGTCTATATTAATAGGCACCAAGCAAATATGATTCAGCGCTCTTGATGACAGAATGAAAATGAGTAAAATCAGATAAATTATGATGACACCTTCAGCCTCTGCAGATTATCTTCTGTTCAAGTGCCTGTTGCAGCTCTTGGGCTGCACAGCAAATCCCCCCAAAAATCACCTGTTATGAGTGTGGCTAAAGTATGTCAAGTGTAGGTCTACTGTAGCAATAAACCACTTTAGACCTTCCCTGCTGTGTGTGTGTGTGTGTGTGTGTGTGTGTGTGTCTGTTCTTGTCCAGCTAGCTTTGTAAAGACCAGTATGAGTTTTAGACTTTGGTGGTGAAGACATTTTCTGGAACTGTGTTTGTCTTTAGATCTGTGTTTTGTCCTTACTCTTGTTTCCCATTTTTCTAAATGTAGTTTAGCAGCAGTTAAAGTAGCTACAGGCTAAATACGTTCCTGCAGAGGTCAGACCTTCTGCAGAAGCTTGTCTTAGCATTAGCCCGTTATCCCGAGGGCTGTTGATATCTCCAGTCCAGTGAAACAAAAAATAGGTTGCATTTTTGTTCTTTTCTTTTTTTCTCCACTGACGCCACAAAATGATCAATTTCACCCTCACAAATTTAGATTCATTATATTGAAAAAGTCAATATAGTTCTATATCTTCCACACTTGGCAACCACCTGAATGAATTTTGTTTACCTTTCCAAAGAAGGTTAAAAGCAGAATAAATAGTTTTCTTGTGTAATTGTAAAGCTCTACTTACAAAATACAGACATGTACTTTTTGTGCATCATTATGATGACGTGTTCTTGACACTATTTGGGATATGTTGACACTTAGAAATCTAATTTAGTTTAAAAATGGATTATTTTTTTAAAGAAAATTCCATACAAATCCATATTTCTGGGTAATCATTGATAATCTCGAGACTAGAAAGATGATCGTGTGCCCAAAGTTGTTAGCTGGCACTGTAATTTTCTACGTTAAGTTCCAGATATTTTAAGATGTTTAGGTGTTTAAATGTGGTACTGTTCTTTGTATATTGATCATGCATCATCAGGTTAGTGTGTTTATATTAGGGAATAGATTTCCCATGATGCATCCTGGCTCCTCTTACCTTTTTTTTGGATTCTAGCAAAGTAAATGTATTATTTGACAGTTGTTCTTCTTTTTCCTTGTCATACCCCCCAACCCCACCCCCTTTGTTTTCCAGAGCACTCTGACGAATCACGGTTGAGAAAGTCAAGAAATGGAGGAGATCTGAAGAAAGAGAGTGCATGTCAAATCTGTCCTGTTTTTTGTTGTTGTTTGTTTTTGCTTCCCTTTCTATCAATCCATCCATTAATTTAGCCATATCAATCAATAAATAAATAAAAACTCATCCTACTTGGTTTTTGAGTGTATTATCTTGACTTGTCACTCCAGAGTGTACGATGTGTTGATTTACTGTCACGTTGTGCCAGCACATTCCTGCTGTCTGTGAAATAAATCCCAGTGATCCAGTGGTGATGAAACTGCAGGTTTTGTATTGTGTGTGTGTGTGTGTGTGTCTGTGTGTGTGTTGTGGTGAATGGCTGTCTCTTGTCACAGCATGCTAATAATGGTTCCACTACTGGAAATGGGGTCGTGTGCACCCTTCTGACAATGCTGTGCAGGCCCAAGGGCTTATTGTGCACTGTGTGCATGGTTTCATTAAGAGGGAGAAGCGAAAAGAGAGTGAAGGAAATGAGGGATAAATGAATTGGAGGACAGATGAATACTGAAGCATGCACCAATTAATGTGTGTGTGTGTGTGTGTGTCATGTGCTTTATGTGATTTTGCACTGCACAGAACCTGTAAGTGTCATCACATATAGGTGAATGTGTACACACGAGCAACACACCGGACGGGGCACACATTGTCCCTGCTAGCTGTGTTTCCATGGTGACAGCAGGGGTTCGTGCTAGCAGCAAGGTGTGGAGGAACCTTCCAGATAACCCTGAAGGTCAGCACACAGAGCTACAGCTCACAGCACTACTCTGTACTCACACACTTAACCCCCTCCCTGTGTGTGTGCGTCTGTGTGTGTGTGTGTGTGTGTGTGTGTGTGTGTATATACGAGTGTGTGAAGGAGAAGGACTCTGTCAAGATGCATTTCCACTTATATATGGACATGGTTGGCCACCCTTGTAATGACAGAGGCTTGTTATCACACACACGCACTCACACATACACAGACATTGTACACGCAATATGCACACATTCACACAGCAGAGACACATAGAATATTAATGGCCTTACTGTGTACCCACGCAGCTCTTCCTGAACGTAAGAATGTATTCACACAAGTGGCAGTCGATGTGAAAATAGTGGAGTGCGTTTGTTAATGATATCTGTGAGGAGTGATCTATTGATCACAGTTTGGGTCCCATTCATCACCATCACAACATGATATCCAACAATACAGTGGACCGATCCATTGACTCTGCAAAGTGCAAAGTTGTATACTCTGAAAACACTGCCCACAACACACTAATGCTAACGAAGTGCCGTAAGTTAGCCAAATATCTTTAAGAGGATAGCTGTTGACATATGCTTACCTGTATGACAGCAGTGTGGCTCAGCTTCAGATGTGTTCTCACTACTAGGAATATTTAATTTGGTTTAAATCAGCGAGTGTGCAGAAGGCAGGACATTTACCTCCACTATTGTCACATACATGTGATCTGAATACCTTTTAATGTCTAACTGAATGCACAGTGCATGTGTGAGAACAGCACAGGCACTAGGAGAAAGTGTGAATTCTGTGAATGTTGTTGCAAAAAGAGTGCAGCAAAAACATCTTTTTGATTTCTTTGGTCATTGGCACATCTCCACAGTCATCTGTAGCTTCCATGGAACACTCCCCAATTACTCTTCAAACTGTACTGAAATTTGAAGAAGTGTGATGCTGGAAACTGGAAACGCAATGTAAAACGTTTTGCCTTACTTTTACTTTGAGGCGAACATTCTTCATTTCCTGTTTGTGTTGCACTCTACAGTTTCACCGCTGCTTGGGGAGTAGTTTTGGAAGTGTTAGCATACAAGCCAGCATCATCTCTGCAAATTACTGCCGACCTTTGCAACTTACTAGGGACCAATCCAGCTAGAGACCTCCAGCAAACACTTGCCAACTGGTTGCAGAATACAGAAATTTCTTCAGCAAACAGTCATTACCGGGGTGTCACTGTCTGCTCTCAAGGTCTGTGTGACTCAGGTGTTTTATCTAGTTAGCTGTAAGAATGCTAACATTAACAAGTTGCTGTAGTGTAGTTTGGTAATGCACTTGGATGCATAACACAAGTCGCACACTGTCAAAACCCTTAAGCCTAACCTACAAAAATGTAGTAGCCCATAACTGACATATGCTCATTTGAATTGTGACAAAAGTGTTTCAGCACATACGTAGTGTGCATGAATCCCACTGTCTACCCACTGGTTACTTCTTGTTGCCAGTGTCCACTTTTCTTTCCTGCAATACTTAGTTTGTTAGTTCAGTAACTCATAAATACTTCTCTGGGGTTCTATACCCTGTTAGCATAGTGTTAGATATTTTTAGCTTTGATTTTGGGGTGTTTTTTTTCACTAAGACAGATTAACAGTGAAGCACCTCACACGAGTCAGAGTCAAGGGAGAGCCATTAACTGTTAGCCATTAACCGTTGCACGCTATCTCTTTGCTCTGTTGCAGAAAGCTAGCATAGGACAGTGACAGCAAGTCAAATGATAAAGAAATGAAGTCCAGCATGGCCATCAGTTTTGTCTGCCACTGCCTCCGTCTACAAACTCCACTTCCTCAGTTGGGATTAGGCAGCTCTAACCCAACACACATGGCGCACATATTACCTATATTAAAGTCAGCACCATATTAGAGGTTTCAGCCAGTGACTCTCATATCCCTTCCTTCTCCCTGACATTTCTTTACAAATACCAGCTTCTATTCACTCTGTTATTGCCTTCTTCCATTCAACAATTCTCTGATTAAACAAGCTCCCGAAAAGCCCAGGCACTGCTATCTGCCATTTGGCTTTTATTAGAAACCCACCCCCTTTAATTAAATTGGTTGAATTACAGAAATATCAGGGATATTTTGCCAATATATTGGATAAGAGAGCACAATGGGTGAAAAATAATGGAAGAATGGGCTTTATGAGATGCTTTGAATGTGGTTTGGTGATGAAATGAGATAAACACTATCTTGATAGTGCGGGGGATGTTTGTTTTTTGTTTTGTTTTTTTAAGGAACTGGAGTTTGTACAATCTGAATGAGTCTCATTAAATTTATGCCACTGCTAAAACTCATTTTTAATGTTTTTTTTTTTATGTTCCCTCGAGACTGGGTTTATTTTTCGCTCCCTCCACCTTCTCCAGCTCCATCTCAACCGCACACCCTCAGCACCGTGGCTTTCTTTTCCCGCCCTATTACCGTGGAAGACACGGGATTGAGGTTGCCGTGGAAACCAGCCGAGCTTTGATTGGGAGAGGCAGCTGCTCGGTGCAAGGTTAGAAGATGGCTACTCACGCCTTGCAGTGTGCCACTATTGATTTCCAGTCTTTACCAATTACCGGGCCCAGCTGAATACAACGAGTTCCAGAAAACGTGCATAAAGCAGAGGACACTGTGTGTGTGTGTGCGTGCCGCCGAGGGTGGTGTTACTGTAATGCTCATTTTGCAGCCAGCGTGCAGTAATTGACTTGCTTTTTTCTTTTTTTTTTCCACCCACTTAAGTGCATGTGTTTGTCTAAAATGTGATCCTTTCAGCTGTTGCCACAGTTTTGACCTGTCAGGCATCCCGTAGCTTTAGCTAGACACGTGCTTGACAGTCAGCCGCGGAGCCTAATGTTGTATGTTTTATCAGCTCTGCACCATCTCCTTTGTTCCGTTCTTGAAATGCTGTTTGTCGGCTGTTCTTTCTCATCCTGCTGAAGAGGTGTCAGGCTTTGACAAACCGCTGCCCTTTGAAAAGACTTAATGGGGATCAATTCAAGTAAAGTTAGACACTTAGAATTCACATGCAGTCAGATAAAAATGCTTTTTCATACACACACATTCCCACACATGTAACTACTTCTTCCTGGAGTTCACACAGTAGTAAAGTTATTTGCCCTACACTTCTCCCTCCCTCACTGTTCCCCCACTTCTCTGTTCTTCCGTCTTCGCTCGGCCAACTTGGCATTGTATGTGTGAGAATTCGACAGTGAGCCTAATTGGAGTGTGTGGCTGCATCAGTGACAGTCACCGTTCTGTTTCTGCGCACGCTCGCATGAGGTTCTTTTGCTAATTTTAATAGTCTTTTATTAAACTGTGCAAATGTGAACTGTCTGCTGGTGATTTTAATTAGACCCCCCACCAACAACCATATGCATGAACATGCAGCTCGGCGAAGCAGTGGAATGGATGGATCCTCAGCCTGGAGGGAGGAAGAGGAGGAGAAAACAGGAATAGAGTAAGAGGTGAGTTACATTCGGCATTATGTTTGCGATTCAGGAGATTTGTAAGGAGCTGCGGTGTTGTTACACTGTCACTTCACAGACGGGAGGCGGTTTGAACCGACTAGTCAGCTGGGGCCTTTCTGTGGGACTTGCATGTTTTCCCTGTGCTTGTGAGAATTTCCTTCCGCAGGCAAAATGTAACAACTGAGCTAATTGTTGATTCTACATCAGCCACAGGTGGGGGTGTGGGAGTGATTGACTGGTGTATTCAGTAATTTTAGATGTGTCATGATGCTCACACAAATACAATAGGGTGAAAATACAGTGTCTTCAGTGACTTAGCCTTACGGTCAGCAAGTCTACTGCCTGTAGCTGTCCATGTGTCCAGTCCATGTAGTGAAGCTGCAAAAGTTAGACACATTAAGAATCCAAGAAAATTGTAATCTTGTGAAACATGAATGTAAGTGAAGATGCGACAGGTAGAAACCTCGTATAGGCGTGTGAAAAAGAGTTTTCACCAGACTCTGCAATGCTGTGGAAAACTACCTTACTGCTTAGATTGAAATGAAGAGACCAAGAAGCAGCCAGGTGCTGATGATCAAATGCACCTGATTATTGATCGTCAGAAAGTGTGAGCACCTCTGTACAACAGATCTTTTATAGAGGTACATTCAGGTGTGTGCTAACACAATATAACCGTTTTCCCAGGAGTGGACAACCCACAAGTGTCATCATCCCAAGGGCTGCGTCCACACTAGCCCGGATAGATTTTAAAACGGCGTTTTCTTCTGAAAACGCACCGCGTCCACACTACCATTTTCAGTCGTTTTCACAGAGTTGCGTATCCACATTGAAACAGCCGTAAGCGCTTACGTTCCAGTACTGCACATGTGTGAAACACAAGACGATTCGACCTGCCTCATTTCTGTCTGCTGTTTATTTACTTTCCGGCTCTTTGAAGCGTCACGGCAACATGTTGAGGAAAAGCACTGAGTTTTTTAAATGGACTAACAATGAGGTGGAGTTGTTGCTGCGAGTAACACAAAAGTACAAAGTTGCAAAAGCAAGTGAGAATTAAAGAATTTAAAGAAAAGCTATCTGCAGCATGTACAGACTGATATTAATCTTTAATAGGGCTGTCACAATTGAAAGCAAACAAAACAGCTGCTGTATAATGCCCTCTGCTATCTTAGTTTAATTGGTCACATGACTGCATCATATGACTAACATGCGTCATCGTTTTAGAAAGTCTCCGTTTTCGCTGTCCACACTGCGACATGGAAGCACCATTTTCAAATGCGTTTTCAAAACGCTGCGTTTTCCATGAGCGAAAACGCCGTCTCAGTGTGGACGGGAGGCCAAAACGGAGAGAAAACGATGCATTTTCAAATGAAAACGCATTAGTGTGGACGTAGCCAAAGTCAGACCATGCACTGCTCAGAGAAGTTACAAAGAAACAAGGGGTTAGCATGTTAAATGTCATAACAGCACCATTAGAAATAGACTGACCGAATATCTCTTGTTTGGATGGGTTGACAGTTGAAAGTCTGCTGCCATGTTCATTTTAGAGAGAACAAAGCTTAGGTTTGCAAAGTTGCAACCGAAAAAACCCACAAGACTTCTGAAAGTGGACACACCTAGGCGCCTTGCAATCATTGAGTCAACCATGAACTTCTCTGTATACCAGAGTATTTTAGAGTCAAATGTGAGGCCATCTGTCTGACGGCTACAACTTGGCTGAAATTATGTCATGCAGCAGGACAGTAATCCCAAGCATAGCAGCAAATCTACAACAGAATGGTTGAAAAAGAAAAGAAACGAGGTGCAGCAATAGTTGTGCCCGGCTCATTCAGGACATACAGTAGTAAAGACGGGATATGGCCGAGGCTGTCACACAGTGGCGCGGTCAATGTCCAGTGTAGGGACTGTTTAGAAATGAATGGTCACATGCTTAATGAACTGAAGCAATGTTGCAAAGAAGAGTGGGCCGCGATGATATGAGAGACTTATAAAGTCATACAGAAAATGATTACTGCAAGTTAATGATGCTAAAAGTGGTTCTTCTTCACATGGCTAAACATAACACCGAACAGCTTCATTGCCTGCGCAAGTTATCATGTCCCAGACCAGTCTCCCAAATGCTGCAAATAATTTTCTAGTAAAAACTGTAAATTTCACATTGTAATCATTTTCTCTTTACTCCTCAAAAAGTGAGGCTTTTTCCCTCAATATGACTCACATAGTTATGACCAACCTTCCTTGGAATGTCAGACAAAACCCAGACAAATGAAAACATTAGTATGTGCTGGGAAAAGTTTGTGTGCCATGTGAGTCTGTTCATCCTCGGTGTTTAAAATTAGATGTTTTAGGTGTTTAAAAAAGTGTTTAAAATGCATGTTTTTTCATTCTGATACAAAGTCAATTCTTTGTCGAAATTGTTGCTCACAGTTCTTCGTCTTATGGTTGTTCTTCCACTCTAAAGGACAGATAATAACATCTTTTCTGCAAATACCCAGAAAATGTTATTTTAAGTTTGTCCAGTTTTCTAATAGCAAGATAAAGAAGGATCTGCCACCAGCTCCAAAGTGCGCACTACATAGGTCCCAGTTAGCTGCCCTGAAAATTCTGTCTGCATTTGTCCCCCAGAGAGAAGCACTGTCTGTCTCATCCAGTGTGTGTCCACTGACAGAGTGAAAAAAGTACAAGGGATGGTATGGCTATGAAAAGGGAATAGAGATAACCAGAGCATCCGGAAGCAGCAGGGAACCTGACCCAGGTGTCTGGAGGGAAACAGCATGTGACTTGAGTGTGAAGCAGTTCAGGAACCCTACACTGTCATATGTGACACTAGAGGAGTAGGGGAGCTTGGAACAAAAGGGAAAGCAGAAGGCTGAACAAACCCAATACACCAGTGAAGTCAAAGAGTAAGGGAGGAGAACAAGGGAACGAGGTCAAGGTTAGGAAGGACAAAGAATTTCATCTGGGACTAGAGGGCAGGATAGAGAGAGACGGAGAGAGAGAGAGAGAGAGAGATGAGCATGACATAAGTTAGAAAGGTGAAAGAGGGAGCGAGAGAGAGACTGGGTAAGAGAGTCCGCTGAGGCCAGTAGAAGCAGTTCGAAGAAGACGGCTTCCTCCTTTCTGCTTTATTATATTACACTGGTGGATAAAAAGAATCCGACATCCTCTAAAGTCATTACAGCCCAGTAAGACTGGCTCAGAGGGCAACGTAGCTCCTTAACCCCTCTCAGCACATGCCTGGATGTGCGTGTGTCTCTCAGAGGGTGATTGAATGAGGAAAAAAAAGGGTGCGCACATGCCCGAAAGACTGATCAGGCCTATTTCTGTGTGTGTGCATGCATGCATGCACACACATTCAGCGAACCAAAGTGGCACATCACTTAATCCTTTCCCAGTAACTAGGATAAGCCACCAGCCTTATCTTTCCTTCCTCCCCTCTCGTTGCTGCTCTCACTCTTTCTTTCCTCTGGAAACTATTGTCCCTTTTCCCACCATACCCTCCACACTCCCACCCGCTCTTTCAATCTTATTATTACCCTCCTCAGCCCCAGACTTTAATGCCTCATTATTCTGTATTTAGGGCCTGGAATCTTCATGGATTCCACACTTCTTTGGTTCTTTATTGCCAGGCTGTGCACAGGATTTGAGAGCAGCTTTCCAGAAGAAGAAAGATTTTGCTGTAATCAGCAATCGCACCACCTGCTCCTGGAAAGGCGTGATGTACTGATATTATTCCAGGAGAAGTGACAACAACTACCTTTATGAATGGAGCCACGGGTCTTGGAGTATCTGATATGTTGAAATGTAGGAGGTAAAAATATGAGGTTTGTTTTTGAAACAAGTGGCCAAGCGTCACCAAACCTTCCCTGCTCCTTTGGTTGCAGACGTTTGCATGAAAAAGGTTGTACAGTCAGTGCAGATCGCAGAGCTTTTAATAAGTCAGCTCATTATTTCTTCTTCATACTGTCAGCAAGTCCCATAAAAGCACCAGCGACGTATCGATCCTACAAATATTATCTAAAGTCTGTTACATCTTCATGGAACTTTTTAAATGATCCACACACTTCCAGTGACTCTGACAGGCTAAGTAAGTCCAAGATTTACAGTACGTGTTAAGCAGTAACCGATGAGCTGGCAGCGGGAGGCTGGAGAGCATTCACAGATGGACTGATGCATTTTTGGTTTATTTCTGTTTATGGGATTTGTTGACAGTAAGATAAAGAGAGAATGTTGCCAGGCTCGTCTTTAAGGCCAACTGTCTAGAAACTGAGCTGGAAAAATATATAGGTTTTAATCAGATGAAATCTGCTCGTCGCCTTTTTCCAGAAATCTCTGAGAGTGGTAAACTTGATATAATGAGAACAAACACATTCTGGCAGCCTTGCTTGTTGTGCAATGTGCAGTTGTTAAACGACTCATTCCCCTAAAGGGCCCGCTATACAAAGCCATTACACCTTATTAAATTTCCCTTGATAAGAAAGAAAATAGAAAATGATAAGGCAACATGAAAGTTGCTCTTAACAAATCCAATTTTAATTCTGTAGCATCCCTTAGTTGCACCTCGGCCCAGGGTGATTGGCCTTAAACACAATATCACACACGATCACCTAAAATAGCATCAAATCGAGTGAGGTGAACAGGTGTGAATGTGCCCAGCGTGCTCGCTGTATTATTAGCATCTAAATGCTGCATGGTATGTGCTAAAATGGGCCTGTCTCTTATTTATTTATCTATTTATTCATTCATTTCTTTTCAGTGGGTGAGTATCATGCATTCACTGGATCTTAGTGTGAGTTTCATTTTTAACAACTCGGTGAAAGACAGGAGGCGGAGTTGAAGATGGTAAGGTTGCGCAGTTTGGAGACAAAGTTAGAGAGGTGAGCCTGAAATGGTTCGGACATGTGCAGAGGAGGGATGGTGGATATAGTGGACCAAGGAGACCCAGAGAGAAGATGGACATGAAGGAAGGACATGCAGAGGGTTGTTGTGACACAGGAGGATGCTAGAGAAAGCTTGGTGTCTTTTGAGACTTGATCTTCAAGCACTCAGAGTTAGAGGGTTTAGCAGAGGTGGGCGGATCGATCCAAATATTGATTCCATCAATACTAGTGCTGGTATTGGTATCGGATCAGTATGTAGCCCACTGAGTTGTTTTAATTTATTGTCTTAAATACCTCAAACATGCACTGTGGAAAAAAAAAATGCTGTCATGTCTATTTTATTTATAGCCTAAAGCACATTTAAACAACCGAAGTTGAGCCAAAGTGCTTTGGAGACATTTACATCACAAGTCTCCATAAAAAAAAAAAGTTTCAAAATACATGAAAAGCTTTAAGGTGTGTTTTGCTGTGTTAGCTAATGATGGCGTATCCAGCATTGATATTAGTACTGCAGCATCACATAGTACTGGTGTTTAGTGTTTAGGTGCTTTGATATGCATAGAATGCATATCAATCTACAGTACATGTTAAAAACATGACCGCTTGTTTATTTCTTAACAAATTGGGCCTATGAGTACAGTTTGTAGGAGGGACTTCCAGAGTTGCTTTCCCCTCATAAACTGGTGTCACAGCAGCTGTGAAAGCTCTCGCTCACTCCCACAGCCTAAAAGGACGTGATTTTAAATTGGCTTTATATGTTATTGTGAGTGTGTATTTCTCTGTGCGTCGGGCCAGCGATGAACAGTCGATCCGTCCTGTGTATCCTCCCTCTTGACGTTTGACAGCTAGGATAGGTGTGACCTAGGTCTGGATAAGTGGTTAGGGGAAATGGAATATCTCAAGAAGTTATTAATACTGACATATTTTACATGCTTGAAACATACTAACGCTCTCTCTGTGCCATCCGTGCAGTCACACAAGCGCAGTGTCAATAATGGCTGGGCGCTGTTTGTATAATGATCCTATCTTCCCAGATAGACGGGGTGCTATCGGCTTTGTCTGTCACACAAAAGGAAGGGAGGCAGTGAGAGAAGAAGTGGATCACCCGTCAACACACACACACCGAACCCCACTGTCATGGTGTACGCCACAAGACTTCCTGTGTCAACAGAAGCTTTGATTAACTGGGGACAGGCACGAGCCTTTGTATCACTTGGACAAAAGCAGCGTTACATGGTGAATTTCTATTGAAGATGGCTCGCTGCAAGTTGAGGCAGCGAAATGATGTTTCTCAGTCTGGAACAGTATAAAAGCACCGATAAGAATATTTGATTTCAATACATCAAATTGTTTTCAATTTTCCTTTCAGCTCTGCTGCTTTGTTTTTCCGCTCCTTGTTTGTTATTAATACTCCAAAAGAAACATAAAAAAAATCCTATATGTGCCGACACTCATCTTGTAGCTTCAGCTGGGAATCATTTAGAGAGCATAAATTAAACACAGCCAATTTCCTCTCCTACTGACAGCGTGATTTTACCTTAAACTTCCAATTAGCCGCCTTCACTTCAGCTATCAGTCACTCTCCAGAAAGGCTTTCTCTTTCTGCCGCACGATGCACATCAGCCGCACCGTGATCGATTTGACTCTGATGATAGGCATGTAGGCTGAATCCATCAAATGCAGCTAGTTATGACAGCAAAGGGAAATTGATATTTAGTTTCCTTCACGTATGGAGCCGGAGGAGACGTGACGCCTTCGAGTGCGCGTGAGTTTGGATGCTGTGTGTGAGCTGAGACCCTGAAGACAGCAGGTGTGTGTGTGTGGTAGAAGATAAGTGACAGGGTGAAGGACCTCTCAATGAAGCTCTGTCTCTCTTTACCTGCTGGCAGGGAGTCAGCCAGGTGAGAAGCTGGCCAGTGCCAGCAGGGCAACTGAATGCCAATCAACAGCGGCCTGCAGGTCATATGTGGTCAACTTTAGTTAGAGGAGGAGGGTGATGAGGTGTAGTGGGGACTTTGTAATGTTTTAATGAGTCGTGTGTGTGTGTGTAGCTGCATAATATGGTGCGATGTGTATTGTGAGGGTTATGGTGCAGGCAGGAGATGGATTTTGACGCATGCTGAGGTATAAGTGAACAATTTGAGAAGCATTAGATGCATTTAATGCTTATATGTTGTGGCCTTGCTGTGATGGCTAAAAAGAGAAGAGCTAAAGCTAAATGGAATGTGTCCCATGTTGTCTGTGCTCTATATATATAAATCGTGGATGAATACAGAACAGCGATGGCTTCTTTCCTGCTGTACTTTGAGAGTGTGTTAGAGAAAGAGGAGTGTGTGTGTGTGTGTGTGTGTGTGTGTGTGTCCTGTTTGCTGAAACATCAGCAGAAATGTACTCCTACCTATAGATGGCAGCATTATACTCAAAGTCATCTGCGTGTGTCACACCCATTTCCATGCAGCACGGCTCAGGCCTTCACGCTCACACCGTTACAGGAGATCTCTTTTCACCCCTAAGGCTGCACACGAAGGCTGTGCCCTCCTTAAATTTAAGCATCCCGGGTTTGTTGCTGTAATTGTCCTGATTAGGAGACAAAGTCAGATTTTGTAACTTGGTTTCGTTAAAATTATGATGACAGTTCCAATACATCATTACACTGTGTATTGCTCCGTGCCCTTTCAAATCAAGTTATTTTCCTTTTCAGCACAGTAGGTCACCTGACAGTAAGAGATCATTCACCTACACCCCCTCCTGCCACCACCTTCCTCCTAATGTGGGGGCTGATGGTGCATGTAAATGCGCTTTTCGTTTCTGGATAGTTTCTCCTGAGCAATAAAACTTTGTTTCCACCCTCTGTCTGTCAGCAGAGACAACCTTTTTCTTCACCATACTTCCATGAAGTGTTTCTCTGCTCTCAGCAACCATCAAATACAGAACTGTCATCAGAGATATCCTGTTGATTATTCCTGCTATCGAAGATTAGTTGTTAATATTCCTAGATATAACGCTGAGTGATGAATTGAATTTGGGCTAATACTGAGATTAATCAAGCCCGTTTACACTTCTCAAAAGTAATTGTGCGCATCCTTTTTCTTAAGGCTGATTTCTCTCCCACTTTGTCTTTCTCACCTGACGGTCACAGTGGTCCCGACACCTGGCAGGTGTAACATTGCAAAAAAATACAGAGTTAACAAAGAATTAACCCATTTTGATGTAGAATTATAATTAGAAACAAACCTTTTTTATTCGTCATTATCTAATTCTGATTAATTTAACCACTGTTCGTAAGACTGTTTCCTCTTAAAAGTGTCTGTGTAGAAAATGATGTCCAGCATAGTCATACATTCTGTAACTTTGCAGTGTGGGAGGAAAACGTGAAAAACACATATCAGACAAATTATTATTGAAAATACTTTTAGAACATATTTTTATTTCTTAAAAAGTGCCCGGGGGGAATTTTCTAAAGCAGACCCCCATCTGGAGGTTTCCAAACTCTGTCTTTGCTGGCTTACTAGTCCCCATTCAAAAACCAGATTGCTGCACACACCAGCCCACTAACCCCCATAAACTGGGTCACGCAATCTGTTGTACAGATGCCTCTACATTCTGTTTGCTATCACGACCCATGAAATTGATTCTTTTTATCTGTATGTTTTGTAAGCATTTTCCCAGCGACTCTGGCTGCTCACCCGCTCTCCCTCCGCGCTCTCGCGCCACACTACCTGGTATTTCTGCGTTGTGTGCGAGAGACTCATTTCATGCTTCATTTGTCACCTCGCAAGTTCCTTCAATAAACAAGACCCTTTGTTGCCGCTGTCTCTCTACCACCTTTTAGTGTGAGAGCGTGCGCATATATGTGCGCGTGTGTGTCCACTGCTGTCGGACAACTTCTCATCAGCACCGGTGTGGGATTAGGCGAGGCGTCACGCTCATCAGCATGATGTCTTTGTGTTTTCTGTGAGAGAAAATAATGTCAAACTCATTACCAGCTTCAACACCATCGTCCATTTTAACCCCTCCCATTTATAAATCAGGGAATCTGATTGTTCTCTAATTTTGCCATGATTGCTTTTTTGTTGAAAAATTGTGGATTTTTATGAGCGCGCCCAAACAGCAGCTTGTTATCGGTCTGTCCTTGCTCCTAATGCATCCCTTTAGAAAAATATGATATTGCATAAGAATTGCTAAAGGGCAGGATTCATCTCCCATCTGTCCAAAATACACCTGTGATGGGGGAGAGCACTGTTAACACCTGACCAAGGTCCTTTCTTTCTATTCAACCTTTCATCTCCTAGAGTTTCACATCTTTCAAAGAAACTCAGCGAGGCTGCTGCAGTCTATTTCTCTTTCCTTTTTTTGAGGCACTTTCTTTAAAATGATTGTCTTTAACGACACGTCTATTGGAGGCTTTGAGTAAGTTGCACAAAAGAACAGTCACATAAATGTGACTGTAATAGTAGCCTTTGTGATTTTTCACAGTAATGTAGGTGTTTATTAAAATCCTTTTTCAGATTTGTTTAATAAACTAAAGCAGACATTTTTAGGGGGTATGAAGCAGATATCGCAGTAATTCATATTGTTTTCACTTTGCGCTGCGCTCTATTAAAAAGCAGTTTCCTTGGAGCCCTTGCATTGCATTTTGAGATTTTTTTTTCCCCCTCCACTCAGACAGCATGAAGCAGCGTTTATATGTTGTGTTATTAAAAGAGAGAGAGCTCAGACAGTGACTAATCTATTTCCTTTCACACAGAACCCAGTAATCACTGTTCTATGAAGCTGTTCACTCATCCATTCATAATGTTATCAAGACACATTATCTGTGCGCATGTGTCGGCGTGCACTTGTGTGTCCGCCTACTTGTGGGATTTTCGGGGGATTTGAAAGAAGGTGTTAAAAGTGTTATGGTGTGTGTTTAGATTTCGAAACTGTGAATGTGTGTGTGCACGTGAGTGTGTGTGTGTGTTGTTTGTGTCTGCATGTGTGCAAGCCTTTATGTCAAAGCTCTGTCCACACTGCAGATACAAACGCAACACATCCTCCCTGCAGCCTGTGGCTCAATCTCACATTGTCAGCCAATGGAGGTCACACACTAATGTGTGAACACAGGTCCTTCTGTCCAGCCCGAAAGGCAGATGAAGCTTTCTGCTGGGCTGAGGCCACAAAGACAACACCCAGCTGGTTTTTACAGGATCTGGCTGCCAGTAGCTCCTCTGTATCATTATGAAGCTATTTGTGCTTTGCATACAAAGACACATAGCTGATATTGTAACACCTGAAGTTTTGAAATGTAAACGACATAATGGATGTTGGGATGCATACATTATTCTCGTTAAACAATAGGAGGACGCTAGGAACATTAAGGCAATGTTGGCAGTTACAGTGCAGTGTTGTAATCTTTGTTAAATGTTGTGCAAGGTTTAATTGATATGAAGGAAAGAGATGAAGAATTAAAGTAATCCAGTGAAACGTTGGCTCACATTGTGCCTGGAAAGTGCAGTTTGTTGCAAAAGTCACGAGCCACTCCTCATTTATTCATATTTTGCTTCTAAGGAACCAGGCAGGTTTTTTTTTAAGTGGTCTTGATCAATAATTCTCTGAAAATTAACATTTATCATGAAGATTTTTAAAAAAGTTTTGGCTGAAGATTAAAACTGGTCTGTTTTCACTCATTCTCATGAAACTGCTCTTCGGACAGTCTCCAGTGATATTTTAATGCATGGTGATGCAGGGAAATTTTCTGTTTTGCTGATGTTGGGCCTGACCTCTGACTTTGATACTGTTGACAGTCACATTATGCTTGATAGGTTGAGATACTGGGTGGGTGTATCATGGTCTGCTTTGCTTTTCTGTGGCTGCTTCTATGTACACATCCACTCCCACTTCTTGCCTGTGGTGTGCCACAAGGTTCTGTTTCGGAGCCCTTACTGTTTCTGTTCTATCTATCTCTTCAGTTTTCTTCTTATAACCATTAAACAGCTGACATACTGCTATATATAATTTTCAAGCCCTTAGATGTTTCTAAGTTACAGATCTTGGACTGTTTCAAAAGTTAGATGGCAGACAATTTTCTCAAAATTATTAATAAACAAACAGAAGTCCTTGGTAATGGCAACTTGTCCCTTTAGTTAAATCTTTTATCAGGAGCCTTGGGGTAAATTTTGACATGTATTGACATGGATTTGGATTATTAATTTGTTCTGGTTCACTCATAGTTTAATCACTTATTCCCAAGTTGAACTCCATTTTACCATACGCTGAATTCTAAATTGTTAGTCATGGATAATATGAATAACATGAAATAAAGGCATAAGATCATAACTCAAGGGATGAATCCATTTTTTTCTGTCCACATTACAGAAACATTAGGAAATAACCAATTTTAAGAAAAGAAAACAAACAGTGGAGCACTATCAGTCATGGATTGGCCTCCCCAGAGCCCAGACCTTACATAATAGAAGCAGTGTGGGATCATCTTGACCGTGACGAGAACAAAAGACCTCCAAATAACAGTTTTAAATGTATTTCAAGAAGCCTGGAGAACTATTCCCGATGACTACTTAAAGAAATTACAAGAAAGCCTGGCTAAGAAATACAGGCTGTGTTGAGTATAAAGGTGGTTCCAAATATGGGATGTGTTGAATGTAACACATGAATAATAGACACTTTATACATGCATCCATGCTGTAGATATAGTCTGACAGAGTGACAGTAAGTTAACATTTCACAAAGGATTCACCATGTTTGCTTATATTCATAGATTGTATATAGAACCTGTACATGTAAAGTTTCCTTCTGAATCCTAAATCGCAGAATAGTCATTTTTGCTGAGAAAGGCTCCGAACTGAGTGAAAAGACCTGGAAGTATTTGTGTGGCAGCCATAATAAGAGCTGTTTTGAATTTTCCCAATACTTAGGAAAAGTGCTTCAGCGCTTCCTTCATTACCTCCTTAGGCGGAGGACACACTGGTCCATCTTTAATGAAAGTAGATGAGATAATTCCATCCCATAATTAATAGCGACGCACCATCCAACATTTGATTAAAAACAGTCAGATGGTGCAGATTATGTAAATGTTAATTATGATTTTTAATTTCCATAATCTGCTGATATGTTTTGAATTTTCAAAAACAGGCCATTAAACCCACAGGTTTACTACAAAGATCGCGCCGCTGAACAAAATCTGTTTTGTTTTTTGCTTTTATCGAGACATTGACTTGCATGTGTAGATCTATATAATCTCTCTAAATTCAGATGAGCAACACTAACCTATATTAACTCATGAAGATGCATTTAAGGTTCATTTTGCATTAGCAATGTCCATTGTATTTCCAGGCTTTTTGGATTATCGTGAATTAATTTTTACTTTGAATTAACTCAGATAAGTGATTGATGGAGGGAATTTTACTATATAGAAAGAATCCAGCAAAAGAAAATTGATTGTCATAGAAAATAACCAGAAACTGGAAAGGAATTACGCTGGATAACGCACCAGCAGGCAGATATAAAAATAAGATTCGTTTTATTTTATATGCTAATATCTTCATTTTTCTTTATACTTCCAGCTTTATATCTTTTTCTATGAATGTTCTCTTTTATTTGACCTGCACAAAACAAAAGGGTAAGAGCACAGTATGAAGCAAAATGTGAATTTTGTAGTCCGTCTTCTGGATACCGTAGTTTCAATACAACAAACATCTTCGTTCTCATTAAACTTGATTACATTGTTAAGGAGTACAGAGTGAAAGCAGCTGGATTTCCTGAGTCCTTACCAGTTCTCCTTCACATCTTTCTTTGACCTGATGATGCTTTCCAGGTCAAGGAAGAGAGATGAGGAAAATGAGGTAGGGGGTCATTTTTTTTCTTTTCTTTTTTTGACTATTTGACGGCCAGACATGATGAGGAAGCGATGGTTCTAACGGAGGAACTGAAAGATGCTGCACACCATAAACTACAGCTACATACTGTAAGCTTGTATCAGATTTGTACACAACTGGGTTTCTTTTTATTTGGAACCGAAGCGGTCGCCTCATGTTGTTCATATGAATGAATGTATATATGTGTGTGTGTGTGTGTGTGTGTGTGTGTGTGTGTGTATATATATATGTATATATAACACAAAAAAAGTAGAACATATAGACCACACATCCATACACAATGTATGTTGTGGTATCATGGTCATTATCAAGTACTGATCCTCGTGGGAGTGTTTGGTCCCCAACCCCTGCCCAGCTCTCTCTTACTGTCCTCAGGCTTCTTCCACCTACACCTGTCAGCACCCATTAGACGTTAAAGCACACAACACCACAGGATGTGCTCTCGTTTACTCTTTGACCTTTCTCTCACTAACATACAGACGATATACAGCAATTGGTAAACCTCTCCCCTTCAAGATCTTCTGTATTTGAAAAGCAGCTGCATTTATCAAACTGATTTTTACACAATTTCAAAATGGGAACATTGTAGTTGCATAGCATCTCTCTCTCGTGTACGTTCTCTTGCAGCGATTATGACACTTTAATTGTTGGGCTAACGGATGAAGCACGTATCAAACTGAATGCACTGCTGTGTGATAAAAGCCAGCCTCAATCAGAAATAGGGATTTGAGGAGGCAAATCGTTATTCAAACAGAGGGTCACGGCAGCATGCAGGTGTTAGGTAAGGTGGAGAAATATTTGGGTGACTGGTGAGTCATACGATTCTGGTTCTTTTGGAGCAACTCTCTGTATATTGGAAAGCAGCCTCTACACCTTGACTCATTCCCTTCTCCCTGGGGAGTCCTCTCTGTCAGACTGCAGGGGAAATTGACCTGTGAGTAAAGCGAGCATTTTTTGGGGAATGGTTATTTATTGAACTGGTAGAGAGGAGACTTGATGATTCACTGACAGATTCACGCACACCCACGGATACAGACACACAAATACTGTTTTATTTTAGGGAACTTTTATGAAAAATATCAAGGTAACTTCAACCAAGCCAGGATCCCTTTTGCTCTGCAGTCAGAACATTTTCTCCCTCTTCGTGCCACTCTTCTTCCCTGACTCACAATTGAGGTTTTAGTAGCTACAGCATTATCCGGTCTAGTCAGTACAACTGACTCTCAGGTCTGTGTAATATGATTTTATCACCCTTTCCTTCATTTAACCTAATTTTGTTGTTGTCAAATGAAAATATTGTATCACCTTTCAGGAGTTAAGAAGTCCATTACTCACGGTTATCCAGTGGGACTTGAATGCACGGAATAGAGATGTGAATTTATCACCGGAAGTAGTAGAGTATGCTATGTTTCAGTGGACATAAAAGGGATTACTGGTGATTTCTAAGTGATTTCCTGCTGTTAGGACTTTGCATTCCTGAGAAATGCTGCTAGATTCTGCGTGCCTTTCTCTTCATGAAGAGCAGCCAGCTACCATTTTTCAACAGGTCTAGGGACATCTTTTCTTGTTGGACGGTATTCCCTTAAATCTCCGCCTACCTTGATCTTAACATAGCTGCAAACTCTGAAAACTCTGTGTGTCCTCCAGTGCGTAATCCCAGAGCACTGAAAGATCATGATGGTCTAAGGTTGGTTTGATGTGTTTCTAACTGGCCCATGTCTCCCACTATCTTCCAAATGCGTGCCCCACCTAGATGACCAATGTGGGGTCTTGCTGTGGGGAGTCTGGCTTCACCCTCACATTCCTAGACCATGATAGATCACATGATTACAGACCACATGGGGTCAGTAATCATGACCATCACGCTCCAAGTGCAGTGAGGAGAAGATAAACACTTTAGCACACGGTTGCTTGTTTACAATTCAAAATTGTCATTTACGTGGATCTGGCTCTCCTTGCCGCTCCATTTTCAGTCTCCACCGTTTCCCGAGAGAAATATTTGCCCCATGGCTGAAAAATCCCAATCAGTTAACTGCCACCATTCCTGTCTGAGCTCTAATTAGTTTGTGCTTTTTCACTCCTGCATCTTTTTGCAACCAATCCACCCACCGCATGTCTGCAGCCTGACTCACACACTCGCCTCAGCTCACCACTTATCACCCCGTATATCTCCACTTGCCATCTTAACCTAGTTTCTTGGCATTTTCACACGCAGATGTTTTCTCTTTTTGCTTTGTGTGTCGGCTGTTCGATCTCTGGTCGTTTCACTTTGGTGTTTGTTTCTTGTAAGATTAAATCTCTTTCAAATAAACCCCTAAAACTGATCTTGCCTCACTGATCATGTTTGCAGTCCTTCTTGTTCTCATCATAGTAAGCACAGCGAGCAGCTAGTTAACAAAGTTTGGTTGGACTGATTAAAGTTGCTGCGGTAAAACTAAAACACTGGGTATGAATATGAAGAGCAGATGCAACACTTTTCTGACACTCATAACAAATCGAAACGATGATGGAGGCGATGTGCGTTTGATACATTTCAAGAATCCCTTGTGAAAAAAGGACTATTATTCTTGCTTCTCGCAGACAAACTGAACTGAACGAACAAAGAAACGCTGAGATGCCTCGAGAGCCTTTCATGATACTATTCTTTAAGAAACACACAAAGGCACCACACCCAGGCCAGCAGCCCACCTGATCTGATGCTTAGCGACATGACCTTCACGTCTCGCCCAGCACAATGGAAAGCCCCTCAGGTGATCTCTCCCTGTCTCTCGCTCTCACTTCCCTTCCCCAGCCCCCCCCACAATACCATGTTGGCTGTTTGGTGCTCTCCCAGCTATGGTCTGGTACCAACTGTCACTTGTATTCACCGGCAACACACAGGCACAACCACCAACACGCAGATGCAGCCAAGCATGATTGGAGGCGCAGACAAAATCATATACACACACTTGAGCGTGCACACGAATGACAAACACAGACCACCCACACACAGGTTTGAGGAGAGTTACCACCTAGGACAGAAGGGTCGGAGGAGGAGGATGGAGACAAGTGTGTTATTCGTTTATTGGTGTTGCGAGTCCACGAAAGAGTTTTAAAGTTCATTTAATACTTTTATTTTTTAATTCTCTTTGATGTGATGCAAATGAACGAGACAGGACCTGGAGTTACAGCAGGACCTGCCCCACCCTGGTTTGAAGTAGGTGGTCACAATGTGTGTGTGTGTGTCTGCAATACAGGCAGGGTTGTAATCAAGCAGCTAGCTGTCCCGTCCTGACATGAACTGGTCACTTACCATCCCTGAGACACGTTCAGTCTGACAGCTTACATTATAATTCATGAGGTGGATACAAGTCTCCTCCACACATACACACACACACACACCTTATTTAGCCTTATGGTGTTCATCAACACAGCGGTGAGCAGAGAGAATTTTACTGCTGTCATCACGCAGTGTAGAGTCACATCTAATTAAAGCCTTCCTGTTTTACTGCTGCAGATTATTTTGCCTTGCCAGGCAAGCAGCGTAATCAGTGGATGTGCTTTGCTGGTGTTGTGACAGACTCCAGCAGTATCTGTGGTGTTGCAGTTTTTTTGACCAGGTTAATTGTGAATCATTTGCACTTTGTGCTATTTTTCAAACAGTACTTTTATCTGCTAAACCTTTGTGTAAGGAGAGTTGTTTTGACTTGTGTGTCAGCGCACTGTTTGAAATATCGCAACAAATAATGCAGAGTGTACACTATCACAGCATCATTAGGCTGAGAGTAAAATTATTGAGTGGACCGACAAAAATTGGGACATTTATGCTCACCTTAGCTCGACTCGTAGTAACTTTCGTTTTCTAGCCATGAGTTCAAAAGTTTACTTTGTCAAGCGCTTTAGTTTATGACCAAGTACTTGCATGGGTAAAAATAGAATAGCCCTTAGACTCAGCCATCATGAACCTGGACTCTTGCAAGCGTGGTACATCACAGTAAGCCCTTCAGTTGCCATGAATCAGAAAAATATCCTGATGCTTTTTACTGTGAAGCATCTGCAGAGAGCCAGGGTCAACTCTGTGTTCCTCATCTCTTTAAATCTGAAAATCGTGGTCCTCTTTCTGTATTCTTCTAGGAGGAGTTGTGTTAGGAGTAGTTTTGGGGTTGATGCTACAAAAAATAAATATATTACACATTACCCGTTACCTTTCTGAACAGTAATGCAGTATGCTGCTTATACGTCACGCTCTGGCTGTTTGGCTGGGGTAAGCATTCACTTGACTTCATCATCCCTCTGAGTTCTTTGCTAGCTTTGTGTTAGCATGCTGTCTGTGCAGATGATTGCAAAGTGCTATGTTGTGTTAGCAGCACAGGGTCGTCAGCAGACACGGGACGGGCAAACAACTTTGACCTGGGTCGGGGGGATTGTGGTTCAAATCATGTAGCTTTCTTTTTTTAGGATAGCAATCATATTTACAGTCATATACGTATTATACACTCATAGAGAAATATAGCCACAAAAGTCCAAAAATTTCAATCTTAAATTGTAGAAGCAAAGCAGGAGACAAATAGGAGAGATTGCACACTAGGACAGTGTACTGTGAGCGTGACCTCAACGCATCTTCAACACATTTCCATTTGTTTTGCAGTTTTCAAGTAGGGTCATGGTCTAAAACTAGCTGAACAAGCTTATCAGTGTTTTCCAAAACTCTGACCTGCATGTGCCCGTCTGCTCAGTGTCCTCCTCAGTCATGCTGGTTATCACGATTGCTGCAGGAGCACTAAACTACCGGGAAGTAGGTAAATAAAACTGAGCTTTCACTGCAGTAACTTATCGGCGATCTGAGTGTTTTAAGATTTCAATCACCAAATTGTAAAAATCAGCATAACTTATAGCTGAAGCGTATCAGTAAAAATCAGCTGAGGGTGGACAGTGACTTTATTTGGATGGTCCTGGATCCCTGCGGCCCACTTTACCAGTGCCCTTATGTCCATCTCAACTGCTCAAAAGTTGCACACCACGCAATCATTTTCCCCTTTCTGCAAACGAACCAGGACCTTCTATCTGTCCTACCTGTATTAAAACAAAAAAGTGCTTTTATTGCTGAAATAAAAAGTTGTTTGGTTTGATTTTAGCAGCAGACACAAAGTAAAACTGTCTTTAAATAATAACCAAGACTTTTTTTCCCCCACCTTAGTGGCAGGCCTGATCTATTTGCGACTCTGCTTAGAAGGAAAAGTTAAACACCATGTTGCTGCTTTTCAATTTGCCCATGAGAACATTGGGTTTGTGCCAATAAAAGGGTATATAAATATTCAGAAATTCAGTGAGCCTATATGAAGGGTTAGATGTAAAAACCCTTGCAGTGGTATGTGAGGTTTTCGTGCTATAGAAAGACAAACACATCACCAGTGACAGGGAAAAAAGCGACACCTAAATACAAGCCCAGAACATGCCTGCTTGCTTCATCCTTTGCACTCCTTCTCCTCTGCTGTCTGTGTTTCCTTTACAGAGTCTGCATAAACACACTGGAATGCTGCAGTGGAGACAGTAGAAGTCTGTGTTTCCAAAGGATTTGTGTTTGTGTGCAGTGGCCTCTAAGGGCGTTTATGTTTGAAAAGGGAAAATGCACTTTCATCCTCAAGCCTATTAACACGTCTCCCAGTGACACACCTGTCAAAGGAAAGTTCAGATTATATTCACACAGATCCTATCTGTTCTTCTTCTGTGGGTTTTAAAACCCTTCTTTCTTAATTTGTAAAATTCTATGTGCAATAAAGTGTTATTGCTCCACTGTTGCATTTTTCCCCCTTTTGCAGTGAGAATGGGGCCAATGTGACTGAATTCTTTGGGTCTGTGCCTTGCTGGACTAGATACTTGGATAGCTGCATAACATCTGGACTATGAACAACCATTTCCAATATGACCTGAAATGACCTGGCACATTATGGCGTGTTCTCACACCCTCACATGCACACAAAGTTGAACTGTTCAAAAAACACGGTCCAGTTCTTACAGACACAGATGTGCCAGACATCGCCAGCGGGCTTAGGAAAGTGTGTCTGTGTGCACACGTGTGAGTGTGCACATGTGCGTCCATGCATCTATCTGTGTCTTCATTGCACAGACATGAAAACACAGATAGATGCACAGACTCTCACATAGACACTCACACTCTGTATGGGCTTATTGTAGGAACCACTAACTTGAATATTCACTTGTCTTTTTATTCAACCAGAGCCTCATTTTCCTATTTACCATATTTTCCGCACTATAAAGCGCATTTAAAATCCTTTAATTTTCACAAAAATCGACAGTACGCCTTATAATCCGGTGCGCCTTGTGTATGAATTCTGGTTGTGCTTACTGACTTCGAGCCGATTTTATGTGGTACATGGCGCTCAAAAATCTGTCAAAAAATGTTTTAGTATGACTTTGGTAAGCTACGAAGCCGCACCGCTTGATGGAATGTCAGCATTACAGCTACCGTAGTCAGGAGCCTCGCGGAGTCAGTGTTGCCAACTTATTTAGTGATTTTTCAGACCCCCCTTAGCGACTTTTTTTCTAAAAAGCGACTAGCGACATTTTCTGGTGTTATTGGAGACTTATTTATGACGACTTTTTGACGTGAAAGCGCGTATCGCTCTTACTCTCAACAAGCAGCGGCTGCTGCCGTGGGCACCTCGACAGTGCCGAGGCGCTCATGTGACATTAGAAATACAATAATTGCTAAAAGAAATTTAATTTGTAGTTCTAAATAAAGTCTAAATGGACGTTTTTACTCACTTTATGTCTCTTCCACAATGTTATTTTTCTCTCCTACAAGTAGGTTACAATTACATTAGCATGACTAATTATGCAAATTAGGCGATGACATCATTTAGCGACTTTTAGGACAGCCAATAGTGATTTTCCTTACTGAGGAGTTGGCAACACTGCGCGGAGTAATCTGAGTCCAAAACTCCGTCCTCTTCAGGTCCCTAAGTCAAACGAACACTGCTGCATCACTGAGAGTTAAAAACTGTCTAAATTCTTTCTTCTTTAATAAAATGATCAGCGTTGCTGCTTTACCCGGTGTAACAATTACATTTAACATCCAGGCATCCATAAAACAGAATTTATTAAATTTAACGGAGTTAGAAGTTAGCAGGAAGTTAGCTCGCTAGTTTCCACCCAAACATGATATAGCATGTTCTGACTGAGAGATTTCTGCTGCTCTGCTGTCACTTCCAACATAAATGAAGACACAAAACTAAACAGTACTGATGTGTATAGAGTTACTGAAGTTGGGCTAGCTGGTATATAATGATGTGCTACGTGATCGCTAGCGACACAGCTATGTTAGCATAACATAAACACAGTGAAGCTGGAGGATGAATGCTAACTTTTTTCCACTCGATAAAAGTTAATGTGAGGGTTCCCGAAGGTTAGGGACAAATGCAATCGCATGGCAGGATGCTGTAAACAGACCAAACTTCAGTCAGGAGAACAACTGAGATAATCCTTCCACAATACGAGGTTAGTCATTAATATACTGCAATAACATGGGAATAGAGCAGCTGTGAGAGAATTAAACATGAATCAATGGTACGGAAGTGGAGGAAGCAAGAAGAATGAGTTGAGTAAAGTTTGAATTATTTGACTGTATTGTTTCGCTTAATGCGGCTTATAATCTGGTAGGGCTGCTCGATTATGGCAGAAATGATAATCACGATTATTTTCACTGAAATTGAGATCTCGATTATTTGACGATATTTATTTAACAATAACAATGTATTGAATAATGGCTTTAAAGATTGTCAAAAAATAATATAAAATAGTGTGCAAATACTGATTACAGTGCAAATGTTTGCAATATAAAAAATAAATGAAAAATGTAAACATCTATGTTTAGTGAACTTCAAAATACTGCACAATATTTGATCCACGTCTGACTCCGCGAACCCATAATGTTTCCACCAATATTCCCTCAAATATTTCACGTGTCTGAGCGAACACACAAACTCCCTGAGCGGTCCCTTGGACCACTGAGAGCGACATCAGACGTGTGCACTGTGGTCACGCCAGCATCTAATCCATCCAAGTTACATGGTTTATTAAAATAATCAAATTACAGCATTTACATTTCTGTTAGACTACTTTTAATTAACTGCTTTAGCCCACTTACAATGAAAATTTAAAAAAAATCCTGTTCATGACCTGTGTAGTATGTTAACACTATTGGAAGTAAAAATAACTTGAACTCCAATTTTGAAAACACAACTTTCTTTCTTTCTTTCTTTCTTTTTCATAAAGCTCTGACTTGTATTATGAGTCTGTGGTCTGGGAGAGTCCTGCAACTCTCTGTCTGCAAAATACAGTATATAATGACCAATGTTGGGCAATTAATTATATAGTTACTACTTCAAAAAAGTAACTCAGTTTGGCAAACAACAAAGATTTTTGCAGTTATTTTTTTTTTTTTAATGCAGCCAAGGCGTTTTTTTAAAATAAACATTTCAAACTATTTACAGAACAATCAGCTGTTCTGCATCAAATTTGATGCCACACAAATTATTTGTGCCACTCCAAAAAATAATTTCTGTCCACTATGAGATAAAGGAGAACAACAGCCTGATACCTGCAGGCCTGACAACAGGAGATGTATCACTCCTGTAACACCTGTAACATTCAGCAGCCGCCTCATTGTTCTGACACACAAACAAAACTATTGACTACACTACACACTAACTACACACTAACTACACAAGATTTGCGCTAAACGTCTCAAATCTCTCACATCTCAAAACACCGCCTTAACTCCTAAAACTTCCCCCCGTTTCTTAACAACTAGATGCCACGTTGCCATATCATTTTTTGATTGGTCGACACGGTACTTTTTTCGACCAATAGGAAAGGGTGGGGGTTTTTGGTTTTGTTTTTGCTCACAGGCGGAGAGTGCTTTCGATCGTTTTCCTTATAAAACGCCGTTTTTACCGTTTCTTCCCGCAGTAAATATAAACAACGATAGTATTCAGGAAGAAAACCAAACATTGCAGATATTTTTATCATAACTCTGGTTTTACGTGGCCTATCAACACAATTTAAAAACTGGTATAAACTCCACACTTTTTCCGTCAATTGTTCCGTCTGTCCTGCTCACATCTCCAATGGTTGGACACGTTGTCATTAACGTGGCTTCACTCCACATCTGCCGCGTCGCTTTGCTAGCTAAAACACCGGCACATAAGGACGCTGTCATAGCCTGTCAACGACGTTGATTGGCTGCGTATATACGAATGTGAATCGCATTATTGGCTGGACTATATGATAAGGTGGCATCGTTCTAATCCCATACAGGAGCAGCCAGTCACTTACTGACTAACACTGCAAAACAGAATTGTTAAAGTTTTAATTTTAATTTCAATTCAGGTTAGATTTTTTTTGTGCGCAACGCAGATTTTCTGTGCGCAGAGACCGTGCCACCAGTGCGCAATTGCGCACGTGCGCAGCTTAGAGGGAACATTGGTTTCCACACCACTGAAGTCGTTTTACCTCTCTTTTCAACCAATGGCATTCTTTCTTCAGCAGCCATTATCCTCTCCTCTCCAAATAACTTCTGCTTAGCTTTCCGAGCTTCCCTCGGGTCCTCTTGTGACGCGCGTTCGAAACGCAGAGAGGTGCGCTCGATTTGCCACACGGAGCAGCGCGAGAGTAAAGCACGAGGGAGGTGCTAATAATCGGCTCAGTCATTATTAATGATCGTTGAAAACCCAGATCGTAATCGAGATTAAAATTCGATTAATTGAGCAACCCTATAATCTGGTGTACCCTATGTTCATCGACAGTGCACCTTATGGTCCAAAAAATACAGTAATTCCACTTGCAGTTGTAAGGACCTATACATCCTGAGAATGCCATTTGTGACTCTCTGATCCATAACTGTAAAATCAGCTTAAACTGACACACGTGCCTTGCCATCTGCTGTTATACTACACCAGCACATATGTTTTAGTCAGGAGTAGCCATGAACTTAATTAGAAAACAAGGTGAAAGAGATGAGATGAAGCCACTGGTAGGGAAGTCTGATGCCAGGTAGCATTTATTATTCGAGTTACTAAATAGGGATACCACATCACTGCAGTGAAGTAGGCAGAGACTGAAGACTGAACTTCAAAAATCCCCACATCTTTGCATGTCTGTGTTTAGCAAAGTGCATTACTGCTAGACAACTGAGAGGAGATAAGGGTAAGGTTTTTTAAAGGTTTATATATGAGGAAGTTTAACATTACCCGCTGTCTCTCAGCAGGTAAATCACACTGCTGCCAGTGATGCTTTGCCAGTTTGCGCAGGCGTTACACTAGGTATGAGGTCATGCCAATTGCACGACCGACCAGTATACGTGTCCTTTTCCTTATGCAGATAGTAAATGGCAGCACAGAAATAGAAGCAGCCATGGTGCATGTTTCCTTTCCTAAGTCTACACAACACAGACTCAAAGGATGGCCTAACTAACCTGTTAAAGTGGAGACTGGCTGAGCTAATTTACACATGAAAGCTGCTGCCTGTAACATCGTGAACTCTGTTAGAACTCACTGAATTCAAATCAGTGACTGATGTCATATGTACACTGGCCAGCGGTTCTGAGAGAGGTGCATTTTCCCACCATTTAAAGATGTGTTTCTGTATTTAATTTCCTTTTTTTCATCTGCCAAAAAATAAGTGACATGTTTTCTCTGCAATGTGTAAATATTACTGGACCTCACCTGCCGATTAACAAAGCCTGTAACCCACGTCTGCATACTTGGATCTCAGTTATGCAAAATCTTTCAAACGATATGATTTACAGCATAATATAGCAGCATTTATATAAAAGTGTCAGTGAAAATATCTCATTTTTTTTGGAGCATTCGCACTCAGAAGTAAGACAGTGAGTGTGAGCAGAAGCTTGTGCTTGGAGACAGGTGTACTCATCTTCAAGACACTTCCCCCTCCTTCTAATATCTACATCTGCATTTCTTCCTTTCCCTCCTCCCCGCTCTTTTCTCTCTCCCTCTTCCTTCTGCAGTGCTCAGGTGGGATGGTGATGCATCGGCTCAAGCAAGCGTCTTATTAGCTGAGCGCTAACAGGCAGGCAGTGTTCCCGTGGGGGCTGAAGGATGCTGAGTCATCCTGTAGAAGCTGAACAGTACAAGTCTTCTTCCTGATCCACACACACAGACACACACACACATGTACTCTGGCAGCTGGATGGAAAATACACTCACCTGCGCATACACAAGAGCTTTTGACTTGCTGGATTCCAGAGGGAGTGTTACAGCGTAGGCGTATCAGGTTCAGTATGCATGGTTGTGTGTGTGTGTGAGGGGGGGGATAGGCACAGAAACAATAATGTTACATGTAGCCACCGCTACTAACCTCCCCATACACACACTTTCTTTTCCCCCCACCTGTGCAGGTTGTTCAAACAGCAGTGGGAGACCAGATTTGGTGACAGGCACTCTCTCGTCACCTTCTCAGATTTTCTTTTTAGCAGACATTACCTGATTACTCAGACACAAAGTTTGAGACATCCAGATCTGCACGTGTTTTATTCAATTTTGTCAACCATTTCAACTCCTGCATCCCACAAAAATGTGATGTTTTTAAGCATTTTTCCACAAGCTGAAAGTTGCTCTTTAGGCTTCACTTTTCTTGAAGCTTCCCTCTAGTTGGAGAAAGTGATCTATGTTGCTTATAGATGTGCCTTATAGATGGGAGACTAAAAGGTTAAAGTCTTAGCTACAAAGCAGGTAGAGACTTACCTCTGTGAAGAAACTTTTCCTATGGTGGAGGTCAGTCAGAGTGTAGCAGGAGAGTGGAGTTCTTAAGTTTTACTTTTAATCCACTACATTCTTTGTTAAGAGAGGGGGAAAAAAACATATTTGAATGAAATTTGCTAGAGCTGCTGGTAGGCCCACAGATTGTTTTGAATAATCCCAGCTGCTGAACAGTCTTGACCCTTCGCTAAACAAGCCACCCATTGTCTCTGTTGCACCTGACAAATTTTTCAGGCACAGATGCTGTTTACGATAACAAATTCATAGTAACGTTTGAAACAAGCAGGCCTCTCATTTTTTTAGCGTACAACCATCAGTTCAGTTAATTGCATGCTTCAGTATGTGCAACAACCTGACTGCATTTCTGTTTGAAATAGTTACAGATACAACCACTTTCAGCTGCTTCCTTATTCACAAGGGGTCACCATAGAAGGTAGCTCTGCGTGTTTGATTTGGCAGATTTGTGTCTTCTCCCATCTTTTGCTTGTTTGCAGATCTTTAAACCACTGCGCTATGCAGCCACCCAACACCCACATGGAAGGCTAACTGTCCAGTGTGTAAAATATCGCTGCTAGATGTCAACAGATTACAGACTGCAGTCAACTGTACTCTGTTTTCTTAGCCCTCCCAATTCCCAAAGTGTATAATCCTAGCTATGATGACCACTGTAGGACTAACACTGGCCGCTGTTCCTCTGTGGTAAGTGTGAGCTATCAGTGTGCCATTTACCTCAACTGTCAATATGTGTCCACATCTTGATGCATTCTCAATCATCCAGGTAAGTAAATCTCCAAAAGTTGATTCTGTTCATCTGGATGTAGCATTTTCAGTGGGAGAAAAGTTTCGTCACTCATCCAAGTGACTTCTTCAGTCTGAGCTGACCGCAGGTTTCCCCAACCTTATAAACAGTACATTTGCATAATGACTGAAACCAACCCACTGAAGGAACAATGGGCTGGGAGGTCAGTTCCTTGATCATGATTATGCAAATTCTCATGGCCATTGATCAACAACCACTGATCAATGGCCATGAGTACCATTCACAGAGAGTTGGGGATTGGCTGCAATCACAGCACTGTAAGATAGTGACAGATGTACCCTTAGGCCCCCTCCTCGATTCAGAGATGGTCTTTCCCTTTTCACGTAAATGGCCTCCTCGACTCCGCGCTCAAACCAGCGTTCCTCCCTGTCCAGGATGTGTACATCCTCATCATTGAAAGAGTGTCCACTGGCCTGTAGGTGTGAATAGACTGCAGAGTCCTGGCCTGACGAGGTAGCTCTTCTGTGCTGTGCCATCCGCTTCGCCAGAGGTTGTTTGGTTTCCCCGATGTATAAATCCTGGCAATCCTCCTGGCACTTACCAGCGTACACTATGTTACTCTGTGTGTGTTGGGGGACCCGATCCTTGGGGTGGACCAACTTTTGGCGCAGCGTATTTTGGGGTTTAAAAGCCACAGAGATGCGGTGTTTAGAAAAAATGTGTTTCAGCTGTTCCGATACTCCTGACACGTAGGTTTTACTTAGTCACTGAAAACGCTACGTCCAGATGAACAGAATCAACTTTTGGAGATGTGTCCACATCTATTTAATCTGAAGGAGGCTGTAAAACTTTATGAAAGTAGTCTATGAGCTGATGAATCAGTGAAGCTCATTTGATACCAATGACAACAATACTGAAGTAAAGTTAGCTTTTAGCCTCTGTTAGCTACTGTTAGCCAGTGTTAGCTTTTGTTAGCGTCTGTTAGCTCCTGTTAGCCAGCATTAGTAACGTTTTCTTTGAAGTTTATGTAACTTTGTTGGTTCCATACTGAGAACATACAGGTATAAACCTTCATTTTTGGAAGGTGTCTGAAGGTGCAGATATGAATTACAATTTTCCTCCAGGACACATTAATACCTACAAGCTCTTTTTTCCATTGCTTTTGATCTCCCACATATGTGGCTGGTCTCAAGCCACATACTTAAAACATAAAGGTGGAACAGCAATGTCCATCTCAACAACTATATTCAAACTGCTTCGGCAAATTGGCACCTATTCCTGTGTATTTTTAAGAGATTCATTCTAAGTTTATGAGAATGCATCACTTTGTTGGAAGAATTGGAGACTAATAAAGATATATTTATAAGGTAAACATTCTTTTTTCTATTAAATAAAGGTATTAAATAAAAATAATTGCCAAAACCAGACTTACTAGATAAATGAACACAGCACCACACATCAGTGATAAATATCAGATACAATCTTAGTTTGGGTTGTGTCCCATCTACTAACACGGAGGAGGCTGGGTTTATGTTGGAGTCTGCAGCAGGCCTCCAGGTGGACGGTTTAGGTGTTTTCATTTCGCTTTTTGGGGAGCTGTGATGTTGTCTTACTTCACATACACCCTAGTGGGACAGCTCCTGATTACTAACCAATGACTGGTGAAATAACATGAAATTCCCTTGAATAAATCAAGCAAACAGGTATGAAACAAGGTTGCATCTACAGGCTGAAGACATTTTCACTATTAGCAAAGGCTTTTTGCTCTGCTGAATTCATGCTGCAAGCTGCATTTTTCAGATGCACTTTATATCCAATGTTCTCCACTTTCACTTTGACAAATATCGCCAGTCCTGCTTTTCTACGGAGAAAACCCTCAGCTGACAAAACCTTTATACGAAGATGTTGTCTTGGGTTGTGAACATTGTGTTCTGTCAGCAAACTTACTTAAAATAAATCACTCCTCCACCCTATGAATATTTCCAGAAATTAATGCCAGAAATAGAAAAAAGGCAATAGGAAAAGAAGAGGAAAAAATTTAAAAAAAAAATAGTGTGATGTCATACTATACAGGAGAAACAGCAACAAGCTAGACAGCAGAGCGAAAGAAATAACAAAATAGGGAGTGAGAGTAACAGTAAACAGTCGAAAGATCGATGAACGACTGACGTGACTCAGCTCTCGTTGCCGGCCAGCATTTCCATGACTGGCGAGCAGCCTGCTCGACGAAGACAAACGACCGGGCAATGAAGGAAAATGAGGATTTTATCACCCATTTCCCTTTCACACCGTTGCCGGCCCACGCTCCCCAGATTGCTTGTGTGTGCATGTGTGAGTGTTTCTGCACTGGGAAGTTAACCAAATGTGCGTCCCGCTTTCCTGACAGGCTGGCTTATGCTCATACGCTGGCCCAGGGGTGCAGTTTAGAGAAATCACTCACACAGTTGGAGACTTGTGGAGAAATGCCCAAGGTCTGGAACATCTATACGTTACCTGGGATCGTTGTGTGCTTGTGTGCGTGTATGCATGCATGTGTGTGTATGCAAGAGTGGTTTTAAAAGGACATTTATCTCATCCTCAGATATAATTACACTGCCCCAGGTGGAGGGGGGGTATCAAGCCCTCACTCCACCTTTCTCCATTCCCATCATCCATCTCCTTCACCCTCCCTTTTTTCTCCTTTACCTTCTATTTCTTTTCCAAGCCAGGAAAGCCAATCCGACTCGGCCACCTTCGGAAGTCATTACGGGATTAACTTATTCCCAGATTATGGATCTCTTCCTCGCAGCCCAGGGAGGGCACTCCCATTCTTCGCTTCCCCACCCACGGCTCACTCTAGCTGGTGTAATCAACCAGCAGGGCTCCTTCCTGCAGCCTGCAGCGCCACCTCAGGGGAAATCACTTCTCATTTCTCTTCACTTTATCCAAAATATTAATCTTCCCCAAATCTACTCAAAAACACAGAATTAAATATATAAACTACTCTTTTTTTTTCATTCAGGAGATGGGTTATTACACTAGAAGGAGGGTTATGAAAAATGTCGGCTATTCTTGTTTTAATCTTCGCCGTGCAAAGTAATAGCTGCGGCTGCTGGAGCTGATGAACAAATGAGTGCTTTTGTGATGATAATAACAGCGTTCCCGCAGACCTGACAGGAATCCGCAGCCTGGGGGGAGAAATGTAATATCATCACTTCCTGTTTGCGAATCCCTCGCTGCCACGGGCTGTCGGGTAATGACACCTGCCAACAAGCCCACGACTCTCACTTACTCTCGGGGCGAGATTAACAGCTGAAAGCAAAACAGTTTGTTCTGAAGTGAGAAGCAGATTGAAGATGGTTTTGGAGGGTTTGTAACGCTACTCACCTCAACTCACCTTCACTTTATCATCCAACAAATACGCACGCAAGGCCTCTCAAAGACCTAGACGGCACCGCTATGCTCTGTACGCCGATAACTGTTACATCTGGGGCTAGATCGTTGATTTGGTGAGGAGGGGAGGCCCTGAAATTATTTATTTGTTATGTCACATGATGTGTTTGTTGATGAAATAGTTCCACCAGGCCACCAGGCACCATTTTATGAGCGTGAGATTCAGAGAAATCGCATTCAGTTCGCCTTTTTTTTTTTGTTCTCCACTGACTTCACGACTGTGCAGCTGTCTTCAGCCTCGCTCGGGGGCATAATAACCATGTGTTGGTGCCACGCGCACGCGCCTGTGCACCCCGCATACACACAGTGTCGTCTTCAGCCTCGCAAGTTAGGTTTTTTTTTTTCCTAAACTGGGCCATGTGGCAGCCTTCTGTTCTTAAGAAGCCACACATATTTTGGTGCAAGCTGGGCATTTATCAAGCATAATGTGATTGTGCTGATGTGCCCTCTCGCTCTGCGGTGACCGGTCAGGGTGGGCCACATGGTTTGGGGTCAGCCCCTCGCCTGGGTCGTGTTTTTACTCACAGCAGTGGTGCTTTTTGTTCAGATTTTGTACATCGGGGGGAGCCTGAAGAGCCTCAGTGGCTCGCTTTCTTTCTAATTTTAATGCTTCCTTTTATGCTGCTGACTGTCATAGAGAAGGCAGTAGAAACTCTCACAATGGTAGCACGCCAACTGTTAATACAGTAAGTTTTCAAACCATACCCATCTTTGAAATATATCATATGTTTGCACACCTGATAAAGATTGCCCATCGCAAACTTGAAGATTAGCGGAATGGGGGGTTAAAGAAGCACCCTTTAGTTTAGGTGTGGTCGACCTTTCTTTTGACGTCGATCACATCCCTGTAAAGTTTCTGTATCTGTCCACATACAGACAGTTATATAAAAAACCTGCCATAGTACTTCTTTTGTGGCAGTTTATGTAACAGCAGGCGTCAGCACAGAAAAAAAAATACAAGCTACACTGTTGAAGGTGTTAATTTGGAACAATGTCAGTTTAAAGTGACGGTGTGTAGAACTGTTTTGTGAGTGTAGCACATTTTGAATTATTTGTAGCAGCCTGCATCGCCGCTTGCCACCATGTCTTTTGTTTAATGCTACTGGGAGGCATCAAAGTCAGATTTTTTTTTCTAGAAATAATGGCTTATGTGCTTTCTGGGCCCATTCCAAAAAAACCAAAAAAAAAAACAGTGAGAATTTTGCTCTTTTGTCTGTAACAAAATTGCAAAACATAAAGTGGCATTGTCCCCTTGGGGCAGGTGAACAGCTTTGACATTACCTTATAAGGTTGATTAAGCTAAAATTTCAGCTTATTATTCTGCAGTGTTTTATTTACAAATTTAGGGAGCAGCATTATCCTTCACTGGAATTTTTATAGCTCTTCAGCAGTTGCCATAACCCCCCGAGGGAAATATCGAAGTATTTTCCTGCTAAATGCTCCACTTTTATTCACCTGTTTTTTGTTTTTTGTTTTTTTGTTTTGCAAGGTAGGTATGGCATCCAAAGGATTTTAAAAGCTTTATTCAGTGAAAACAATTGGCTGCCAAATTTGGAAACGATGCTAATTACCACAGTGACCCTGAATCAAAAACTTAAAGCTTCATCATCAAACATACTGAGCGGAGAGAGCTGAGGGGAACTGTAGGATCTGCTGATAATTCTCAGTGGATCTGTCACTTCGTGTGACCCCCATCTCTAAATATTGATTACAGTAGCTTTAATTAGCATAAGTAGGCACATAAAAATGTAACACATTGTTTCCTTTCCTGATAACATCACAAAAAGCAGTAAAAATAGGTGACCTTTTATTAGGCCTAAACTTATCAGCATGTCACTTCTCCTGCTGCAAACTGCTGACAGCTCACAGCAAATCCTCAGGTCCTTGTTTTAGCCCCTTCAGACCCATTCCACCTGTTAATTTTCCTCCCTCCTCTGTTATCCACATATAGTAGTATGTTCCTTCTTTGCCACTCTTTATCATTTTCCCTCTTCAACCTGGCAATTTCCTTGCCCCCTCTACCCTCTCCTCCTCATTCCCTATCTCTCTTTTAACTTTTCCCCCTCTCTCTTTATCCCCTTCTCCATCCATTCCCTCTCCTACAGGGAGCCTCCTGCGAGCCCATCTCAGGAGTAAATGCTCATTCTGACCAAGTGTTACGACTCTTTCAACCACAAATGTCTCTTGAGTGACAGCCTGAAAGAGGAGAAAATGCCAGTCAGATTGCTGTTTAAGATAGGCCACGGGAGACAGACAGCCAATCTCTGCTGGCTGAGAGTTTAAATATTCCACCTAGATTTAGCGCCGGTGACAGCCCCGTGAGACGAGCGGCTACCCTCAACTTCAGTAACAATTTCCTGCCACAGAGATGACTCCAGTGAGGAGCACCGAGAGGTTGTCGGTTCAGCTCCTTGTATGTATGGAAGAAAGGAGGGAGAGAGTGAGGCTGCAGGGTCCTAAGGGAGAAATATGAAGCTTTTTTTTTTTGTTTTTATCCAGTGTCTGTGTATTAGTGTGAAGCCAGTTTACCCACAGAAAATAGATAATATATCCCTCCATCTTTCTCTTGCTCGTACTCCTCTCTTTTATCCCATCCCCCTCTGCCGTCCTCTGCTTTCCTTTGCACTCCGCCGTGGTGGGTTCAGTTCTTGACAAGGCCCCACATCCAGCTAGTTGCTAAATGAATAATACATGCATGTTCGCGCAGCACTGTTAGACAGAGGGGCAGAAAGAGAGAGAAAAGAGAGGGAGAGGCAAAGACGGTGTGTGAGAGATGCTATGTGTTTGTTTGTGTGTGTGTGTGTGTGTGTGTGTGTGTGTGTGTGTGTGTGTGTGTACGTCAAGGTCTGTTTGGTGTTGAAGCCTCATATGGAAAGGCCAAAGCTGTCACGGGGCTTTAGATCTAGTCTATATACATCCTGCACTAGAAGAGATGTCTGCACAGTCTCATGTCAGATGATTTTCTTCCATCTTATATAGTCCTTCAACATAAGTGGAAGGAAGAGGTCGTCGGCGAAACTCCCGCAGGGGTGAAAGACAGGCCAGTGTCGCCCTCGGGAGACTGATTGAGAACATTATTGCAGGCAGGTTTGCAGAGCTTTGATTTCCAACGCTCCGTGCGTGGCACTAATACCGCCGTTAGGTCCCGCCATTCATCCCGAGCATCACCAGTTCCGTTTAACCCAGCAGAACGAGGGTTGTCCTACATTTTATCAGCTCCTCTCGTTCAGTTTTGATGGAGATCAAAGCAACGTGCCAGCAGCCAGCGGAGTATGCATGCATTATCAATCATGGCTGTGGCTTTCTGTTGTTCAGGAAAATATATTGCAGAGATCAAAAGGAAAGGGTCATCAAAGGCAATATCACTTTACACGTGGGGGGGGGGTAGGCGAGCTGTATGCACACAGGCTGGGGCGCAAATCTGAAATGTTTTGGCTTTATGCAAATGCACTGCTGTGTATGTTCGAGGCAAAGAAAAGAAGTGTGAAAACAAACATTTTCTGCCGTCTGCCCTCTGACCCCCAAATTAGACATGTGCAAATGTATGCTGTGTACTTGAGAGAGCTTTTTGTTTCTCTGCACTCCCGTTTTCTCTTTCTTCCTCTCTCTCTCTTCTAAAGACAAGAAATTTCTGGTCTGAGCATGGCATGTTATCTCAAAGGACACATGCAGAGTCAAATGATTCGCCTCCCGCTCTCAACTATTTCCACTTTTATTAAAAAAAAAGAAAAGGAGTGAATCAATGGGATCGGGAGGGGTCTTTGGGACGAGTAAAGTTAGTGAAAGCAAGTGAGCCGGGCTTGTATTTTTTTTGACGACATGTGTAAAGTGGGTTTTTCAAGGTTGTGGAAAAGGTGTTTTGCCGAGGATGAAGTGCAGTCTCAGCTATTCCCAACGCTCCAAGTACAATGAAAGTCCTAGCACCTCAGGCGGCAGGCTGCTGATTGATGCATCATGACTTCACTCCTCTCACACCGACAGGCAGCTCAGAAATCTGTCTAAGCAGCTCATTGCCATGCTCACGCAAACATACACTTTGTTTCCAGGCAGTACCTGTGAATGCACCTTTTCTGTTTGCTGTGTTTTTAACCTTGACGCACTCTGCACGTGACCCACATGCTTGTCCACTGTTGGTCTTTCTGTCTTGCTCCCAACAGTGGCTCTCTTCCACAGTGTGCCTGTTGTCTTGTCTTCCTCCCCTTTAACCCCTAAGCAGTCGTATCAGTTGGCCGCCCCTCTTCCTAATCCTGTTTCTGCCAAAAGCTTCTTCCTGTTAAAAGGGAGATTTTCCTTCCCACTGTCACCAAGTGCTTGCTGACAGGGGTCATCTGATTGTTGGGGTTTTCGCCTCTTTCTGAAGCGCTTTGGGGCAACTGTTGTTGTGATTTGGTGCTACATAGGTAAAAATGAGCTGAACTGAATTGAACAGTCCCCCTGTTAGCTTAGGGACTTTTTGCAGTGTTATTTCAATGCATGATTGGTTAAACTGTAATGGAATTGTTATGCAGTTACTAATGAAAGATTAAGGCTGAATGCACAAAGAAAATTTTGGGCTTTGTTTGCTTTTAATTTTATTTATTGTAGCAAAGTAACAGTAAGTTTTTAACACTGCTTATTTCAAAAAAGTAACTAAACAATAATAAGCGACAATATACTAATGAGTCCCTTTAAAAGGGATGGCTTAAAAAGATTCAGATGTATGAACACTTCCTTGACTGATTCCCAGGGATCTTCCTTTCTTTTTTAAACAAAAAACCTTATAATGTCTCTTGTTTAAAGAATGCAGGCCCTTAAAAAGTACACACTGGCACAAGTTTTATCATCTCTGTCTGTTTTACTGCACGATCGTTTACTGTGTAATAAGCAAACATCGGCCATGTAAAATTTTGTGTCTTCCTTTGAAGTTTTCCCAGCGATGCTTGTCATGTCAGCAGTTCAGCCGGGGGGATAAACAGTTATTCAACCGCAAGATCAGTTTCAAGTACGCAATGCCGTGTTTCTTTCACAGTTTATGCCAGTTTTTCTTTCAGCAATATTACCACCCAAGGTGAGAAGAAATAACAGCTCCAATCTATCGCGTGTAGTCATGTCAAGAAAGAACGGGCTCGACTCCAGTGGTATTGTAGGTTAAATGAAAATGTGTGTGTGTATGTGTGTGTATCAGTGCTTATTTAGTCCTTGTAATAAGATAGTAGACCCTTTGTCAGTTCTAAAGTTTTACCTCTCAGGACATAATAAAAATCATCTGGTTCTCAGTAGGTCTTAAAATAAACGTTCAGATGAACAATAAAACATGAGGTATTACACCATGTCATCATTTTGTTGACAAAAATCCAACAACAGAAGCAGGGCATCCTTATTGCTACTAATCAGATTCACTTGATTGATCATAAGGTATGTGTTGTCACAGTGTCAAAGAGGAAAGATGCCAGTAGTGATCTTAGGGAAGCAATTGCTGCTGCCCATCCATCTGGGAAGTGTTATATGGGTATTTTCAAACACTTTGAAGTCCTTCATTCCACAGTGAGAAATTACTCACAAGTGTAAAACATTCAAGACACTTACCAGTCTTCCCAGGAGTGGATAGCCAAGGAAATTCACTCCAAGGTCAAACTGTGCAATGCCTAGAGAAACTGCAAAAACCTAGCTACATCTCAGACTCTACCGGCCTCAGTTAGCATTTTAAATTTTAAAGATTATGATCAAGTATAGTTTGATTGGAGGGGTTTCCATGAGAAAGCCTCGTCCTTCCAAGCAGAAAATAGCAGAAAGGTTTTCAAGGTTGTTTCTGAACAAACCACAAGACTTCAGGAACAATATCATTTGGATAGACCAAATGGGTCTATTTTGCACAGCAAAAACCAAACGCAGCATGTCAGCACAAACACCTCATACCAGCTGGCAAGCACGGTGGTGGAGGGGTGATGATTTGGACTTGTTTTGCAGCCACACTGGAGACCTTGCAGCCATTGGGTCAACCATGAACTCCTCTACTTGCCAAAGTATTCTAGAGTCATATGCGGGGCCATCTGTCCGACAGCTAAAGCTTGACCATTTTGGGTCATGCAACAGGACAATGATCCCAAGCATGGCACCATATCTACAATGGCCCAGTCATAGTCCAGACTTCAACTGAAATGCTATAGTGGTATTTTATGAGAGGTGTTCATAAACAAATGCTCACAAATTTCAATAAACTGAAGTAAATTTGTGAACAAAAAGTGGGTCAAAACAAGTACTTCAAGTTAATGTTGGTCGAGGTGGTTCTACAAACTGCTGCATTAAGCTAAAGTACTTAATGTTTATTAAAAAAGTAATGACACAATGTAATATGTTATGTGTTCTTCTTCATGTGAGGCTGTAGTTACCTAATATTAAGACCTGGTAAGACGTAGCTATTTTTTATGTAAAATCTTAGACTTTAAAAGATATGAAATATTAGAATTTATTTTTGCACAATTCTTAGCTGAAGTCTGCTGAGCTAACAAAGTGGTTACTAATAAATATCAGTTTACGATGTTAAAATGTGAGTAAACTTCATCACAAACGGCATCACGTTGTGATACAGAAGCTGCACAGCTGCCGAGTAGAAGGATCTACACCATATGGTGAAGATTGCACAGCGTGCGGTAGGATTGGAGGTCCCACCTTGAGGATGTCTACATCAGTCGTCTGAGGAACAAGAAAAATAGCATCATTTCAGACACTTCATACACCAGTCATCTTATGTTTGAACTTTTGCATCAGGCAAACGATGCAGACTACTACAATCCTAAACAAACAGACTGAGGAATATATTTTTGCTCTGAGCTGTGACCTCCATTACCCCCCAACACACTATGATAACTTGCGCCGATAATAACTTTCAGGACTATCATTGCATCCTATGTAATCACTCCCTTGGGTGTAATAATCTATGTAACATCTACCTATTATTATTATTGTATTTTCTGATGGGCATATTAGAAATGCCAGTCTAAATTCTATCATACTTGAATAACAACATTAAAGTTTATTCTATTCTAGTCTGTTCTTTTCAAATAATGTCTTTATATGATTATGCAGCAAAATCATTTACATGTTTTAAATGACTCACATATTTTTGACTAAAAACAGACCATGACGGAGTGTATGAAGACTGACAAGTTTTGCCCACAAGCCAAGGTCACAAAAAATGTAAGGCTTTATTTGTATAACTGGACAAATATTGTTTCCATAGCAACTGTACTGACAGCTTAAAGAGGCTGTATTTCTGTATTTGTTATAGAGCGTGCCTTGTCTCCAAGTATAGTGCTCAAAAGCAACTTTAAAGGGTCAGTTCTCCATGTTCTGGTTACACCCCCTATATAATCTAACTGCAGCAGACGAGCTTTCACTCGTGGAAGTGCGACTCTAAAAGTGGATTTAAAAGCCTCCGAATTTTCACTGCAGAGACAATACAGAGAAACTCTCACGATTAACCAGAGGGAAGATAGCTTAAAGCTGAGAGCAGATGCCATGACACAACCTCGCATGCTTCAGCTAGCACAGCAGTTCTGCACCAACACAAATAGCTCAACACAGCATCATTTGAAGGCATACTGTCGCATGGAAACCCAATGCCATCAAATATGCTTCAGCACGAGCGGGGGCACGGCTGTGAACTCCGTTCTGCCCTCGCTTCTGGATCCCGACACCTCTGACAGCATCTACTCCGTTCTTTGATTCTTGTTCTCACAAACACTAACCCGCAGTCTCTAATTTACCTTCCCCATCCCAAGTGCCTCTTAATCACTTGTTCTCTTTCCTCTGTTTCCTTCTCCCCATGTCTCGCTTTCTTTCTCTCCTCCTCCTCCGCCTGAGAATCCATTGAGGATTTGCAACAATGGAGTTGTAGACTGGATTAAGCAATACAATGTCTGATGGAGGGGGTGTGCAGGGGGGAGAGAGGGAAATCAATGGGCAGATGTGATTTACTAAGCTGCTAAACATCCTCCGACACGTCGACCAATTAGCTGTGTCAAACGGGGATATCTTTACTACGTGTACAAGGTCATTAGATAAGTGCACCCATAGCAGAGCCTTCTGCACTTGGCGTGCGTAAAAACAAAGAAGGAATAGGACGGAAACGTTGAACAATAGAGCATAGCACAGCGCCTCGGTTTCGACTACCTGTCTGCGCTGCTTAATAACATTTGGGATTGCACAGTTTGCACCTTGTCACTCTCACTGCGGCTGCATTCAGTTTAGAGCAATGAATGGCAGAGTAATTTTTTCCATCAGTTCTGTTTCATACAGTGAGCGAATGCAGGAGGCTGTATTGGATTGTAAGCACACCTTTTAACACACACTGCATTTCATTCCTCCTCTTTCTGCTGTCATAGAACAGCTATTGAAGAAAATGAATGACAGAATGATGTGGTTTATTTTCCTCTTACAATAGAAAACATTAACTCCTACATATATAATACTTACTTAACTCTATTCTGCATATTCTTAGGGGGGGAAAGAAGCTGCTTAGCTGCACTTGTATTGTTCGCCACTATCCCGCGTGTGCTCATTGCTAATATATTTATCCTGGTAATTACAGCACACATCATTTCGTGTAACCTGCCTCACATATCACCTAAAATAAATATAATCCATGATATCACCAAGTTCCTCGCCAACCAGGGAACCTCCGGCAAAGAAAGAGAATTGGGTGCAGTTATCGCTGCTTTGAACTAATACATGTAGAGTGCAAATATGGAACAGTGGCCTTAATAAAACAGCTGCTGCAGCTGGTCGTTTTTGTTTTTCATTTTCTTTTTTTTTTCATTTGGTAATTTCATTTTGAGAATAACACTGGGGTGTGTTTTGGATTAGTGGGAGAAGAGGAGGGTCTTCACAGCACACAAAGAAGAACTTGAACAAAAGAGAGAAAACAACACACAGTTAGAGGAGTAGAATTTGTTTGATTAGGCAAACATCGCATATTAACATTATTATAATCTAAAGATGATATATATTTGGAGTTACGTTTTTGTCTCATTCATCGATCTGCATCTTATAGACATTCTCTTTGTGGTTCTGTTTTTTGTGATCCACAAACCCATAAAAAAAAATCTATCTTTATCTATAATTTGGTGCTGCGTATCCAGTAGAATAGGTTTATAAGAAGATAAAAAAGAATGAAAACACACTGAGGATGTAAATCCAAAATAAATAGCTGAAAGGTGCTAAAATGCCCCAGGGAGCTACAAAAGGACCGCCGCTGCACTTTTCTCGCTCTCTTCTTACACGTAGTCATTTGACCCAGTCTTACTAGAAGAAAGTTGATGTTGTTGTAGCTCAGAATTAGAGTTTTTACTTATTGGCAAATGTATATATGTAGCACAGTGTTTTATTTCCATCTAATGTATACTAGAACACAGATGGTAGAGCAGGTCAGGATGAGAGTTAGCAGGCTGGGTTATCCTGAGTAATCTTTCTTTATTATTGATATAAACCGAAGCAGTATGCACAAGGTAACTGTATGAGAAGTAAATATATGCAAACAGTATAAAGAAAAAGCAAAATTACTAGTATGTACTATGCATTTCAATGACGTTTTTATGTTTGTGTTTAATCTGGACCAAATGGCTTTTATTTCCAACTCCACGATGACACAAAAACCCAACTTTAAGTTCTGTTTACACTTAATTAATGAATATATTAAGACCTCATATATATATAGTTTAAAAAATCACCATATCACGAGGTCAAACAGTAGCAGTTAGGAAGATGTCGGCTGAGATCTGTCTTCTTTATTAGCTGTCACATTGGCTAATGGACCTGTGGATTATTAAAATATATGAACTTTCATTAAGTCTTCTACTCTTACAACACGTGCCTTTTTCTCCTCCATATGGCACTGAGCAGTATGTCACATTTGATAAAGTACGGAGACAGCATAGCTTGAGCTCCGCGTTATATCGCAAGGTGGCCGTTATATGAAATGATGATAACTTTGCTCAGGTAATAAATGATCTAGATTGGCTGCACATATAGAAGTTCAGGGCTACCATCGAGATATGAAATCAAAAATTAAATGTCAAGAAATTTAGGATAGATCTGGTCTCACTAACACTGATAGCCTTTATGAGTGGTATTTGTGACATTGTGTTGTGGAAGAAAATCCCAAGTGTGTTTTCTGTGTCTACTAATGCTGTTTTGCAGCATTTCCAGACAACTTGCATAATTGTAAAGATCAGTTAGAGAGATCACACCCTGCTGTTAAGGGTGTCTGCACCGCTGTCCATAAAATGCACGGCCACATTCTGGCTTTAGCTTCTGAGGTTTTCCCAAGATGCATTGCTTTGCATTTAAATAACTCGTATCCCGTCTATCTCTTCTACCGACCGCATCTTAGCATCCTAGTATAGTGTGTTGTTTTCCAGGCTTTAAGTTTGCTTGGCTGAGTGGGTTCAGGACAGCTGTGAGTGAGGGTCATTCGCTGCTCTGTCAGGGCTGGAGATGGAGGCACTGAACTGAGGCCAGCTATCCTATGCTACTCCTACATGCCACCTTTTCTCTTTGTAATATGTTCCTGTGTGGAAGACAGCTTGGAGTGAAGAGGAGAAAGGGAAAAACTGTGTGCATGTGTGTCTGTATACCAAAAGGATTCTTGGGTAAACAAGTCACATCAAGTCCTCAGGCAAAATCTTACAGATTATATAAGCTCCCTTGTGAGGATTGGATCATCGTGTGACAATGTGTGTTTGCAGGGGGGGGGTCCATTTAAAGCTCGAGCAGCTGGGTGTGAGAAATGATCAGAAATAACTGAAGTTTTCAGGCACTTCAGTTCATTCAGTATTGGACAGAGTATAACACAAAAGGCAGTTCATATTTAGTCACTTCTCTTGAGACCATCTCGTCAAAGCTGATTTCAAGAGTCTCTCACTGTGAAAGATATTACCACATGTTTTTATTAGGAAATTCTTCAACTGATTTTTGTTTCCCTTCTGACTTCATCGGTACGGCATTCGCTTAAATTGTGAAATAAAATCATAACCCGCATACAGATGGGTAGCAGGAAAAAGGATAGTGGTGTATGAATCACACCACCACCTCCATGGCACCATGGTAACTAAGCGGTGCAGAGGTGAGCTCTGAATAGGAACAAGGTGAAAGGTTTTTCTGTCCTGCGAGGAGTGGAAATGCTTTTCTTGGAGTACATTTAATTATAAAGCCACTTTCTCCGCAGGGGAGTTCATTTGTGCCAGAATTATTTGTCTCTTCATTCTTTCTCACAGGTTTAAAACACAAGCCAGTGTAGGTTACCTTAGGGGAAAATCCTCCTCTTGGCAAGTTAGCATACTCCACAGAAATGTAATGACCTTGGGCTGTTCAGTGGAGGATTAAAACAAAAAGACTCTCATTTGTGCAATCAAAAGCCCAACGCTGGCGCGACAATGAAGCGAATCAGACAGCTTTGCAAACAAGCGTGCTGCTTTTTCCTGCAGTAAAATGATTTAGAGAAGTGGCGTGCGCAGACGCACGCTATGCCGTGCATTTCACGAAATATACGACTGGTGTAGGTGTCCAAAGGTGAGGTGGTAGCAGAAGCAGAGTTGTGTTTTGAGAGACGTGCGGCAGGATTTCCTGTGTAATAACACTTGTCTAAGCGGAGTGTGGCTGCTCACGATTGCCGTGCTGACATTTGCATTATGCATCTTTAAAGGACAGGGACGTCTCTCTGACTTTCTGGAGAAAGATCACTGTGGCCCGTATTTATGCACTGCTGAGGTGTATTCATATAGCACCATAGATGAGAAACTACTTTTGCTTCTTGAGCCGACTGTCTTGTCTCCAGCATGACAGATAACGTGATATGCTTTATGCTCATGAGGTGTTCTTTTCCTTCTCCATATGTTTCTCTTCCTGTCATTTTTGTACAAGTTAATATTGGTTTCAATTTTTACAAAGACTTTTTCAAAACTGTGCAGGCTCTTTTAGATGTTTTCTGGCAAAGTCTAATCCAGCCTTCTTGCTCTTGAGTGTAACTAGTAGAGTGCACCTTGTTCCACAGTCTCTGTGTTTCCATTCATTAAATCATTTATTGATTGTAGACCTTGACAATGAAACCCTGGGGTGTTCTTGACTTGGTTAGATAAAGAGATGAATTTGTTTTTCTTAACCAAGGAAAGAATTCTGCAATCATCCACTTTAGTTGTCTTCTGTGGTGTTTTGGGCCTTTTGGTGTGGCTGAGCTGGCCTGAGCAATCTTTCATTTAGGCTCTTCCAAAGTTCTTGCTATCTCTATGATAGGTTTGGCTATCATGGCTTTCTAACACCTTTGGACCTCACACTGAGTGTTGCGGTGAACAGCTACCAAAGAAGATCAACACTTGGAGACAACTGCACATCTTTTAACGCTTAGTTTGTCACGGGATAAGCAGGCCATAAAACTGCTCGTCAGTCAATTGTCCGATTGGACTATGAATATAAATGACTGTATTCCCTAAACAGTTAATGCAATGCTTTTAAATTAAAGATGAAAGTCTGCCTCTTGCTTGATTGATTTAAAATCCTCAGTGGGGTTGTACAGAGGCAAAATTAGAAGAAAATACGAGTGACAATCTCAAGTCTTAAAATTTGATCAATGCTGTTTAAATGGTAATTTTATATACTGCATAAATTACATTATGTACATAGTTCACTGCTTTTGTTTTGACAGATGTATAGCACGTCGCCTTACAATCAAATTGCTCATTACTGCAGTCTTCACAAGCTAAGACGCTCTTATGTTATAATGAAGCTGTGTATCAGGGATCCAGCGAGACGACTGAAGCTGGATTCAGGAAGAAGACTCGATGGTATTACATGCAGGCGGTCTGCTCCTGCACAGTTGTCCGTTTGGGATTTTTTTTACCCCAAGGCCACTCGGAAGTGAACAGCGATGTCTCTCTCTACATAGGATCTGGTGTCCTCTCCACCTTCTCAATAATTCAATGGAAAGTGGAGACATCAGCTCTCGTATAATTACTGTGTGAGGGTGACAAGCTCCTCTGTCAAGGGCAAGATGGGAGCAAGCTTTACACTGCTGAAGAGAGCTAAAAGACACAGCAACAGCAGGTGCTGCTGGCACTGCGGATGACAAAAGCTTCAGCTAAATATGAGATGATGAAACTGCAGGTAATTTGGGTGGAAGTTATTTGGGTGGAAAACGCTGTGACAACATGCGGTGTTTTTGTTGTTCAGTGAGAACTCAACTCTGAAAGTTACAAAGCAGCTCTAAAATCGTGACAAGCCTCAGCAGCACCGAGACGCAAGGAGGCTACTCCTAATTTTACATCTAAAAATTTCATCATTAGATACAGGGGTCAATATTAATTTATGAATTTTGACATGCTTTAACATGGGTATTGTTCTGCTAGCTCTCAGAGGTCAAGAGGCAATGCAATCCTTCTCTGCTGGGCAGAGAGGTGCCGAACGTGATATCTGATTTCGGCTCTGGGCTCGGCTGAGATGACAGACTCTGTTAATCTAACACCAGGCAAACCGCAAACTTCCTGCACAGAGAAACCCTCAGCATAAGCATACCTGCCAAGATATGACTAAAACTGTTACTGTCACTGGGGCCTAAAACCTGGCATGGGCAAAGGCTTGGCACACAGCCCTCGATTTTAAATGAGCTAGACAAAGTAGGCAGTCATTAGAAGTAGACGTTTTGACATACCGTCTCCCACAGGCACCCGGGAACGTGTCTGGACCAAAATGTGAGTGTGCTGATTTGGAATCCCCGAGGAGGCCCGCTAACTGTCTTTTTCGTCCTCATGTAAAAGGCTGAGCTGATCCGAGATCGGCACTCGTGATGAGGAAACTTTTCTTAAGAAAGCGCACAGGATGGATCATTATAAATTGTTACATATTAGTCTGCAGATTGGAGAACTATTCGACAGTTTGTCTCTTACATTAAGTCTCTCCATCTTGGGAACAAAATGAAAACACTTCTATTTCATCTAAATTTTGCTCCACTATTATTCATGAAAGCCAAGTCTGCAAAAATAAAGGTATAGTCTCCATAGTATGTAAGGTTGATGGTGCGTGGTAGGGCTAAAGTTTATAATATTCTGACTTGATATTAAAATATAAATTATTTACACCTCCATTTGGCTGATATATCAAATGAAACTCTCTGCCTCGCTGTTTCTCACTGCCTGCTGTGTTGATTGTTTACTTAAGCATTGAATTCATCATTTAAACTTGGACATTCCCCGCCTATTAAATACAGAATAAATGTAACATGTTAGCACTTGATTAGCACCAAATTTCAGGAACAACAAGGCTTTAGAAATTACATTAGGCCACAATTATCTCTCAGAATGTATCGTATTTAAGGTGTTGCCAATGACCAAAAGGAAAGTCACACTTGTAAAGTACTTCATTGTGTACATTTCTCTTTTTTAGCAGGCACAACTGTGTGTATAGAAATATGGAAGATGAATGCAGCCTGCATAAAACAACTACATAAAAACAGATCAGCAAAGTTCTCCCTTCACTTGAAATTAAAATAGTCTGAGCCCCAGCCTTGTCACAGCAGGTAGCCCCCCATATTTGATTTGACAGTTTTACCCCAGATGTCCTTCCTGACGCAACCCCAAGAGGGAGCTTGAAATTAAAATCACAGAAGGAAGAAGTTACGCCTAAACCAACCAGCTGTCCTCCTCTTGAGTTGTGATCCAACTAAACACAAGGCAGATACTTTTTTTCTAGAGTGCTGCCGTGTTTTGAAAAAGATTACAGAGGTCCAGATCTAGCTATCCTCCTAGCTTGTTGCAACCATGCTAGCAAGGACTTTATCTGTTTGGATAAAAATGGCTGTAATTCTTTTATAAACTTCTTCATAAACTACATAAATACATTTCTTCATAAACTATAGGAAGTAGAGGGTCAGCATGTCTGCTTAATGACATGTTAATCTATTTAACACTGCCATAAAATATGCTAAAAATATAAACGACAGTAATGCTAAAATAATGGATGCTTTTTGCTAGCTCAGTGCTAAACCACAATGCTGCAGCTTGCGTATACATATTTTACATGACAGGGGAGGATAGCTTTGTGATCATTTTTAGCCATATGTCCTGACAATTTTTAAGCTCACACATTGAGCACAAGGACATCACCACGCCATAAAGTGAGCCACACTGTTAAAGGACATCTACAAAAGCAGCTATGCGTTGTACAAATAGGAACATCAAAGCTGTCTTTCCCTCACCTCTCTTTCTCCTTCCCTCCTCATTGTCCTCCAGATCTCTGTGACTGTGAAGTGAAAAAGGGGAAAAAAAATAATAATCAAATCAAAAGACAGTCACAACACAGGTTCCTGTAATTTTTTGATCACATTGGAATATGTCAAGTTTAATCAAAAGACTGGTGTTAGCTAGTCTCCCTACTATGAGCACCCCAAGGCGCGCACCTCAGAAGCCAGCAGAGAAGGGCCACATAAAGTGTTTGATGGCAGCTGAGAGATGACACAAAGAGGCTGTTTGTAACTAATTAGGTTCAGTTTGCCTCACCTAGATTTTAATTATGATTGGGTACTTCAAAAATTTCTGCACCAAATGCATTCTTTCAAAAAATAGCTGGGCATGAGGAGAAGAAAAGCTTTGCTGCTAAACAGCCAACCATAGAGGAACCTACTGTTTGCATGCCCAGCACAGCACGTGGAAAATTAATGGTGTTGTGTTTTCCGGTGCCTTATGAGGTGTGCTTTCTGGTACAACATGCTTCTAATTACGCTGCAACACTCAAGTAATATCAAAGTTGTTACTGTTTTTGATACTAATTACATACATCATAGCATTTCTGCCACTAATTGACTCCATGCACTATTGTGTATTTCTGTTCCCCACTGCATTTACACGACTCGTATTTGTTTTTCTATAAAGCTCTTCGATATTCATGAAGAGGAGAATCTACTTTATCAATTTAGAACTTAATAAGGTCCATCAGGGGTGAAATCACAAACCGTCATCGTTACAAATTTGCTGTATTTTTGTGGTGGCCATGCTCCCTTGCCACATTCATAATAAGTCTTCGGGCTCGGCGCTCATTTGGTGTGAAGCAAACTGTTAATTCTGAGATTTGTGAGCACCTTAAAATGATTCACAAGCTGCAGCAATTTCTTATCTCACCAGTCTTTTTCCCCCACTATGACAGATTGCAGCCCAGAGGAAAACATTCAGCAGATGAGGAGCTCTAGCACAGACAGGTGATTCACTTCTAATGGATGTTAATGTGGCAGGCACGACTGAGGATATTCCCAGTGGTGTACACTTACAGTTAATTGATAACTGAGGTCTATGAAAAGATGCACATTAAATCATGGCCAATGAGCCTGCCTATAAGGTTGCAGCAATTTTAAAGAGCAAGTCTCCAGAGTCTCTTAAGGTTTCCCACAACTGAAATGCAAACTGAATGAATAATTAAGGTGGAAGTATTCTTAACTCATATTACCTTACTAAGACATTACGATTTCACAACAGTTGCATAAGCATAATCTTATAATGCATAAACAATTTAACCTCCAGCAACTCCAGGTTTCTCAATCCCCTAATGACTTTCTTGATTTCTCCTCGTGTTACTGTTTGATTAGTATCGTTCCTAACAAGCCCAGGTGTGATCCTGCAATTTACTTAAATGCAATGAAAAACAACATTTAACTTAATACATGTGCATGCAGATACAATTTGATTCCCTTTGCCATGAACGGATGCCGTACAATAGATGTAAACTTTCAGAAGCTTTAATTTAGAAGGGCATTAAAAATGTGCATGTCTGTGGTGTTTACTAATGGAAATAAAGTTGTTTGTTCATATTAGGAAAGCACTAAGCTATTGTAGTGATCGCATACATCACAGGTGATGGGTTTTGCAGCTAGTAACTGGAAAGCTGTGCTTGGCAATACACTCATGTGACTGCCTCTTCAGAATCAGCGTGTAACATAATACAAAAGTATACACTGGTGTACTGTATGCAAATAAACTAGGGGGAAGTTTGTCTGTGTTTCATTTAACCATTACATCACACTGTTAGTTTGAGATCACTGATCTTATCATGTACTCACCAGCCTTTTTTATCAGTTACATCATGTTAGTAGCTCTGATCCAGAGCTCAGAGCTGTGTTCATTCTTCATGGCACAGATTCAGCAAAGTGCTGGAAACATTCGTCAGATATTTTGGCCCGTATTGACATGATAGCATCACACATTTGCTGCACATCCGTGATGTGAATCCCGCGTTAAACCATGTACCAAAAGTGCTCGACCGGATTGAGATCTGGTGACTGTGGAAGAGTTTCTTAAGGAGCTTTCTCACATGGTGTGTTATCAACACCCATCAGAAGATGGGATGAAGTGATGAAGATGGTCAGCAACTAGGTAGGCTGTAGCATTTAAATGATGTTCAGGTGGTACCAAGAAGCCCAAGGTGCGCCAAGAAAATACCCGCCATTACACCACCACCAGCCTGAACCGTTGATACAAGGCAGGATGCACCCATGCTTTCACGTTGTTTATGCCAAGTTCTGGCCTTACCATCTGAATTTTGCAGAAGAAATCAAGACTCATCAGACAAGACAATGTTTTCCAATCATCTGTTTCCTCAGTTTCCTGTTCTTAGTTGACACGAGTTATTTTTACCTTCCTATCAACTCAAAGGAGCCTAGCAACTCTCCTCTGACCTCTGGCATCAACAAGGCAGCTCATTGCAGTTTCTTAAATACTCAGACTCGCCTGTCTGGCAAGACACAACCATGCCTCCTTAAAACACCTTTCTTCCCCATTCTGGTGCTAATTTGAACTTCAGCAGGTTGCCTTGAGCATGTTAATATGCAATCAGCTGTGGCCATCTGATTGGCTGATTAGATATTTGCATTAATGAGCAGTTGAAAAGGTCTACCTAATGAAAATGTATATGTTCATCACAGGCAAATGACGGCGTGAATATGTGAGTGTAATGTAATATTTTTCACTCATGAAAGTGGTCGAAGTTTATAAATGAAGCCTAGAAAATTGTCTTGTCCCTCCATAATATATATATTATATTTGAACAACAGAGCAAAGAATTCTGGGACAGTTTTGATGAATGAATAGCTCTGGGCTTCTGTGTACCTTTCTGTACTATTAGTGTTGGACTGCGTTATTTTAATGAACACTTCACCTCATTATGACTGTTCTAAATGTTATAATCTGTTCTAACATCAACATCTTCAATTGCCTGAAATGATCAAGACAGATAGTTATGTTTTGTTATTTTAACTTGGCTTCAAACAGACGTTTCAAAAAGTTTCTGTTTGTCCTGATCTGGTGGTGGAGGGCACAGATGGCACAGTTCCATAATGGCCGAAGATCCCGAGAGCTCAAATAGGATTGAAGTGACTGTACAAACAGATCAGACAGGTTTAGCCAGATGATATCCTGTAACCCTGCTACCCAGCAGTCAGCCATCTTGTTGTTAGCCAATTAATGGCTCATTACCTGTTTAGCCCGAGCTGTGCCACCTCAGGTTACAAGGCTACCAAAGCTGCACTTCACTCCCTGGTTCAAATCTGATTAGTTGCGCCTAATTGGCACAGATCAGATGTTTTTTTGGCTTTTATGTACCAAGGATCGGGTTTCATGGGCAGTAAAAGAGATGGCATCGACTGCTAGAGAAGAACAAACAGTGATCTTCTTTCACTTTATGAGAATTAAAACAAAGTTTTCTCCGTCTCTCTTTTATTTTTGTGTCTCCGGAGCACATTTTAATCTGCTGTTATCTGTCTGTCAGGAATAACTGGAAATTCAAGGTACTGTCATTGTATCTGAGTGTGATCATTTCCCCGTGTATAAAAGCAGCCTTTTGTGTTTTATAGACAGAAAAGATGTGAGATCTGTGAATGGATCTGTTTGTGTATATAGTAATGATGCAAACATCCTTGCTTGTTGGAGTGTTTGCACAAAACTGCATTTATGTGCGTCTGTGTGATTGCACACTTTGTGTACTTTCGCTCTTTTTCACTCTTTTCAAACAGTTCTTGGTGTCTCGTTGCTCACTTAAAATATTTGCTCTTCTTGCCAAACTCAGGCCCATTAATACTACATGAATATATATTAAATAAACAAAACAAGTAGAGAGCAAAACAGCAGCAAAGCATCCAAACAGCCATGCGTGCATTTATTTTATATTCTCACTGCTTTCAGCCCAAGCAACTCGACCCGTGCACTATCTAGTGAAGTCATGACAGCTAAGATTAATCAGGCTCATTAAAAAAAATACCACCACTGAGCACTATAGACAAAACAGCTTTTGGTTTGCACTGTAGGTATGTGCACAGAAAGGGCAGAGTTTTTTTGTTTAAGCATATTTGGAGTGCTGTGTCTTTATTTATTACTGTATTAATATGCAACCAGAACTCATCAAACAGCTCAGTGGAAGACAGAGGAAGCGAATGGCCATTCTGGCTCACATAACCCTATTGTATTTCATACTTCATGAAGAATTTTCCCATGAGAATTTGCACCCGGCCTGAAGTGAACTGGACAGACGTGAGTCACACTAATACAAAGCTAATCAATGTGTTACTGTTTAACTGCGAGATAGAGGTTTTGTCCAGAGGCCTTTCACATGTTAAGTGAGGCTAATCTTTTAGTATTAGTGTGCCCAAACCAATTGTTTCTAAAGGCACACAGTGGGCTTTTTGACTACTACTGAAAAGCTGCGAGGTTTGATAGACGTGGGGGAAATTTTCTGGCAAGTGCCGAAACTCAGCTACTCTCCTATTCTAACGTGCAGGCATCCACACGTCTGTGTTGTTTTTAATCAAAAACACACATTGCATCCGCCTCTGTGAAACACTCGTTCTCACCCTCTCACACTTAGATACACACACAGCTCGTGAGGCCAGGTGGTGTGGTTAGTGCCAGATCTTGGTCTCTGCTCTCCTGAGTGCAATTGGTAACCTGAGCTGCCTGTTTGAATAACTCAGTTATCCCAAAAGCTTCCTTGCTGCACAGACATCATGGAAAAGGGCCCAAAAACATGACTTTCCTAAGCTCCTAATATTCACCCGCTCTTCGAGGAATATTGAAATAAAGCTTTGAAGGTCGCTTTCGCCATTGTGAAGTTCAATATCATAGGAGAAGAGGAAGAATTAAAAGTTGGTTGGGGTATAGGCTTACAGGGGCAGTTTGTATTGAAAATCTGTCATCAAAGTGACACTGAGTCCAAGTAAGGCTGTGCAAATGTGTCAGCTGATGGGACATGACAGGCAGGCTTCGGGCCTCCTCATTTAATTAGAAGTCTGCCTTGTTTTGTGGAGCTCACAACTAAAATCTGTCCTCGATCATCTCCCGGGCAACTTCTAATTTGAACACCATTCACTGTAAATTTAGATTTTCTGCTCACAACCTGCAGGTATGCAATGTCTTGCAACAGGATAAACTGTGCCTGTCAGGGCTTTAATGTCAATTGGTTGTCTTGCAAATATTTGTTGTCACTCTGTCCACTCCTGTCATCACCACTATCGTGTTCCCACACAGTACTGCCTGGGTTTTCCCCCTGTGAAACATATTTATCAAGGTAATAATAACTGTGATAAAAATGACTTTCATAACTGTGATTAGTTGTGATTGCTCGAGTGGTAGTTGACAGTAACAATGCCCATGATTATATTTTAAGTGGGCTCCAGATTTTCTTGTTCTCTTTATTTTATGTTAATTAAATATAATTAAACTGAACTAAAGTCATTTCTTTATATTTTACCAAGAAAATGGGGAATTGGTGCAGGATTCACTGAAACTTGTGCAAACATACATGGAAATAAAGTATATAGGGTGAAAACTAAGTTTTTAACAGTTTGCATGAGCTTGAAAGTCAACATTTATTCTTAAATATAACACAAACTTTCTCAGAAGAGCTTTTTTGTCATTTCTTTATGTAATGTCTTGATCCATGCTGAACCTCCTCCATATATACTGATGATCATTTGAACCAAAAAATGTAATTCAGCACTCCATCAGACCTGTTGCCACTGACTTTCAGTGCAGTTCCTGTGTAATTTCCCCATTTCTCTTCCTTAAGAATAGCTTCTTGGCAGCCACCTTTCCACTGAGACTATTTCTGATGAGGCTTCAGAAAACAGTACATAGAAAAATTGAAGGTCCAGCTGCATCTTTCAGGTCCTGTGTGAGATCTTTTTTGGATTTTGTAATTTTGTTTCTCAAGAACATGACTTTCAGATACCATCATCTGCTGTAAATAGCTTTTTAGGTCAGCCACTTCTTCTTTTGTCCTCCACTTGTCCAGGTTTGTCAGTTTTTTAAAGGACATGCTACACACCATGCTGAGATGTGCCAAGTTTTCAGCTAATAACTCTATGAGAATCACCTTGTTGGTGCAAAAATACTATTTTATGCCTGTCAAACTGTGTTATCTTTGGTATTTTTCATATAATCGACTAAAGAAATGGGAACAAATTACATGCTTTTGTGACAGGCTGCTAGTAACAAAGTGCCTAAAGACACAATTTAAAATTGCTGCTTTGCTAAGTTGTCTGCTATGTGTAGTTACAAGACTTGCTCATCCCTTGAGTTATGGTCTTTTCTTATGCTTGAATGATTCATAGGTCAGTGTTAAGTGACTTAAAAAAACAAACAAAATTCTCTGAAAATGGTCAGATACAAGAACTGCAGCCAACTTCCAAAGAACAACTTTTAAAGACCTTGCTCAAGACTGCTTTAAAAACATTACAAGAAACTCTGACTCCTTGGAAGCAAAATATAAAAACAGTATAGCATTTCTTTTTACATTTTTATTAAGTAGATATAAATATTCATTTACAGAGCCTGCCACTACCTAATTACCTACAACTGAGAAGGAGGAAATACAGAAAGCCAAATAATTAACAGTGTACGAACATAATAGTACATAATTACAATTCAATTAAAAACGTGAAAAAAAAAGTTTTGCACGCGTGGAAGCTGAGATTGGCCAAATTATGAATGTAATGTAAAGGTCTCCCCAGCCTTCACATTATAAAGCAGTGGAAGCCCTCTATGGGTTTGTTTGGGTACTGCAGCATCGGCAGGGACAGCGGCGGCAGAGCGCCTCCCTCCCTCCCTCCCTCCGTCCTACTCCTGGAGCCGGAGCTGCATTCCTCTCCTCTCCGCTCCATTCACACGCAGGGAGCTGCCGGAGAGAGAGCAGGGCCGCTCTGTGACCAGTGTGGAAATGTCCCCAAGTTTTGGAATTTAAAACCATGGCGAGGATATCTACCCGAAGGATCACTTGAACCCGTAAGTACCGCGAAAACTCTGGAGCAGGGCTCTTTTCGCGTGGAAGGAGCAGTTTTTGGTGGAAATATTGCGCTTACATTTGCCCCCCTTCTGTATTGACGCCGTGTGGTGAGTTTGGGGTTGTGTTTCGTCTCTTTTCCCAACGTCTTCCCAGCTCGCGCCGTGTGGTTTCTCCACGAGTTTGCCGGGGAGAAAGGTGGAGGCTTGTGGCTCCGACCAAAGGCAGCCGTGGAAAGCCGTGCGGACGGAGGACCTGTAGAGAGATATCTACTTATTTAGGTGTGTGCTGGTGTGTGGAGGCTTGCGTTTCTGTGTTGCGCTGTGTTGAATGTGCGCCCGGTGTGACCACCAGCCGGATTGGAAACACAGAAGCGCACACACAGACACACACAAACTGTTAAAACTGCGGATATTTTGAGCTCGTGCGACGCTTTAGCTAACTAACTCAATTACCGCGAGCATTTTTTTTCTCTTTAATTACCTCGCGCTGAACACCTGGTGCTTTGAGGGAAAAAGGGGATGGTTGCGGGTTTTTTTAAGTATCCGCGGGTTTTGGTGCAGTGTATTGAGTTTTTCTCTGCTTGAAGCACGGCTGTTGAATTAAAAATAAGAGTTTTTGGGAGAATGGGAAAAGGAGCAGGGGGGAAAAGCAAACTACCGGCACCGGGCGACACGGACCAGCTCGCAGCCTAATCTGGCTCAGAGTGCGCAGGGCGGTTGCATTGCCTCGGAGGAGGAATGCCACCACCATACATAATTACAGGTATTCAAGGAGCTGACACTCACTGTCGCCTGGGTAAATAATCGGGGGAAGTCTAGAAGAGTCTGCCTGGCCTTAAACATTTCATCATTATTATTATTTTTTAGATTTTATTTATTTATTTTTGCATGTTTATGGTTATTTGACTGCCTCGGCTTTCTTAAATGGACCTAAGGGAGGAGTTGTGTTAGATTTCTCTAGGGAAGAAGGTAGTACCCCCCCCACCCCTTCTAAAAAAAACAAATAAATAAATCGATTCCCATATTAGCTTTGAAATAATTAGAAATTGTATGTCGGCGTGATGTGATGGGGCCATTAATCTGCAAACCAGTTTGAGGCAATTTGCGAGCTTTGTTATTCGACGGCAATTGAATTCCTCTCTTCTGAGCAGGGATGGAGTGGTGAGGGCTGTCTGTGGGTGTGTTTGAGTGCGCATCGGTTGTCAGCTATTGAAAATGCTCTCATTGCTCTATCGGATTCTCCTCAGTTCTATTTTTTAATCAAATCCTGGTTAACCAAATTAGTCTACACACCCCGACCCCCGCACGCAGCGTGAATTCATTTGGAGCCCGTTTTAAACATGCATTCATGAATCATATTAGATGAGTAAAGGCTTAGAGATAATTTTAACCTTTTTTTCGGGGTGGTGGGGTGCAAGACCGGGGCTTAATGAGAAAAGTCACATCTGTGTTTCTTAAATATTTGTGCGTGGGTGTATCATCTGCACATCGTGGAACCCGGTCGGAGGATTTTACTACATGTGGCACCCCTTGAGCACCCCCTGGCATAATTCTGTATTAGAGGTGACGTGACCCTGTTTGGCCTGAGATCAGCGAAGCAACAGTTTGTTATTGACAGTTCAATGAAATGACATGCATTCACATGTAAATACTGTGGGATTTCAACCATGACATGAGTGTTTGTTTAAGAGGTGGTGCCTAGACACAAGGCTTTAAATCACTTAACCACAGGACCAGGGACATCTCACCAGCCGCACAACACAAGCATACTGAACATGTCAAAATCAAAATTGGCATTATTCACACCAGCGTGTGACTGACAGGGAGGAATGGCAGTAATGTAACCAAAGGCATCATTGACTTTTTTTGTGCAAACAATGACCTTTTTCTTATTTAGCAGCGACGGGGCTTGAAATGACAAAATGCTCAGTGTAGTTCTCCTAGTGACAAAAAAAAATCTTCAAGTGATTACGGATATAATACTAGGCTCATGATTACACGTGTGCATGTTTAGACATGCCCAAACAACTGCCTGTTTTGACCCTAATCTATGAGAAATGGGAGGATCTCACCTATGTGATTGTTTCTTTGTTGTTTCAAAAAGTTCCCACTAGTCCAAATGTCATCTTGTACGGCATTAACATGAAAGCTGGCAACCCAGCCAGAAAATTACAAGCAATTTGCCTCAATCTTCCCTAATTATGATACAGATCTGCCCCACAATAGAGCAGCGGTGTCATGAATTTTCAAAGTCTGCCCTGTCCAGTCTGCCTGCTGCCATTTGCCGCTGTGAAGGGTAAATCTGTGATGTCCAAACTTTGGAATTCGAGCTGACATGTGCTCTTTGCACCCCTCTGGTCCGGCCTTTGTGTGGCTCCCCCCACATCGCATTCCTCCGGACGTTTCAGTGAGCGGCATATTTAAGGTCTAATTAGATTGTAGATGGATGACGAAGCAGAGGGGTGAGGACTGAATTGCATCTCGGCATGCTGTAAGACTGAGCTTGATATATTTTTGCTTTACTGCTTATATTGATGGAGGATTTTAGAAAAGGAAATAAAAACAAGGATTTGAAATAAATTCCTGCAGACACACATGGGACTTTCTCAGCTGGAGTGAAAAACTACTTCACTGGGTTAAGGAAATTGTTTATATATGGGAAAGGACTTCCACAGTGTAACTGTATTCTTGAGGGTACGCTGCACTGTGATTCATGGCTTTCATGCAGTGGGCAGATATATGCACTGTGTTTGCACTCACAGTTTGTAGTGTGTGTGTTGCTACACTGCAGAATCCAGGTCCTTTTCCGGTGTTCCTCAATGTTTGACCAGTGTAACATCCTCAACTTTTAAGCATTTCCTCCTCTCGGCCTCCACATTTCTGCTGCTCTTCCTGGCTCTAGCCTCGTGCTGCCACTCAGACTTTCTTTCCTAGTCCATTCTTGCCACCGACACCCCCCAAATCGAACACTTTCCCTCCTCTCCAGCAAAGTTACACCTTGTCAGGTTGCATGCCGATTCTCCTCTCCTCTGGTCTCCCTCTTCCTCCTCCTAGAGAGAGACCGTGCACTAGCAGGCCAGGCCAGGCTTCTCTGTCTGTTTCACAACTGGCTCTTCACTATGTTTCATTTACGAGATGACTAGTCTTCATTGTTTGCCAGTGCCTGTCCATTGATGCCCCTTTGGCTCAGTGAAGAAGCATTTACTACTAACTGAAACGGGATCCCCTCTTGAACTGAAACAGTGGTTATGTTAGAGAGTGTCACATACACAGTAGTGTGAACTCTGCCCCACCCCCCCCCATGTGTGACTGAGGGCTTTTTTGGCTGAGTGATGTTGTAATGCAATATCTGTTTTCATATCACAGCCGTTGGAGATGGCATGTTTTTATTACATGAGTTTTCATTTGTGTCAGTCTTGCTAAAGAGGTTAGGCAGAGGTATGTTGCCTGCTGGGTTCTGTTAAACTAGTGTTTATTTATTTATTTATTTATTAAATTCGTTGCACGTCTTGATCTTTCCTTCCTTCTTTGCTTCCGTCACGTCCTGCCCAGCCTCTCCGTCGGTCACCTCCCTATCTCTTTCTGAGGCTTTCCCTTCCTGTCTTTCCATCAGTATTTTACTTAGGCTCTCCAGGGTTTCTGTGATGCCCTGAGGTGAGGAGCCACTCAGCAGCAGCAATATTAAAAAGCACGAAAGAGGGTCCAGCAGCAGGGCTCTACCCGAAGGCCATGTTGTGTATATACACACACACACACTCACAGCTCTCATGGTGCTAACACCTATCCAGCCGACAAGCCTTAATATGAAATAAATTCACTCGCCAATACCTGGCGGGCCTGTCTTGACTGACTGCTCAAATAGGAATGACCTCCATTTGGCCCAAATAAGAAGCTGGGATTGAGAGTCAGTGGGCGGTGTTGAACTACAAAGTGCTGGTGCATTACGAATCATATCAAGAGGTGAGTTTGCAGGTGAGCCAGCAGCATAAACCCTCATCAGTGCCAATCAGAGGCAAATTTAAAGGTAGACTGAGCTATCTGCAAGCTTCATCAAATTTTTTGCAAAAAGAAAAAAAAAAAGAAGTGTGTGTATGTGTGTGTTAGGGGGTGTTGGGGGGGGGGATCAGGTCTGACAGCTTTATTTTGGTCTTGGGAAAGTGGCTGAACTACAAAGGATGCATAAAGTGAGTGGCTGTGGAGAATTTAAAATGAAGGCTCGGGCTGTACTGTTTGATGCTCTGACCATTTAAAAAAAACCAAAATCCTTGTTGCATGCCTTACTATAGTATAGCCGATTCAATATGACCACTGTGAGCAGAGCAGAAATGTCTGCAGTCTGAAAATGGCTTTTTTCTTTCTTTGAGGAAGGCAGCTTTAGTTTCTCCGTCGTGCTCATCCAAGTGAACTGTCTGTTATGTATAATTAATTTTCTCCTCTCTCCCAGTTTATTTTTATCGCTCACTTTTAACCGTTTCTTCAAAGGACCCCTCCCCCGCTTCCGTCTTCCTCAGTGCCTGCTGAAAGTGACAGCTGCTCGGGTACAGGGACGCTTTTTGAAGCAGGCACTGAAAAGGCCACTCACTCAAGACAACTCGGAATAGAAAAATCTCTGCCGTTCTGACAGTATCAAAAACACTCCTGCTAATCTGGCTGCAAATTGAAAGAAGCTGCAGTGTTAGTCTGTGCTGCATGTTGGGGAACAGAGTTTACATGGCCCCCTTTTTTGTTCAAAGACTTGTTGGTTGGTTTGCTTGAAATCCGAGGCAGAGGGACAAGACTGACTTAAGTAGGGCAAGAACAAATTTTGTCGTTCACTGTTATGTGCATACTCTCATTTCTCGAGGACAATACTGCGATGAGTTTATTTTCAAACAAAGTCAAATTGACAATCCCTCATTTCATTTGTGGGAAAGACTCTCATCCCAACCAAAGCGAACCAGTGTCATTGGCTGTATTTGACCCTCGACCCCCAGCATGTCACTACTTGGATTGAGTTACAGTCATTCCGAAGGACCCAGCGATGCAGAATTAAGCTCGTTCCACTTCTGACCTAGTGGCCTTGTCTAGAATCCCACTACACCTGCAGCTAGTGGGCACAACCTCAGCATATGAGGCTTCCTACCTGGCAGGCTAATGCTCTTGTCAGCAGTCTGTCTTCCCCCATCAGACACTGACTCAGACGGGCAGCTTGGGTCTGATTGTTGCAGACGGACAAAAATAGGAAAAGAAAAAAGGTTTCTCTTGTTGCTTTTTCTCTTATGAAAAGAGAGCGAGTCTGATATTGATCTGGAAATTCCTTCCTGTAATACAAGACATCACCTAAACATGTCATCTATATTGTTTTCTAATTTTATTGATGAGGTGTGCATCTGACAGGTTGAGTTGCACTTAATATTTTTCTGGATTAGCATCTGTAAAGTGAGGCTTCCTAGAATCATAGTTATTGTTACTTAATGTGAATCTCAATTTTTTTTATTTTTCTTTTATGAACAGTGTGTTAGGACTGAGAATTAAGTCACAGACATAGAGGGTATCCCACATACCCCTAGTGTCTGCCTTCCTAAATTTACTCTTAGCAGGAACAACCAATTTCCCTAGTTTATAGGGCAAAAATCTGACCTTTGAATGGCTTCTATCTGGAGCCTGTCAGTATAACTGGCAGAAATTGTGTCTTGCGGATGCTGAGATAGTCTCAGTTTAGATGAGGGAGCCTACTGGTTGTTTACTGTGCTCACTAGAGTCTGTCTGCCTCTTCAGGCATGTTTGGCTTGTTAATGAGAACCACTGTGTGAGAGAGGAGGCAGTGCACTGTGGGTGTGTGCCTGTGCATGTATTTGCATTGAGATAAGCAGCGCATCGTTGATGTGCACACTGTATAGAGGGTGCTATCTTAACATATTTGTGCACGTGAGAGTGGAAAGACCTCAGGTTTAATGTAAGGTAACTCTCCACTGTGGTGAACGAGATGAAATGGTGAAGAGTTTTCACTGGCATGTAGTTATTGAATGTTTTGATTAATGTAATGGTGCAGTAACTCATAATTGCGTACTTCTTTTTCATCCATCTCAGTCATAGTATCTGCTGTGTCGTTATTGCTGTCTTGCATCCTTCCACTTGCTTTACACACACACACACACACACACACACACACACACACACACACACACACACACACACACACACACACACACACCCCCTCCTGGTTTCTGTTGTGTTTACCAAGGGGAATCTTAAATAATTCAAATGGTCTGTACTCCCCAGCCATGTAAATAAGACTAATAGAAGGCAGGCTTTTGAAAAGAGCCACATGGCTGTGGGCTAGCCTGTAAATCAGCTAGATGCCTGTCTGGGCTCTTTATTGTGTCTGTGTTGGGGACTAGCAGTAACCTCCATGTTAGCGGAAGGAAGGACAACTCATTCCACAGAGGTCAGCAGTTTGGTGGCTGTGCCCCCGAGGCAGCGGTGGGCATTGAAGAAATGTGTGCATATCCATGTAGGACACAGGTAGATGTACCCTCTCTCTAGTCCCTTAGTTGCGTTCAGGTTTGTGTGACACACACGGACACGCACGCTATGCCTCATAAACCATACACTCTGATGTCAGCACCTGCATGTGTGTTTACCAGATGGAGATAAGTGCTCATTTATTCATTTTGTTTACCAGTAATTTTTTCCCCTGAGTGCTTGGCACTCATTAGATGTCGGCTGGTGCTTTTGGCTAGCTTGGTGTGTGTGTGTTTGTCTGTGTGTGTGTTTGGAGAGGGCAGACTCTTCGCAGAAAACCAGTCAATCATGGGGACAGAGAAAAAAAGAAAAAACATTTTGCTCTTTCAACATAACAGAAAAGGCAGTTAGCCTTCTTAAATCCGCTATGCTATCCCACTTCAGCTGCAAAAAGAAGGGTAGGTTTTGAGTAGCTTTAGCCTAAATCACTTTGGAGCGCTTCCCAGCTTCTCACCTCCCCATGTTTAACTCCCAGTAGCCAATTTTCTAAAACAGGGCCAAGTGGGACCTGTCAGGTTTTGGGACAAGCTCAATTTTTTTAAGCTATGGTTAAAAGCAGTATTGCTTCTCTTGAAACTCTAGCCCAGATGAAAAATGATTTCTGTTAAAACAGCACTCCAAAAGAACCACTGAAATATATTTTTTTTAAAGAAAACTGGAACATAAATAAAAGTGCAAACCTTTTACAGTAAATAGCCCTGTTTGTAGTTGAAACCAGGCCACTTACTCCACACTCCTAATCACAATGTTATGTGTCTGTCTAAGAAATGGTTTCCTGATATTCATGTCCCTGTGCTTATGGTGAAGCTGACTTGTCAGATAAAAAATGTAGCCTGAAACTCCTCTTAAAATGGTGCAGAAGCAGCATAGAATATCCTACACCTTCACCCCTTTTTTTATTTCCACAGCCTCTTTGTCAGCTTTCTTTGTACCCTTCACAAAGGGTTAAAGAGGGAGAAGTGATGAGTAGCCCACTGAGTCTGGCCTCTATTGTATGTTGGCATTGTGCCACTGCATAGCATGTCGACTATAGACACATGTACAAGGGACTTTTCTGATTTCACAGGGACTACGGTTACCCCGTAATACGACGCTCACCTGCTGCAGAGTTATGCAGATATGAGACGCGTGTATTTTATGAGCTCACTCAGTGGAAAAATGTTGTTTTAATATTTTTCTTTTGCATAGTATTTTTTCACTTTTGAACTATGCCGTACTCAAAGCTTGATGCACATTGTGCACCTTAGATCACCTTCCTAGCATTTAACAGCTTCAGAGGAAAGTTTTCGGTATGCTGCAGAAATACTTTGTTTTGCTTCTCTTCTGTCAGTGGAACCATGTGCTCGAGGACTATAAAATCTCATTTCCCTCTCTTTTCTACCTTACATACCTTGTTAAGGAGAAAACCGCAGACAGCATGGTGTGCAGAACACTGGTGACTGCTCAGTCCAATTCTTTTAGCAGACCTGTGTTGCCTCCATGTAACAACGGCACAAATCCTGGGGGTTCTTTTAAGTTGTCTCTCCGTCCTCGACCACCTGCAGAGAAAAAGCAAACCGACAGGGGCACTTTGGGAATAAGTGCTCCAGGCCAGACAATGGCGGACCGCCAGGAAGGGGGTGGAGTGCAGGTTGTAGCCAGAAATAGAAGAAGAGCAGGAGGAGGAGCAGGGCTCCAAACTTTGAGGAGGGGTGGGAAAAGGGAGGTCAAATGTTACAGTGATCCCTACTTTGAAGGTGGAGTAGAGCCATGGAGGTTTTATTGCCAGTGCTCTGTTGCTGCCCATTCTGGGGTGAAACTCTGGGCTGCTACTGCATTATGGGGAGGGGCATGTGGATGGGTCTGGATGTGAGCAACACATTGCTATCCCATGATGTCTTCAGTTGAGCTTGGTCACCTCTGACCTCTTCTTCCAGCAGTTGTCGCATTGGTCAGCAGCTTGCCTGCCCCCACATAAAGAGGCGTAGAGTAGCGAGGAGCATCTTTGCTTCAGTGAGTCTGTTTTTTTTCAGCTTCTAGATTTTCTGGACTGGATAATGAGGCAGAGCATGTGACGAAACAGCCAGCAAACACGAAGGAATGCATCAGCGATACCACTCAGCACTGCGTTTCAAATGAAATGGGGTGTGGAGCTTGTGCCTGGTGATATGCTTGAGCTGGGAGGAGTTGCTTCCTTTCACTCAAAGTCTTTTCTCTCGAGACTGTCCTCCCTCTCTGCCTCACCAAGATTTCCTTGGTTTCCATTGCATGTGAAGGAATGCGGCTGTTCTGGTTGATCAGCTCAGCTCTTCATTGTTTTCAGAGTGTGACCTCAGTTGGTTCTCGGGATCGGCTTGACATGGCCTCTGGTGCACCAGCAGACATGCTATGCGTGTCCTCTGACACATGACAAATCGTATTTGTCTAACTGGCACTTCAGGCAATACCAAATGTTAGCTCAAAAACAATGGAATGACCAATAACCAAAACCAGTGGTTACATTTAGAATGGACATGTCTGACATGACTTTTTCCAAACCCAAGTTATCATCAAGTTGGAGCATCTTTTAGTCACTGGCGCACATCTCATGAAGACATTTTAAGGTACAAGCTGTTTTTAGTCTTTTTTTCTTTCTTTTTTTTTCAGTTAGACACACCTCATTCTCCCCTCAACAATCACTGCGGCAGTGAAACTTGGCTACAGCACAGACACATTTTCAAAAGTAGCCCATCTCCCAGTCTCCTTGTAGCTGCATCAACATAAAAGTGTTTAGATTTGTGAAAGGGCGGGATAGGAGGAATCTGAACAAAACGACGCCAGAGCCTGCACCTCGGCCAGAAAGAGCTGAGGGAAAAGAATAAGACAGCCGAGGAATAAGGGAGGGAACTTGGCAGCGCTAACTAACTCGGAACAGCAACAAGACAGCTCGCATCGAAAAATATTAAATAATATTGCTGCAGTGAGCAGCTTTTGTATTCAAGGCAGGGCAAGGAAGAGAAGAGAGTGCTGGGAAAGAAGGATGGCAAAAAATCGAGAGGAGCTGATTCAAACTTTAATTAAAGTCTGAACACAGCACTGGAACAGCTGCTGTTGCTTGTGCCACCCCGCCACACTGGCTTTGCGGCTTTTTTTTCTCTCTTTTTTTTTTCTATTCGGAAGCCAAACAGATGTTATGAGGGGGTGGTGACTTTATCGGACGAGAGGTTTGTTTTCAGAGAAGAGGAGGAAATTAAACTCTCCCACTGTTAGAACAGTGCTTTTAGTAAATCATTGTGGACACTGTGCACAGCAGTGGTAACTCTGACCCTCTGATATCTTATCTCACACATTATAGTATGGTCCTTTCAGACGAGCATTAAACTGACTCTTTTAAATGAAGAAAAATTTGTATTTACAAAATGTCAGATTAGATTTTCTTTTTTTTTTTAAAGGTGATTGTGGCAGTTTATTGTCATATAGACATTATTATGTCTGTCATGTCATTTGTGGTTAGCTAGTGTGCCAGCTATATTCAGCGGAGCCATATGTTAAACTTTCAGGTGCTTTTCACACCAGCCATCACTGTGTAGAGTATCAGCCCGCCCCCCACCCCGTGTGATCCAGATGTCTGTCATCATCAGTGTGGTAAAATCCCATTTTGTTGGGCTCGCTCACCTCCCTTATCGGCGTCTGTCTCTCTCCCTCTTTCTCTTTCTGTCACTCTTCTATGGAGGACGTGATGAAAATGGCTGTTTAATCATGCAGAGAGGTCAACCAATCAAAGGGCCTGGGCCGGGTGATTTAAAGGCCTATTCAGAGCACAGCTGGAGGGAGAGAGAAAGGGAGGGTGAGAGGAAGAATGAGAGAGCTACAGAGAGAGAGAGAGATGGGCTGGGGTTTGATTGCTGTATGCCACAGGTCAGCTCTCATCCACTTACCTCTGGTCTCATTTCACTAATAATTGTCCCTGATAGATTGATGTTATAGGCAGGAGATTAGTGAATGGAGTAGGTAGAGGGCAGATAAGCAAAAAGATGCCGCAATGGCAAGCCAGCCTGTTTGTTAGGAGAGTTGCGTACACGCCAAACAGCAGTGGAGACCCCTGTTTTCCTCCAATTAACGGCTTCCACTCTTGCTGCCAAGCGTCCCAGTTTCACACAGATACACAGTTTGAAGACGAGGCCGTTCTCACCTGAATGTCCGTGGGTGAGAGTGACAGATGGTTGGGAGGAGCAGGGGAAGTGAAGACAGAAGTGTTGATTGTGTCCTGTCTTTAAGCGTCGTTCCCACACTCACGCCCTCAACTGCCCCGGTATCAAGTTTATGGTACAGGTATTGATATGCATGGTTAATTCATGTTTCACCATTTATTGTAAACATCTGTCATTGCTGTCCACATAAGATACATTAAAGCTAAACATATTTTTTCTTTTAGGAGTTTAACAACATGAAATTTAATACCGTTAAAATACAGTAAGCCTCTTCCTGTAGTGTAACCTTTTGCCTGCCAGAATCTTGTGTGTGTTTGTGTTCACGGTGGATTCACAAAGAAAGATTGAAAGGAATGTCCCCTGGTCCTGACAGGGGTATTGCCTGATCAACTTTATTGAATCAAGAGTATTGACTTCAGCTTCTGTTCTCATGTCACCCTGACATGACGATTTTCCACAAGGTGTCCGGTGAAGCTAAATGTTTCAAAGGGACGTCCGTCACTCCTGTTTTAATGCTTGTCTCCCTTCAGTGTGCTCACTTGTGTCTTTCACTTTTATTTTATTTTTTGTTTCCAGTGAGTTGAGGATTGCTGAGCTGGTCAGTAGGCTCACATTAACTTTATTATGTGACTAATTATACAGAGCTGATATTTGGCTGCTTCCACTGCAGTTAAATTAACAACCTGCTAAGTAAATTTTTGTTTTGGGTTCAGTTTGTGTGCTCTGATGCATGATGCCGTCTGCTTCTGCTTTGGAAGTTTCCAAACAACGCACAACTCAGTGCTGCAAAGACACAAATGAGAGCTACAGCGGCCCTGGTTCTTTTTCTAGTTCTTTGCAAAGTTGCAAAAATATACAGTAATAGGACGGTCTCTGCTCACTCGACATGCAAGTTGTCAGAGAGAAAGAATGTAAAGAGAAAACAATGAGAAGGGTTGACATGACTCTTTAAATCATACTTTGGTGGTGAATGTACAAAACTATGGCGCAACCTGCACGTGACATGTGCTTCTACAGAAATGTGACTGTGTCATGCGACGCAGATCAGAACAGCTGTGGTTTGTCCTCCTGGTAGGAATGTGCCATGTAGGTCAGTAACGTATGTCAATGCAAGGGATTAAAGATGTTTCAGCATGACAGAATACCATACTAAAACACAGTATTCCACCAATGTAATTCTTTCAGAGCTTCATCACACATCGTTTAATGAGGGCAGATTCACTTGTTCAAATTTATGGAACCAGATCTCAGATATATAAGATTAGCATCTACAGACCTAAGAATGCATTCAATGATGGGAATCCACAAGGCGAATTGCCAAGTATAAATCAAATTTGAGCACTAGAATATCTGATGAGAGGCTGATGAAGCAGAGCTCTCGACACTCCAGTACTCAAATCAAAAATCGATTAATCACAGTGCGTAAAATGTCAGAAAATGGTTGATCGAAGTGATAATTTTCTGGAGCCCAAGGTTGAAAGCAGTGGTTGGTTGCTTCGTCTTAAACTGCTGTTTGAAAAAGATCCTAAATTTAGTGTGACACCAAATGGGCAGATGCAGAAAGTAATTTCATTTGAAAAAGCTGGAGTCTGTCCATTGGCCACTCAGCTGTGATTTAGAGCTTCCTTTTCTTTATTGTCTTCTTTGGAATCTCTTAAGGACAGAGAAGGTTTGGGGACAAGTTTTCACATCTGCATCGCAGCTGCAATGTTGGGCTGCAGGGATTTTGTTACTCCGTGCTCACCGTGTCTCTGCTTGTGTTTCTGAAATAGCCAATGAGTTAGTATTTGTGGAGTACCACTCCAGCAGATAGGTGGCCTCTTGCTCTCTCTCTTTCTCTCTCTTATTCTCTCCCTCTTTTTCTCTCCTTCACACACTCTCTCTCTCTCTCCCTCTCCCTCCCTTCCCTTCTCTATGACCTTGCGTTGGCGTGTGCTGATGAGCGCTGAGTGGATACACTCATGAGTGGTGTGTGTGGATGCGTGTGAGGGGTTAGAGAAACTGTAGGAGCTCCATTTGTTGTGTAAATGCAAGCCGCTAATTGACTGCCGGGCACGCAGCCTCTCCTTCAGCGGCTGAACCCTGCCCTCCGTCGGGACCCGGGGATCCTGCCAGGGGAATGTTTGCCCCCTCTCGCTCTCTCTCTCTCTCTCTCTCACACACAGACACACAGACACAAACAGACACACATCCGCACACGCTCCCAACAGCCTCCCTTTCTCTCTTTTCCTCTGCTGGAGCAGGCCTGGCACAGGGCCAGAGTGAGGATGGGCACAGCGCAGGCCTCTCTGTTCTCTTGCTGTCTGTCTCTGTGTCGAGCTCTCTTAATGAAAATATACACTGCATTTTCACATAATAACATGCTCTGCTTTTGGGCACACTCCTTATTGTTTCTATTTTATAAATAGTCAACAGTCTCCTTATATCATATGATACTAGCTACATTTGATATTTGTTTTTTCAAAGAAGCAGAATATGGGAATTCTTTATGAATAGGTAAAGTCTCACTGGCATTAGTTACACAGACTTAATGCCACAGGAAGATGAAGAAATTCTCACTACGCTATGCTTTAATTTGAGGCGTAGATTTTCTTTTGTTGTTCAATTAGGGTTGAAACCACTGGTCACGGTAGCCATATCAGTGTTAGCCTCAGTGGTAAGCCGGTATGTGACATCTAGCCCAACTGCTGGCTGGCTAGCAGCCCAGATGTCACTTACCCACACACACACAGAGGTTTCTGTGTAGCGCTGGCTGAATTTATAGCCTATAGGTTCACATCATTCTCTTTTTACCTCTGTCCTCATGGTTTTTTTGCCCGTCCCAGTCTATGTAGATGCATTTTTGTACATCCACATAGACTTTATTCGGCTAAAAATACTGAACTATGCCAGTGGTATTTTGTTGCTTACCAGAGTTTTTTGTGCTTAAAGGATTTTCAGTGGTACAAATATGCTTCATGTTTTTAGCGAATTGGCTTTCTGCTGCTGTTTCCATGTGTCCACAAGTCTCTAAATATGTGAAGCTGGAAAGTTGTCCCATACACTAGATTATTTCTGGTTGCAGTTCCTACATAATGACACAAGAATAGTTTGAGGTGTGTGTTGGAGAGTGCCCTTGTACCTAATGGGAGACTTTCAGTGCTTGGTATATATAAAGGGATGTGTGCTGGAACTCAGGCAGGAGGCCAGATTGTTACAAAATTACAATGCTAAAATGGAAAAAATGCATGCTTACGCACACAGACAGAACATAAAGACCTTCCATGTTCAGGCTTTCCCACCTTAGTCTATTGTTCTGTAGCGGTAAACATTTAGGAACACAGAGAGGAACAGACAAACAATAACCTGACACACTCTCCCATAACACTCTGTTTAGACTGCAAACACAAAGGAGTAAGTAAGTGTGTGTTTGTGTGTACACACACCAAGCTGCAATCCCTAGAAAAAAACAAATAAATAAAAGGCGAGGTGCAGTGCAGGGCCCTGTGACTAAAAATGGGACGTTGCTGAATTTACGCCATTAACCTCCACATGAAAGCATCCAAATGTCAAGAATGTGACTTTCCATTCCTGGTCATTCAGAAATGCTTAGAATGCAGTAAATTGGCAGCACGAGCTAAATGAAGTCAGTCCAGTCTGTAACCTCGGTTTGATGCTCGTCCATGTTCAGTTCGTTTGATGTGATCTTCACATCCCAGCATTTGATAACGGTATTCGTGAGAGAGATACTTGACTTTAAAAACAGGCCTGCGCTTAAATGTGTTATTTTAGGCTTATTTATTTTGGTGACTGTGAATTACACACAAAGAGACAAAAGGAAGGATTTCACATCAAGCTAACCACTTGTGCTCTAGAGACAACAACAATAGGATTAGCTGGCCTGCTAAATAACCAAGGCCCAGGCCCAAGCCTATTATACTGCCACAAGGTCCTTTTTTTTTTTTTTTACGTTTGTTAATATAGTCACCTGTTATTTCCATATAATGAATTGCTTTTGCACAAACCACTTTATTGACAGCAACTGAAATATGTTCATGTTTCTTAGGACACATTATGACACTTTGGGGTTTTTTGTTTTGCTAGAGGTGACTGATAAATCAGCATCGGTCACATATTTGATTAAATGGCTGCACTTTGCGGAGAGTGTATTGTGTCACAGAGGGTATATCTCAGACCCTGCTGAGAGATCTCTTATTTTTGTTTACATTTTAGGACATGATGAATTGAGTCAGTGGTGCTGTTAGTCACAGTGTTGCCCAACAAGTCTGAATCGGGAGAACAAGAATTTCTAGTTTTTAAAAGTGGGAACAAAAGTGGACAGGAAGATTATTTCACTGTCTAGGAAGTTTCTCACTATTTACAGCAAATGTATTTCTTGTTTTAATCCCCACTATAATCTCCACCTTTGATCTGCAAACATATAAACTGCTAATAAAACGTACTGAAGCACAAAGACTGAATGTGAAAGAGAGAAATGATACAGTGGCTGGCAGATTTAATGACGAAATAAAAAGAGGAAGTAAACCTAAAATATGCACTAAGCACAAGAAAAAAGTAAACAGTGGTGGGAAAAAGTTGTAGAGGAAGGGAAAGAGCAAATTGTGCTTCCTCCCTTCTAGCTATATTAGTAGCACTGTAGTCAGACAGTGTTGAATCTGAGTCAGCAAGAGCTGAACTGGGGCCCTACCCTATAGCCCCAGGGTTGCTAGTAACACACACACACACACACACACACACACACACACACACACACACACACACACACACACACACACACACGTAGACTCACTCAGGCACAGTGTCAGACCTGTCGCCCTATTCTCCTCAGCCCTCCAGCTCTAGCCCTAACTATAGCTGTTCAGCCAACCACTCTTAATTAGTAGCTGCTGCTGCCGCCTGCCCTGCCCCGGCGCCACTGTGGTGAAGCCCCAGCCCCACATCTGTGTGCGTGTGTATGTGTGTGGTGGGTTTCCGTACATCAGCTGCAGTGATGTCTGCATGTCCTCTTAGCAGCGTGCATTCCTCCTTTGTGATATTGCAGGTGGAACAGGAAACGCTGCACAGAGAATACTTAATGCTGTATTTGCTCAGCAGACAATGTGGTTATGTGCATGATATTCTTTCGCCACCTTCTTGTCTCTGAAGTCTTTTTAAACGGTTCATTCAACTCATGTTGGTACACAAGGGAGCTGCTTCAGAAAAGCAGCCATCAGAGGAAAACTCAAATTCTTTCTTAGTAATGCTTCTCCAAGATCACAAGTGCAGAAGAGTAGGTGTGCTTTGAGAGCCTAAAGAGTCTCAGACTGTCAGGAAAATCTATATTTCCCCCATTTCCAATGTTGTGGGAGCTCAGTAGCTGTAACTGCTCAGTGCACATTTTGAGAGATGGGTGTAGAATCTTGTTTCACTAGTGTCCTTGCTGAGGTTTATGCCTGTCAAGAGACAGCCAAGTGTGTGTGTGTGTGTGTGTGTGTGTGTGTGTGTGTGTGTGTGTGTGTGTGTGTGTGTGCTGTGTGTATTTACTGCTTCAATACGTGGCTGTACTTAAACAACCACAGGAGACAAAAGGCACACTTAAACAGAGATTCTGCTATACTACAGTTAAGAAGAGTGGACTGCATAGCACTATAGACGCTGCACTCTCTAGCTCCCTGTCCATGTCTCAAACACCTTCACCCTCCCTGTTCCTCATGTGCCCTGTCAAATTCATGATATGAAGTGACACAGAAGGTCTCATCTAAGCTGTGGATCAGACTGACATATTTCTCCCAGAGGACCCACCCCAGTACAAATGCATAGCTGGAATAACTTTGCCAGCCAGCTACCACAGCCACTGGCCTGCTAATCAAGACCATATGAGAGAGAGAGAGAGAGAGAGAGAGAGAGAGAGTAAAGAGTAGCTTAGCTTTGGTGCAGGAAGCACACACAGCTGGAACGCCCACCCCCCCCCCTCGTTTTACGCTCACTGCACTCGCATTCATATCTGTTCTTGGAGAATCTTAAGCCACAGCCCAGCATAACAATGACCCACATTAGTGGCATGGCTTCCTCTCAGGCAGGATCTGGGCCATGCAGAGCCATGCTTGCTGGATGAACACCTCAAGCATCGCCAGCAATCAACATTTATTCACACACAACCACCATAGTCCATACATTGATGGATGACTTTAAAATCCAATGTGAAGCGAGAGATTTGGTTGTGTGCTCAGCCAGCAGCTTGTAAAATAAATGCTCACAGCATGTAGCCCCAGTTGAGGCTTTTCAGGAATTCTGTCATTTGACAGTACGGCTTTTAAGAGTGTATTGGTGGCGGTCAAAGCAGTTGTGGTCACTCTACATAATCTGTCAATGTCTTTTACTTCATTTTTTTTTTATCCCTTCTCCTCCTTTTTCAGTGAATCAGCTTACAGAGAAGCATCATGTTCCAGTGTAGTTGTTAAGCCCCATATGCAGTTGCACAATATCCCTTCTCTAGTGACAGACTGATTTGTGTGACTACCCAGGAATCAGATCAAAATAAAGACTGCTGGACTGAGATTTAAACCTCCTACATGCCCTTTGCAAATGCAACAAACCACTGACTAGTTCTCAAAACTATACAGCACCCAAAAGTTCGTGCTATTTCTTTCTTTGCAGGGATAAATAACCACCTAAGTGAAAACAGTTATGGTTTTTGTTTGCATACTCCTTGGTTCTTCAGGCAGGAGTAATGTTGTTTTAACACCCCCCCCCCCCAAAAAAAAAAAAAACAAGTTGTCTGTATTTCGAGTAAGATTTTGATTTGCATTTAAGATGCTAATGTAGCCTTTCGGGTGAGCAGAAACGGCTCGAGTGTGCCGGTACTTTGTTTTGTCCCAGTTATTCATTAGGCTTTAATAATTGCTGCCTTGTGCTTCATACAAACACAGCCTGGAGAATTACATTCACTCTGTTCTCTCCTTGGAAAGGTCAGGGCATATGGTGAGACACCTCTCCAACGCACACATACACAGTTCATGCATCACTTCTCATAGAAAATGTGCTTTCTCGTGGACAGTTGAGCTGTAAACCTGATGTTTGTGTGTGTGTGTGTTTGCGTTTAAGGAATGCGTTGAAATTCAAATGAAGCATGAGGGGTTGAGACTTGATATTCACACGGGAGAAAAAAGGGAGAGAAGCGGGGATCTTCTGATGACTCTCTCCTCCTCTCGGCGTGTGGGTTGAGGTCATGAGCACCACTCTGGTGGCAGGTTCTTGTCGTTGTGTAACCGTTAACCTTTCCCCCTTGTGAAATCGCACGAGTTTTAACAAGCTAGAACACATCATACTAGCCATCCTTCAGCACATCAAGGAAAGGGTCAGCTGACCTGGAGAGGAAAGTGGATTGGAGTGTGGCGACGGAGACCGGCTTAGTGCTGAATCCCATTATCAAACAGTGTTTGTCAAATAGCGGGTCAAGGCCCACTTGTACCAAAGACAAATTAGGTTGTGGTTTAATTCCAGAGCTTTGTGGAGCCGATTTTGCCCTGTTCAAAGTCAAGAGAACAAGAGGTTGCTTGTATCAAGTCTTTTCAGACACTGGACTTGAGATAAAGCTTGATCTCAGCTGCTGGAGAGAACAGACGGATAATAAAGCTGTTAATATTTAAAAAGCCTGTTGAAATGTAGCTTTATTTTGCTTTAGTGCCGTAGTCTCCAGGTCGAGTAGTGGATTGGTCGGTCGATAAATAGTGGCAGTTGTGCAGATTTGTTTTTCATTTTTCCTGATAGCAGTTGAAAAGTAGGTAAGATTTCAGTCGGTTAAATACAGCCCTACTTTGGCACTTTATTACTGATAGCATGCCTATTTGTCCTTTACCGCCATAAATTGTTGACACTAACAGACTCCACGTCTGCACTCCATCCTTTTTGCATATATATTTTCCACTATGGCACACATCCCAACATTTCTTGCTTCATTACCAGTGCCATCTACTTCACTTTGAAAAGGAGAGACCTAGCTTGCATAAATTCCCAAACAGTGTAGAATAACGGCAATCAAATAACGCCTCTGCCATATTTTAAGTCTGCTTTGAGTGGCTGAAATAAGTGCGGGATTGGAAAGTTATGACTGGCAGTTGGTCCCTGTGGGCCCATGGAACATGGCAGGTCATTTGCCTGGCCGGTATTGGTGTGATCTACTCGTGCACAACAGCGAAGTGCCTGGCTGAGAATGCAGGAGAGGCGGTGGAGGAGTAGAGGCGGCATGGTATTTATTCAGTATGCAGGGTTGCAATATAAACAGAGGGGTGACTTAATTAGACTGTGGAAAATAACATTTAAACACATTCAAAGCCACAGGGAGCTGAGGATTTCTCGTCTTCTGTGATTGCGTCCCCCAATGAGGCTGCATCTGTCATGTATAGTGGTATTCGGACCTGAGACCAAAATTGCCAATTTTATAATTTTCCCTTTAGGGAACACTGTGTGGGGAAGTTTGTGAAAGAGGCTTTAGACCTGTAGCATGCCGTCTTTCTACAAGTCACTGTCGCACCTTAGATTGTTCATATCTAGCTCAGTGTTATGTCGAGCAAGACACTGATATATTTAGTCCCTCTTCTCTCCTGTCTTCCTTGCTCTCCTTGCCTCTTTGTCTCTAGCATTCCTCTCACTCATCACTCTTCCTCTCATCTTCCCCCGCTCCCACCAGTCTCTCCTTATCTCTCTTCCTCTGCGCTCACATTTCTCTCTTTCCAACACATCTCCCTCTGTGTTTTTCTTTCTCTCCATCTCTGTTCTTATCCTCCTCCACACTTTCCTCCTCCTCTCCCCCATAGCACTACCTCGTCCTAGGCTCTGTTGCTATAACGATACTGACAAGCCCTTTGGACACAGTTTTGGCTTTCCGTCCCTCACCGGCCTTGCTGTCACTCGCTGCATTTAGACACGGGAATGACAAATGTAAACTTAAAGACACACAAAGACTGTCGGACACCCACAAACTATGCACTCGCACTCAGTTTACACTAGCAGCAGCTTTATTAATTTAGCTGTCTGCCAAGTTGAAAGACAGCCTCTGTAATATGACCTAATGAACGTGCGTTTGAGGTTGCTGTGTATATTGTCTTGTGTTGAACCTCCCAGCCGCCTCCCCCCTTTCTCTGCCCTGGGACTGACACGCAATGGCTGATGTTACTTGTCGTTCTGGACTGCCCGGTAGGTCCAGCTCTTCCATTTGGAATGACTCCAAGAAAAACTAGTCTTCTCTCATAATGCTCAGTTATGAAATGGAAATGTTGGAGTAAGGACTGTAATTCCACTGAGACTGTAATGCTCAAAGTCTTAGCCTTGAGTATTAATATTTAATATATTTGTTTCCCCCTTAAGCTGAGAAATTTGTTATTAGATGTTTACATTGTTAGCATCAGAACAATGTGTGAAAATTGACACCTAGGGTGGAATTTTCTTTATTAAGGAGAAGCTGCACACAGGTGGGAGAAAGACGAGAAATTTGTATTTCTGTGTAGGCTGACTGGGTAATTTAATTACAGGACAGCTATGGGTTTTTTCAGCTTCTGTCACAGTAAAAAGTACTGAGCACATGACGAGCTACTCTTATTTGAAACCTATACTCACCTATTGAAACACTTGATTAAAACTCTAAAAGTATGTGGAATCCTTGTGAAAGTTCTGACGTGGAGTATTGTTTTGGAGTACTTAGTTGAAGTTGAAGTGCTGTTGGCTGTAGCTATGTGACGGTTACTCAGTTGCCCACAAGCTAAGGATAAAAATTCCCTTTTAGCTAAACATGCACAGACTCCTCTCCTCTTATCTCCCTCCATTCCTCCTCGTTCCACCTCGCTAACTCTCTGAAAACGTATCGTCAACTTCTCTCATCTCACTCCACTATCTCTCCCGCATTTCTTATTTCCATCACCACACCTTTTCACTTCCACCATTTTTTTTTCCCCCCTCTCATCTCCAGATCTCCTGGTGATTACACATTTTATTCACTCAGCCTCTTTTCTCCATCATTGGTATTCTTTCATTCTCTTCTCCAGCCCACTCTCTCATTCTTTTCACATAATTTTAGTTAGATGACGTCACTAAATGTGGTGCGATGATTAAGTGAAGAAAGTGGAACTTCAAGCATGTCATTACTGTACCTGCTGGAGTTCCTACTTCTGTTTGTATGTAAGCCATTAGTCACACATACCCACATGTACATACACAAGCCTTCGTCTCTGTCGCCGCCTCTATAGTGAGGCAGTGATGCATGCAACGCTGTGTGTTGCGCTTCACCAGGAATACAGCATGTGCTGATGATCAGTGACAAGACAGGAAATCGCCCGAGCTCACAGGCCTCTATTCAAACATGCTCACTGTCTGCTGGTTTGAATAAAACTAGGCTCCTGGGCTAAAAATGGCTGGGGTAGATGCACTTCCTTTGTTTCAGCTCCACAATAGGGCAGCGTAAGATAATTAGCATTGGCCTCACATGATTCAGATGTAGCGGTGCCAAACAAAATGAACGAGCTCCTGGACAAGACGCTGTCTTTGTAAATGCTGTTGCACATCTCCCTCTGGGCTGTGATGAGTTTGACCAGTCACTCTTCATTTTCATGCAAAACTTTAAGCTACCGTGAGGACTTCTTTCCAGATCATATATTAATATACAACAATTTTTTTCCCCCTGCTGTTGAGGAATCAAATCTTCATTCCCCCAGGCTGAGATCTGCATTAACTCTGTTGCCTTGTGACCAATCACAGGACATAAATTGGCTGAACACCATGTGACACAAGCCACACGCCTGTCTTGAAGCATTAAGAGCAGAGAAATAGCCATGCGGTCACAGCCAATGATATGGTTACTAATAGTACTCAACAGTATATATCCGGAAACGGTATGGCTTTAATGGACAAAGATGGATAAGGATGCTGTCTTGAGTCAATACTGAACCAGTCCAGACACACTGTGTATGCTTGCTTGTCTGCTGCCATTAAAACAAAGCAGAGCATCTATTTGTATAAACTTGTATGCGTTGGATGACGTTATGACTCAGTGGAGATGCAGAGCAGATGGTCAGTTTGCCTGTCTGTTTCAATAAAAACATATTGCAGGTGACGAGGCACCAGAAAAATCCACAGCCGATAAGATATGAGCTAGCCTGGACTTTTGTCAAGTCTTTGAAGTGCTAAGTTCATGTGTCAGTTTCTTTATGATGTAATCTCAACACGGAAGATTTAAAACGACTTTGGTTTTGACAGCTTTATCCAGATATGCACATTTTTTGTTATCATATCATGTAATCACCAAAACCAGAGGTGCCACAGGTGTGATGAGGCAAATGTGGATTAAATTCGTTTATAGGAGACGAGCAAAAGACAGTGAACTAAGTTATCATGCTTATGAACAAATGAGTTTGCAGTTGATTAGCTGCTTTCCTTGTATTTTAGCTAATGACTTGTTTGCTACTACTGACTGTGTTGGCCAATCACTTGTGCTTACTGTGGAAAGTCCAAAAAGGGGAGGCTATTTTTATGACACCAGTAAAACAAAAGGAGACAGTGATTTTATTTTAATGCCTTTCTCCTTGAAGCGACTCCCCTTCTGCCGCTTACACCACTATCACCCGCTCTGTCCTCAGATCGTTAACAACAAGATTTATAATGGTATGCATGTTTTTACAGCAATCAACACTCTGGCAAGTTTTTACAAAGGAGTTCAGCTCAACCCTGCTCCAGCACTCAGTGTGTCAAAGGTCAGTCGAGCTCATAAAGAGAAGGTGTGAGGCAGAGAAATTGAAGAGAGTCGTTGCCATTGAGGACAGCATTGTTTGGTAATAGGCTGCTTTGGGCAGAGCAGTCTGCATTCTATTATGGTGACCTCAGCAGGGAGAAAATAAGCAGCGCCATGGAGGAATGCGCAGGCTTTGTTTTAAGAGGATCCCGTATAAAGTCCAGACTCCATTGCGGTTTTGTTTTGGGAAAAGTGAAATATTGTTGCGGCTATATGATATTCATTATCATTTCGTCAGTTTACTACACTTCGGTTCCATTTCACCCAGTTCGCTGACTGAACCGTTCCTTACCCGTGGTTTTATTACATCAGCACCTGCACATCCAGCCTAGAAAACTGAAACACACTGCAAGTTGAGCATTTAAGTTACAGGACTTGTGTTGTGTTTGGCCGTCATTATGAATTTTCTTTGTGAGCTCTGTGGCTATTCTGGTATAGGCCCCCTCGAAAAAAATCAACCAGAGATTTTTGTCAGCTGTCACTGGATATGGCTGACGAGCTTTAGTTGTTCACAGCTCGTTGTTCTTGATGCCACTGAGAGAAACCGATCACTCCATAAAATGACTACAGTGAACAATTAGCCATCTTTGTTTTTGTCAGACATTTTCACATTGTGTGTCAATGCAGGTATACCACATTGTTGGTGCGGAAGCTGTAATGCATGATTCACTGTATTAAAAATAACTTTATTGTTTGACAACTTGCCTGAGACAATCCAAGTTTTGCTGAACTAGAGCCAATGTGACCACGTGTGCTAATCAAAAGGCAGTTGTACCTGACCAAATCAAGGTTTAGTGTATTACACTGAGTGAGGGTATGTATTCTGTTGGCTACTACTTCAGTTTAATTCAATCCCTGTGCTTTAAGCCATGAATGTTTAGGAAGGACTATAATTGTTTATGTTGTGAGGTAAATGGTGACAATATGTAGATGTACTAAATAGGTTAAAATATGTAAAAATCAAGATGTTTTTCCTAAGTGTGCAACTTTGATTGCCAATTTTAATGTAAATTATAAAGTTTCCTGCCATTGCAGACATGGGATATTGTGTAGCTTTTTGTTGACGATGAATTTATGTCATCTTTACTATTGTTGTTTTAAATCCATGTCAAACAGAAGCAGTATTAGGTTTATGCTTCAGACATAGCACAGGCTCAATGCGTGTTTGCTTTAGTGAGCTAGTGCTGAAATACTGTAGCCTCACTGTTACAGTTTTACTTTGTGACTCTTAGTAGGCACACTCTGGCCCTGACCTACATATCGCCTACCTCTCCCACCTTCGCACACTCTCTCACACACACACACACACACACACACACACCCCCTCACAAATAAATGCAGGATTTGTCATGGAAATAAAGACCCAGTCGCACAAACACAGTCGAGAGATTAAGAGAAAACCACTAATCTGTTGCTGCTGCATCAGTGTGGTTGTGTGTCTGTGTGCTGCTTTTTGAAATGTGGGCAGGTTTTATGTGATGCCGGGTTCAGCAGTGTTTCATTCTATCTTTGCAGCTGGAATGAAGGCCTTTGTTTCTGAAAGGAATTTCACCCCTGAGAGAAGAAACGGGGAGGAGGAACTGGCTTTCTATGCTTGTGTTTTGAAATTTGGTGTTTAAGCAATTTGTATTTTGGTAGTGCTCATCTAAAAAGCTGGTGAATAGGCCAGGCATGAGAACTGCATGAGGAAATAAAAGGAGAGAGGCTGAGGGATGATTGGATGAAGGAAACAGGGGTGGATACAAAGGAGGAGACGAACCCAGGCTGTCTGCTCTTCATATGTTATTGTAATGACAAGGGCTGCATATCTGGGAGGCAGCCTGAGGCACTCAACCCTGTGTTCAAGAGCCAATTCAGATACAATGTTCATAAACCATTCAGAACACCGAGATGGTGGCGTTCATCTACCAGCCATCTCAGACTGCTCACAAATTACTTATAAAGGCTGTTGCATGACAAATTACTGCTGAGAGTTGATATTTAAAGTGGGGCAAATCACCTTTCATATAGATAATCGTACACACAAATGAATGGTATGTGTTTTTGTTTTGCATGAAGAGATGAATTCCACTTGGAATCTTGTGCGAATTCCCTCTGCATTCCAGTTCAGCTGACGTGGTGCTGCTGATCAGAATCAGTGTCTTCAGGAGCTCGCATAACTGTTTAGACTTTCAAGTGTACGCTGTTCATAATCAAATGTCACTGAGGTTTGTTTCTTTAAAATGGTACATGTCTAAAAGTATGTAACCACATAAGAAAACAACTGACATCTGAAATTTGCCTGCCAATCACAACAGCCCAGGAAGTGTTTTTTTTGTTTTGTTTTTTTTAAATATATATATGTCTATATATACACACACATGTCTTGGTGAAGCTTTAAGGAACATTAAAATCAGCTTCTGTGCTTGTTTGAATCCTGTAAGCCAGCAATCTTACATCCGTGAAGGCGGCTAAATTCAAGAAATTCAGTGGCTCGCTGTGGACACTGTGCACAGGTGCACACGCCCAGTCGTGAGTAACGCACATACAACCACATACTCGAATAACACTGTGTCCAAAGTAACGTATACTGGTGTATAATCCCATTTACCTCTGAAAACAAAAGCGTGTGTGTGTGTTTAATGTTGCAGCGTATGAGAAATGGAATAATTTGTTTGAAGTACTGCCCACAGTCTGTCTACTGTCTCAGAGTGGCAGCTGCCACATGCGCACACACTCTCAGACACACACTCACATCTGTTATCCACAGCACATTGGGTGGCAGGGAGGCAGTTGTCCTTGTATTTACTGCCGCTTCAGACCTTCAGCGTGCGAGTTGATAGTCAGTTAGTTTCTGCCTTTGTCCTTGTGCAAGCTTCTTATTCAAGCCTGTGAAACAAATAGAGGAGTGGAGGAAAAATAAGACAGTGGTTCAGATTATGACAAATTAAGGATGTGAACAGAAAAATGTGTTGATGTAATTATCTTTTATGTTTCCAACAAATATCATGATTCTCATTGAAAAAGAGCTAAGAAAACAGAACATTTTATAATCCTCAGTTTCTATTATTCCAGCTTGTAAAGCGTCTGCTGTAAAGACTTTATTGTTGTCTAATATACGAATATACTTTGTTGATTAATATAGAGCTAATGGAGGGCCATTGTTGTCTGTTTTTTCTCCTCTGTTACTTTTAACTCCGTCGTGTTGAGGGCAGCCACTAGATGGGTCCAGATTTTATTAGTCCAGCCATGTTGATGGAATGAGTGTCAGTGGAGCAAGGTGTTTTAAATACAGGGGGCTCAATTCGTTCCACACCCTGACTTATGCTTTACACACATGCACACACTCGCTAATTCTGTACGATGAAACGAGGCATTCGTTTTGGCAGGCCACCTGCCACATAGAGAGAGAGAAGGGGCACAGACACTTGTCCCCTGAAACTGATTTACGTTGGCACTAAAACAGAACTCGTAAGGGCTTTTTATGCGCCCGAAGGCTTTCCAGTCGGCTTGTTCTTGCAGCCAACGCAGGAAGGAAATGATACAAGATACCATAATATACAATACTGCTTTATTGTCCGACCTCTAGAAAATTGGTCTTACCTCCTCTGCAATCTGTCTTGGCTTGAGTATGATATAAAGACATTTTTTTTGGGCACTTGAAAAGTGCTGGCTCATTTTTTTCCCCCTCCCAGTGTCCTTACCTATCACCAAATGTCTTTTTTCATTTTGTCGCAACACAATATGGAATATTTTATCTTCAAGTGGTGTTTCTGAATGTATTGCCGTCAAGACCTCATATTCCCCTATTAATACCTATTCTGCTGTCGTTCAGCTGGAAAGAAGAGGGCCTTGGCAAACAAATTTCTATATACAGTGACAGATGGGTTTGGATATTTTTATTTTCATTTTTGTAATATAATATTCTCATAATCCCCCGTAGAGGAATGATTGATTTGTTAGAGTGAGATTTGAGTTTGTGGTGTGTTGAGAGGACTCTTTAAGCTTCAGTGTGGTTTAGATTGGTGGGCTGACCCCCTCCTGTCCCTCTCAGCACCTCAGACAGTATCTGATCTGGGACAGATTACACAATATGTCACACCGGTGGCAAAAACGAGCTGCAGCTGACTAACATACTTACCTGCAGCAGATGTGTCTGTTTGATAGGGTGAATGTTTGAGTGTGTATTTGTTCAGTGCACTGAAATAGTTTCAAAAGCAACCCACATCCTCTCCTCTAACTTTGCAAAGTCAGACTTCTTGGGTGTTTCTGTTTGTCTCAGAGAGCGTTTCTGTCCAGAGACTGCCACCCATTCCCCCGTCAATCTGTCTGTCGCTGCGTCGGGGGATGGTAATCCATTCTTCCCATATGCAGATACTGGCGGTGAGATTAGGCAGACCCTGAGAGAGGATTAAGGCTTCAGGGCTTGGCTGCCCCTTCTATCTTACCTCCTCTCTAACCATACAACCCCCCCGTAATACCACCCCTCCACCCACTTTGCTCTTCAATCCCTATTCCACTCCTCACCCTTCTCTCTTTTGTCCCCTGGGCAAATATCCAATATGGAGAGTGTACTAGCTGTGAAGAGGTGGAAGGGAGATTCAGATAAAAACCCATTTAATTTCTGCACATTTGTGTCATGATTTGCACTTAAAATATTGGATCATTCTTAGTTTAAATACAGCCACAGAACACAAAGTTATATCTTGGCATATATGCCCTTATTTGATAGTAATACTGGAGCCAGATAGGAAATGTGGGGGTGATAGAGGAACTTGAGTTCAACAAAAGTCAGGCCAGGTTGAGAGTTAAACATGGACGGTGCAGTTATGTACAACAGGGATGCTTTTGCTTTTTTGTGCACCTACAGATAAAATTGTAGTTTTTCCTGCTGCACCACCATGCTTTCAACCACCTGTGTTTATGCTGTGATTGGTCTACAGTAACTGACTTTGTGCACGAGTCTTGAGAATTTGCAATAAATTTTAGAGTTTTGCATTTTATTTGCTCACACGCATTTTCTGCCTTACTTATAATTTCCTGGCTTCTTAAATCCTCGATTACACCCACCTCCTCTTCTTCTGGTCCCAGATGTGACCCATATGTTGTGACAAGCCACAGAGGGCAAAAAATATGTCTGAATGCTGCTCTTCTTTCTTCTCTCACCACCTTCTCTTCCCCTCTCTCTCCTCCATTGTGGAGTGCTGTAATTGATATGCCACTGGCAATAAATCAGCACAAAGTTACGCTCTGAGTGGCGACCATTATCTGAACGGACAGGTTTAGTTGCTTTGGAGAAGAAGGTGAGAGAGCAAGTTATCCAGTTTAGCTCACAAGAGTCACCTGCCGCTTCACCGGCATTTGGGATTTCCTCACACTGCCTCTCCACCTTTGCAGCCTCTTTAAAATAGGGGTCCTTCCTTTATAATCTTTTTGGTTTTCTTCCCCTCAGTCCTATTTCCAGTGCCCATAGGGATGCAGTACAGGCCCGTCGATTGATAGGACATTTCGATATCAAATCCAATAAACTCAGTCCCTTACAGCCAGCCGTCTTTAATGCTTTTCCCTGATGTGATAACACCTTCCCTCCCCCCGATATGGTGACTGCCCCTTCCCAAAGCCACAGACGTGCTCCAAACCAAAATGATTGACATGTTTTTCCTTGATGGTTCCAGATATGGCTCCCGACCTTCTCCCAGCACTCTTCTGCCCATTTCATTTTAGCTCTGGAGGAAATTGAAATTGAAGAGGGTTTGGAAGGATAAATAGAGAGAGGGGGAAAAAGCTGAGAAATTTGAAGGGGCGTGGGGGCATGTGTGAGAAGTTGAGCGAATAACTCAACAGTTGGGCGTGTCTGCCCTGACAGTAAAGAGAGGAACTAAAGGTGCGTTCCCCTCTAAGTCTATAAGTACACGGAGGCCTTCACGCCATGATGTCTTTTCATTAACCTGTAGTTGTTGATGTGTTTTGTGATGTCATTGTCTTATTGCCCTGATAGATAACAAGCAGCAGCAGACCCCAGATGCAATTTGTTGTGCGATTCACACTCTCTTACATCAAGCTGTGGCTGGCCTAAATGAAGAGGAATTACTGCAGGGACACTTTTTTTCCCAGGTTCCCCCTCGTTCTCTATCAGCCACTCTCATTTGCTCGTTCGCCCACTCTGCCCCATTGTGTCTTTGCCTCACTTGGAAATGACAAAGGAAAATGAGGCAGCCGGCTTCCCTATGCGCTGCCACGCTTTAAATTGACATCTGCTCTCATCGTACAGCGCGACTGTACCGTTGAGCAAGAAATTAGTTTTTTTATAGGCTGGCTCGTCACTTTATTGCGGCTGCTTATGTCGAAGAGGCTGCGATCCGCGTCGAGCCGTTTTAATCTCACAGAGTGGAAAGTGGGGATATATCTGATAACTGCAGCTCAGGCCCTTCTGTCTGCAGTTTCCTTGCCGAGGTGCCTCGACCCACAGGGCTCCCCGGTGTTTGATTCTCGCGAAGGTAGATTAAAATGCAGCAGAAGTGCACCTTTTTGTTTGGCTCCTCACTCACTCTCCTTCTTTTAGCCCATACAGTATCCTCTTCTCCCTCTCTCTCTGCCACTTTCTCTCTTTTTCTCTTTCTCTCCTTGGTTTTTTTCTCCCCCTCTTCCTATACATTTGTCTTTTCCTGGGCTTTTCATTTGTAGAAAATTGGATGACACCACCTCTCCCTGAACCTGGCTAGCTTTGTGTCAGTTGAGCTATGGTTTGCTATTCCATGAACATCACCACTACTATTTCTCTTCTCTCCTGCTTTCTCTCATTCGCTCTCTTTTTTTCTTTCTCACACACAGTTTGCAGCACCAGTGACTAAAATTTATGAGGAATTCAGTGACTACTCTTACTGAGGTGTTTAATTCTTTCAAGATTTGTAAGAGTGCATTTTTTTTCCCTCAGAGGGGTTTACACACCTATAATCTCTCACTCATACCTGCCTTTCTCAAGGATAGAAATATCGAACAAAAAAGGAACAAGCTGACAGTCATCTCTCTCAGCCTGGGAGGCAGAGCTCCCTGCCCTGTACATCCACACTAATAATTTTAAAAAAAAACCTATAGCTTTTGCTACACAATCAAGAGCAATCACGTAAATTCAGATGTTTTAGCACCACGATAATGGAGACTTTTTCAGGTGCTGCTAAGCCAGTTTTGGTTTAAAAATCCAGGTTGTGTATCAGAAACAGTCTTTTGGTGTCAAAGATCCAGCTGTTTGTGTCTAATTAGGGGCAAAAATAAACATAATAGTTAGCTATTACAAGTGGACTGGTGCATGTGTGCTTCTTCAGTGCTCTTTACTACAAGCCACATTCCTGCACTCTGGTCAGAACCTGAGACCAGATTTTTTGATCCTCTTTTGATTTTTCATCTGTTTCATGTTTTTGCCTCACCCCCCTATCCCCATCTCTTGACCCTGCTTGTCTCACTATAGTGTCTCATCTTTTCCGATTTGGTATGGTCATAAAACACCTTTTGCACAGACGCTTTGATAGTCAAGGTGAAACTGAAGTGTAGGATCCCTGGGAGAGTTGTGTCCTGTTTTACATAATCAGCATTTACAGAAGAACTAATGTCCTGGTGCTGCAGGAACATGATTGGCCTGTCAGCCGCCAGCACGCGCCCAGCAAACGCTGCTCCTCATCACTGTATTGTCATTGTAGGACACCCAAAAGAGCATGCCCTCTCCATTTTTGACTCCTCCTCTTCTCCTCCTCCTTGTCCTCTACCTATAAAAATTCCATCCCTATAAATGATCTCACTCCTTCCTTTTTAATGTCTGTTCTCTGTTGAGTGTACATATAGCACATTGCATTCTGGGATTCATTATATGTGTGCATTATGAAATGAAATAAATGTATTTGCAAAGCCCCCACCCCCCCCCAGAATTAGCTGGCTTGAGGGAGCAGTGATGAAGGAAGCAGTGTGTAAAAGAAAAATACAAACATGGACTGTGATTTTGTAGGCATATTGCCACATGTACTGGTGATGAGTAAATCATGAGCATTGGATACAATTTTGAAATTGAATCACATACTAAAATGTAAAAGTATTCATTAACCAGATGCAATTTTCACCGTGGTCTTCAATTTAGCCTCATCTTGAAAGGATGAACTGTAGCCATTGGTGGTGTATGTATATGTGGTATATGTATGTAGATGTGTTGTGTTGAAAAGTTGAGCTTTTGGCGGGGGAAAAAGAAATCTTGTTCTGCAGCCTTCACTGGGACTCATACTTGGGATGCATCATCTGTCTGAAATTGGTTCTAATTACATTGTAGGGTAAACGAATAACATGCATGTTTTAAGGGTCCTCACTGTGATTGCTGTCTGACCGGGGCATGGTTGGCTCTGGAGGAGTGTTGGAATGCAGTGGATGGGGCCCTTCATAAGCAGTCAGTGAATGCTTGCAAGAATTTTCCTGTACGTGCAGCATATGTATCAGCCAATGGTTTTCATAGTGCCCTTTGGCTGTGTTATATTTACCCTGATATCTAAAGGATATATACTGCAATCATAGCTCTTTCAGAGGAAGCAGAGTTGTGGTTGCCTGCTGTGCTTCCATGAAAGCCCGGTGCTTGTTTACAGTTGTCAGAAGTGCAGGTATAGTTACAATCAGACTGTGTTGAAACTGGGGAGACCATGACAGTAAAGCCTTCAAGCAGTCCTGGCTATAAATTGCTTGCTGTCAATGTAACAGTGCCCACTGGCCCCTTTTCAAGAGCACACCTCCTCCAAAGCCACCATAGTAACACTGAAAGATATGAAATATTAAGGAGTTCAATGCTGTGAGTCTATAACTCATTCACAGGCTTATATTATGTGTACAGAGCCTTTAATAGTTGGCCTATGCTTTCCCTGCATCTTCACTCATAATTAAATGCAGACACACATTTGCCTTCCAGACTTGATTTGATATAATTTATTTATAACTAGGGCAAATGTCAGCTTGGCTTTTTTTTCCTTCTAATTTTGGATGTGCAATTTGTGGGCTTTACTGCCTCCTTGATGCATAATCAATAAGAAATGTTCCTTGAACACTCAAGGTGTTTTTTCTCTTTTTACCTTCCAGGGCTCCCACATCGAGGCTCTGTGGATGTTCCTGGTGACTGCTCACAACACTGAGAACAGGACAGCGGATCAATAGGGGTTTTGCTTCCTCTTCTCTGATCCTTCTCTCCCTCCCTCCCTCTTAATCTTTGACAGTAAAACCGAAACTATAAAAAAAAAAAATATCCTGACTCGGGATTTGGAACCACAGCTTGCGCTCTCTTTCTCCTTCCCCACCCCTCTCCCAAGCCTTGCTTGTGCACATACCAAATATGTGTCACCTAGCTCGGTCAGTGGCCTCCTCTGGCCAGGGGAACTTTCTCCTCATAGGGCTTTTAGTCATCATGAGCTCATCCTTGTCTGGAGGCCAGCCCCCGCCCTTCAAAAGATTCATCCCAGCTGATTGTTCGCTCACACATCTGGCTATTCATATGAAAACTGGAGAAGTCTATGTGGGAGCTGTTAACCGGATTTTCAAGCTTTCCAGCAACCTGACCAATCTGCGTAGCCACATGACTGGCCCAGTGGTGGACAATGAGAAGTGCTACCCACCTCCCAGTGTCCAGTCTTGCAATCATGAACTGGCCCAAACCCCGAATGTGAACAAGCTTCTTCTTATAGACTATGCACAAAACCGACTTATCGCCTGTGGCAGCACCTCACAGGGTATCTGTCAGTTCCTGCGTCTGGATGACCTCTTTAAGCTTGGCGAGCCCCACCACCGCAAGGAGCATTACCTCTCCAGTGTGGCAGAGTCGGGTACCATGTCAGGAGTCATCATAAGCTCCCCTCAAAGTCCTACCAGCAAGCTTTTTATCGGAACTCCCATCGACGGCAAGTCTGAGTACTTCCCCACCTTGTCCAGCCGCAAACTGATGGAGAATGAAGAAGATGCTGACATGTTCAGTTTCGTCTATCAGGATGAGTTTGTCTCATCTCAGCTGAAGATCCCCTCGGACACTTTGTCCAAGTTCCCCGCTTTTGACATCTATTATGTTTACAGCTTCAGCAGTGAGCAGTTTGTCTATTATCTAACAATGCAGTTGGATACTCAGCTGACTTCACCTGATGCCAGCGGGGAGCAGTTCTTCACCTCCAAAATTGTGCGTCTCTGCATGGATGATCCAAAGTTTTACTCTTACGTTGAGTTCCCCATTGGCTGCACTAAAGATGGGGTGGAGTACCGCCTGGTGCAGGACGCCTTCTTGGCTCGACCAGGCCGGCAGCTGGCCAACTCTCTTGGGATTTCCGAAAATGAAGACATCCTTTTCACAGTATTCTCTCAGGGTCAGAAGAATCGCGCCAAACCACCCAAAGAGTCAGCATTGTGCCTGTTCACCCTTAGGAAGATAAAGGAAAAGATCAAAGAGAGGATCCAGTCCTGCTACAGGGGAGATGGAAAACTCTCCCTGCCCTGGCTGCTTAACAAGGAGCTCGCCTGTATCAACTCGGTAAGCTCAAATCTTTTTCGTTTCTTCTGCTTTTAGTTAGTAGTAAGCGATTTTGTACGTTTAATTTTTGTCACAACACACATATGTTTGTACTTGTGTAGTATAAGACTTCCTTGCTTGGATACAACCTCTTCTTATGAATTTGTAATAAAAGTACTGTTAGAGCATACGCTTTTCATTCAAACAAAACACATTTTAATGCCACTAGTTGAATGCGGGCTACCTGTGCTATATCACCAATGTAGACTGCTGATATATGCCTGCACTTATAAAAACCTTAAAGTATGAAATAGTCTAAAGTCTTTCTCCTGCTGCCTTTCTTTTCACTTCTCTATGCATTTTTCTTTACTCCACAACATCTTGGTGCTTTGATTTAACCAGACAGGGGACATCATTAGCCCAGTCCCCTGGATTTGTGAAATGTCACTCAGGAGGAGCCCTCACGCTCTCACACACATACACACAATATTGTTTGGTGCACTGCAGTGTGAGATCCTGAGGGATAGCACGAGTTAGACTTGGTTTTTACTTACTGATCCACAGTGCATGACCCTGCATGTATTACAGCCAACACACTCCAAATAGACAGACATAGTCTGGCTTTCTTCATCGTGAACATGTGTACCTGCTAACATCCTTTTTATTTTCTGAAAATATTCCTGGTTCTTTTCACCATTTCCCCTTTACTCACCCACTTTCTTTATAGAAACTTTTGCCCAAATCCACCTTTTTTGTGTTTTTTTTTTTTTTTTTTTTTTTTTTTTGTGCGTCTCTGTCGTAGCTGACCACCTGTCTCCGCGTCCACATCTTGCATCCTATGTCTGCTTTAAAAGCACCCATGCGTTGCCTCCACCTTGCTCTTTCTTAAGATAGCTTAATTAAAGGACCCGTTTTAAAGCTTTTTTCTTTAAATGTCAGCGAACACCATTTTAGCGGCAGGTGTCTTCCATTCACACAACCACATGCACACAAACCATTCACCCTGTGTTGCTTCTAATGGAGTGGGATAGTTGGTAAGAACAGCACTCTTTCTCTTTGTAGGTCTTCATTAGCTTGAGTGCGCAGGAGTGTTTTGTGTGGTAGTATAAGTGATGTGAATGACCCAGCCAAGTCCTTTTTTACCTCTCTTTCTTTCTGCCTTTTACCACCTTCTGTAGATGTATTCTTTTTCCTGTTCAGTGGCTGTCTTCATTCTTTATGGTTCTTTTCATTCTTAGGGCCCATCACACTGACAATAGCTCTAGGGCCAAAAAAGCAGGCTATCTCATTTATTTCAATTAGACCTTTGCACTGGTACTGCAGGAGCTACTGGTGCAGAGTGCTGCAAAGAGTTTGACTTTACCATTTATGGGGTGCAGTGCATCTGGTAACTCACTGTGAAGCCCAGTCAAATACTATATGGGCAAGTTTGCGTTACCAGGTAGATAACTTTGTTGCATTGTGGTGATAAGCTCAATGCTGTCATGATAACTCCTACCCAACCTCGGCAGAGTCTAAACTGCTGTACATTGTTGGCTTTTGATAAGACTTCAAAATAGATTTCCTGCCTAACACAGTTTTACCAAGACCGCTTCCCTTGTTACATCAGGAGCACAGGTGTGTCCAATAACATTAATTATGGTTTTCATTTAAGTGTCCCAATAAATCATGCTGGGAAGCCAGTGTACACCATATCAAGGCTCTATTTTAATGGAATGCAGCTGTTATTAATCAGTTGCACCTACGCATTTCCTGCTATGACACAACCGTGCTGTTGTCAGTTTGAAAGTGTCTTCACCCTTTTTTTTCTTTTTTTTTTTCATGTTGCAATTTGTATTGATTTTTTTTTTCCCCTCGCAAAGAACATCCCACCAAGGATTCTTCAGACCTAATACTGCTACAATCTTCACTTTAATGCCAGTGATTCCTTCATCATATCACACATGCATCCTCTGTTAATTTAATAACACTGTTCCTGCCCCTTGTCTCTGCTTCCCACACCGTTTCTGTTGCAGCCATTGTTACAGGAGCTTTGGTAATCTTACATCTGCTGTTAATTTATCATCTCAAAAACTGTTGTCCCTTACAAGTTGTCATCAGCGATGATGATGATGATGTAATAGCTTCACAGATAAGCCGACCCACTGACCCTGTGGCAGCAGCAAAGCATGAGAGGTTAGACCCAGGTTAATGATGTAGGCGAAGTTTCCCCTAAGCACTGACCTCATGTCAGCTGCCCACCACTGACCTTAACCGCCACCAGTGACCTGACCAATCTCAAATCTGAGATTATTTTTTTCAGTCTTGAAGCTAGAATATTGCATAATGATTAAACATGACAAGCACAGAAATAACTTAGACAGAATAATAATAACAGATGATTTGTATGTACTTAAATGCCTCAGATGTCACAGTGGTGCAGTGTTTAGGCCTGTTGTTTCACCTCTGGAAGGTGTAGGGTTTGAACTTTTTGGGGACCTTACTGTGAAGTTTAAATGCCTGCGTGGGCTACTCGAAAGGTTTCTTCACACAGTCTAAAGACATGTAATTGGCCATAGGTTAGGAGTGTGAGAAGCATGCAGTTTAAAGTGCACAGAAGACAGTGCTGCATGAATTAATTAATGGCTCATTATTTAAAGCATTTGAATTAACATTTGAAAAATTATAAATGCTAATCAGTTCAATAACATAAACACAAGTACTATTGTGGGTGCATCATAATGCAAGGCAGTACTACATGGAATTATTGTTTTTAAGTCTTTAAGTTTATCAATTTTATTTGACTCATTCTGTCATAATGCGAGCATTATGTGTGCATTATAATGTTTGTGTAAGTGCAATTTGTTTCCTGCTACAATCAGAACGATATGTGTACATGCACTAGTCAGTGCAGTGTGTATAGTTTAATCAGAGGCAAAAATCTCTGTATCTGTGTGCAGTTGGTCAGTAATTAAGACACAGGCATGCAGAATTAGCCAGTAGTAATTTGCCATCTTAAAATCACGAGGCGATCAACACTTCTAAAGTGTCGATCTCTCACGCTACAGATCCACACACATTCTCGTAAGATACGGAAGTTTAGTACTGAGCCACACCCTGAATTTCAGCTGCTTCAGGAATTCAAGTGCAGTCTGTGTAGTGTGGGAATTACTCAGTGATGTGGGTGTGAAGGGTGAATGCGTTTAGGCTGACCCTTCCATAGAGTAGTTTAGAGGGCAAAGCGTGGTTGATGGTAGGGTGTGCGGTATGCCTGGACAGCTGTTGGCCACACAGCCGTAACGCATGACCAGACGCTGTGTGAAATTTTCAGATTTGTGCTGGATCATAATTTCTTGCCTCCAGCCATCATTAAGATGATATGTTTATAGTCACAGTGAGACAGCTGTTTTCTGTAAACATTAATGTTTGAGCGTATTAGAAGCAGCTCTGTGATAAAAGATTTGTGTGCGCGTGCAAGAGTAAGATTGTTTGTGTGCCTGTGTTTTGTCCCTGAGCTTTATTATTGAACCCCTGACCTTCTCCCTAGTTTGAGAGTGGATCAATACAAACCATTTCCACAGGAGAAGAGTGAGATGGAGAGAGGGAGTTGCTAAGTTAGGGTTGAGAGGGAGATGACTACAAAAAATAGGAAAGATAAAAAAGTGTAGTCAGAAGAGAGGAGAAACAGGAGAGAGGTACAGTATAGAGGTGAGTGCAAGAAGGGGTGAGTGAGTTGTGGGAATTAGACGAGAGAGAGAGGGGCAGCAGGAACACGAGATGGATGAGAGAGAGGGAAAGAAAGGTGCTAGACGTGGGCGGTGATAAAAATGAAAGAACGCGAGGGAGTCTGATCCAGAGGAAGAGTTGGATGCCAAAGCAACATACAGGAGAGAGTATAGGAATTTGAAGAACGGTGCTAAGAAGATGAAAAAGACAGCAAAATGGCAAAGTGAGCCAAGGTAGAGGCTTGAAGAGAGTGAAAACCGGAGTGAAAAGCACCCGTATACCTTTTCCAAAATGCAGTAACATTTACAAAGTCTGAGACATTGTCCTGTTTTGTTTACAAATGTATTATATCCAGGCAGTAGTTCAGATGTATGATTTTGGGTCTTTACGTGTACACCAGTTGAATTGTTAAAAGCAAAATCCAATGAATGAGCTGCAGGCAAGATGAAAAATGATGCTGTGCTTTTCTTTTTCCTTTTTTTATGAAAATGAGGACTTTGATGTTGAGCCATGTTTTGCGTTGCAATCATGGCTGACTAACTTGTAGGTGTAACTTGTAGCCGCCTAAACATGACACATGTGTGAAAGGCAGGGACATAGGAGAATATTATCAGAGAATGGAGTAAAAAGACAAAATGGTATGTAGAGCTGGTAAGGAAGGACGAGGAACGATCAAGGAGAGAGCAGCAAGCCTTTTACAGCCAGTATGCTCGAAGGAGAGGCAGTGAATCACCGACAGAGAGAAGAGAAGGGTGAGAGGAAGAGTGATAGCCCCAGAAATCTTTTCACCGCCACTGCCAAGAACAGCTTGAGAAAAGAGTAGATGACTGAAAGAGGGGAGAGAGTGTGATTGAATGCTGGCTGCTGCACAAATAATATCGGTGTCCGTCACCTGGGCACTGCACTGTCCTCTTCAGCGGCACACCTTTCTGTCATGTCAACTCTGTGTGTGTTGTGGCACATCTGTCCATGTGTACGTCTAGGAGGTGATGCTATAAAAATGAGGACAGAGGAGCACAAGAAGACTCTTTTGGTGTGTGAAATATTACAGAAATTAAAGAGGTGCACTTTAGGTAGAGAAAGTTGGGGAGCCTTGTTGCTCGGAGGTCACTTTGCAGAATGTATTTTCTTACTCACTGAATTTGTCTTATCCAATGGTCATTTCCAGCTGTTTTCTCTGCAGTAAGCAAAACAGAAAACTAGCAAGCAGTGACCTTAGTTTTTTTTAAGTGCTCTGAAATGTAGTTGGAGAAAGTCGTAGGAAGGTTGTGGACTGTAACATCAAGACCGTGGAGGGAAGCATGGCCATGTTAAGTTAGAAAATCTCCATCTGAATCCTTTTAGCACACTACACAGCAATCCACAATGGAGATGCCCTGTAGTGGTCTCCAGGGTTTGTATTGGAGCTGTTCAAGGCAGTTTCTAATTGGCCGTCATAGCAGATATTTATATGGAATCTAAACCATGCTGATCATGTGGTCTGGGAACAGCATTAGCTACAATGACTCTTTGTGTCTGTTTAATGCCATTAATGTTTTACAGACCAGTGCAAACAGATGCATATTGTACACAAGATTGTTTTGTGTATAATATTGTTTTGGTAGGTCTTTTATATTCTGCTGTTAGTCAGACTTGGAACTGTACAGTATTGCAAGGAAAGGTGAACCCTTTGAAATGAACAAATTTTGCACTGGTTATTCACAGAGCCAAGTCACAATAATGGACTCACACAAACTGACTGAAATAAAAACAAAACAAAAAACCCATACAGATGGTTGTGCTTTTCATGTGTATGCACCACGCATTATTTAGTAACAACCTACAGTGTTTAATTTGGGATAGATTTAGGGCTGTAATGAAAAAAAAGTACTTAACAACCAAATACTTCTGTTGGAATTTTGAGTAACAATAGGGGGAAACATCTTGCTACCACCCTCGTGCTCACTGGCTTTGGAATTTCTCTCTATAAGGATTATATTTGCCCTATTCAAAATGTCCAACTGCTTTCTCCCGATCCCCAGATGGATAGGAAGGTTTTGAACTTTGTCATAGGCCAATGCATCAATCATTTGGAGAATCAATCATAGCAAGTAGGAGTCAGTCTAAAATACTTTGTGTGTGTGTGTGTGTGTGTGTGTGTACTGCATAGACCAGCTGTTGTTTGACCCACAGTGTCAGAGGTGATATTTGATGCAAAACCTGAAATCAATATTGAAGTGGTCACTTTGTGTTCAATATTTATTTTATGTATCTGGTTAAAGTGCTCGCTGCTCGTGCAGTGTTTCAAAGCCATTACTTGTGAAGTTACTTGGATTCTGCTGTCATTCATTACAATAGTTCTGCATTAATTTAAAGTTAAATTAAACTAGTTAGTTCTTGTTTATTCTAAACAAAATGATATTGCTGCTGCTGAAGAGCTGCTTTTCATCAGCCCTAAAGTTGATTGTAGGAGTATAACATGATTGTAGATTTAGTCTCTAATATGGAAGTCTCCAGATATATTTACAAAACCTTTAGATACCACTTAAGTGTATGCATCAAGACGTCAATTCATTAAGAATGAATGGGGGAAGCGCGCACCTACAAACGTTCTAATCTATCATTACATGCAGAAAAAGAAGGCAGCCCACAACCACAGGAAAAAACTACACGTAAACTGCGTTGTCTAGTGTACCTGTCACAAGAGCTCCATCCTGACTTGTTGATAAGCCAGGCAGTAAATGTCCAGTCCTAAATAATTTGCAGATATGCAGTATGCAAACTATGCTATCTGGCTTTTCAGACCAAAGAGGAAATACTTTAAGTGAAACACCCAAAGGACTGAAATCCAGATCTGTTCAAATAATCCATGGTGAATGAGATTCAATTCAACATCAACAAACTAATTCTTGATGTTAACATGGGTCTGAGTAGCCTGCTAACATTTCAGTCTGTGAAAAATATAAATGGAAATATAAATGATAAAAAATATAATGTTTTGAATCGGGTATTGGAAATGGTGTAGTTGTACTCGTAATGATGCTCATTACCAAATTTCTTGTGTTGTGACATTGTTACCGACTAAATTAAAATATATATATTTTTGTTGCCATTACAGCAGCATCTTAAAACAAATATTCTGCACTTGATGGGCCCACATTAAATTAACCAAGCAGATTTTCATTTCTGTGTTAAGACAAAGTGGATTTGACTCTGAGGCCAGCTCCTAACCTTATTAAATCCGTCATTATAAATATGATCTGATGAATGTAGCTTGCATGTGGTCTTTGTAAAACACAGTCCTCTTCTGCAGACCTAATCTAAAAGGATGTGGCGGTAAATGTGTTTAAGTAATTAGACCTGATTAATTGAGCCAGCGTTGATGAACAGAGTTAATTGACAGTCTAAATGAGTTGAGCAGGGAGATGATGATTGGGTGGGTTGTCTTTAAAGTTATTGGGCCTAATGAATCATGTTTCAGTTAGTATTTGGTCATTTGATAGAAAATTGGATTTCAAATCAGGAATATTTTTTTTTCCTTTTTTTCTTTTCTTTTTTTGTAAACAGCAAGGATTTGATTCGCGTCCCTGTGAGCTAACAGCGTCACACATGCTCACGGTTTCTCTCATTCCATTATTAAAGAACAATAGAAAAACCTTCTCTCGCTCTCTCTCCCTCTCTGTGGAGTGTTTAGCTCAACAAATCCCCATCTCCAGCACCACTCTAATGATACTAATTGCCAGTGTAATTATGTATTGATCGGTACTGTGTGTGGGTGTGTGTTGCATACATCATTACCTCTTCTTCACTTCTTTACAGGCTCTTAATACATCTTGGATACAGTCAGAATTAGAATTTGTTAAAGTATCTTTTGCTGTTTGGGTCAGCACTTTAAAGAGCCCGATCTCCCACTGCTGGTCGCTGGGCAGCTCCATCAGAGCAGTCAGAGGTTAAGTACTTTGCTTAAGGGCACCTGTGGTGGTTGATGATGGAAGACTGAAGTATGTTATTCATTCACTTTCCACACCCACATGTCCCAGCTGGGCTAATGGGCCTCCTGATCACATGCAATCTTCTCGTTTCTAACTGCCTGTGTGCTTACAAAGATGCATTTTTAAGTGACAGTGTACATTTATGAGTGAGTGTGCATTTCGTATTATCCAGTAGGCAATATTTCTTCTTCTTCTTCGTTCTGTTCAGTTGGATTATGGTCTAAACATGTGGTGACAGCTTTTGGAAGCAGTTCTCTGAATAGGCGCCAACTCCTTGAGGTTTCACCGTCTGCCTGGAGTGCACTCAACATAGAAATTACCATCCTGCTACCAATGAATATGGAATTGGTGCAGTAATTTCTTTTTCTAAATTATTGATCAGTTGGGATCAAGTAACACATCCTAGAAAATCGCTAGAACGAATCAAAAGGAGAAGAAGAAAAAATAGATGGCACACAGGACCAAAATGAATTTTTCCCTGTGGATAAGTGTTCGGTTTTAAATGGACACTTTTTCCTCATGGTGACGTTAATGCATCATTTTTGTCACACACTTGGAAACAAGGTTGTTGTCATAATTGACACTGTGGTGTCACACCTGACATTGGTGTTTGTTTGTTTGTTTGTTTTTTTAGAACATTTTTATCCCAAACATAGACAGATGTGAGCTTCTAATTTTGGCTCGTTTCAACATATGTTCTTAGCATATCAAGTGCAAATTTGTGTTTGTTAAAGCTATGGGGATTAGGGTGTGTTATTTTCTTTTCTTTTTTTAATTTCTTTTTTATTTCTTTTTGGCTTAGAACAGGAAATGTTATATTTTGAAGATAAATGAAATAACTGTCAGATTTACAGAATAATCCAAAGCTCACTGTGAAATCCTCTGAACTTTTAAAGGAGTACTTTGGGGGAAAATTGATAAACACACACACACACACACACACACACACACACACACACACACACACACACACACACACACACACACACACACACACACACACACAGCGTGTTTAGTGACTGCACTATAAGAGGATGAGGTATAATTGCATAAGGGGTTGAATAATTCCTTTAACTCAGAGATGAATTGCTTTTGATTTTTGGAAGCAGAACAAAACAAAAATAGTTGTTGCATGAGCCAGTTTAAGGAATATGAAAAATAACAAATTGTAACCACACCACCGACTTCTTCCAGTGTGCTTATTTTCCATGTGACTTCACATACATCATTCACTTGTGTAGTTGAAGCAGACTGCCATATATCTGGGGGAAATTCTCTAAATATAATTTTTGGTGTGTATTCAAATAATATCAGGTCTTTATTTCCAGCTGAGAACCTCTGAGCCCCGTCACTAGTGCTATACATTACGGAGATCTGAGTGAGCCGTGCTGGTAAATCATTTTGAAATGCTGGGCCAGTATTCTGTTTGCGCGCGTGTGTCTGGCAGTTATACATGAATCCTTTCCCGTTTGCTTCTTGCTGTATATTGCCACATGAAATTAAGTTCTGTATTTCTCTGGGGTGTTGATGTCGACTGTCTTTGACAGAAATAAACACAGCACACGCACATAGTTATGATACCATGGATATCACTGTAAGCCACCAGGTAAAAGGTTGGTAGGCTGCTCTCTTGGTTAGAAAATCAGCACTTCCAAGTATCCTTGCAAGCACATGCACACAAGCTCATTAGCACTTCTTGTGTTTATTCTACTTGAAGAAAGTCCTGCAGTGCTTCCATGAGTTCAAAACCCTCGCTGAGATTTCTGGGTAATTTATGACGCTGCCCTCTCCCAAAATCCCTCACTCTGCTTGGAGCCAGTCTCACACATTCACACAGACATTCTCTTGCTCTCTCTCTCTCTCTCACTCACACACACACACACACACACACACACACACACACACACACACACACACACACACACACACACAGTGTTAATGTGTGGGAAAACTTCATCAACATATGACTGCAGAGGAACAGCCAGCACCTGTGGTTGATGCCACATAGATGCTGTTTCCTCTTCATGCTGCTGACGGTCATTTTTTTGTTCACTTTTCTCTCGTTCATTCTTTCTCATCGTCTCGCTCTTTCTCTAACCTCACACGTTGCCACACACCACACCCCCTCATAAAAGTAGGCCATCGTTATAGTGAAATGCATCAGTTAGGTACATGTCATGTTTCTGGAAACGCATTTACGTCTCTGTTGGCTTGATGAGGAGACAGCTGATGACTAGTGGGGAGAGAAGCATTTTCTTTTTGCTGCCCATGATAAATACACACACATACATGCACACACATTCAGAAACGCACAAAAGCACACATGAACTACAGGCTTGTCTCAAAACCACGCTGTCAGCATTGATGCCAGCCAGTTTTTGTCCTGTCCTCTCCACTCCTTTACAGAGCATTTATTTCCTCTTACAAACAGGTTTCTACAAAGAAACATAGTGCCTGCTACTGCAGCAGGCTACCCAATTTATTTGCCTGTTTCTAAATGAATGAGTGTTTTGTGTTTGCCGCACGTTTCCTCCTTCCTTAATAGCCATAATTCACAGCAGTGTTTTCAGTCAACAACACTATGTATGTTCCCTTACATAAACCCATGTTGTACTCTGCTGTTTTCCATATGTTTCACTCAATGGAGGTGACTATTGACAAATTCCACTTGAGGTTAGTCTGTGTGCCCAGACATATTTTCCTGACTTAATATGTTGAAGAAATGGCAATCATGGGGGAATGATTATTCAACCATTTCCTTTAGGCCTGGCCATCCAGCGCACATCTGTAATCAGTCTGTTATTGTGGGTGGAGCTGTGTGCACACGTGTCTGGAGCCATATGAACATTTTCATTCTATTTTTGCCATTTTGCAGCATGAGATGGGTGAAGTGGCTCCGCCTTCTTGAAAAAATACAGTTGTGGTTGATGAACATGATTACGTGGGGTTGTAGAGACCACTCTGGTTTTGTGTGTATAATTGTGTGCAATACTTACTAGCAGTATTTAGGTCAGACAGTTCTCTGCGTATGAGCTGCATATTAAGAATCAACAGCTAGAGAGAAATGTACAATTCTGTGTATTCAATAACCCATAAAAGATTACTTGAGTAATAGTCAAATCCAAAAACAGTTAAATTAATCAGAAGTTATGTTTGTTGTTAATTATTCAATCGATTCATTTTTGTTTGTTTGTGCAAAACCATCTAGCAACTGTTTCTCTTTGCACTTGTATTTGATTATAATAAACTCAGCAGATGTTGATTGGAACTTGGCTTTGATAAATTGTTCAGGAAGTTTAAAATTGATAAAAACGTCTCTTAAAAAATGATTAAATAAAGGAGGGCCCTTTCTGTGCAAGGTACATTTTAAACATTGTATTTCCAATAAATGCTTGTCACTTATAAAAAATAAAGTGACAATAATCACGTCATTAAGAGCCATCAGCTTCTGTTTGCCACAGCACTCGCATGTTTTTTTTCTCCCCCTTTTCTTTTTTGGGAGGGGGGACTTGAGAACAAAAGGCCAAGTTTCTGTGAAAAGCAAATCCACAAATTCATTCAGTGTGCACCGCAGGCACCCTGTGAAAATCAAAACAAGAAACCTCCTCTTCTGCATTTGTAAGACCCTGCTGCCAAAATCAGCGGAAGGTTGTTGGCTTAACTCCTTCGTCCCCGGCGGAGCTGCGTGTCTTTGAAAACACTGCGGAGCATTACATGCAGTCTCCAGCCAGCAACTCTGCAGAGACCACAAAGGATGGAATATTCTTTCCATACTAAATATCAGCTCCAAATCACATGGGAATCTTTTAGTGTGTTAAATTGCAGAACCCACATCAGAGTGTAGCCTCTGTTAAAATGCTTTCCGACCTCAAGGGAAATGCTTTCTATTCCATGCTGATCTACGCTGTTTAAACCTTTTAGACCAGCAGGAATTGTATAGCACCTTTACCCCCCCAGTGCCTCAGAGAGACCTGTGTAGGTTACTGTGTGAGCACTTGCTAATGCCTGTGTTTGTAATGGTGGTTTGTGTATTAACCCTTATAGAGTCTTGGGGCAACTGTATACAGTATTTTCCACAGTTGGCCTCCTCTAAAGAAGATACATTAACCTTTTTAGGTCCTGCCTCTTAGGCTTGTATGTCTTGGGATTTTGTGCGTGTGGTTGTTTGTGTGGAAACGCTACTGAAGACGCATGCACTTCTTTCACATGACTACATGGTTTCAAATGGTTGGCCCTAGTTTTTGTCATATGATGTGTATGAGGAATTATTTTGTTGCTTGTAGCCACATCTGCTTGCTCAGGTTGAATGAATGTCTCGGTTTATTGTGTGCGCATGGGTGCTTATGTGTCTGTTGTCTGCCAGTCACCTTTGTTGTGAGGGATGAAAGTGCCTTCTAGCCATCAGTGGTTACTAAAGAAAGTTGTTTCAGGTAATGGTTGCGTTTGCTTCTAGCTCTCACTTCGTTAAATGCACACACTGCCATACACACAGGAACCTCCATTAAACTGGCCCCTTTATTTGTTTCCTTCTACCCTGTGACATGTTAGGGTCGAAAAAATGGGGAGTAAGAAGGGGCAAGCACTTTGTTGTCTCGAGTTGATTGTCCTACCACCTCTCGGAGGACTTGGTCTAAGTGGACAGATGTGTGTGATGGACAGAGGGCTGGAGTTGGTGACTTTGTGAGAAATGGAGAGAGAGGGGGTGGATGAAGAGAGAAGGTAGAGAAGTAGAAAAGGACAGGGAGGGGATATTGATGTTTGCTAAGTTACTGTAGTGGCTAGGAGGAGACAGAAAGAGAGTGAGAAGGAAGAAAAAGGCAGAATAACGTTTTATTGACTTGTGCCGAGCTGCAGGCAATTTAAGCAGATCAGGAGGGAGAGGGTGTGAGGGAGTGGGTGTTATCTTTTCTCCTGTGCGGATCAATCAGATGATGTAGTGATAAGACTATGGATTACACCGCCATTTACACACTCCCTATGTATGTGTGTTTTCATGTGTGTGAATACAGCAACTCACACGTTTGCCGGCTCTGGTTAAGTCGCAGATGCACAGACATTTATTCTCTGTTAATAACAGCATCCAAAGTGGACTTTTTTTGATTGGCCTTGTCAAAGAAAATTGATACTCATATACTAATCATTGCTGAAAATTACTGTCTGAGGTGATACTCGATTTCTACAGCAACGATACTAACAGTGCTGGCTTTGCCTCCTGCAGTTGACACAATTTCACACATATCTGCTGCAGACAGCCAGGCACACTAGCAGCTGAAGTAGTTGACGTTCTTGACACTAACAAACACTTACGAACTTCAAGAAGTGAGTAAGGCTCCAGTTTGAGAAGTATTGAAGTTTTAAACAGTTATCATAAATGTTAGCCTGGCCAGCACACAGTCTAACTCTATTAGCAATAATCCAATAGTAACATTAGCCAACTGTTATCACTGTAGCGGCTAGTGGCCGGGCTCATAATAAAGTGATAACATTAATATGGGAGCTACACAGCAAAGGTTATCAGTCCTGTCTGTCTGGAGCTTTGACAGTGTAATTATTTTTAACAGGATAACAAGTGTTAAGCTTCTCTTAAAGTTCCAAATTGAAGCCGAGAAAAGTCTGAGCTCTTAGACGGTGTCAGCCCATCTTACCAACTTTATCTGATCAGCTGCAAAAACATGGTGACAAGTCACCTGAAGCCCAGCACTACTTCACACAACCTAATGTCTTTACATTTATTTTGCACTAGAGAATTACTTTGATTTGTTATAACAGCTAATGGTTTGGTTTAATTAATCACTTATTGCTTGGATGTACAACAATGTAGAAAATATAGCTTTCAGTTTCCCAGAGTTTAAGTGGTTTTCAGGCTATTTTTCAACTGATCAGAAGTTTGGAAAAAAAAGATATTGATAGTGAAGAAATAAGGAAACATTGGTCATCTTTCTAGCGTGGGAAACTAGAAACAACAGTCATTAAATCTGTTATCCATCAGATTAATGTATTAATACTTTCAGCTTTAATAAAACCACAGTGATACCTGATTGATATCCTGAAAATGTGTACAAAAATGTGCAAATGAAGTAAAGCATTCATTGGCTGTGGCATTTTAACCCTGCTTCATGGATTATACCCTGACTGTGTTTGTATGTCATGACTGGTTAAAGCATCATATGGGTCAGTGGATTGCCTGGGGTAATAGACCCTCGTGACACTGGAATGTTCCAGATATTGTCACATAGTCACCATCATTACTGCCGTGTCGCCACCATGACCGAACACTGTGGAATAAAAGTGTGGGATTGTGCTTTAAAGACAGCTGTGTGTGTGTGTGAATAACCTTAATTTCAGTAGCCTACTTATTACATTAGACAATCAAATATGTTGGCCATTCTCACTGAATATGGAAACGTGCAGCAAGTCGACTTTTAGGCAGCTTAGCTGCTTTCACAAATTGTTTTTAAGGGCATTTGAGGGCTTCTCAGAATGGTGCTTCACATCCAGCTTCCATAGTATGAGACCACATTAGTTTAGAATTTAAAAAAGGCATTGCTTTGAATATAAAATCTAATTTGTGGTATTTTAGAATGTGTCCTTATATGAATTTATGAATAAACTGAATCTATTTAGTGTTTTGAAATGAGATACTTTTGCATTTCTTGTTGTAAATACCAGTCGGATGCGCACCTTAAAGCACAATAAATCTAAAGAATTCTCATGTCAGACAGAAAAACACTCACACAATCACCCCAAACATCACAACCTGCATTAATTTGTTTTCTGCTGAACAATCTGCTTTAGATCAGAAAATAATTTTGAGTGCTTCTATTTTGTCTGATTCATTTCGTTGCCTTTCCCTCCTGTCTCTAGCCACTTCAGATCGACGATAACTTCTGTGGCCAGGACTTCAACCAGCCTCTGGGGGGAACCAGCACCATCGAGGGGATTCCTCTCTTCATCGATAAGGATGATGGCATGACTTCAGTGGCAGCGTATGACTACCGCGGCAACACTGTGGCGTTTGTTGGCACACGCAATGGGAAACTGAAGAAGGTAGGATTGTTGGTGTGTGTGTGTGTGTGTGTGTGGTGGTCTTTTTATTTTTTATAATCGATGCTGGGATTTCTTTTCCATTTGAACTGAATGGAATATGAAGTTGAGGGGAAATTGTCTGTAAGCCAAAAAGGCATTTTGATTTTTGTCATTATTTGTTATCCAGTTAAAAGGAAGCAACTTTCTGGCAAATATTTTTTTTTACTCATGAATGGTGACCAGCTTTTTGCCCAGTGACACTTGTCAGTTCATAAGCTGTGTACTGGCGGCCTAATCGTTGTAGATTTACATAAGGCACTTTGCTGATGCTTTTTTTTTTTATACTAAATGCAGTCAACACCGTTTTTCTGGCTAGTGGCTATTTCCAGCAGGACATCCGAGTGTCTCTTTAAAACCTGTTCATTTAACAAGCAATTTAAAGCAAGTCTGCGCCTACTCTTTCATTGATTGTCATGTTTGTCACGTCAGGCATAAAACGTAACTGCTTTGTCCCAATGCCACGTACGGTCTTTTAAGAGCTCACCTTCAATCAATCCAACAGCTATGACTGGTGAATGGCTTTTCTGTTCAGGTCAGCTGTGCAGGGCTGAGGTGGATAGATAGAGCTTTGGACAGGGATAAAGTGGTGATGGATGCATTGGTGGGGAAAAAGAAAATCTAAAGTGCATTTCTTGATGAAACTATAGTCCCCTTTCTTTGGGTCAATTTCTTTGTGGATTCAAAGCAAGTTAGGGTTTATATCATCGCACTTATGCGGCTGTCGCACCCTTTTCTGTAGAGGAATGATTAATGATGTGCAGTCATGTAACAAATGGACAAACCTCTGTGCCTGATTAAACTGATATAGCTGACCTTTTGTGATTGCATGTTAGATATATGTACAATTTTCCGCAATTATGGTCCTTTTTGTGTAACAGTGTTGTGTTCAATCTCAGCACTTGTTCCTTTGCGCTCGTGTGCATGTGTGTGTATCCAGTCTATGGAGGACAGAGCTCTCGGGGTAAATGGTATCTCATTAGAATTCACCCCATTTCTCTCCACACTGCTCAAGACCTGTCATCCATTCAATATTATGAATGTATAATCAGCCTGTGTGTTTGTGCACTTTTAATACGAGTTTATGTATTCACGCAATGCTTGTGTGTTTGTCACTCACAGTATGCATAATAATGCATCGCGCTTGCGATGGCATGGGTTCGTGTGTGCACGCATGTGTTTGTGTTTATGAGAGCGCATGTGACGGCAAACAATACAGTGCCGACTAAGATTCAGTGCCGTGCATTTGTCAAAGTGACACCCATTCACTTAGCTCGGCAACAGTCCCTTTATTTATTTAGCTGTTCTCACATGTCTTTTCTTGTGTGGTGTTATGCACTCTGACTGAGGTATATACGTGTGGTTGGAGCATCACCTGGGGAAGAGACTGCTGCAGTAGGTTTTGAGATAAGTCGTTTTCATGTGTGTGCGCGCCTTCATATGTGTGCGTAACAGCAGAGCCAAGGAGCCTGCGGTTCTTTTGGCTGCCTTGTCTTTCAGTCAAACCCAAAAACAACTAAAATAATCTGGTCTTGGAAAGGATTCAGTTTGTTGTGAAGGAACAATATCTAAAACCTGACGTTGGAGCATACACACACACACACACACACACACACACACGCTCAGACAGCAGCCATAAAGAGGCAGATGAAGAAAAAGAGCAACTGAATTAATAGTGTGTGATAACAGATTGTTGGGTCCTCTGATTGTGTGCGTCAGTGTTTCTGTAACTGATTTTTATTTGTGCCATTATCCTTTCAGTAAAAGCATCGTCTGTTTTAGGACGAGTGTTCCTTAAAGTTTTGACAGCTTGGTGGGAGTGCGTGCAGGCCATGAAGGAATTACTGAGTATGTTCCTGTTCTTACACCTTCCTCAGGAGAGCATCAGTGTTGAATGTTGTTTATATAGCTCTGCCTGAGGGCGATGAAGGGAAAGAGGGGCAGAAATAAGGGGAGTATTGGTTGGCTGGATGAATTTGCCTTAAGGAGACAGCTTGCATGTGTGCTTTTCAGGTGTGTTTTAGGAGACATGGAAAGGTTTGATTGGCAAATCCGAAAAACAATCTAACAAATCTGGCAGTGACTGTTGCAATAATTTTAAATATAACCAACTAATGTTTGCCAAATGGATCCGCATTAATCTCCTGGGAGAGTTTTGATGTTTAAGTAACATCACTTTACCTTAAATAACTTTTTGTTCACGTCTTCATTGGCTAGACCTGAAGTGCTTTGATAATCTGTTATATCTGCGCTCAGTCTATTTTTAACTAACTATAATGTTCAAGGTTTTCCAGAGCAACAAGACAGTAGCATAAACAACATGTTTTAAGCACTAATGAAGTCCCTCTGTGCTCTGTAGCCTCTCACACACTCGCAGGAGAAGCTTTTACTAATGAGTAATGGTTTGATGGGACGCAGACATTAGAGAGAGAATCAGGAAGGAAGATGGTAAGATGAAGGAGATATAGGAGGTTAGCAGAAGAAGAAGCAGGAAGGAAGTGATGAAGAGAGGTGATGCCCACTGATTAACTAATTTCAATGGTCATCTGGATACTGCTGTGGTCAAGGGCACAACTGTTGACCGGCTATCCGCTGCACTTAATTTTTAGGATTAAAAGCTCTGATTCTCTGACGGTGTGATTATGTCTGGGTGCTTGGCTCTGCCTGCCATCGGTCCCTGTGTGTCTTTGTCAGCTTTATTCTAGTTTACATAGTGGACCTTATTCACTCCTCTTCTCTTTTATGCCTTTCTGTCTGAAGAAGCATTGTAACAAAGCTGCTGTGGTTTGTTTAGCCAACACATTTACAATGATAAAAGTCTGAGTGATTCTCTCAGCCACTTCTGTGCTTTCAGGCTCTGTTGAGCAGTGACAATAAATGGGCATCAACCATGACACACTCACACATACGCTTGCACACATATGCACCGTCTCAATAGGTGGTCTGGGGAGAAGAGAGAAGAAGGGAGGATCGCACTTGACAATCTAGTACCTATTGTGTCTGCTTTTGGTGCTGCGCACACACGAACACTCAAACGCAGGTTAGGATTCCTCAGCTGCACCCTCCATCAGAGGCCAGCGCGAGCCATCTGCTGTGTATATATGTCCAGTGTGCCAGGTGGTACGAGCCCCAAGTGCTCCATGTGTCCCCCATTGTGTCCGTGCCAGGCTCAGGTGTGTGGGTGCGGAGGTGCCGTCCAATGACCATTCATCAGTGCATCAATTGAGCTTCCCCGCAGTTTCTGAAAGCAGTTAGAAGACAATATAAGACGAGTGTAAACGGCCAGCATAAGAATAACATAGTGAAAGGGACAAATAAGGCCTTACACTGCATGTTACTACATGAAACACATAGGTTTATAGATGTAACAAACTTCAACATAGCATTTTAAAAGTCCTTTGAATATGATAAATCATTTTTTGAAAATCCTCTGATACACCGGCGACCTGTCCAGGGTGTACCCCACTGCTGAATAGCAGCTGGCAAAGGTTCCAGCTCCCCTGTGACCCTGAATTGGATATGTGGAGGAAAATTGATGGATATTCAAAGCAGAGAGAGGGAGAAACGGTGCAGTGGATGATGGTTTGAGTGCATGTCTTGGAGCCAAAAAGTAACATGTTTGACCCTACACCTAGTAAGTGTTTTCATTAGCTAATCCGTACAGGATCTGTTGAGGTGTATTTGAAAGAGAACATGACCGAGTATTTGTTCTGTCACCCTGCAGCACGTTGTAAAAGCTAAGTGGATGACTGCGTCAGCTAAGCAGCTGCAATCTAAACATTAAGTGGCAGATGGGATTTCACATGTTGTTGCTCTTGTACACACAGCAGGCCTCATGAAGCCGCAGTTAGGTTTATGAATTACAGATTTTAGTTTGAGCTTTGTCTAAAATTACCTCAGAAAATGTTCTAAATAATATTTCTGACTGTCAAATTTTAAGAAAAACTTAATCCACACAAGTGACTGTAACATAATACTTGCTCCAGCTTCTTTGGTGTTAAAGATTATCCCAAAAAAATGATCTAAGATCTAAAGCTTGTATCTTTTTTTTGTTATTTTCAGTAGGTTGGAAAAATAATGTTTCATCCTAGTAAAGATAATACTGCAGAAATGAGGTTTAAGCCGTAACTACACCGGTGAGACAGCATTTCAGGGGTTAATAAGAAGTGACAGTTTGTCATTTGTATGTGTATATTGCTGTGTGAAGTCGCTGATGTATTCCGCTGGGGCTGCCGGTGTCACCGTCAAGAGACCATGTCATGGCCTAATTGACTGATGATTGTTATTCTACTGGTGCATAATGCTGCCCTGTCAAACTCCCCTGTGTGTATATGTGTTTGTGTGTGTGAGGCTGTTTTTAGTGCTTTGCATTTAAATTGTTGTTCCAGCCTTCTCTTTGCAGGCAATGCCCAAATAGTAAAAAACAATTATATATAAATAAATAAAATAAAAATACACATTGTGAAAATAAAGTAGTTGCTTGTCAGGGAGGAATGATGAAATAAACATCTGTCTTTTACTGATTCTCTATTTGTGTCGTCTTCTTTTAATTGAGAATGTGCAGAAAATTACAGTCTGAAAATATGGTACATAGACTTTGTTTGTTCGTGTGTGTGTGAGTGTCTGAGTGAGAGACTTCTGTGGTTTGTGTCATCATTTGGCTCAGGCTCCCAAGCCACGAGTTGTTTGGCCCAGGCATGAGCACAGAGGCCAGCTTTGTGCGGGCGCTTGGTGGCCCTCGGTCATTAGTTCACCCAACTGCATGGGGTCACACAAACACGCACGAAGCGGATGAGAAAGCGACGGAGGAAATGGAGATGTAGCTGATTGTGAAAGAGATTTGATATGGCAGAGGCTGTGGCAGTTATGATCAAGTTCCCGAGACAAAACGGATAACTTGCACTTTGCATTTAACACCAAGTTTTTCCACCTAATTTAGTTCTCTCCCAGCACGCCATCCGTCTTCCAATCTAATCATAATGTTCTCATATTAACAGCTAAATGTATCATTTTCTGCTACAATTTGTTCCCTCTCCTGACAGCACAGTAAAATGGTGTTTTCCCAAATAGCCCAGTTGAGCCACAAATGTGTGAGACGAGCCAGGAATATGCCGTAGGACCACTCAGTTAGCACGCAACCTCAAATGAATTTTGCCTTTGTTATTCTAACCATGGCTAATACAGTGCTCAGAGGACCACAGATGGTGATTTTATTGTTGTTGTTTTTTGTCTTTTTGGGGAGTGAAACTTGAACTATATGCATATTATTAAAGTAATGTAATGACCATCATAAGGTCTTATTTCATTGTCCACTGCCTGCATCTGTACAAGTATGTTTGACAATCTAAAACTCCAGTTAAGCTAATGTGTCTCTGTTTGTGTGATCGTAATTATGTCGCTCAAGCAAATGGATATCAGTTATCTCTGTTCATCGCCGGCCTGAGTCTTTCTCCCATATGTAGGTTATCCTTGTACATGACTATATTCATCCTACAATAGCGTTCAGCATCTCTCCGTGAATGCACCCTCGCACACGTCTGCACACACTCGAGCCTTTGGAGGGTGTCATTGTAGAATTTCACACTGTGAATATACAGGGTTTGTTCACTTCTGCTATCTCTGCTTTTGCTCATTGTATGAGCAGCAACCATATAGATTGTTGGATAATATAAGCTCTAACAATGTCTAAAACTCATCCATAACCCTCAACTCTGACTACTGTAACAAGCACAGTGAGTAACAGGATCATCCGCTGCTTCCTCACTTTGCCTCTTTGCTTCTGTTCTCTGCCTCGTTTTCTCTGTTTCATCTGCTGCTCACATATTCTCTTTCTATCTCCTTCTGTGATCAAAGATTCCCCTCCCTGATAATAGCTGAGCGTTTGTATGTGTTGAAATGAAATGGCAGTGATCGCTATTTCTCTCTAATCATTTTCTCTCATTAAAGTGAGGAGTGTGCGCATATGCACTCCGAATGCAAATAAATATATGTACAAGTGTACATATATACAGGAGGTTTGCATGTATAAAGTTTGTGTATGTCCACGCACACACATACACGCTCTTTCCCACTCCAGAAAATAGGTTGTAGCACTTAGATTGTAAGGGTAGACAGTAATGAGGGGTCTTCTTAAAAGATTTAATGCCATACCATCCTTTACACATGCATGATTCCATCCAGTCTCATTAAACCAGGGGTCTAATTCTGCACCTTTTTCCTGCAAGAGCTTCATATGCCATAACGAGCCATATATCCTATCTTCCTAACAAGCTATGGTGACATTAAGAGGCGATATGACTTGATAGTTCACCCTCAAAACCTTAACAAATGTGTCTTAATCTTGGCGCCAATCTAGTCCTTTAACCAAAGCTACAATAAATGTTTAAAGCTAATCATTTTTAAAGAGCAAGATAAGTTACAGTGGGCTTCTGTGTTGGCTAATGCCACAAATGAGAACGGTTCAGTCCTTGATAATCTCAGCGCTAATGCATTTTAGCTCAGTTCAACTGTGTGTGACTGCACTGCACAGCACTCATTCACTACCTCTGCGTTCTCTCCACAATTCACTACTACCAGGGGTTAATGAGCCAAAGTGGGGAGTAGATGAGAGTGGGGAAAAAGCCAAGAGAAAGGGATACAGAATGAAAAGAGAGCAAGGGAGATGAATTATAAATGCACCACGCTAGAATCCATTTTTAAGGGAAGATTAGAAGAGTCTGGATGCAAGCTGGGATGCTCACATGATCCAAGTGAGGACGAGGCCAGCCTGTTTCTAGGTCATCTCCATTAGGCATCTCGGGGTGGAACATCAAAGAGTCCCCACTCTCCATATGATACATGTGTGTGTGTGAAAGTTACATGCACTTTTTTAAATTGCACTCAGTTTTACTGTACAATAGTGAAAATCACAATATACTGTTGATGCACTTAGTGTATTTTTTCCAGCAAATAATGATTTTCTTTAAGGCATCAGCTCCATAGAATTATAGCAGAGCTCTATGGCAGCTGATACAGCCAAGAGCACACCTGGTGGATGGCACAATGCCAGGACTCGTGGTGTCATTATTTCTGACAGGACACACACACACACACACACACTAGAGGGAATGTCATAGCTCATACTGAAAGGTAAAATGAGCCCATTCATGCAGGTATATACCAACTTGGACACACACTGGGACAGCACAGTGTCCAGAGGTTTGGTCATGAGTGACACAGCAGGCAAAGATTACCTTTGGAAGCTATATCTCTCATACAGGCATACAGTCACAGTCACACAGTGTCTCATACGCTCATTCCTTTCCAATTAAACTCAGCAGCTCACAGTATGTATGTTCCTGGTTTTAAAAGAGACCGTCTTCAACTCGCTACACAGCTCACCACAAGCCCATTACAGCCACATGTGGAAGCTTAACCTCTTAGCCATTAAATGGAAGAAATCAGCAACTGTTTACGGACGGATACCCTCACACAGAAGTAGGACACATAATGGAAGGAGGCACAGCACTTTGATGCTTCTCTGAGAAAATAAAATAAAAAATAAATATATAAAAAAGATAATACAAGGATTCTTTTCCATCTCCATTACACCAAATGATGAGTGTAAATATGTGAGTTACTATCAAATTGGCTAATCTACTGTGAAGAATGCAAACGGCACTGCCGTGCACACACTCGTGCACGCAGACTCCTATGGGAAACAACTGTAGCAGGCTTATCAGATTACACGTTGCAAAGCTAATAGATTCTTAATAGATTGTTTTTGATTAGTTCCTGTGGTTTAGTGACGTTAAGATGATTAACATTTGTGAGTACGGAAACAAACACACATTTGCATTCACACTCACCTGCGTATATTTGCATACAGTGTTGTATGAGGTGACTGCATATTCTGTTACTGTAATTGTGAATTTGTTTTTCTGAAGTTGTGACATCAAATGGGCGTTGTAGGCTTCAGTAGCATTTCAAGGCCATGAAATTCAGACTGGGTCTGTCTCTCTCTGTCCTTTTTTTTTTTTTTTTTTTTTTTTTTTTTTTTTTTTTAAACGCACACTCTTCAAAATACTTTTGAGATACACAAACAAAAACAAGTCCAAATACAACAGCTCCCTGCGTTTATCCTTCTCACACAGCATGATGGCATCTCCCGCTGTCTAACTAATTACCCCTCTGTCCTGTGCCCCCCCCAGGGGTAATAGCTTGAGCCTGAAACCTTGTCACAGTGTTAGCTGGCTTTGTATCTTGCCCCAAGCCTGCCTGCTTCCAGACCACTCGCCTCATGACCACTTCTGGCCATACTGCACTCACCCTGTGGGTAATCCTGTTAGCGTAAGAGTATGTGATAGCCAAGCGGAAAGCCAATTCCCCACACTGCTCTTATGCCCTCTGCCCAGTCTCTTAGAGTAACAGCTGGCTAAAGTGAACTTATTTCAGTTTCAGGACCAACTCTTGTTCCACTATATCTAGGCTCTTCTTATTAGTATTACTGGAGCTAGAAAAAAAGCCCTATTACTGGTGTAGCTGACCTTGTGACTTAACATTTCCACCAGCTAAGTCTTTAAAAATGGAGAGGCACTTTATGTCCTTATATTCCCTCTTTTAATCCCATATCCAAATTATGCAATTGTCTCCTTTTGGTAATTTATCCATCCATTTATTAAATTCAAATGTTTCAACCTGATTAATTAGTCTCTCTTTTCCATGTTTCTCTTGTTCCTCTTGCACTTCTTGTCCTTTCCATTTAGTCCTTCTGTTCTCTGTCTTTGCTTCACTCACACTATCGGTCTTTCTCCGTCTCACTTTTCTCCATGGAATTGGTCATTAGCTGACTGACTGAGCTGATTGCATCTATTCCCAAGGCTAGCATTTGTTTGTGCATCTTGTTGTTGTTTTTTTTTCTTTAAAAATTTTTTTGTTCACTCCCCCCTCTTTCACTCTCTCCCTTGCTCCCCACCCACTCTCCCCCAGCAGTCATTCTTTTTCTCCTCCCAACTCATCTCACTTCATCTACCTTCTTTACACCCCCTGCCCCCCTCCTTTCTTGCACAATTCCATCTATCCCTTTTTCTTGCTAAAATGGTCTTAGACACAAAGACTGGTTTGGGTTGCTGAATTAGCATACCAATGTACACAGACACTCCCAACAGTCGTCTCTATATCTTCTCTATAGCATTAATTGCACAGTGTCATTCTAAATTGGCTAACACCAATTAAGCCCTCGCTATTATATTTAATTGGTCATTTAGCGTGACTATGGTTTGAATGCTGTCTCCCTGGGAATGGTATAGTTGGCCTCCAGCAGCCCATGTGGCCATTTCAAAGACCGTTTCCCCCTCCCTGTGGATTTTACAATGGCCTGGCCGGCAACTGCACTGCCAAGAGCCAAGATGGAGGTGTGTGCATGTTGTGTTCTTTGGAGGGGGAGTAACAAATGGTATGGAGAGGGAGAGAGATTTTGTTCTGTCTGCCACCTCACGCCCTCCAACCACCCTCACATCCCTCTCCTACTATGCTCCTCCATCCATGTGTTGCTGTTGGATTAGGCTAATTAAAGTACCGCAAGCGGGGTCCTCAGAGAGCAGCCACACACACACATACACACACATTGTACACATTCAGTCTTTAATGAAGGCAGGCACAGATGCACACACAATTGGAAAAACAGGAAGGAATCGTGAGCACAAGCCCCCATATGTACAAAGACATGCATCACACTCTGAAAGTACTCTAGCAACAGAGGTTCATAGGAAAAAGCATTGTGTAAATATTTAATGGACAGTTTTCTTGCCTTCTTCTACTGTAAATGAGCTAAAGATCACGTGGACCATAGACTGTATGTAAAACATGATTGTAGCTCCCCAGTCTGCCAAATGGGAACTGCTAAACCTTTTGTAATTTGACTCTGCTGGGCTGGGAAAAATTATTCTGATTGTATAAAAGTTTGTGGGAAAACTGCGGACTACTATGTACACTTGATTTATGACCACAGTAAACACTCTCATTCACCAGTTTTATCTGTGATTTATAAAACAAACTATAAAATGGGATGCTTTAGTTCATAGCTACTTCATGATTTGACAGCTGAGTTTCTCAGGCAGATTCATCCCTTGCTTGTAACATCTGGATTGACCACAACAACAGGGCAACCACTGAAATGCTGCACTTCACTAACCACTTGGGCATACCCACCATGACAACACCATATTTTATATAAAGTTTATGGTTTGAAGTAGTTATGTTTGAGTTCCTGTATAGACTCGATTGTTTGTCATCAGTAAAGAGCTGAGCTTCAGTCTGTGCAGGCCCATCCTAAATGGATCATCAGGAGTCCGTATCCACTTCTAGCTATAGCCAGAGGACTCCCAGCTATGCAGTATTATCCATAAGAGCCTTGTGCTATCTTATTTATGGGTCACTGGCAGTGAACCAGTGGCCCAGAAATAACGCCACAACCTCTCACTTTAACCTTGCTGTGTGTCTGCGTGCGTGTGCTTTAAAGGAATGGTTGACAGTTTTTGCCGTGTGACACTGAAGAGTGTTTTGCTGTCAGTAGATCTTCTCTGCTCTCCTGTGTATATGTGTGTGCTAGTGTTTGTCTCAAAAAGTATCCATGTCACGGTATGCACTGATCTTTGAATGTCAATGAAAAATTCTCAAGACAAAAAAAGAAGTTGGGGGGGGGGGTACCGATGAAAAAAGAGCACAGAAGGTAGTCTTGTCACTGAGAAAGTGAGAAAGAGAACGGACACTGTGTCACTTGGTAGGAATCCCTTCCGGATGTTTCTACTTTCAGGATATTGACTGTGTCTCTGGAAAACCGCCTGCTTCCAGGGAAACCTATTGGATTACTGATAACCTTGGAATTGATACGGCCAGTACACGGGGTGTTTAAGAGAGGGAAGGGAGAGAGTTTGTGGGTACACAGACTTCTTCGGTTAGCTATATTCTCTTTAACGGCTCTTTTGCAGTTAAATCAGTGATGGACTAATACACGTGTACGGTGTTGATAGCTTTCCGTGCTCCTTTTACTTGATATTTATCCTGCTTTGCAGTGGCAGGCTATGGCTTTCGACTGCGCTCGTGGTCCCACGAGAGCCCCATTTTATTATCGTACAGAAGATATCAGAGCATTTTGAGCATACAACAATAAGCACAGTCACACAAGTGCACACCCAATAATAAGGCTCCAATAACATAGAGGTCTTTACTCCAACTTGTCTCCAAATCCCTCAGCGATGGGCCTGCTCCTCGGTTGCCATGGCAACAGTAGTCAGGGCAGCCACGGTTGGTTATAGTGAGGAAGAAGAACGATGAGAGAGAGAGAGAGAGAGTCACAGGGAGCATTGATGTTTGTGATTCAGCCATGGGATTTCAACGCAGCCACAACACTGAAACTGGGTTGCTGCAATGTTGCTGAATGTTAGAGTTGTGCACCACAACAGTGCAGTGCTGGGAATGCAGTTTCAGCTGGGGTTGGAAATAAGTGGGCTTGTAGGTCATGTTTACCCCTGTGTGCATTTGTGTGTGTAAGGAGAGAGAGGGATGTGCGAGGGAGAAATAAAATTGCAGAGGCAACACACACACACACACACACACACACACACACACACACACACACACACACACACACACACACACACACACATTAACTCCTCCTGCATGTTCAGTCTGTCTTCATGTCTGTGTGCTTGCAGATGAGTTCCATGTTTGTGTGTATGTGTTCATTCATGCACTACACAGTGGCTGTGGACAGGATTCATTCTACACTTCATTGCTTTGATAGTACATCTGCTTACAACTACAAGGTCTTTCTTTTTTATTATTATTATTAAAATTTAGCTCTAAAAATACATCTTACTCAAACTTCTTTTAACATCTGTTAAAAGCTTGCCTCTAACTCATTTGACTTTTAGTATAATGCCATCCAGTTGAAAAACAATTTCCAGAAAGAAAAAAAAAAACAACGAGCTATTGTTGTTGGGGAAATCTCTCCTCTGTACATGTACAGTGGAGAACAGCACAGCACAGAGTGGATGCACAGCAAACAGGCAGTTAGTGTCAGAGCGCCGATGGAAAATCCATAGTTTCATTACACTCCTAGTGGTATTAATGTGGCCAGGAGGCGACCAAAGCTCTATCATGGGCCCTAGGGGAGCCAAAATGGCTGCATTTAGTAATGCAGTGGAGTGAAGAGGAGGCAAGAGGGTCAAGACTGCCGGTGGGAATAAAGTGTGTTGGAAAGACAGAGAGAAGCCAGATAAAGTTCATGTGCAGTAACGGGCACAGCTGCAATTGTACCCTACTCACCTTCTGCAACGCTGTGCACGTGTGTGTGAAGGAAGCTCACAATATGATTTGACATCAATGCTGTAGGTCACAAGATGTTTATTACACAGATCCTTCACCGACTGTCACACTAAGGTTGACATACACGTTTCTTTGTATATCATGTTGTTTAAAAGGCAACTGTGTGGATTTTGTTGTAGAATAGTACTTAGAAATATTTTGTAATTAAACTTTAAACGGTACCCAGACACACAACCACATTAATGGTGTATTACCATCCCACTTGGCTTGGTATGGCTGTTAACTGGCTCAGACTTCTGCTCCTTTAATCACTGTCATGGCACAGAGATTCCTGCCTAACACAAATGAGATCACACCAGCTGCAAGTGAATTCTCAGACTACACCCATTATTATACTTCGTATTTAATAAGGGAAGTTATAAATACACCAAAATTGAGTTGTGTGATAGGGCCTGTCAGTGGTAAAGGGGCCATGGACCTGTTGGGCCCACTGCTTTCATCACCCTTTATTTAGACCCTTATTCTTATCCCAACTCAGTGTTGTAGTTCTGCAAATGTATCATGCACCTCTTTAATGTTATTAAATTAAAAAAACTTGTCCCCCACAAATTTATCCCATTGCACTAGTTTCTACTGTAGTAATAGGAAACATTTTACAAGATTACAAACAGACTCAGGAGCTTGTTTGAGGAGCTCGGAAAGCCATGCTGTTGCAATTGGTGGAAAATAGCTTAAAAATATATTTCTCACATTTCTCCCACATTCATATTATTTACTTTGCTATTACTAAGAACCAAATAGTGCATTAATGAGACAAAGCCACTTAGAGTTATTGGAGCGGTCCTGAGGTGAGTTAATCTGGGAGAAGGTTGTACTTCAGAGCTCCTGGCTATTGTTTGTCCCTCCGGGTGATTGGAGTTAAGAGACAGGCTTTAAGGGAAATTAGCTTTCGATTGTTCCTTCTGATAAAAAGGTAGCATTGTAATTGTTGGCGACCTCCAGGGTCAGAAAGTAAAGACCTGGTGAGAGGTATTGCACACAGTAATGTGGATTGATTTTAAAAATGTTGGTCATTTGCTGAAAGTTTTCTATTCACACAGCGTGAAAGTGGCAGAAATGTGCCTAAATCCCTGCTTTTTACTCCTCTTTCAGTGGAATTTGGCAACACACAGCTGCAGGAGTTCAACAGTTCTCATTTTATGACTAAATCTGTACCCCATTGTCATCTTATTCTTCAAGTAGACATGTTTATTTTGAACCTCTCTTTACCTTGTATACCTAACCAGATAACATAATGTCAGACCTCAGAAAAAACATTCCTCTGAGGAAAAGCCAAGTGAGGGATTACAACTGGAGCGAAAGAGAGAGGAGATGTGAGGAGAGGCAACGCTCACACACAAAACACACACTCTTAATCAGACTGATTGCTTGCATCTCTGACTCCTCATTGCATCACGTCTCTAAGGCATTGCTCCTGCATCTCCCTCTCAGGCTGTTTGTGAGGAACAGATTTAGAAATGCAGGATCCCCAGTAGACTACAAGCCACAAAAGGCCATATCCTCATGTTATGAAAGCTTAGGTGTTGACCAAAACATGAGGTGGTGTACTTGCTTATAGACTTTTGATTCACATCCAGTGAAGTCTGTAAATGCTGTGTATATAACATTTGTCATGCACACGCTCTCATCGAAGCACAGTTATATAGAGCCAATTTCATTAGCAGTCAGACCTGACCTGCATACTTCAGTGAAACAGTTGGAAATAAATAGAGTATTGACTAACTGAGTGCTTGGGTAGATGAAAGAAATAGTTGAACAAGTGGGTATTCAGTGTTTAAAATGCCCAAACAAGCTTTTTCTTTTGCACTTAAATGCATATTTCTCTTGTGCTGACTTTACTGACACACTGATTTTTGTGTTTTTTCTCCTCCCCACACTTGGAGGAGATAGATACATACGTTTACTCACACACACACACATTCTCTTTCTGACTTGTTCTCAATTCCCAACTCATCTCCTCAGAGAGAGCGATTGAGCCAGGAGCAATGCAAATTGGGTAAAATGTTCCGGAAAGTGGCTTTTCCCACTGGGACTTCTCAACTCCAGCTCTGAGTTAGCACTCTCTGTGTGTGTATGTGTTCGCTTGTGCGTGTGTGTGTGTGTCACAGTTCTTGCACTTGCATTTGTGGGTGTGAAAATGCAAATTGCTCCACATGTGCCTGCGTGCATGAAAATGTGAACGTCTGGATGAGTGTGTGTGTTCATCGCTATTTCTCCCAGGCCGCAGTGGGCTGCAGACCAGGTTAAGATTTTAGGAAGGCTAGAGACCGAAAATAAAAGCATGTTTATAAAGCGAGGTGATGGTGAAAATTGAGGCTACATCTCTGAGATCGCACCAATAAACTGCTACAAACGATCAGTTAGCTGTTAGTGTGACCGTCATTTTAGAAAGCAAAAAGAAACTGAGGGGAAGATTTTTGGTTTGAGGGAGATATTGTTAAATTTGCAAATACCATCTGATGTCTTCCAGAGCTTCTTACTTGGACAGCTTTTGACCACAAGCCTGGGTTTTGTGAATCATTTACTCCCACGAGATATAAGGCCTTCAGTTTTTAACAATGCATGTGTAGCAATAATCCACAGGACAAGACTCTGGTCCTACGTTATTTTACTGGTTTGTCTTATGAACAGTAAACATTGCTTGAAATGTTAATTAACGTGGGACCTAAAACAAAGGACAAGAATCAGTTGTGCTGCATCGATGGCTCTGTTTTCAAACAGCGCAGACTTTGGCTACGTTCACACTGCAGGTCTTAATGCTCAGTTCCGATTTTTTGATCAAATCCGATTTTTTTTGTCTGCTTGTTCACACTACAAATAAAATGCGACAGCAAACGCGCTCTAGTGTGAACGCTCAAAGCGGCCCACATGCGCAAAAGATGATGTCACACACAACGCGCTCTGTTTAGACCCAGAGCAAACAATATTGTTTGACTGATGGCCCTTAATATAAAGACTTCGGACTTTACGTTTCCCAATTTTTGCTTTAAGTTATTTTGTTATTTACATAATAATGTAAATAACCAAATAATTACCCTTATTGCTGTTTTAGAGGAGCGGTGCTTCAAAGGATAGTTGCAGATTTCTGTCAGAAGTACAAATAAAATGTTCACGTTGTCTTCCCAACAGTTTCACTGACATCTACACTGGATGGCCAGGAAGCGTTCGTGATGTCTTCCCGGGCGCTTCTCCGGCGCTGATAATTGGCGTCTGTCTTGTGTCAGTGACGTAAAAGACGGATTTAATGCGACATGACCGTTCAAACAGCAGTCGCTTTCTAAAACATCGGATATGTATCGGATTCAGTACCACATACGAAAGTGACCCAGAACGGATTTGAAAATATCGGATTTGTGCCGTTCACACAGTCATACCATGATCGGATATGGGTCGCATAGGGTCAAAAAAATCGGATTTAATGCGCTTTCGCCTGCAGTGTGAACGTAGCCTTAGTGATGATTTTCAGGCCTTTGAAAATAAGACATGGATTTTAGCATTTTATACAGCATTAAAGTCCCTGAATAGAAGTGATTGAAAATTTTAAACCGCTAAAAAGATGTAAGCTCACCCTTAACAAATGTGGGTCTGTAGCTACAACCACAAGAGGGTACAAGTGCTGAATACTCTGATAAAGAGCAAAGTTGATCCACTTGATTGTAAACTTCTATAACTTCATGGATGTTACAGAAGCAGTGCATAATAATGATACATAAATAATGATACATTTAACTGTTAGAGAAAAGCTTGTCAGTTTAAATGATCCTGGCAGATTTAATTACATGCCTTAACAATTAAATTTGGAGAGGTTGTCAGTTTGATTGGCCAAAATAAAGTCTTTACTATGCTGCCAAGTTGCTCCTTTGTTGAAGAACTGCATCGCATGCCCTTCTGTGAGCAGGAATCAAGTTTACCTCCAGATGAACTCTTGGAAATGTTTTCTCTGGCATTAGCTATTGCTCCTGCCATGTCCGTTGCGGGGGTTGTATTGTGCTGGTTTGGATTTATTGCCCTCTCTGCATGTGTGAGTGAGTGTGTAGTTTTGTGTGTGCGCGCGCAGTCGGTTAGGGCGGATATTGAAGCATTGCCCTTCCACAAATGGGCCGTGGAAAACCTACAGGTTGGACCATCTGCCTCCTGCACACGAGTGCGTTTCTGTGCGTGAGATTGTGTCTTTTGACTTCTATGAACAGGAAGGTATTGTGTATTCTAAGTTTGTGACCTCACAAGTACACACGTACATTCCTGCGCTGGCTATCTTAACAGACTTGGCCCTGGATGGAGGATGCAGGATAGGAAGACAATGGGACTGTGATATTTGGTTTTACTGGAAATGGTGTGAAGAGGTGGAAGGGGGTATGCAAGCACGCCTAGCGAATGGGCACAGTTTTCAGAGGCAGACCTGTAAATATTTTAAGGCCCGAAAGAGGAAATGATACATAAAGTGGGGAAAACAAGCTTGTGAATGTCTCTGTGGAAAAACACAAACACTTTATCTCCAGCTATAATCACTGAGTGAACAAACATTACTGAAGGGGTTTCGAGCCATAGAAGTGAATTGCCTTGTGAAAACGTGTAATATCATATCAGTATCAGCAGTATTGCATTTCAAGGATGTAGATACATTTTCATCAGGCACTTATCTCAACACAGCACCATTAGACGTATTTACATCAAATCTCTCCCTCCTTTCTCTACATCCCTCCTGCTATTTTTCCCAGGAGGGAAGCACCAAAGTGTGTTTTTAAACGCAAAGAGAGCATTCACACCATCTGTAACATGCTTATTTCTCAAAGTAAGAATATAGGTTTAATTGAGCTTTTTAATTGTCCTCTAAATCCTGCTGAGCACCCATGCTGCTGCTTAATGGTGTGTGTATGCGTGTGCGCGTGTGTGTTTTCTCTGTATATGCATGTCTGGGTCTGTTGGGATGTGAATTTTTCTACTTTTGAGTGGAGAGAGTGAGTAAGCAAGCATGCGGGCTCCTTCTTAATGAGCTAATAGCAATGTGTGGTTACCCTTTGAGGAAATTGTTAGCGTCTGTTGTGTTTTTGTAGTTTTTTTTTAAAGGAGAGAAAGGGTTAGAAGAAGAAGAAATGAATGAATTCAATTAACTTGCGTAAGAGTCGCCCATGTTGAGTTGCATATTGAGTTTTTGGATGCTCTTTGTACATATAGTTGTGTATTTGAGTGTAAACAGCTGATTGGTTGCTATATTAGCGCCTCACTTTCACTGTAATTCGCTTCGATTTTGAGTTAATCTAATCACATCAATTTGCCATAAACTGTGGGAGAGAGTGGACATTTAATTTCTCTGGCTTCAACTCAAGTTAGCACAGCTGGAATGGTGTCATCGGGTTGTGTGTGTGTGTGGGTGGGTGTGTGTTGCTATATAAATAACAGCAACTCCGGGCAGGGCTTATCTCTTTGATTGCCTGTGCAATTGTCTGTTCACGTGTTTGTGGTTTTACATATGTGAGAAATCTCGGATGAAGGATTTCCTCTGTTTTCTATATGAACAACTTCCTCCTCTCATACACACGTCCTGTCTGTGTGGGGTGCACTTGGAGAAAGGAAAAGGATAAGATAAGCGCGTGTGTGTGTGTGTGTGTGTGTGTGTGTGTGTGTGTGTGTGTGTGTGTGTGAGAGAGAGTACGACACAATAAAGAGTACTTCTATAAAAAGCAGTCTTGTGACAGTCCAGTGCACTCAGCTGACTGTCTGGAAACTTTGCTGTGCTTTCTTCTCCTCTCGCCTGTTTTGCTCCCAGGGCAGCCTTCTCGCTAACTTAACCTTTTTTTTGACAAAGCATTACATTTTAATTCACACTTTTCACTTTCCTCTGCTCTTTGTCTTGATTTTATTCAAACTGTCCTGCAGAAGGAAATGGGAGAGAGCTGTTGGAAAGCAAAGTGAAGAGGAAGAAGGCAGGGAGTGGTGATTTAATGTCCAGTAACACATGTCGAACTCTGCTCTGTCAGGGAAACGCATAAAAACAAACACAGGCACTGGAGGTGTTTCTTCAGATTAGTGTACTACAGTATCCTGTTGCCTAAGCCATTACATCAAGTGTTAAACTGAAGTCCAACAGTGTTGTTACATTACCAGCACTGTGTGTGTGTGTGTGTGTTTGTGTTGGAATTTCACATCACAAGCTTTAAGTCAACGGAGTTATATTTAGATTGTGTACACAGACAATGTTATATATATATATGGATGTATATGGATGTGGGATTGAGTGGTGTAATTCAGTGTCTGCATGCATTTCTGTTTGAACTGTTGATTTGGATGAGGAAAAGGAAGTGCTGCATGTAACGACAGCCTGGGGTTTGGGCTTTTACCACACTACTAGATTCTGTAATTAAACTAAAATTAGCGTGATTGCCAAACAGTTTCTTAGCCCACTAACAAGTGAGAGCCTGCAGGGAAATGTCGTAAGAATCAGCAAACTGAATGAAAATCCTCAATTTCACTGTATTTGGTTAAAACATGACACATGCTTGTGCTGCAAGATCCTTTATGCCTCTTTTCCACCAGAACATACTCAACTTGACTTGACTCTACTCTGTTTTTGGTTGTTTTTCTATTATAATTGAGTCCCACCTCAGTGTGTGCAGGGTGCATAAGGAGTCCTGTGAAGTCATTTGTTTGCAACACAAACACAACACAACCACCTCATCCCTCATTTCCGGGTTTAAAAAAACTGGCGGGTTTGATTCTTGTGAAGAGGTCATTCCCATGACTCATCCAGTGAGGTTGCTCCCTGCCCAATCAGTGGCATGCAGTCTGTTGACATCCCATTTTTGGTTGCACTTGGCTCTCTTGCAACCCTGGACAAGTAGGCACAGAAGATGAACATTCAAGCCCTTTTAAATATACCTGTTGTACTACCAGCAGAGTTTAGAACAGCTGGAACATGCAACACTAATGAAACGTCTCCCTGCCTGGATAGAGGTAAAGGATGTCCTTGAGTAAATAAACTCCACTCCATGCAGGTTAAAGGTTTGGAATTCTGGATGATGGTCAAAGCTGCCAGGAGGCAAAAAGAAGAGAGCTGAATTTAGATTCGTCTTTGTCACTGCTCGGATCATTTTGTAACTCTGTTGTTGGTTTAAAGTGACTAATCACCAGTGTCTCGTCATCAGCTCTTTTAAACTTTATATCATTTTGTCAAACTGTGACTTTCTTATGTCCTTCCTCTTTCGGAATAATGGTTGACCCTGCTAACCACAGCTTTAGATGCATTCTTCTGTTTCTTTCTCTCTGTGATTGCCTTTGTTTGTACACCTCATTGAAACAGATGAGCACAGTCATACACAGATAATGTGTTAGTAAATGACAGCCAGTAACCATTGGTATCAGAAGCGCTCTCACTAAATTTGTCTTGAACTTTCTTCTCTTTTCCTCATTTATCATTCCTCCTTTTATCCTCTGTGTTTTCATCACTGCCCTTCTGTCTGTTTTGTTCTTTGACCCTGTGGGACTGCTTTAAGTTCATCCCTTTGAATATAATATTGTAGCTCTGGTTTTGGGTGCTGTAAATCACATAAACTCAGTTTTCTTCATGTGGGAAACAAACATTTTGAAACAAAAGACTGATGGACAAGAACAAAGTTGTCAAACAATAACTTTCTTGTTTGCTCAGTACTGCCCCTGTGTTTATGAATGTTGCCAAATCTGTTCATAGTAATTGTATGACTGTAACCCAGCCCTGGATGAAATTAGGCACCCACAGAAGGATACAGCAAGTCATTTACAGCTTCTAATTGTCATAATTTGGCAGCAATGTGGTTGAACGTGGGTGGGCCATATCATCTGGATAGCTTTGGGTGTCAACCAAACCCCTCCCAACCTTCTCCTGAGAGACTGCAGCCATTGGTCAGACCCCATTTTGTTACCATGGCTATAGGCCAAACCAGAGGCGGGGCATCTGTCTTCCACCTGGCCGCACCAGCTGCTCAAGCACTGCTGCTATGGCATGCCTGGAGTGTATCTGAGCAATTGTGTATGCTTGCTTGCTGGCTTGTGTTTTTGTGTTTGTACATAATACTTGTATTATATTACAGAAGTGACTGTACTCTCAAGTATTACTTAAATATCAAATGATTTAAAACATTTTGTCAGATGATATAGATAATTTGGATCAACAAAGCTACAAATCAGAGAATATATTTAAAATGCAAAAGAACCCAAAGTTGAAACAGCCAAAGAAATCACAACAAAGGTAAATACACATGTGATAGCTTAAAAAAACCTGTTAACACAGCAGAGTGCTCCTGTGATTCCAGTTAGCTTAATTTCATAAGCTTGGTTCTAAAATGAGCTGTGACCACCTGTCACCAGACTGTGGAAGTGGCTCAACATGGAAAGTTGGAAAGAAAGGAAAGAATTGCCAATTCAATAAGACGTCTGATTGTGATGCAAAGAATTTGACAAAGTCATGTTTTAAAGAAAAAAAAGAAAAGTGATGATCTAGAAATGAGTCCAGATGCAGTTACAATACTAGTGAGGTGGTGTAGAATAAGCCACAGTAACACGTCATAACTGCAGTGAAAATCCTTTTAAAAGGAGGCTGCACACACGCATTTGTGGAATTTAGTTCTGAAAAGCAGGCACACCAGTGCTTCAGACTTGGCACAGAGGTTATCACTGAAAGTCAGAATCTAAGTGACTGCGCAGAAAATACAAAGAGCATTGCATCATGTGTGGACGGCATCCAAAAAGAGCCTTTTCTTGCTTTTCGGCATAAAACTGCAAGATTACATTATGCTTAAGAACATGGAACAAAGCCTGAAGAGTATTAGGAGCACATTCTTTAGTCAGATCAGGCTGAGATAAGTTTGTTTGGCTCAGTGAAGAAACAGCTTATTAATTTAAAACTGGTATCAGATCAGTGCTCTGTGTCAACTGGTACACAAAGCCAAGCTATCTGTATCAGTATCTGGACTCAAAACGTCAGGTCGGTGCATCCCTACCAAAGGCAGTGTGTGGAGTCTGTTGTGCTGCTGTTGTGTGTTATGTTTCTTTCTTGAGCTATAGTCAATCCCTATCTGTGCCCTCTATGACTCTGTGGTTACATAAGGTAGTGTAAAGTGGCTCTAGTTGAGCAGTGGCGGTATTAATAGATGTTATTTAAGTGTAGCACACCATGCTTGCAGCCTACATATAGAATCTTACAAGGAGTCTAGTCAGCAAAGTCCAGAGGCAGCAAAGCTGTTCTTGCTCCCAGGTTCTGTGTACCTGTCATTGCTTTTCATCAACTGGAATGTGCCCGTTAATAATTTATTACCCCACAGCTCTTCTCATTGGCAGGAATATAACATATGCTCTCTGGTGTTTTATATTTACCTCACCCCCCTCACTGTTGTGATGTGCTACAACACAGGGCAGCACCCCGTATAGATGAGCTTGGGCAATTCTGTGTTTTTACATCATCCAATTGATTAGCAGCTATTACCAATAGACTATCCAATCATATCCAGCAGCAGACTCGTGACTCATTTTAAATGCCAATAGCCGATCTGACAGCACAGCTGCTGTCATCAACCAGTACTTTGGTTCATTTAATCACACAGTGTTACAGTGTAGTGGTTACAGTGTGCTAAGTTTGTCTGCAACTTCTTTGTCTTCTCCTGAGCGGAGAGTGTCCCACCCTTCCTTCCTATCCCATCCTCTCTCTCCCTCCCTCAGCAAACATCTCAAGTGCTTTAATGTTTCTACCTTTTCTTGTTACTCTTCTTCTTCTCTTTTATTGTGCCATTAGTCTACATGACCATCTAGAGAAGGTCTTTGTATTTGATACACTGACTTTGATTTTTTTCTAACCAGGTTCAAAATGTTTTTCCAACTAACTCAAACCAACTGAGAATTACCAAACAGGAAGTGAGAACAATCCTAGCAACTTTTTCAAATATTGACGCAAAACTTCAAGTGTGGGGATGGCATTGACTGCTTGACTTTAAAAAACAAAAAAACAAAAAATGACTTCCTTTCCCTCGAACTGTAGTTATATTTACTGTTACGGATACTGGCTTGTGTGTTGGCTTTAATTGGAAATTTGCACTAAAAATGGTCTGTTTGCAAGAGAATTTGAGGTTTTGTTTTTAGTTAGAATGTTAAGATATTGGGAAAATGTTTTGAACATTTTACAGTCTTTAAATAAAAGTCTAGGATGGAGGAAATGTCAAAAATGTATCATCCTCATCCTGTTTCCACTGGTGCCATTTCATGTATAATATAAAGGATTAAGTAGCTAGTTGTTTCAGCATGCATGCCTCTACACATGCCCAGGACATCTGGCAAATGTCACTGTGTGTTTTCTACTTTCTGCCCCTCTCCTCTGTTGCTCTCACACTTACACACAGAACGGTGTAGTGTTTAAATAATGTTGAGGTGTGTGTGTGTGTGTGGGGGGGGGGGGGGGTTGTTTTCTTTTTTAGTCTTGACTTCTCTCTTTCAGATCCTTGAGTTGTTTAATTGTTTCATTTCAGCTTTTATTGGAGTTTCACGCCCACACCCTCCCCCTCATATTCAGATAGCAAACAACATTTCCTCTCCCCTCTGTCCAGTCCAGTCCAGTCGTTTGGCTCTTGAATCAGTCATGCTTGTTGTATTTGGTGGGCAGCAGCCAAGGCCTTCCCTATGGGCCATTACGGCACACTAGGAGTGCAGAATGGTCCAGCAGGGAGGGTGTTGGGGAAATTAACGGGAACAAAGCTATGAGATGGAGTGAGAAATAAAAATGTAAAGAGAGAAAGCGCTGAATGAACAACACAGAGATGAATCAGTGAAAGAAAAAGTGTTGAAGGGGTGTATTGGGAGGCACATTGCTCTGACTCTTGCTTGTGGCAGCCTTCCCAGTTCTTCTTGCATTCTCCTCCTTTAATTTCAGAGGTGAATTCCCAGCAGCAGGACTAAACCCAAGCCAGGGACATTCTTCTCTGGCTTATCCCCAAACAAGAGTTGGTAATCTGGGGGAAAACTGGGTGGCCTCACCTGGGAAAAGAGAGATGATGGTATAAAAGCTGGTTGGGGAAAGTTGTTTCAGTTTGGTCTCACCATACTGCTGTGTCAGGCTTTGGGTTTCAGACAGAACCCAATGTTGTCTTTGCTTGGGTGGAGAAACGGCACGAGTTCCTTTCACTTAAAGGAAACAGCAATACTAGATCACTTAAAAATACAAAAAAACAAACTCTGCCATATATGTGTATATATAGATGTGCTCTCAAACATGCAGTTCTTTAAGTTTACTCATTGCCAAGTAAATACTTCATCACATCTCTATTTTGAAACTATTAAAACACCATTCTTCCCATCCAGACTCTGCAGAAATAACTTTAGTCCCATCCATCACAACATCTCCATCCAACATTCAGGAAAAACAGTTATCCTGCTGCCAAGAACAACAGGGTTCCTCCTGCTGGACAAACACTAATACAGTCTTACTGTGTCAAGCTAATGGCAGAAATCCCACCAGACCTACAGATCATGTACCACATCACCTGTAAACTCAAAAGTAAGAACATTCAGACATGGCGCGCATGCACACACACACACACACACGCACACGCGCACACGCACACACACACACACACACACACACACTCCTTTCTTGTCCTGTGTTCCTCCTTCGCCTGATTGTTTTGAGATTGCCATGCCAATGTCTTTGCAGTTATTCCCTGACGTATGGAGTGTTGGTTGATGATGATTTAAAAAAGGAAAAAAAAAAAGCCTGGGTGTGAGTGTAAATGTGCACAGAGGTGTTTTTACATACACAGAGGCATTACCATGCTCACAAGCATTCACTGGCACATGTACAGAGAGGCTGATAGGTTGGTGTGCAATAGAGGATTGTATTGAAATGTAGGATTAGGGCGGCCACGTCAGGAATGTGCCTCCTCCTCTCATACAGAAACCAGCACACGCAGCACAAACAGAAATATTTCTTAACCTAACACACTGTTCATTCATTGCACTTTTGACCACCTCATACAGCAGAATATGCACCGGCAAAAACCTGTGGTGGGGTAACTATCACAACATGATTTGGGTGTTTAAATATTATTCGACGGTTAATGTTTGAAGGCCTTGTCACCTCTGTCTTTATTGGAATTGGTTCGTTTCAATGTTGTTGCAACAGTTTATGGATTTCCCCGCAGGGCAGCAAGTTTTTTCCCCTCAGTTTCAACTTTGGTGAACTTTCAGATTCAGTTTTGCTGACAAATGGCAAGATGTCTTGATGGTGCTGACCTTTGGAAAAAGAGCGAGCCCTAAGTGAAGAAAGTTAACTTGGATTAACACGGAAAATGTCAAACAATTGCTGTCTTCAGTTTATTTAATGTGATGTTTTACTTCTTTTTTTGGTCATTGTGTATATTTGGGATTGTCAGAAGGCTTTAAACACCTGTTAGCGTGATACTTGTCTGACATTTTCTAGACTAAACAAGAGAAGAAAAAACAAAAAAAAGAGCAAGAAAAGAGAGAAAGGATGGTTAAGATGAAGGTGTGTGTGTGTGTGTGTGTGTGTGTTATGGTTACAAAGTCTATCTTACATTACACTTACAGGACAGCACTATGAAAAGTCTACCACGCTAGCACCCTGCAACTCACTGATTAAGCCCACATACATACACATGGGCGACCACTGCTGTAAATCACTGGAAACCACGCGGTAAAAGCTCATTTTAAACACCATCTGCATTCCTCATCCTTTACAGCTGCCAGACTTTATTCGTGTATGTGTGTGTTCTGTTGCTGCTTTTCTCTGCCCTCCAAATCTCCTCTCATTTAAGCCACCAGGCTTCCTATTGTTACCAGTAACTTTGCTCCTAATTTAAAACATCTTCTCTGTCGCCAGCTGACAGTGCTGTGGTTTCACTGGTTTGTGCCATTTAGTGCCCTGTGCTCATTTAGACTTTGTTTATGTCATCTTCTCCCAGTCTTTTCTTGCCCGCTCTTTACTTGTTATGGGCGTTTGCAGTGTTTGAGAGCCAAATAAGAGTTTTACTTTTCTGTGTTTTGAATAAAAACAAAAGAGGAATATACTGTTGAGAGAAAGGACTTTAAAAAAAAGAAGAAAAAAAACCCCGTCAGGATTAAGGGAAGTAGAAAAGTGTCTAAACACAAAAGAGAAGAGGGGGAAAAAAGATTATAGTGAAGAAAGTACTCCTCCCAGAGGAACTTTTAGGTAGGGGTAAAATAAAATGAACAGAGCGGGAGAGAAATAAATGAAAGGGGCTGTGGAGAGGAAGGCATTTGTGGCCAGGAATGGTTTGGCACACATTACACTGAGGTGTAGTTTTGGCGTGGCTCCCATTAGCCTCTTGTGTTACATCCATTACAAAAATCTGCACGCGCGCGCACACACACACGTGCAAGCACACACTCTTACATGGCAGCACAGTCAAAACAGACCCACATCTTAACCACCATAGAATTTCCTTGCCATAATTCTGGTCCTACCCAGAAAAGATGGAAATCACTCATCTCTCTCTCTTTCTTCCTCTCTCTCCCTAAAAGATGTTATTAGAGGCACCAGTGGCCATGTAATCACTTTGGCTCTCCCACAGGAAGAGACACACACACACACATGCACGCACACACACCTACCTTAGTAATTACAGCTGAAGATGAGGTCCTATTCACTGTAATCCTAGTGAATGGCTGATATAGTTAATAAATGGTGGGTCAAGCGGTGCTGCATAGTGTCACATCAGAGTGGGTGTGTGTGTATATTTTTTTTGTGCGTTTTCTTCAGCTATTAATTGATGCCTTGTTATTGTGACTGATGTTGATTAACTCTGTGCACACAATTGCACACTTTGCATGTATTCACTGCACGCAAGCACTCAGCTACACATGCAAATTGATAGACTGCCTCACTTAGTTTGTATGCACATACACTTTCTTTCATACAAACACAACCTCCCCCATTCCTACGCACGCACACAATACAAACACAGTTGTTCAGCTGATCTCTTCCTGTGTTTGTATGTGGTTCACTGCCCTCTTCAAAGCCACATGCACACCCCCACACCCGGTTGCATTAAGCACTCTTCCCGATCTTTGTGTACTTTCCCACCTTCCTATGTCTGATAAGTCTGGAGGCTAGCAGCTTGTTAGCAGAGCTCCTCACAGCTTCTCAGTGGCTTCGAGGCTTCGCAGTCATCCGGAGATGCCAGTGTCACTTCAGGAATCATATAACATGTTGCCATTCTTGCTTGAACGCACTCGTAAACATATCAATATTAAATCTCGACTTAAGTCTAGGCACTTTATGTCTTTAACGTAAACATCCTCTCAGCAGTCTTTGATGTAAATGTGTAATATTGTTTTGGTTGAGATATCCCATAAGGGATTTGTGTTTCGCCTCAATGTAAGAGGAGGTCTTTTCTCATTTGAATGGCGACACTAAAAAGGCATTCAATTGGAAAGCTCTATCTTCGAGTCTCATCTTATTGTATATGATAATGTTGTGGTGCAATTTCTTCCCCCGTTTGCAAGACAGCTGATAAAATCAGTCATAGTAAAGCACCTCTCTAGATGCAGGGCTTCTCACGCTCTCAGCCTTGTGTGCGTATGTACGTGTGCGCGCGTGGAGATGCAGATGATTGAGTTAGTGTGATTTAGTGATGGTTGGAAGATGAAATGCTGCCGCTGTGCCGTGTCTAGCAACTCGCTACACACACTTATCTGACGACTGTTAGCTAAAGGCATTTAATTCAGAGGGTGAAAAGAGGAAGAAAGGAGACGGCATAAAGAAGGAAAGATGAAATGGGAGTAAGAATGCGTGATAGATGAATTAAGGAAAAGGAGAGGAATGTATTGGCAGAGAAGTAAAGGATATAACAATGACTAGGGCTTTTAATTTCAGCAAGCGTGAGGATTAAAAGGCGTCAACAATGATGAATAGCTTTAATTTGCTCTTAAAGCAGCTCACTTTCTATCTCCATGTTCTACCTTCATGTTATTGTATGCACACATGTGCTCTGGGAGAGAGATACCACATGTGGCTTGGACGTTTTGTTCCTTTTCTTTTTTCCTTTTGTGTTTTCTCCCCTCCTCTTCCTCCACAGCCTGTTACATGTTTCTGCAGCTGTAGATGTGTGTGCACACGTGTGCGAGTGTGTGACCTTTTGGGGAGTACTGCTGGTGAAAGGCCACTGGCTCACACATGAATAACCATGGTGTAGACATGCGGACGAATACCAAAGACAGTTGATAAGATTTGGCAAAGCAAGTAACCTGATATGACGGAATCGGATTGCAGAGCTACATATTTGACTTCATCGACTGTAAAGCGTGAGCTTCAGTGTCCTTGATGGAACGTGTCAGGTGCAGCTTAAAAAAAACAAAAACACAAGTGCTGTGGTGTAAGATCATAAATGTACAAAAAACATTAAAAAAACCCTTAAAATAACTGTTTTCCGTTTAAATTGGGACAGTGATAGACAAGCGCTTGAAATACCCAGAATTCTTTGTGCTTCTAAGTAAAAGGAGGTTTGACGATGTGTGATTTATTGTTGCTAACAAGGTTCCAAAGTATCGAATTTCATTTGAGTTATTTTGAGGTCTGTTAAAAACAAAATGTGTTAAAGATTTTGTTCCCAGACCGCTGTGCGTATTGTTTTTTTTTTTTTTGTTTTTTTTCCCCAAAATGTAAAATGTAGGATTTGTAAATATAAACTGATCATACAGTTAGTGGTTTTTCTAGGGTTTTGGATCAGAGCGAGCTTGATCTTAGCGAAAGAAAGGCAAGAAGTCATGGCATGCAACTGAGTGAAAACGCCTACACAGAGCTGCCATCTGGGGTTTAAAGTTAATTGGTTTATGTGAGGGATAGTCCGTTCAACTAGTGTTCTGGCTGATATTTGACAACATAATAGCCCACATAGTATAGATTTTAAAACTTTTTACATAATAAACATCCAGCACTGTGTACTCGCTCACAAATGTGGCCATGAAAAATCTAGTCTGGGACTTTTTAAATGGAAATTGAAACTGGGTAGGAAACCTGTGCTAGGGTGTGGTGGTGTGTGGAAGAATTGCTGGCGTACTAGTGAAGTGTGGGAGTGTGTGTTTTTGTCTGGGAGCTGCTGCTAGTTATTGCATTTGTGACGCACACTGCCTTCGTTGCCTTTTCTTTCCCTTAATCTAGGTTGTTAAGCCTTTTGGGTGCTCGTACTGTCTATCTATATAAATAAACCTACATGAATAAGTAATATCCAGAAGCGAGTAAGACTTTCTTTTACTAACTCTCCTGCAAATACAAATAACAATGTTTAATCATTCTGCACCAATAAAGCTTCTTTTTGAATAAAACCCCATGTTTGCGTCTGCTCTCCCTCCCAGACCTTAAAATAAGCCGTTCCAGACATACAGTGTTATGATAGCAGACACACAGAGCTCGTGTGTGTCTGTACGTATGTGTTTGAGGGTACACCACCTCCATCATTGTCACCATAGCTCTTTGTCTGTCTTGGCTCTCTTGAAGGATTGGCTGTTTGGTATGACTGTCTGACCCACATATGGTAAAGGTTTGCTCAAAGCTCCTATGTGTGTTGGCTGCCTATGGTGTGTATGTATATATATGTGTGTGTGTGGTGAAGTGGGATTTGTCCCATAGAAGCATCAGGGCCATCAGTCACTCATGTGTGATGTTCCATCTGCTCCCAGCTTCATACTACTTCAGTCAGCCATACACACATACATAACTAAATCTCCAGAGGGCTTTTATTTATTTTATTCTTTTGCAAGATGAAACTGTTTATTCCATTGAAACCATTTGTATACATCGAATGGATGCTCTGTTTTCTCTAACAATGCATGGCAAGTAAAATACAATAGAGTGTACTGCTTCCCAGTAACCCAGTATAGATGTTTTTGTTTTGAGTGTACAGTTTAAAGGGTCCAGTGCTTCCTTAGGGCCAACATCCTCCTGCTGTTTCTGAAACAGAAAACAATACAATAGTCCATTAAACACACATGCGCACAGACACACACGCATCAAGGAGTAAATTGTGTGTTTTCTGATGACTGCTGCCACTCGAGAACAACAGATATATTTGTTTTGTGTCGTGCTGCGCTCAAGTTCTGCCAAGCTCACTACGCGATAGGAAGTGAGTGATTTCAGGTCTTTATCTGAAAGCCCCGACTCGGAGAAACAAAAGTGCTGAAAGAAGGAAAGAAGATTTGAGAGGTGTTTGCAAGAAGCGGGCATTAGGTTACACTAGTGTCCATCAAACCCAGTATATTGTGGTTGGACTATTGTATTAGTTAATTTGGCTGAGTGGGAAATTAAATGAGGCACAGTTGCTTTGTATTGTGTGGTAGGGTAGGCTGTAAGATGAGCTTGCTAGCCAAGAATACAAAGTCACTGAGGTGCACAAGTCTCTTGTTTGCTCTTCAACCTCTTTATCACACCCCCCTACTGTCCAGGGATTGTGGGTGCATACCAATCTTTTGTTCGGTTCGTCACCCATTTAACACTTTCTTTCATTTCTCTTTGTTCTGTAGAGGGCCTACTTCGGTGGGGCCCCATAAACACACACATGCACATTCACTTGGGGGCCCACATCACATCAAAGTCAGGAATGTGGGGCTTGCAGCCATTATGTATGAATGCATGGACCTAGTTATGCCAAGTTTACCCTTCTTTAGATGTGGTGTCTGTGGCGGTGTGGTTTGTGTGCTGCTTCATGCTATTAGTGAGCCAAGCTTTATGTTCACACACTTCTCCGAATCGGCTCTGAAATGTCAAAGCCATTATCCAGAGTCCGTGGTCTTGCTGAAGTGTTACGACTCTCAGACAGACCTGGGAACACCTGGACCAGTCTGTTTAGTTCCACTCCTTGTGATGCTATTTACAGTCTTGAAGCGTTTGATGTCCTTTTTTGCTTTCTTTTTTTGTGATTTCCCTCTCCCTTGCTTTAAGTATTAAGTCTGACTACAACAGTTTAAGACAGAAAATGCTTATATGAAAATTTATGCATCTTCTCCTCCACCCATCTTTACTCCCCTGCTTCCTGCCCTTTCTTAGTCTCTTTCTGCATTTTATTCCGTACACAACAGGAAACTTATGATGTCTGCCTCTTTCTGAATCTTTACATCTCATATGTACACTGGCTTCATCAGTTGTCACTTGAGCCAATGACAGGCATCATTCTCATTGACGTGCTACTGTCTTATCATCCAGCTTCTTTACCCTCATACCGCCACCTTCCTTATCACCAGCTAGCTATCCCATGTATCTATCAGAGTAAACCAGGCCTGCCTGGCACAGATAAACCCAGCATTAGGGGCTTTTGGATGGATTGGCAGGTTGAGAGAGATGTTAATGCTCATAGAACAGGAAAAAAATGGATATTAGATGTTGCAGGATGATGAGATAGGTGGTTGTTTGGAATGTTTCAGTATGGGGCTGGTAAATTGTTGGTTTATTTGGTTACAATCTCATTTTCTGATACAGGGATTATGCATGGTTTTTGAATATCAAGCGACATTGCCGGAGGAGAAGTATCAGGGTTGTAAAAATAAATAAAGTTTTTGGGGAAAGTTAGAAATTTATGGATGCACTAGACGTTTAAGTTGTCTCTTATTTAATGTTTGATATTAGAGTTCAGATTTGTTTTCTGCATTTGTAAAACCACTGTTTTCCTTTCTTTTTTCCTTCCCCAGATGGCACAGCTGTAGTAAAATCATCTTTTCTTCACCTCTATGTATTCTCAGTTTTATTTTAGCTGACAAAACATTATCACTACAGGAAGGAATGCCTATTTTGGTCATGGAGGTACTCTGAATAGCACTTAAGAAAGTTATGAAATGTCAGGTTATAGACTGTTTACGTCAGAACCACAGAAAGACAAAGACTAAGGTTCATTTCCAGCAGCGTTTGCGCCGCGTCATTTCCTACTCTCTCTGCTGTCTCCTCTTACTGCTTTTCCTCACCGTTGCTTAAGACAGTGCCTTTAATGTGTTTAAAGTCTATTAACGTTACATTACACATGTTGACTAGAGAGTAGAGATGGGGCTTGTTTTGAAAATACAAGCACAGCATCATTCTGTAGATTCATCCATCAAGGACTTAATGGTAAGCTAAGCAATACAGAGGACACAATCAGACAGCAACAGCTTCCCGCTTGATTACTGACAATTGCATTGATTTCTTGACTTAGCTTATAGGCACACACAAAGAGCTGTGCATGCAAGCTGATGCAAACATAAATCTGTGATTTTTTTTTTTTTTTTTTTTTTTTTTTTTAAATATATGTGTGAGAAAACATCTTTACATCTTATCACTCTACAAATGATTGTAGATCAGTTGAAAAACAAAGCCGTATACACACTGGCGTTGAGCTTGGACACCCACACAGGAATCTTCACACGTATTTGTACACACTTAGCCCTTGTATTAGCTTTAAACCCTTCTAAATGCACAGACCATGCCATGTTAACCTTGTTATTAGAGCGCAACCTCGAATTCCAGACAGAGCAGCTCAGTTTGATTGAATTAGATCTTCTTTAAGTATCCCATCCATCTATCCATTCCTCCATCCATCTGTTCAGCTTATATATTCCATAGTCTTTTGTTCTCTTCCTGTAACTCCGGGCAGCCTTGCCCTCTGCACTTGTGGAATGAATTGATTTGAAATGATTTATTACCTGTTTTGTTTTTTTATCTTTCCTTTCGCAAGTCGCCCACTCTCACTCACCCACTCTTGTTTTCTGTCTTTCTCACCGTTGTTTCTCTCTGCACACTACTTTTTTTTTTATGTTAGCACTGTAGATGAACTGCATCCTGAGAGAGGGAAAGCCTGAGCAGAACAAAGATGAGGGGGGAAAAGGTGTTATTTGTCAGATTCAATGTTTCAGTCCCTGTTTCTAAGCTGATATTAAAACCAGCAAAGAGACTGGTTTTTAATTTGGGGATTTTGCAGGCTGGATTTTGCACAGACTGACAAGCAGATGGATGCAAACAGAAGATAGGAAGGCTGTCAAAAAGACAGACTTACATTCTCTGTGGTATATTGCGTTTGTGTGTGCAAAACCAGTGTAGGCTCAGACTGGTCATTAGCCAGTGAACTGGACTTAGGTGCCGGATCCAGAGATAGATATGGCTGCCAATGGAAATGTCTCATTTTTTTTTAAGGGAGTGGGGAAAAAAATGATACATAGAGGCCACAGAACAAAAGCTATTCTTTCACCTCTGTTTGCATCAGCAGCTATTTTTCTTTATTCTGGTTGTCTGCACTTAAAAATTGTGTTGCCTTGTGTGCTGGTATGTGTGTTTGTGTGCGTGTGCAAACTCGTCTAGATGCGAACCATCCGTGAATGAAATGTATCCTTTGTTTACGGGCCTATTATCTAGATAATAACATCCATATTTCCTCTCATCTCCAGAGCTTTATCACAGCCTTATGAGCTCTTTCTCTCACTCTATCTCGCTATCTCTCTGTCTCCTTCTCTTTGGCACACACACACTGGTACACACACACGTACACACACACAGCAGAGAGAGATAATGGGATTGTTGCCCTTGGTTTCTTTTGGCAAAACTGTAAATAAATTTTTTTTCATCACAAAGTGTGTGTTCATTGTTCACCCACATGTTTCTTTTTCCTGTGTGTGCGTGTCTCTGTGTGTGCATGTATATATATCTCAATCAAACTAGTGCTTGCATATCTATCACTTGGTGTGTGGGTTGTCATCTTATCATTCTTTCATCTATCTGGATGTGAACCTATTTGTCAGTGTGTGAATTTAGTATCATTTTCCAGCTAGTCATTGCCTGCTGTCCTTCCCTTGTCACTGTGGGCTGATAGCAGTGCGAGTCGACAAAGCTCGGTAATGGAGAGCTGATACTTGCCCTCCCCCCCGCTGCTTTGTACTTTTCATTTGCTGCTGAGATGACTTTGGCTCACAGCCACGCCAGCCAGCCAATCTCCTATCTTGTATCTGCTCCATTACTTTCCATATCTTGGCAAATTATTTGCCAAAACTCACAAAGAAAAATTTGAGTATCCGTTCACGTGCATGTTTGTGCACGTGCTGACTTGGTTGCTCTGTATTATATTTGTCTACAGGTGCATTGGGTGATCAGGTTGTCGTTCACATGCAGAGATGTGACTCGCTGTTATGCTTTCTATCATTATACAGGACCACACTGTTTTCATACTTAACTTTTTAAATTTTTGCTCATAATTTTTAAAGTTTATTCCTCCCAGGTGCTGAACAAAAGATGTCTATAGTCATGATAACAGCACCATCCTGTCAATATTGTTCCCTTCCATGCATCTACCTCTGTAATCACATCTGTGTTCGCAATAATTATACGAGACTCAATACTGCTATTAACACAACCTTTCAATTAAGCCGTTTACATAGCTCTGTAGAACAGGTGCTCTCAACCTTTTTCCAAAATTTTGATGATTTCATGCCTCCCACCTTATAATAACTACCACCTGTTACTGTTGAAGTGAAATCAGCTTATTTCACCAGCTGGAACAACATCCATAGACGCTTTAGTGTGTTTGAACTTTGGTTTGTAGAAAAAAGTGCAGCTTGAGTGTACATTATTTATTTTTTATTTTTTTTTTTGCATGGATATTTAAAGGGAGATGTGAAAATGAAGATAAATTTGTCACCATTTTATTTCCTTTATTCGTGCAGCAAATCTAGAGGAATTAAGCGTGTGTTTATTTTTATTGTGCATCAATGTTCCACTTGGATTAACACTGCATCATTTCTCTACAAGCAACAAGTTATTTTCATTTAGCTTCAAGGGTTTCTACTGTAAAAGCATGGGGGTTTTTAAGCAGCTGCTGTCTGATATTATTGCTGTATTCATGTACATCACTTTTCTGCATCATCTTTTTATCGTTTTCATATCCAAATGAGTTTTCCCGTGTGTTTCTTTTTTGCAGATCTTGGTTAACTCCATAAACGCCAGCCATCCAGCAGTGCTATACGAGAAGGTGACTGTAAGTGAAGGAGGAAGTCCCTTACTGAGAGACATGCTGTTCAGCCCAGACCAGCAGTACATCTACACTTTGACTGACAGACAGGTGAGTTCATGTACAACAAACACACTAGGACACACGTTCAGTCCCAGCAGACATGTTGTCATTGTAATACATTTTCGACATAGTGTCTGCTGGGACAACATACTTTTTAAAACTCTTACATGTGATACATAAGTCTTTGCTGCCATTTAAATTCTCCATATCCAGCACCTGACTATTCAGTATTTGCCAAAGGTACATACTCATAAACACTAACATTTATTTTTGTTGTGTTGCATGTTTGAATGGCCTGTATTTTGTACAGTGCTTTACTAGTCCGTAAGGACCTCAAAGCGCTTTACACACTCAGTCATCCACCCATTCACACACTGGTGATGGCGAGCTACATTGTAGCCACAGCCCCCCTGGGGCGCACTGACAGAGGCGAGGCTGCTGGACAATGGCGCCACCGGGCCCTCTGACCACCACCAGTAGGCAACGGGTGAAGTGTCTTGCCCAAGGACACAACGACCGAGACTGTCCGAGCCGGGGCTCGAACCGACCTTGTGCATATTTTAACAATCCTACCCACTCTACACTCATTCTCTGCACTCACAACACAAATCATCCCCACTGGATTTCATTGCACACCAACACACATGCACACCAGCTACAAACATCGCCACTATGATGGCTTGCTAATAAGCCTGACATTACATACATGGGGAGTGCAGGGAGAGTTATAGGTCAGATGGGGTGTGGGTGTGCACGCGCGCACTCTTATTCTGGTGAAGGCTTTCTCGAGTGTGATGGTGAGGAGAGGAAGGGGTTGGGGAGGAGGCAGAGAGAGTGTGTCGCATCTCTGCTGCTCCCCATTTCCAGCTGCTCCCTGGTTGTTGTTTTTTTATTTTTTCCTTCTGTCTCATTAGTGTGGTGAGTGAAGGAAGCAGAGCGAGAGGGAGGGGAGGGGGAAAGAAAAAAAGGGGTTGTACATGATGCGAATGTGTCTGTATTTAATAGATCTAAAATAGGCTGTCGAATTGAAAATGGGTGAGATGTATCGGAGGTCTGCTCTGTGAGAGGCTTTTTCAGAGGTGCTGATTCTGTAGGTGGCTTAAATCAAAGTCAGGCCATAAAATGGAAAAATTCTTTGTCTGTTTGACACCCAGTATGATCATCAATGGTCACTGTATAACCACTGCCATACGTGGGGCTTGGTAGATAAATATTTTTAAATACAGATTGTGCTGTGAGTGTAACAGTATGTTATATCACAGCCCTGTGTGTCCTGGCTGAAGATACCTCTGTTCATGCCTTTAAGCCAGATGACCTGTGATGACATATGTGAGGCTCCATCTGCACACACACACCCCGTCATCACAACCATCCGTCAGTTCGATAGCTGCTCGTCACCAAACCCAGCTGCACGGTGGGGCAAGATACAACACCAAGTTCGTCTACTTCAGGAAACTTAACTTATAGTCAAAGAAGTTCATTCCCATTAAATTGATTCACTCGGTGAAACGCATACAGTGTGTACATGTATACACACCCTGCAGGGAGGCCACCGAACCATAGTCAGACCACTAGAAGAGTCAGATGCAGCAGAATGGTGGGATGGGTGGTGGTAATATTAATTACTGTGTGTGTAGTGCCATGAGAACTATAGATGGACAAAAACTTTGCCTAAAGGAAACTGCCTTCATGCAGAGTGACTGCTAGTTTTATAAGGACATCTATAATCAGAAACCCTATAGGGACATCCCTATAGGGCTTCTGATTATAATCCTGACCATAGGAGCACAGAAGAAAGGAACATGAGCTGTGGGATGTGCTGCTCTTATTAATGGTAACACACATACATACTTTTGAGGGGACACTTATTTTCAAGTTTTGGATTAAGCACATGATTGGGGAAAGAAGTAACATAGTAGAAAACACACACCGCTGCACACACATACTAGAAGAACAAAGCACATGTCTAAGCAGCTAAGGGCATGAAGGGCACACACACAAAACCATAATGTTACTTATAGGTGCTAGTACACAGAACATATGCTCGGTTTCACACACAGTCTTGTAAACAAGTGTGTCTGTGTGTGTATCTGTGTGTGTGCATACACACAGAGAGCTTCATCTCCCTGTGCGTTTGATCCCCATTAATGGATAGCAGGCCTGGGTTAAGCAGAATGGGGGGCTGTGGTTTCCAGACCTTATAGCTAAAACCCTTTTCCAGCGCTAATGACTGGAGGGGGCAATTGCCTTCTCTCACCCTCCATCCTACCCTCATCTTTATCCTCTGCCCTCCATCTATCCCACCATGCCCCCACCACTACTTTTTTTTTTTCTTTAAATCCTCACTTTTGCTGCTACACACACACACACACACACACACACACACACACACACACACACACACACACACACACACACACACACACACACACACACACACACACACACACTCTTTCTCTCTGATATTTCCATCTAAGCCCAAATTGAGTCCTCCCCTCTCAAATGCCTTCTACTGATCCCATTCCCATATTTTTAATGATCTCCCCCTATCGCTGCCATGGCCCTCCCTCACCACCAGATAGACACGCTCATACTCTCTCGTTCTTAAAGAGGCAAAGGTGGAAAATTGTGGGATAGATACATGGAATGGTGGGTGGGGGGGCCTGCTTTTGCTAAAAGATGCTGATACACTCACGCACACACATTAACACACAACTAGTTTGCATGAGGAATGTAGCCGTGCCCCCTTTTTTCATAAATTCTTGTGAGATAGACACACAGAATCACACACACACACCCTGGGAGCGTGTGTGTGTGGTTGTGTGTGGCTGGGTGCCTGCGGGGGTTCCTCAGACAAGCCAAGCACATTAAGGTGTCACTGGACATATCCACTGATGCGTGGACCGCAAGTTCCACCAGCCTTCTGCCCTCTCCCACTCACATACACACAAATGGAGGCTCAGGCGGTGAGTCACAGTTAGGGGCGAGGCCCAGTGATTTATGACTTGCTCTGTTCCAGTTATATTCATCACTGTCATTATTATCAATGGAGGATATGACAGCGGGATAGGACGGCCTGCTGTGTGTGTGTGTTTGATGAGACAGTGTGTTATTGCAGGAAATTTAGATCGGCTTATTTCTCACTGCAGTCAGGGTTGTATGATTCTTATGGACTTAGTGCATGTTGTTTGTTTTTTAATCACATTGCTCACATGCACAAATGTGCAAAAGTGTCTCTCCCAGTTGACATCCAGTCATTCACTCCTAAGCTGCGCATGTATACATTGCACATAAACATTGTAAAAACTGTTATTACCAAAAACGGGAAAATACCTTCTGCAGATTAGCAGGCTCATTAAGTGCTGCTGATTTGCTAAAGTTTTGTTGTTGTTTTTTTCCACAAAAATGTTAAACACTTCAAGAAGAACAATGCAGCTCTTTGACTCAACCCAAACTTTTTGAAGCCTCTCCTCTGTGCAAATCTCCCTCTGTGGGAAATTGTCTTGTGGTGTTTTGGCTCAGTCAAGTCTTCCCGTTTTCAAATCATCTCATCTTTTGTTTTGGAGCCAAAAAGGTAGAAAGCTGTGGCTCCATTTGATGCCAAGGATGCTGCTCTTGCCATCTTTACTCAGCCCTTCAGTGTCATACACGCATGGGCGCACATATCCTTGCGTCTTTGATGGCAGCCCTTGCATATTATGGTGCTGTAGTGTGTGGTGCTGGCTAATTGCTGAAAGCATGAATATTCATCTCCTCTGGTGTTGGATGAGGGACTGGAATTGAAGTGAGAGAAGGAAACAAGCAAGAATGACTTATAAGGCTTGATACAGGGGAGGAAAATTTTGTGTATGCATGAGGCAACCTTTGTTGTGTTGGGGATGCACCTCTGATTGCTAGAGACTCACATTGATTCAGCTTGCTTACTTTTATATGAATATACATTTGGACAGAATCTCAGCTTTCAAACATTATTTCTAAACATACATCGATGAGCCATGTCACTGAAGCCAGCCTTCAGTGACATGGTAGTGGATCCTTGGGATCTTGTGAATTGTGAGGAGAGGCACATTCTGTGGATACTCAGTTGGATTGGGATCTGTGACGTTTTTGAAGCCAGGTTGCCAGTTTATGGTGTGTGATGTTGAACATTGTCCTGCCCTGGGAGCGGTCTTGGGGAGTGCTGATGCAACTGAGTGCTGTTTTACGTGTCAAAGTAACATACGCATGAATGCCAGCACCCTGGGTTCCCAGTGGATCATTACATTGTAACAAGATGATCAGTTGTATTCATTGCACTTGTCAGTGGTCTTAATGTTTTGGCTGATCTGCGTGTATTTTTGTGTGTGTGGGCTAACACCATTGTCCGAATCTCCATTCAGTATTTGAAAGAGATTTCCCCCTACACATTTCACAGAGACTTGCATCCCTCCAAGGAATCTGCAGTCCTACACTGGATGTGCTCGCACACAAAGTCCTTGTGACATTCACAAGCTGTTGGTTTGAGTCCCTACAATAGCAAACAATGGTCTGTATTGTGGTGTTAGCTCTCTGAGCAAGGCCTCATCAAGTAGCATCTTACCCGTGGAGTTTTGTTAGACATCAATCCCCTCTGTGTGTGTGCGTGCGTGCGTGCGTGCGTGTGTGTGCGTGTGTGTGTGTGTGTGTGTGTGTGTGTTTGGATCTGTTTACATTCACATATTACTGGTTCGCTGCCAATCTCGTTAGCAAACACATTAGCACAAACTGACATCAACATACATAATAAGCAGCTCGTTGTATCAATCAAAGTTGACATTTTAGTGAACTACATACAGCTAATCAGTCGGTTCTAAATGGCTCCAAGATTAATTTTCCACAATTTATCAAACTCTGGCTGACTGAGGAACTCCTGAAGTTAACAAGCACATAATGTGGTGTTTAAACATTAGCCATTGTTGGCTGACACTTTGTTTTATCATCCATAGAGTAAGTGTAGCATGCAGTAAATGAAGAGAGGATAGAACCGTTTTTTCTCAAGTTTTTAGCGCTTTATTTCTTTAGTTTTATTCACAAACAAACTCAGCTTGGTTTCCACATTGATATTCTTATTTAACCAAAAGCCAAGTAATCCATGTCACGTTATATGAAGACACAGTATTGTTTTGGTTTTTTGGACGTGTATGGTGGAGCAAATTAATTTCTTTTTCACTGGCTTGGAAAAAAAAAAAATCTAACTTGTCCTGTATAAGCCTTAATGCTGATCCCTGAGCTCTTGTATCCTATACCAAACACTTAAGCACACGTACACAGTCACTAGTCAATTTGTCCTGCCCATGGATACACACAGAATTTATTTAAGCAAGAAGGTGGTCATTGTTATGTAAATGTTAATAGACCTGGTGCATTGAGGCAGAGAAAGGAGTACAGTGACTAGAATAGAGGGAAGCTGGTCATGTAGCCATGCAGATATATGGCACTCAATTACAAGAGTGCAAACCAATACTACACCTTTCTCTATTCAGGATGGAGCAACTACACCTGTAATTAAAATGACTGCTGTGCAACTACACAACGCATTGTATTGTGTTACATTTATGGATGGATCATCTGAGTGCTTTTACAAATTCTTAATACGGTTGAATATTCCAGTAAGCCAGTGTATATGAAGACATGCTCGAATGGTGATTGGATTACATTTAAAATCTTTATTTTTTATTTTACACAAACCAGTCACTTAACTGTGGGGAAAAATAATCAGAATAAACTACTGTGAAAATTGTCTGTTGCACCTCTAGTTCCCTCTTTTGTGACTTGATGAAGGGAAAAAAATTGAGTGAAATATTAGTAAATCCTTCAGAGACATGAGACAAAATTGGCCAAGATGGCATCATTACACAGGCGGGAATGGTTTCAGTGTCTCTAACCTCACTTATCTCTTTCTCTTTTTCTCTTAATTGTGTTTCCAGCTTTTTCTCTCACTGCCCTTGTTCATATCAGATCATTCACTGTTGCATTTCTTTTTTTATCCCTGCAATATTCTTGAATGTGTGTGCGCCTCATCAGAAAGTGTGCTCAGACACTTGTCTTGTGTGTGATGCTATCAGCCCTAATGGAAGTCTAGCTTGCCACTAGATAGCTCTGTCTTTCTCTCATCTTTCTCTGTTATACTTTGCCATCTTTTCCCAAAGGATGGTGTGATAGAGCGACTGATATGGTTAGAAAAGAGGGTGAGATGGATAGGGAGGTTAATGGCTTCTCCCCCTCCTCGCCTTCCTTCTCAATCACTATCAATCGGCCGTACAGTCGGTTCTCCTGTTGCTTCACGGTGATTGGGTGTAAGGATATGGCCCTGACTGATTGGAACGCGGCCAATCAACAGCTGGTATAGCCAATGGTGCTGCTCCTAGTGGCACACTGTACTACTCAGTTTCATGCCTTAACCAGAAGTCACACTGAGTAGAACAATGAAATGTCGCTCATGCATGACAGCACAGGGAATTGTTTTGAATTTGAGTCAAATTTCTTTTCAGATTCGTGCACAGCAGGCCTCGTCAGAGCCCGGTTATAAAGTATCAAATGGGGGAAAGCTGAGTGAAAACGCAGAACGGCACGTTTTCTTTCTGGTTTTGCTGTCATAAATTACAACAGGAAAGAATACGAGGCTGATAAATGGAACTAGAAAGACATTTGCACACAATGAGCGGGGCTGTAAGTACCGATTGTTTTATTTCACTTCAACTCATTTGCATTTTTGGCAAACATATCTTTTAAGGGAAAAGAGAGAAATCTCCAGTTCTCAGTAAAAATGTGTGAAAGCAAATTGGACCCGTGAAGATCACTGCACTTGCCTTAAGGAATACTACTTGGCTTATACATACTGTTGCAGTGTCTTCAAATAGAAAATTCTGTACATTGTGCATTTGCGACCGACTTGTTTCTCACTTGAATCACAAGCTGTTGCACATGCGCTGCACACCTGAACTTCTCTAAATGTTATCCAGCTGAGGTGCATGTGAGAATGCAAATTTCCAACATGTCTTTAACTTGGCAGCTTCTAGTGAGTAATTTTTGTGGCATTTGATTCAGCTGATGTGCAAATAGCACACTTATTCGTCCTGTGTGTTTACCAGTAGTGAGTGGGAGTCGTGTATGCTGCTTCCTCCACGCTGCCTTGGCATTTCCCTCACCTACACCATACATAGTGTTTTCAGTATGTCGTGTAAATATATTATTGATCTGAAAAACACCCCCCCCAAAAAACGTCTGAACACGTCTTTGGACTTCTGTAGCTGTTTTTTAATATATATCAGTAACAAATTTTGAATGAAAGGATGCATATGAGGGCAAAGCCAATCAGGCAGATTTAGGTTCTCTCTCCACAAACACTATCTGTTATACACCTCCCAGGCATGACTTCCACACAGCAGCTCTTGTGAGCGCAAATAAAGAAAAGCAGCATTTGTCCCCCTTTTTTTGCCTCCCTCTTCCTCTTCTCTGCTTCTCTCTCTGTGTATATGGTGGTGGGTTGCTTGGCAGTGCTAATGGAAATGCCAGCTGTGTGGCTCCTCACTCCTCACCAAGTCCATTTACTAAAGTGACAGAGTCATTTACCAGGCAGACGGCCTCTCCCATCCTCACTTAATTAGAAGACCCCTAGGCCTGTCTACCTTAGCCGGTCACATTTACCTCTTTTTCTCCCTCTACAGTCTCTTTGTTCCAGCTCTTTGTTTTCTACAGTTTTTCAATCTCTGTCTCATGCTTTGTCTTCGTCTCAGTTTTTTTTTTCACTTACTCCCTCATCCCGCTTCGTTCTTCTGTCTCCTCTCTCTTTCTGTCGGGCTCCTTCTCACCAAAGGGACAGAGTGTAATGGACCAATGGATACACAAAGACTGAGAGTATATTGACATATTGTTGAGAATAGCTCCTTTTAGAAGAGTTGATGGGAAAGTCCATGTGATGAAGGTGTTGATGGAGAGAGATTGGTTCCCAGATCTTAAAAGTTTTTTTTTTTTTTTTTTCCTTTTTCTCACTTTTGTTTTGTTGGTTTAAAACTTCATATTGCTGATTTACTGTTGCACTGACTTCAGAATTAACGCAAATGTCTTGTAGGATAGTGGGGATTTTAGCTGTCATCCTAATTGGCCTTGAAGTCACCATGTGCACAAATGCAAAAGGCAAATAAATATATAGTTATGTAGGCCTGCTTCTTGTTTTCATCGGGATATAGATGACGAAATCTCCACTGTGTTTCAGAAGAGAGAAAACAAAATGTGAGTCCAGTGAAAGAAATAAAGGATGAGGGTGAAAGAGAAGTCGAACTGTTCAGAAACAAGAAACGGCACATAAAGCACAATACAAAAGAAATAATAGAAAGAGGGGAATGAATGAAAGGGTGCTAAGTGCAAAAATACTGTTCTGGGAGAAAAATTGCAGCTTTCTTGCCATACTTAAAGGCTTAAACTTGTTTATCGCCTTGGCTCTTTGTATTGCTACATCACTGAATTCTAACAGTTATGTAGTATTTCGACATCTATCAGTAAACTATGTGAAAGCAGATAAGTTTCCGATGGGACACCGCGATTGCTGCTTCTCACGTTTTGTTTCTTTCACTTTGGCATTTCTCTTAGCCATCTACAGCATCTCTTCTTTCTTGTCAGCACCATACTGTGCCAGTCTTGTTTGCTTTCCTGCTTATCTCCAATCAGTCAACACATCAAGCCTAGTCTTGCTTGCCATTGATCTTGTAAGCCCCTTACAATCCAGTCAATGCACACATGCTAACCCAGCCTTTGATACGACCCCCCCGCCCTCATGTACACACACTTGCTCTCCTGAGCTGGTATTCTAGCACTTGAAGAACTGGCTCACTTGCATGGATATACTGGGAGTTCAGCACTCCCATTTCTAATGTTGTTGGGATGATGCACTGTTGCCAAAGCAGAAGATGACAACGCCAGTTACTGTCACTGCAAAGTAATGACAGCCACAACGCGTTTAGTGAAGTTTTACCCTAACAAATAGTTGTATCTGTCTTTGTTTCTATTTCTGTGTCCTCCTGGAGCGTTTAGTGGCTGTGTGGATGGGTATTGATTTCATTGTTGCACACGGCTATTCACTGCCAGCACAGATTAAGCCGGCACAGAGTGCACGTTGATTGACGGTTATTGAAAGAATGCAGGTGTGGTTAATGTCAGCTTAGAGAAAAGAAGTCACAGAGGAATGATGACGAGGCGACGACCCTACTCATCTTGCTGTTTTCTTTCTCCCTCGCCTCCCCATTTCTGCCCCCAAGATGTTGGCTAAGAAAAAATAAACTTTTGTGTAAAGATCACAGAACAAGGTTTAGATGAAAGTAGAGAAGCAATAAAAATGTTTGAGGTTTTTATTGTGAATTTGATAAAAACTGTGCATTTAAGAAGTATCTGTGGAAAATTGACCCAGTGATGTCCTTCAAACTAACCTTTTGAGGCTTTTCTGTAAGAATCAAATTTCAGTACTTCCTACTGTTTGCTGAATTATAGCATTACAGCCATTTTAAGTAAAGTGTTAAGCACGAGAGATTTGGTGGTGGTTCTATAGTGAGGCACAGGCATTGCCAAATTATGATGCAGTCTCAAGCATATATCTAAAAATAACTGAAAACAAGCAGTGATTTCTTCCTCTTGGCCCCCTGACAGTATAACCCAGTCTCTTTTCTTGCAGACAGCTACACCCCCCCTCCTCTCTTCTTCTCCAGCCTCTCTGTGTTTGAATGTTTAAAAAAAAAAAAAAAAGAAGAAGAAGAAGCCGCAACAAGGCCGATCCTTTTATGTCTTTACAGTTTACAACCAATGAAAAGCTGCGCTGAAAGCTTTACAGTTCCTCTGGGTTTTGGGGGTGACCGTCACAAAGCCTGTTAGCTGGACGTTTAAAGGCAGGTGATAGCGCTCTGTAAAAACAGATTGAAGGGGAAAGGTGGAAAGTTTATAGCTGAAAGGAGATGTCATGGCATTGTGATATGGTCAGGGTAGAAGGTTGACAACAGAGGAAGTAGGAGCAAGAAAAGGAGAATTGAGTTACAGCAGTGGATGCTATTGTAAATAAGGAGAAGTCAAGAGAGAGGAGATGGCGGGCTTGGTTTATAAGGTCATTTAAAGGAGTAATGTGGCGCGCTGTCTGGAATTGGCTTTCATTAAAAGAGCCATCAAGAGAGATGGGACGAGATGGGACGAGATGGGACGAGGGAGACAGTGAGGTTATCCTCACTCTGCCTGTATTCCTAACAGAGAGAAACTGAACTCTTTTTAATTTTTTTTTTTTTTAAAGTGTATCTTCTTGTATCACACGTCATACACATACTTTCACAGCTCTTTGAAAGCATTTTTTTACACACTGGGGAAAACGACCACTATAGTTTCTTAATTTCTTCCACAAGATTTGAGTCACTGCCACTCAGCAGAGCCCACAGTGTTTTCACCACTACCACTGCAGGAATGATTGTGAACAATAGGTCATACCTATCATTACACAGGGCCATGATAAGATTATGTTAGCTCACCAAGGACCCGTAGTGTTAGTATGATTTATGTGGGTCATTGTTAATCGGAGTCGCGGTGAATTACGGTGAATGGAGGAATTGGCTGGTATATGTGATGATACGTGGAACATATAATTCTTTCCTTTCAATTTTCAATTTTTTTGTTGAGTCATAGAGACAGCCTATAAGGTGTCCAATCACATATCCTCAACTCCAGCTGCTTTTCTCCCCTCCTATCCATCATCTCTTAATTCATTCACACTCCTTTCCCCCTCTGTCATTCTTTTATTATCAAAGACACCAAAAGACCCAGTCCCCTGTTCCATCCTTCTTTCAACTCTCCTTTCAGATGAAAACTAGACTCACACTCATTTTGACAATGACACATAGCAGGCGTCTGCCACCATATCCCATCTACTCAGCAAGATGTCCTTGCCAATTCGCACTGTCTTCCATTAGACTTCTCCTTGACTTCTCGTCCATGCAGCCAGCACTTCCAGTAGATGACCACCTTCCTCGTTTGCCTTACAGTCCAGCACCATATCTTGTTTGCATCATTTCATTTACTGTGCTGAGGTCTACACTGACTAATAGATGAGATGCTCAGGGAAGGTTGATGGCTACAAACAGTGATATAGGCACAGGAATCATAGAGTGTAAACAAACAGATATGCACTCAGGAAATTGAGAACAGAAAGTGCTATAATAGCGTATAGTGTCAAGTGTTTTTGTTTTTCTGTCCTGTGAGCCTTCCAAAAGCCCCAAAGCCAGTTTGCCACAAGGCATTCGAAGCAGAAATTAGTTCCATCATGTCACATCTATCTCATATCTCAGTTGTACTTGCAGCTTGCAGAGGAATCCTGGCCCCAGTTTAATATTTCAGTCCTCTATTCCTTTGTCCACCTGTTTTCCGTCCTGCTGCTAACCACCTTTATCTTAAGCCTCAGGCCTCTGCTCTTTTCTCTTCCGTGTTTTTCTTTTCTCTTATCGCTCTGCCCCCCAACCCCCTCCAAATCCCTACCTCATAAAAAAGACACCACTTTAGTCCCTCCACATACCACTTGGATGAGGTTCTCATGGTTAAATCTGTCTGTGTGATGTGAAAGTGTTACCCAGGGGAAAGATTGTTAAATGCTTTTACTTAGTGATCAGCTGGCCCTCTCTATGCTGCATGATTTAAAATCAGCCTGCAGTGGCAACTTGATATACTCACGTTTTCTTACACACACACACACACACACACACGCACGCACGCACGCACGCACGCACGCGCGCACGCATCATGAAACGGGCGTCCAGCAAATCATCAACTTGGGGGCCCACTGGTGAAGAAAAGTTGGATGTGGCGCTGACACTTGCAACACATACAAACACACGTGCTTACTTTGTTGCCCACTAACATTCTCAGCATTTGCTTTCGGGCTGTGTGTCACACTCTTGAACAAGCTCAACCTGTTAATATCTTGAAACACACACACATTCTTTCATGTTCACTGGGACCATGTTGTGAACCATCTGTCATCACCTTTAACTGAAGTGGAGGGCTAAACTTGCACACTTGATCTGGTTTCGTAGGCAACATCTGCAGGCTATCATCACACTCGTACATCCACACACTCACTCACTCACTCGCACACACAGAGCGAGTAATGTCACATTGATGCACTAAGGCTTTGTTGCACAGGCTTTGTACAGATGCTTGAATTCCCTCATACATACACACACACACACACACACACACACACACACACACACACACACACACACACACACACACACACACACACACACTGGGTCTGTCCTTCTGGTCCTCCGCCTCCTGTTGGTTTTTGAGGTCACCTGTCAATCTCAGCGCTTTTATCATGTTCACCTTTCAGCTGTCCCATGATGCATTGCGAGGCCTCTCCTGTACATGCTTGACTGGAGGCTGTCACACATTGCTGAAATGGTTCACCACAGCACATATAAGCACAAAGACCCACACACATACACTTCTCACTGACTAGCACTTAGTCTCTCTCAGGAACACACGCACTGAGACAAACACACTGTTTGCTGATTGCATGTTTTAAATAGAAGGAGTCTGATAAGCTGTCAAATTCTTACCTCCATCCGGCTGAATATACTCTTCATTTTATGAGTTTGATTGTGAAGACACTAATTGCCTCCCTGCTCTATATCTCTTGTTTCTCTTCCTTGCTTCCACTCTCTCTCTGTAGGTGGTGAGAGTTCCAGTAGAGAGCTGTGAGCAGTACACCACTTGCGGGGAGTGTTTGGGCTCCAGAGACCCTCACTGTGGATGGTGTGTTCTTCACAATGTGTAAGTGCTACACACACTCATGCACGCATTAACATACTCCATCCTGGTGCACTTCATATGTAGCCTATTGCATTACACTGTAGATAGCGGTGAAAGCAGTGTTTGGGTGTTTTAGTTCAGAAGATCATGTTGGGAATGGAAGCAACAACCTGAAAAGTTGCATATTATACTTAGTAGGCTTTTGCCAAACACATTGTGATGACACCCTAATCTCCAAAACAGCTCTTTTGTAAATGTTTGTTATAGATTTAATAAAATTTTTCTAACAACTATAAATTAGTCCTTTAATTATCACTCAAGAGGAAATTTAACTTTTACAGCTGCTGCATGCTTCCAATAAATACTAACAGAGCATGACAGCTTACATTATTAGAACTATTTTTCTCAGTGTTATTTAGCCAGTTTTGTGTGTGTGAACATGGCATTGTACACCTGCAGACTTTTGCAGTAACAGATTTTACAGATTTTAGAATTAGTCTCTTACATTGTTAGTCTTTGGTTTTTGGATTAAGTCTTGTTTGCTATAAGATTACTGTTTAAGGTTAGATATGTAATAGAGGGATTTGCAGTCGGAAAATTGAGCTTAGCCCTCAAAAGAGTGTAGTGATACATTTTAACACTGTTTATCTGCAATCTCGTCATTCTTTCTGTTTGACTGGAGGGTTTGTGTGCACACACTGTAAGGCGAGAACAGTTGCATGTTATTGAGAGGTGACAGCATGTTAAACCACATTTGGAATGCCTCAAGCTTTTGGCGTAATGCCATCTCTTAGTGCATTAATTAAACTTATAGTACGTATCACCAAACCATCTCTCCTCAAGGCATGCACAGCATATACACACACTACTTGTTTTTTCTCCATTTCAGGAGACTATTACACGTTTAAAATTACACATACAGTCATGATGAACTTAATTCAGTGACAGCCCGCCATTTGGACACATGGAATTGAAACGGGGGAAACGCTTCATTCACACAAATGCACAGTCGCACACGCCAGAAGAGCAGTAGAAGGGAAAAAGGTTTCTAATGAGAAAAGGTGTACAAATCTTTGTGCTTTTCTGCTAATGCCTTACAGTGTGTGCATGTCAGGGACTCTCAGGTGGGTGTTTGGCGACAGCTTTTTCTTCCCGACCGTGAGTGAAGGCTAACTAAATGAGGGAATGGGGGCACCGCTGTATGAAGGAAGCAGTTAGCAATTTTTCTGGCTCTCTATTATTGTTAAGGACTTGCAGTACGCTGCATCAGCATTTTCTTCTCACCGCTGGGACCAGATGTTGTTAGCGCGAAGGTGAAAGTGATAGCTAATGCATTATGAATTGCTTATAGTAAAGCCACTACGATACGGGGCTGAATGCTGATTTTTAGCATGATCAGTTGGCTTTTAATAAGCGTGGCTGAAATTGCTGACCCCTTTGATATGCATCTGGTAGGAAATTGCATCATTTTTTAGTGTTCAGGGAAACTTTAACGATCGCCTGTATATCTCCTGAGAAGTTTGAATTGGGTGGGCCTGTAAAGTGAAAAGATGAGGCGAGCTGACTGGTCTTGTAGCTTGGCAGGTCTTGCACAAATGTCAGGACCAATAAGGTAATGATCTAAAGGCCTACAGTAATGGCTGGGAGAAGCCATTAGCCTATTTGTCTTTTATTATTGCTCCCATTTCTGTGTGACTGTGATGGCTGTGCGTGTTTATCATCTTAATATGATTGTCATATTAGTTTAACAGTTTCTTGTGTCCTTTGTTGCCTCTTTCCTCCTCTCACCTCTTGTCAAGCTCATTTTCTTTTACCCCGTTCTCCTCACCTTTCTTCTTGTAATTAATATACATTTTTCGTCTTTTTTAATCTTTCGCTTCTTGTCTTGCTGTTTCCCAGATGTTCACGTAAGGACCACTGTGAGCGGGCAGGAGAGCCTCAGAGGTTTGCCTCTGACCAGAGACAGTGTGTGGAGCTAACTGTTCAGCCGAGAAATATTTCTGTCACGATGTCTGAAGTCCAGGTATGTCTTCCTGTTTCAGTGCACACAGACATCTTACTTGAGCAGAAAGACTGTAAAATGGCCAGAACTCAAAGCCTGGCTGTGTAACGTGTTTAACAAAATCTGCTTACTGGAACCTCCTAAACATTAGATTTATGTCTTCATTGGTATTTAAAAAAAAAGGGTAAGGTTGTGTGTCCTTCTCTAACTTGGTGAAGCGAGGCAAAGTTGTCGGTTGCAGCCAAGAAATGGCCTGGCACGTAACCCGCTGTTAAAATGTCATGTTGTTGTTTTCAGACTAAACGAGCAAGCATAACATAACATAATAATCAGTGAGCTTTAGAGGTGCCGGTAGACAGATTTAGTTACTGTTATTTGACAGAGACAGGGTGGCATTTCCCAAAATGTCTAACTAAGGTTAGTCTCGTCTGAAAATGGTTTAGGCTGGTTGTATGATGCATGAGTATTTTTCAGCAGATAAGTAGCTGGTTTATTTAACGGTGACGTTATAGTTAACGTTGACCTGCTCAATAGCTCTGTGAAATCGTCTGCTCAGTCCACTGTGCCTTTATTTTTAAGACAAATGAGCTTTGTTCATTAATTGTACTAATATGACGTTTGTTAGATACTATCAGTTTTTAGGTAAAATGATTGAATTCGTCCTATCATCGAATTGGTACAACACAATGGAATTACAGAGAAATGAGCAAAGCAAGAAACGGTGTGCGTCTCTATATCTGGTGTTCAGTGTTCCCAGTTTTCACTGGGATATAAGTGCAATCTTATGTTATGGATTGTTTAGGAAATTTTAGAAAATTGTACACCAAAAAAGTCACTTTTGAATATTTGCAGCAAATTTAATTAGAAATCTGCTTTCCGTGCCCTCGTAATCAGTGTTCTTACTCTGAGCTTTTCGAGGTCTCGTTCCATCAGCGGCTCCTCGGTGTAATCATATAGGTTTGACTGATTACAGTTGGCCTCACTTTCATTCTGCACATTAACTTGTACACATTAACCTTGCTCGAAATGGCCACTCCAGTGACTGATGCACACATGCATACACACATGCGCTCACTCTTTTATTCCTGTAACTGTCACACATACACATACCCATGTATCACTCCCCTTCTGTCCCAACACCCATTAACCCTCATGTCATATCTTATAACAATCCATGTACACCGTGTCCTTCCATTGATCAAGCACTGGGTACTGATTCTCTCACTCTTACTCTCTCCTTCTCCCTCTCCCCCTCCCACCCGTAGCTGGTCCTCCAAGCTCGCAATGTGCCCGATCTGTCAGCGGGGGTCAACTGCTCCTTTGAGGACTATGTGGAGACAGAGGGACAGATCCAGGGTGGACACATCTTCTGCCTGTCTCCTTCTGCCCGGGACATCGCCCCAATCACTCGAAACAAAGGTCAGGGCAGGAAGGGCGATAAGTGATGAAGTCATGGAGTGAGGTCATTGGGTGGTAGCACTGAGATGTGTGGCTAGGGTTATGGCAAGTTTTAGTGACATGCTTGAAGAATGTAGACACAAAATCTTTATGATGACATCTTTGTTGGTTTCTTTCGCCTCTTTATCATCTTATTTCCTTGCTATTCTGTACTGTATTCACCATCAGATGTAGCAGATGTGTGCCCCCCTAAAGGATCTTGTAGTACACTTGAGCTTTAGAACAGAATTGTAATGTTACTAGTTGATTTGCTTTGCATGTCTATATTCAGTATTCCTTGTCAGTTTCAATAATGGCCAAACATTCGCTTTCTGAAGCCCAAACACAAGTCCAGCTTTATCTACTGAAAATAGAACTGTTTTTGTATTCCCATTATCAACCATTGTGCACTGATGTCCCTTTCATTTTATTTATCTGAAAGACCGGTTTTGTGCTTAACTTCATTTCAAAGCAGCAACTTCAGTGTGGTTTAGCGTAATGTTTAAAAATATCGACATCATTTTTTTCCCAGAGATTATGCACCTGTTTTATGTCCAATTCTGTCACACCACAAAGATGGTAATAAAAAAACTTGTTTTGTATCCACATTCAAAGCACCGAAAACATGTCACATAGCGAGAACTAAGTTTCCTCAAAGCAACATCACAGTAGTTCTTCAACTGAGCCCATTATGCCCCATTATGAGTTCTCATCAGCCTTGGCATCCAAACACTGATTGGTGCCGCTATTTTTAATGCCACCCTACTGTGGGTGTGACATGAGTAGTGTGTTGCTAGGCTGCAGTATGTCTTTGTGTATGTGTTATCTGTTAAGGGCACAAAAGTGGAATTCAGAAGTGTCTGAATCTGTATCGACAAATAAGTTGTTTTAATTTACGCCCGCGTTTATTCTGTTTTTAAAGGAGTTTTTTAGATACGACTGTAGTTGTTTGCTAATGTGTTTGACTTGGACTTTTCTCTTTTAAGCCTTCAGAGAGAGCAGAATAACTGTTAATCTGGTTTGCTTCCCTGTTTCTGATATGCAGGTGACAAGCGGGTGGTGAAACTTTACCTGAAGTCCAAGGAGACGGGCAAGAAGTTTGCCAGCGTCGACTTTGTCTTCTACAACTGCAGCGTCCATCAGTCGTAAGTGACAGCGATGACATGTTTTCTAATTTGATGGGCGAAAATGTTGTTTTAGTCTTTTGCCTCTTTGTCCATTCGTACCATAGGCTGTCTCATGTTACTGTCCATGAGAGATGCAGTTAGAGACACACACACACACACATCTATCTCTCCCCCTCGGTCCTCCACAGGAGGCTTATGTTACATTTGAAGAGAAAAATCAAATGCGCCATATATGAGAAACGATCGGGACATGCGATGGTAATTCTACTCTTTTTTTATCATATCCCACAACACACACTAATGGTACTTGCATGATTAAGTCATTACATAGTGGTCTGCCATAATGCCTCAAAATTTTGGACTCTAACTTAATTGTGTTTTTTACCCGCTTGATTAAACAAATACAGTTGGCGTTTTTTTAGCAATTACATTGTCAGCCTGGCACTTATTTACCCCAAAAAGATCACAGCAAATATGATAATACTGAAACGGTGTGAATCAAATCTTGTGCCTCTTCCGATGAGTTGGTCTCCTTCACACTCCAGATGCCCTCAGCTCTCTGTGCCTAGTTGCAGTTCACTGCCTCTCCTAATCCACCTTCTGCTGAAAATCTCTACCACCCATAGAGCCACACCCCTAGGTCAGTCCTACCACAAGCCTGGTGCGCCCTGCCGGGGTAAAAGAATCCTCTAACTCCTCCACCCCCCTAACACAATACCCTCCCTCCTGCTCAACCGGGGCTGATCTAGGGGAGGCTGAAACGTCTGCTGGGGTATTAGCCTTGGGGCAGCAGATGGCTTGGGGGCCCCTGGGGTACCACAGGGCTCCATCCTGGCTTCCCTCTGGATGCAGGATGAGCCTCCTTCGAGGATTGTCTACAAACACACGCAGACATACACGTGCAGTGTTACTCCACTCCTGCACTTACCGCTCACTGAAACCCCAACTGTCTTGGACACCTAATCCGTTACTGTGACCTTTAACCCAACCCCCTGCTCTTGTACACAAATCCCCTGCCACAGCAACGATGATTAGCTCAGCTGGTTAAGGGTGTGGTGGTTTACGATGTCAACTCACAGTTAATCCATCTCCCACACGGACCCCATAATGTCGGTGTTATCTCTCAATGTCTTTTTGTGTATTTGCGTGCATCTTGCATCACATCGTGTGATTACAGATCATCTCATGTTAATAGCCTAAACAAATATAGTAGGACACCTTTTCGTAAAATTCGATATCATATCAGATATTCCAACATGTCACTGATCTCACAAATCGATTGAAAAAGTATGAGAAGTGACAGAGACGAGAGACTCGCCCATGTGACGATATTAGCCCAATGAACTCTGATTAAGTCCGCTCCCTGTTCTGATCTAATACAACCTCTGAGTGATGTAATGGACATGTTTAACGAAGTTAGAGATAGGGCACGTTGCATCTTCTGCAGCGACTCTGATGGTGAAGAGAGATGCTGAGATAAGAATTCCATTTGGAGCTGGCACTATGTCCCGCATACCCGCTGTTCCCCCCCCAGGCGTAAGTGTTTGCCATCTGATGAGATGAGACTGGTAATGTTGTTGGTGTAATCAGTTCAGGCCCGCACAGCCACATGCAAGGCCCTGTTTCCAGAATGCTTGGTCATTCTTTGCAGAGCTGGGCTTTCCTCTAATTGGCTTGAACTTAAAATACTGCAGGCTTTTACACTATGCAGGAAGCAGACATTCTTGAAACATTCAGAAGCAGAATTGCGAGCATTAGCTGTGAGTGAATTCCCACGCATCTTTCTTTTCTTTTTTTCCTCCCCAGCATCATGTTGTACTTCCTGCTGTCTAGGCTTGTATGCTGGAGTATAAATGCACACTGGAATTGCTTTGCCAACAGTTTAATCTCACGTGCTAATACCCCACCTCCTCCCACACCCAACCAAAAAAAACACCAAAACAAAACCAAAAAATAAATTAAAAAAACCACACGCCCCACCTTTTTATTTACTCAACTGATTACGTTGTGGCCCTTGCCTTTTCAAAAATGCCATAAATTTGCATAGCAGTGCTAATATAATTAGAATTCCCACTGTTTCAGTTTAAGGGTTGCTGAGATTGAAATAGAAAATCACCCGCGGCCATGATTGCTCCTTAATTAAATATTTCCATACGCTCTTTTTCATTCCACAGCCCCCCATTTAATAAAGATAGAGCATACAGTCTGGAAATGAATTAGGGTTTGGATGTCTGAATAAGGCCCCATGAAGCACCTTTTCTGAATATGGTTAATGTGGCTTGGCCAGTGTCTAGATCATTTGTTGTGTGATTGAGGGTGCTCTTTGGAGGAAAAAAATGTATTAAATTTCATAACAAGAAAGGGGCATGGTTTTTTGATGGAGAAAATGGTAGAAGAATAAAGCCAGAAACGTTTGGAATAATTATAAAATGAATGGCCCACGTAGACTGCTTTGTTTTCTTGTAAACACTCTTGTAAACGCATTAATAGATTTATGTGCACGAGCATTAGTCCCTGCGTGCTTTATCAATCCCTCTCAAATTTTGAAGGGATGCAGTAATGATAGGAAAGACTATTCTGGAGGGCCGTTAAATTATTCACCTCCACTTCTTTCAAATGAATCGTGACCAATAAATAACTCATTTTGCCAAGTGCACAAGTGTCAAACGCAGCTCACTAGGAGAGCTGATTGTGTTTAACACTCCAAACTGACCAAGGAGAAGAGAGAGGAGGAAGTCAGTCTATTGTGTTTGGCCACTGCTGCTGCAAAGCTAGCGTATCTCCATTAGCATCTGAATATGAGCGGGTTAAATTAGCATTATGAGCGTGGACATACGGGCAGCGTGTCTCCAGCCGCTCAAAGGCTCTGAGTGGCTACAGGCGATGGGGAGTGACAGGAAGGAGCAATAAGGACGCTATCGGGGGGTCGGAAGAAAAGAGCCCACCTCTGGACTCTAGAATTGAACGTCCTCAAATTGCCCTGGGTGGGCTTTTTATTAAAAGGGTGTGCACCAAGCCTAAAATAGAGACCTTGAAATCCTAAGGCAGCTCGTTACAGGGGGTCCTGGTTACTTGGAGGAACCAAAGAGCGAGCAGTAGGGGGTTGTCAGACAGGGCCTACTGCTGGCCTTGGGTGGCACGCATAATGGGCGACGTCTTTTATTTCAAAGGGCGTAACCATAAAAGTCACTTAAAGTTGGCAGTAGTTACCTGCTGATATTTTGCTCATTATTTCAAAGTCGTTGGTACACTAACAAGGTTGATTTGACATGAATAAAAGAAAGGGAAAAAAACCCCAGATATAAAGGATTATTATCGGGGTTTAGTGACAGATGTGTTGACTGGTGTGAATTACTAACTACACATCGTACTGCTCACTGTACGGTTCTGGTTGCCTGCTGTGTTAAGTTGGTGTTGTACTGTGTTTTGATGAACTCTAATCCAAAAAAGGTATTTGTTAGCAAGAGAAGAAACCCTAACAAGCAACGCAATGAGCATGACTAACTTACCTCTCCTTCATTTGTCTTGCACCAGTAATGTCTTCTGGTCTTTTGTCCAGCATTGACAGCCCTTCCTCTGTTTCTTGCAACTTCCTTTGGGACACGGTGTTAAGCTAAAATCCCAGTTCTGCTCTTTGACTCTCAGCACTGTATGGTAACCTCGCGTCGCCTAATCGCTTTCCCTCCATTTGTTGGCAACATTGACAAATCTCCTATTTGCTCTTGTGTGGTATTAAGAGGCCTGTTATTTCCTTAGCTGCACATCTTTCATTCTAAATGGACAGCTTCTGTCAGCACAATGCTAAATTGGTCAATTAAAGAGGCAGTGGGATTGAATTAAGCTCGAGCGTCTGATGTTGCTCAAAAGGAGGGGTCTGGGCTAGAAACGATCGCTTAAAACGTGCACCTAACAAACGAGTGGCCCTAATTGATCCAAATGAATCCACATCAGGGTTTGATGGATTCATATATGGGCTCCATCTCAGTGCTCACAAGTTAAGACCCTCATTTTTCATTTGCTGTGGGGAAGGGGAGCTCGCATTTTACACAGGGTTAAAACGCACTTGAGAGCTTGTCAGGAGTCATTCAGGCAGAGGCACAAACTTATACCTGGTGGATGTGGCTGAATACGAATCAACCTGCTCGCTTTCCCAGCTTACTTATATTAAATGTAGTATTTTATTGTCTTTCCAATAAACCACATGCTCACACAAAACTCAGTAGCTGAAATGAGTCACAGAATAATCTCTAACTAACCTCATGCCGAAGACAAAAGGCTTTAGTAAGCTCTGTAATAAAATGAAACAATTTTATTTGCTAAGTCATAATGGTTACATTAGATTATGCAGTACACATAAATGAGATACCAAGTGGCTAAGCATCTCTCGAGGAGTAAGAGAGCACCAATAACATGATGCCTTGTAGATAAACTGCTCTTAAAGCTGTTTGGCTGTCCCTTACAGGTCCCTTTAGATGGTGGATACAGACTCATAAACGCTTCCCCACTTCCAGCCTAATGTTTCCCCGCTCTCCTGTGAGACCTCTCACCCCCTTTACCCCCCCTCTCCCGTCTCTCCCACGATACCTGGCGTCTACATCTCTGTCAGGGAAATCCACCTGCTTTTGATCTCTCTCTCTCTTTCCCTCTTTCCTTCCTCTCATCTTTCAGCCTGTCTGTCTGCACCTCGCCTCAGTTAAAGCAGGTGAATTCAAAATCGTGAAGCACTCTTAGTCCCACGGATGAAAGAGGGGTTTAGACAAAGGGGAAGGGGGAGAGGGTGAATGAAAGAGTTGAAAAGAGTGAGAGGGGCAGAAATGGAGTGACAGAAAGAGGTAGATTTTAATAGACTGACAGAATAAAGGACAGGAGGGAAATGTATACAGAGAGGCCAAGTTTGAGGAAGATTATTGAACATATAGAAGCAGCAAGCAGTGGACAGTTACAAGCAAGTGGGGAGTGATGAATGAGGGAACGAGGGAGGGGGGGTACATATGTTAGATAGCTAGCTGGAAGATGGGAGGAAGATATGAGAGAGAATATGAAATGGGGTGGCAAAAAACAACAAGTGAAAAAAAGAGGGTTTTGAAAAAAGAAAATTTAAATAGCATTAAAATATTTATTTATATCAATACAATTTTTTTACATTTGTCAGTGTGGCGTTCCCAATACCACTGTATTCAAACTATATTATCCCAGCCCTGTTTTACATTTTATTTTCAGTCTACTGGTTCCCTTTCAGTCGATTCACTTGGTGCAACACATAAATATGGGATATCACGGCTCCGTGTGTCTTGGCTGAAGAAACCTCTATTCACGCCTTTAAGGTGGATGATCTATGGCGTGCATGTGCACGGCCCCGCCTGCACATATAGTGCGATGAGTCGCTCTGCGCGACATCATCCCCATACGCCATATGAAACCCAAGCCTACAGCTACCTCTCACAGGCCCGCCGCTCCTCTGCCAAATGGCAAGAGAGCAACGCCCACTACAGGTGTGTTAAATTTTCAGATGACCACATCGAGTGTTCCCGCTGTATTTGCATTGTCGTGCCCCGATATAGGTGCCTTCAAACAACTGCACGAATGTACATGTTCCTAAGTTCCCAAGCTGCTGCAGGTCAGCTGGCTGGCTGCTCACAGCTGGCACACTTCCGCCCCTTCTCCGTGGGTGGTGCGAGCCGTTGCTATGGGTTACTGTTTGCAGTTCCGGGTCAAGCGGTTTCGTTTCTGCAGAATGATAAACACTGCTGTTTGCAAGGAGGCTGCAGTGATACTGAAGGAGGAAATAAGTGCGCTGTTGCAAAAAAGAGCAATACAAGTGGTCTTGAACACTGAGACAGCTTTTGAATGCAGTTGGCCTGGGAGACTGATCGATCGATCGATCAACAATCGATCTAAGACGTGCTATTTCTCATGTGGCTATACACCTGAACCACAAGCACTTTCTGAGGTTTGCGTTCGAGGGCGTAGCCTATGAATACCCGGTGCTGCCGTTCGGGTTGTCTCTTGCTCTTTGCAAATGTGCTGAGGCAGCATTAGCACCCTTCATAAGTAGGGGTCTCATGCTTCTTAGCCTATCTAGACGACTCGGCTCAAGTAGCTTGCTCCAGAAAGCAGGCGGCTACACAGCTGTCGCTGGTTCTATCACACAGTTAACCATTGGGTTTCTGTTTTCCTGCCACTGTTTGTTTTTCCCTACAAAGTGGAGGGAAAAAAAGGAATGACATATTGTGACAGACCACACATCCCAAACACAGTCAGTTCCATATGCCAATTTCACTGAACTTGCTTAATGAAGAGAGATGACATGATAAAGAGAAAGTAAAATAACATGCAGTCTTGACCAGTTTCCCTTTTTTCTGTTACTGTGCCGTGACAAATGATGCTGTAAAGCAGTGCAATGACTGAGCCTGAAGTAAGAAGTCAGGTGACCCTGTTAACTTCCCTTCTCTTTTAATCTCTCTCCATTTTAGCTGTCTTTCTTGTGTAAATGGCTCCTTCCCATGCCACTGGTGCAAGTATCGCCACATGTGCACCCAGAATGCCAACGACTGTTCTTTTCAGGAGGGCCGTGTCAACAACTCTGAGGTAAGATTCATTGAGCAGATTAGTGCACATTGCTGTCACTCCACTGCAAAATCTTTAGCTGAATGTATATTTGTTATCTATAGATTTGACACATACAGCGTCCAGCTTTTACCTTTACCTTCACACCCTCACTGTGGTTTTCTCCTCATATTATCCTGCTTTGTGTGTCTGCTGTCTGTATGTGTGATAGTGGCTTTTGGCACAGTGACAACAGCTTGTGTACTGTGCAGCAATAATTCTGTCGTGGCCCATAAGGCCATAAGCAGGCTTGGATGAATGAATGTCTATGGAAATACTGCCTTGTTCTTACATAGCCAAATGCTGCATTAGCATAAAAGCTAATATCAATCGTGCCTTCTGGCAGCTACAGCAGGCATCATGCAAGGCATAACAAGTGTTTGTCAACTGCTGGAGTATAAACAAGGATATTAGTGATAGATGCAGAGCCGTGTTATGTTTTCAGGGCGGTTTTCTAGTTTCTTTGTCTCACACACACCAAACACAGTCCTGTATATATTAACACACAGAGAAAAATGCACTGAAAGGCGCATCTCCTCTGTGGACTTGCACATGTAAATCCACTGCACTCCCAAGTGACTGACAGTCATGCCTGTGCTTTGTCTGATTGATGCTTAACACATACACAAATACACACAAACACGATTCCACCCTATCTCCTTATGTTGTGGTCTGACTTTCGCTGTTATCTCTATGCAGATTAAAGTCCCTCCTTGTCGGCCAGCCCCAATCACCGGCCTTTATTAATTGGTCAACCTTTATCCAATTACTTTCGTCTTTCTCTTCCCTCAACCTGAGCTGTGCAGAATCCCAAACACTAGCAAGTTAAACCGCAGCCTCAGTGCCCGTCCAAAACAAGACACGGGCCTAGCCTTCACGGCTCATGGAGCTAACGTTAGCGGATTAGTGCACCCATCTGCAAGGCACAGGAAGAGCGCTGGCTAGCATACTCTGAGCTGAGAGAGGCCAGAGGGGCAACGGATGGATAAACAGGAAAGGCCTGCAGGGATGAAAGGGAAAAAAAACAGGGGAAAGCTGGAAGCAAGTAAACATACAAACTCAGTAACACTGGTGAATGATAGGAGAATTTTTTCTGAGGCATAGCATGTGCTAGAGTAAGATTTGGAACTGAATAAGCCTACATGAGTTTATCAGTTGTTTGACAGGAAATTAAGTAGCTGGACATTATTTAATGACTAACCGAGTAAGTCTTTTAAAAATAAATCTGAAACTATGAGGATTTCCAATGTTGGCATTTGCTGCGTATATAGAGGAAGATGATCATTGGAGTGAGAAAGACAGCAGGAAAACAAAAGGGATAGACAGATCGGCTGACAGTGGCATGTGGACAGAGAGACCTCTCCTGTCACCTCGTCTGCCCAAGAAACCACCGACCACATGCTCCACAAGAGAAACCATCATCTGCACCGTCTCACACACACACACACACACACACACACACACACACACACACATGCACACAGCATAAACACACAAGTACTGTTTTGTCTTTTATGCAACTGAAGTATAAACATTCTTACAACACACACACACACACACACGTAGGTACATATTCACAAAGTCATTCATCATCCTTCTCTTAGCTGCCTTATCCATTAGTTGCGCTCTCAATGCCCCAACAAGTACAGCTCTTCCTGTAGGCTAGGCTTATCCTTCTCCTCTCCAGGTCCTTCTCTCTCTACCTCATCTCCACTTTGATGCTCAGTCTCCACATGTTTTTTTTTCTCATCCATTTTTTTCTTTTTTGCTCACTTTCTGTGCTAGCTGTACAAAATATACATTCTTAAAAAGAAAGGAAAGGACTACAGAGATTTTTGCCTCGCTTTCTTATCCACCTCATGGTTTTACCTCTTGGGATTGCATGAGATCAGGGATGGGTATTTTTGTTCAAATATGCTTGCACCCCTAATTTAGACACCCGACAATCCCTTTTTTGTCTCCTTTTATGCTCTAGCTTTATCCTGAATACAAAAAGCAGTGTTAAACATAAGAGTGAAATCTGCTCTCCTGATGGCAGGCATTTTACTCAGACCTTTAACACTCTCACACTCAGTAGATAGGACTGGATAAGACTCATTTTCAGGCAGATAGAAATCAGATAGAAGCGTTTACACAGGGTTGATGGGAGCCCAGCTGACTCTGTAGTGTAAGCGGTGTTCTACTGACTAGACGGTAGCTGATCATAAGTCGAAGCATGACATAAAACGAATGAAGTTCCCTTTTTTTTAACCACTGTTTCAATAAAACAATAAAACAAAAAACCAAGCACCATTATTTTAAATATTAAAAAAATTGACATAAGATTTCTTTTTCTACAACCTTAAGTCTTTTCCTTTTTTCTTCCCTCATCTTCTCATCTGACAGTATCTAAATGTTGTGTTACCATGGCAACCCAGAGGATGGGTTTGTTGTCGATGCGGGAACATCCCCCCCCCCGCCCCTAACACACACACACCCTTTATTTTGCGATCTTCTCACAAAACCAGCACTCCAGTGCTATCTCATCCATCTGTAATTTGTTCCACCAAATTACATTGTGATGGAAGAAAATAAATATATAAATAAATAAACAAGATTAAAGAATGAAAATCCTGCTAAAAGGTTTTGAATAAGCCAACCAAAGAGTGAAAGTGTTGTTCTTTTTTGTGAACGGACTGTGTCAAAAGAGGGAGCAAAGTGAGGCAAAGACGGAGTAAGCAGAGAGGAAATAAATATAATGAGTGACATTTCCAAATCAAATATGCATGAATCAACAATGCTTCCAATGGCACAACAAACAAATTCTCGAATTAAGGAGCATTCGGGCGGAAAATTGCGGGAGAGGAGTAGGAGTTACTTTATTCTAGAAAAAAAAAAAAGCTGGAGAGGGAGGAAGAGTGAAGCAAAAGAAGAACGGAAGGTCTCCTTGATGAATTATTTCCTGTTTCTTCTAGAGGAATTTTAACTTTCTTTGTCTCCTCTCATTTGTTGAGGAACTTGATTGCTTCCTTTATTTCTCCTCTCCTCTCCTCTCCTCTCCTCCCTACACCCATGGAAATAAACTGTTATTGTGAGTCTTGATGAGTGCCAGGCAAGGTTAGGGGTGGCTGGGCTCAGCTATGTTAAGACATGCTTACGTGTTTATTTTGCTGCAAAGCAAGGCTCAGTTTCACTCGAGCAATCAAGGAGGTGGTTAACTTGATTGAGATTTGTGGGTACGAGGCTGCTGCTTTTTAACCCAAAAGTCTTTTTTTTTTCCATTTCTCCATCCCTCCTCTCTCTCTCTCCTTTTTAGAGGTGTTAACCTTTTCTTTTTGAACAGTCTTGTATGCTATTTTAAATGTTTTCCTGTATTTAATATATTCAGTTTTTCTACAAGTCAGTAATTTGACTGCCATTGTCTTGTTCCACGTTTATTTTTAGTGTCTCCAACATCTGTGTTACATGGAATGTGGGGCTCTAGTGATAAATTTTTCACTGCTTTTTATTCTGTCCCCCCTATCTATTAATGCATGCAGGTTAAAGTATGTCACACTCTTCTTCATTTCCTTCTTTCTCCTGTCAGTACTTTTCCTTTCTCCCTCATCTAGTAATGTGCGTGAATTTTGGGAAATGTGTGCTTTCATAGTGTGCGTTAGATCAGTAGTTCTGCCGCACGTACATGCTAAGTATATAGCTAGAGATAGCAGTGAGTGCTAGTATTCTGTGCCCGTGTAATACTCATTTGATGGCTGATCCATTTTGGACACTAAAAATGGAGCAAGGGGGAAAAACTGAAATGGATCAATTCACGAGGCTATTTTCTGTCTGGGAGCTAACCAGCATAGACTTAAATCACTGATCCTGAATAATGCATTCAGTTAGGACCCATAGGAATTTGGACAATAACAGGATTTTTGTAATTTTGACTTTGTATGGCATCAGAGTGAATGTGAATGAAGACTCAAGATGTGATGGAAATGCAGACTTTCAGCTTCAATTCAAGAGTTTTAACAAAAGTAGTGCACTAACTGCTGATTGTCTAGCAGGTTTATAGCAGGTGAGGCCTGTTTCCTCATTATTTAAAGACAAATTGGACAGATTAAAATAAAATCTGGAGTCGCTTACAACAGTTGCTTACCTCCACCACATGTAGTCAAGTCAAGAAGATTCTTGAGGAGGCCGGCATGTCATCATCCAAGTCTACAATCTAGACACACCTTTGTGAATGTAGTGAACTACACAGAGTTTACAACAAGGTGCAAACCGCTGATCACACTCAAGAACAGGAAGGTTGGATTAGATTTTGCCAGAAAACATCTAAAAGAGCCTGCACTGTTTCTGGATAGGTGAAACAAAGTTTAACCTGTACCAGTTTTTTACTGTCCTAAATAAGTGTTTTTAAGCAGTCAGTGGTTGATTGGCAACTTTCTTTTGGGGTTCTGTTTTTTATACCTAGATTAGTATTCACCAGTTAATTTTACTGTACTTCTGCAAGAGTGGTAAAATGAAGAAAATAGGGGTGTGCATGGGATAAATGGTAAGATATTCTATTAACACATATTGACTGTGTTTATGTGCTATAGATGCAGGCACTGTGCATATCGAAACATTAGAGCAGTGGTGGTAGGAGACACATTAACAAATACTTGAAGCCATTTACTCAAATGTTAGTCTGTGACACATTGACCGGCGATTAAGAAGAGATGCTACATATCGGCTGCTCTCTGAACAAAGTGCAACAATACGGTGACACATTTTCTCAAGTGATGGCTGTTCCTCACACACTCTTAACCAAATACACTTAAAGCATACAGCCTGCTCGCACATTCTTAAACAGCCACAGAAACACATGCTTAATGTTTGTTTTCACGCTCTCTTTTGCACACACACAATGGCTGACAGGGTTATTTGTGATGGAGGTGTGAGGCCCCGGACGGTGACATTCTGGCACTCTGTGTTTACCCTGGCTGGTGCTCAGACACTGAGCAGAACACACACACTAGACCATAGGCCAAGGCTGCTTGAGGGGCCTTGCCTGGTGCATGGATATATATGCATGTTTGACTATACTGCTTTAGTGTGTGTTTGTGTGTGACTGTCACTGGCTCTTATCAGGACAGAGCACAACCAGCAGCACAGGGCTGCAGGGGTTATATGGGTAAGGTGGAGAAAAGACTGGCTGAATAATATCCATCATTTTCTTTTCTTTTCTTCCTTTTTTTGCTTTCTATCGCTCCATCCTGGTTTTACTTATCTGTTAGTAATATCTGTTTTCTCCTCTATGTACACTCCTTATTTTCCTTTTCTCCCTCCTTTACCCATACAGGTCCTTCATGCACATCATGTTTCTACAGTTGTTGCCTTTTTTTGCCCACAGTCACTGTCCACAGACCCCATTCTTTACTTTCCGTCTTTTCCTCCCTAATCTACCGTTTGTCATTCTTTACTTGCTCATCTGTAACAATACCTAATTTCCCTTTTTATTCTGTTGAACTCCTCTCTCCACCTCAGTGCACCATGTAGCTCATAACTGAACTTGCATAAACACACCCCCACATGTGAGTTTCTGCTCAGTATGAGGAGAAGACGTGCCTAAGCCATATTTAATAAAATATAAACAATGCTGTGAAGAGGGAGCAAATAAATTAGGAAATGGGTGGAGGTGGAATGCAATATCCCTCATGCAGTTCTCCAAAACAATGCAGCACTTTCAATTGTGCATATATTTCACCAGAGACAAACCAAAGGCAGACTAGAGGTGCTGTAATTGAGAACAGATGCAAACAGAACGAGTAGAGGGGGGAAAATGTAAAGAAACAGAGACAAGGGCAGGGAGTTAAGCAGAGAAAGTCTGGCAGTAACGAGCAGCAGATTACATTCAGAGTGACGCAATTTATTTTCCAAATGCTCTCCAAAGTTGGAGGGAAGGAAGGGAGAGGGAGGGAAAGACGGGGAACATGGAGAGGAAGTGGAGGCGACGGGCTGAAGTAACCGCAGCTTCTTTGCCAGATGGAGCATCGTCAGACCATGACCGGCCAGTGTTTAACTCTTGGTTTGGTTTGGTAGCAGTGCACCTTCTTTAACTTTTCAAACAGCTTCAGTCCTCTAGCCTCTCTGTTTGTCTTTTGTTTTGTTTTTTTCTTTGTGAGGCTCCTGAGGAAACTTCCAACAGTTAGTAACCACATTTTGCCCCTCAGGGAAATCAGTGTGAGATTGTATCAGGTGTTTTGGCAGATTCTCTCATACATCCATGGTCATCCAATTCAGCCCTTCATTAAAGTTGTAGCACTCTGCATGTGTGTGTTGTTCTAGTTTTCCTAGTTCCTAGCGTCCTAATCCTAGTGTTGGAAATGAGGCTCTGCTCTGGATGTTACTGTATTTGGACGATTGGTCACATACAGTAACATCCATACATCCCAGATGCTTAATCTCTGCCTGTCTGTGGCTATTTTTAGTCGTAACATTTCCAAAGCCCAGATTTTTTTCTTCTTCCCCCTAATGTTCTTTCAGGATCTCTGCTCAAAGCTTCCATTATGACTTCTGCACTGCGTTGCACCATCCATCAGGCTCTTACCAGGAGAAGACGGGAGGCTGGGTAGACTTTCGTGTAGTAGACAACTGCACAAAGACAGTTTTATTTATGGAAGAGGGAGGAGTTTAGCAAATGCAGCTTGTGTTAAGCGAGTATTAATAGCACATTATTGGTGTATTTGGTTGATACGACATTGAGAAAATGTGAAGCATTCTCTCCTTGATGTAATTCGCCAACAGACGACAAAGCCCACTGATGCAGCAGGTTTCACCCCAGCTGTGCTAACACACCGGCTCCAGCACCGAATACAATACAAGTGAAAGCTTAATGAAGAGTAGGTGTGAAGTAAAGATTCACAGGACACATAGGCACACTCACAGGAATATGACATGATAGATGCACAGGGGTTTGCAGCACGCGTGGATTAGTGTTTGTCTTTGTGCCAGTGTGTTTCTTTGTGTCAGTCACATGTCCCAGTGGTTCAATTATTCAGGCTGTGTTAAATCTTCATTTCCGCAGCCCTCACAGCCAGCCTGCCTAATGGTGAACACAGATGAATATTGCATTTTCGCCATCAACCCTTGCGTGTGTCAAAGACAGGAAAGAAGAAATAAATGCAGAGTCACTGAAGGAAGGGGATGTCAGCAGTTGGAGACAGAGGAGTAACACAGTAAAGTGAGCTGAAGGAAAAGCAAACTCCGAAGTGCAGGCAGATCAGAAAAGGAGAGCGATTGTGATTGAGAAACGCTAACCGCCTGCTGGGATGGAGAGGCATAGAGAAAGAGAGGCAGGAAATAAAATCCGGTAGCGTGCTGAGTCGCCCAGTCTCACAAGACCAGCTAACTGTGCCCGTCATGTTGGGCTTTTCACTGTGCTGTTTTAGTAAAGTGGCTCTCACTGATTTTTATTCCAGCCTCCATTTCATGACACTATTGCACTCCTATAGAAACTCAAGATGGACAGTGATGCACTTACATACAAGCTTCAGAAAGATGGAGAGTTATTTTTTTTTTAACCTTTTGAAGCATGACGTTATTTTAAAACACAAAGCTGTATAAATAAAGAATATGTTTATGTATATTAAGATTTAAAAAAAAAAATCTCCTAGCTGCTTTTGCATGCCATCCTTACTTCAGCAGCAGGGTTGTTAACCTACCTTTTCTTTGAAAATTGGCCTAAGGGGAGGTTGTTTGCACAGTGCTCTTTGTTCCATTGTTATGGATCTGATTAGAAGCAGTGATCAAATCCTCACACTTGCTGGCATTAAAATACGTGGGGGAAAATCACATAAAATCATATAAAACAAAGTGTAGAATTCATGATTCCTGTAGTTTGATTTAAGACTACGATAGTCAGACGTCACAGTGTTAGATCTGAAGTAAACCTTCACCTTATGCTGCCAGTTTTTCATGATTTAGCACATTTTGGGGGTAGAAACATTTCTTTGACAATTTGATTGGTTACATATGTGAGCTAAAAGACAAATGTAATTGTTTTCATTTTTCTCTTTAATTATGTACTGATTTATTTGACTTCTTTATGTGTGTTGGTGCACTGTTCAGTTCCAAATTTATCAGAGGACCTTTGCACTTTGGATTCTTAATGACCGGCTTCTTTAAGATCATAAATGTGTAAATCATGGTAACAAAGTTGATCAGAGTTAATCATTAAGGGAACCTGCAAACAAAATTAGAAATGAGCTGAGATAATATTGGTCTGCTGATCCACTTAATCTGGAAAACAAAAATGAGTTCTAGTCTATCCTTTTGCTGAATTATGGTGCTGTCTTCAGAGAAGAGGCATGAGGCAGGAGACAGGAGAGCGTATCTACCTCTAAAATCAAAGCTTGTCTTTGAAAAGCTGAAAAGCACAAGGTTTGATTGCTGCTGACATATCTGGGTTAGAATGATAACGGGGTGCCAAGCGCCCCCACCCCTCCCCCTCTACTCTATGAAAATCCATAAGGAGAAAAAAAAAAAATAAAGGATGTGCTCTCAAAAAAATATTCACACATTCTTGCTTTTTATTGTTTTATGGCATACTGCGCCATGTGTGTCGAGGGGATAAACTGTGTAGGTTTGGCAGCTTTCTTGTAAGTCAAGGATGAGGGATTAGGAGATGAAATCAACATGTATGTTTGCCTGGGTGTTACATCAAAGCAGTCTGAGCATGCATGTGTGTTTGCACAGCATAGGAGGATCATATATGTAGGTTCAGTCAAGCATCTGCTCCGTGAGACTTTGATAATCCATGTTGAATTACATTTATATCACACGTTCTTTGGCATCTCACTTTAAATTAAACTCTCCATTCTCTGCTCCTTCATTCCTCTGCGCTCATCCCCTTATTTCCCTCTCTCTCTCTCTCCGTCTTCCTCCCTACATCGCTGCTCTGCTAAGAAAGCAGGGCGTGGGCAGACAATCTCATAGTCCCTTTCAAGGTTCAAAGTCCCTTTTCTTCCTCTGCTTCCCTCGCTCCTGCTCTGTTCTACATGTTGCTGCCTTATTAAGTTGTTCCACTCTTTCCCCCACAGTCTCTCTCCCTCCCTCCCCCCCTCCCCCCCCCCCCCCCCCCCACCCCACAGTAGGTGTCTGCCTGGTCACAGAACATCTTTCTGGTTTCTACCTGCTAATAAGCTTGCATCAACTTTGTGTGCACATGTGCTTCCGCATATGAACCACACCCTGCAGCTTGTGGAGAAGTTCCGTTTTATTCACTTTTAATAATTCTTGCACCTTTGGGTGTCGTGTATTACATGTGTTGTAGTAATTGTATCGTTGTGTATTTAATGACTTGTAGATTTTAGCCTTAATATGCCTGTGCACTCTTCTTCTGGTCTTTATATTCAGACCTAATGGATCTTATGTTTTTTCCTTACTAGTATGAGTCCAAAACTAGTGCATGCACACACACACGCGCACACACACACACACACACACACACACACACACACACGCACACGCACACGCACACGCACGCACACACACACACGCACCCACTCTGACTCATTTAAAGAAGCACATGGCTGCAAGCCAGGTGCTACACAGAAGACAAGGGAGCAAGAGAATATGTGGTCCTTGAAATGACAATATGATGTATGACATGTCATGGCATGGTATTACATGGCTTATATCAATTAAGGAATGAGCTTCAATTAACAATGTGGTTTAAATTCCCCCCAAATCTCATTTAAAAAGCTGTTTCTTAAACCTGAAAACCATTCGTATGTCTTTAAATGATTAGTTAATAAGCATTAAACAAATCATGTAAATGAAAAGAACAATGTAGTCTAATCACTAACCACCGCAGCATATTATAGTACTGTTATCACGTAACCTTACCACTGATAAAGCATTTTAAAAACATTTCCACCCATAGAATATTTTGTAGTTGATTCTGTTGTTGAGTTGGTGTCATCGTGCTGCACTGTTAAGGTTTAATTTTACCACCTGTGTTCTGTTTTGTGTCTGGGTATTTATTTTTCTGAAACATAACGATGCTGTATGGCCGTATATGATCACAGATATTAAAATGCTGAAATTCCAGCTGCAAAAACAGTTAAACTGATGATATAACAATGTGACTGTGGTTTATGTTTTAATTATTCAGCATTATGTATTAGTTGACTGAAGTGGGTGGCCCTCAACAAAGGTTACTTGTTAAAGATGTTAACCTTCAGTTTTAATGGTGCACGTTTCACACTGCTAAAATGTGTGATCCACCCAGTGCTATTTATTAATGTATAGTGGATTGAACTAAAGGATAAACGGGACTCTGAAGTTCAAGGCTGCAGACAGTTCTTTGGTTTGCGATGTGAGACCTCTGTCAATAACCCTGGGGGCCATGTCGACAGCCGGCGGGGGGGGTGGGCGTCCAACACTCTCCATATACCCTTTTGTCTGCCCCCCTGTGAATGACACACACGGACACACTTGCATGCACACATACACACTGTCCCTGTTATTGTACCAGTGTGCCCCCCTAGACCCTCTATGCCATCTCATCTCTCCCCCGGGTTCCCCATATCACTTTACTTCATAATTTAGCGTGTTATTTTTTCTCCTCCCTGATCTATAGTCCCCACATCACAGAGGCAGCTAATTAATTATGGATGGATGCAGGGGGGTGGGGGCTAAGAGAGACTAGGGGGGGGCTTTAAAAAAACGACCAGACATCCACCTCATTACATATGCGCAGTGTTTTTGGAGCTTTATTAATTTATATCTTGTCAGGCTATGCCACAGCCTTCAGAACTCTTTTGGCTTTTTAATACAGTTATTTATTTATATAGCGCCGCACACCGACTTTTGCCTTCATCCTCCCACTCTGCACACGCTTTCTTTTTCTCTCCTTTCACACCACCCCGTCGAAGTCTTGATTTTAATCTCTCACCTTCAACATATCTGCATGAACACACAGACATGCGCACTTTCCTGCCGACTGTCTCATTATCTGCTCTTGGCGGATGTTAAAAGGTGTTTTGCTCACCTGCAAGAAGAGATTATCTCCTTTCCCTGCCGAACACTGGTTTTATTAATTTTTTTTCTCGTATATTTTCTCATTTGGTGTGGTAGACGTAGCGTGGTAAATATCAGAGCACACTGAAAATGAAGGAATTTATTAGATTGAGCTGGAACTGGAATGGCAGTTGTTCCCCTTTGAGTACTTTAAGTCAAAACTTACTTCTGCAGTAGCATTTTTTTAATGACCCCGTCTTTATTAAATACAATTAAATTAAATATTACAGTCTATATAATTATATATTCCTTTACTGTAAAAGAGCGGCGGGACTAGCCTCAGGCAGCAAAGCTAACAGGGGCCTTTGAGGGAAAACAAATACAAAGAGGTGAGGAAAGCCCTCTGGCTACTTTGACAGAAGCTGCAGACTTGGACTTCAGCCATCACAAAACACACACTTTGCAACATCAACACTCGTTGTTATTCTCAAAAAACAGGTACATGTACATGCTCCTAGAGCATAGTCCAGTCAGTGTGGGAGGATTTGACATTGTCATAATTAGTACAGTCAGAAGAAAAGAGTTAAATTCGGCAAAGGGGTTTTCTGTTACACTATCTACATCTGTTGATTTTAAAAATACTTATAAAGATGTCAGAATGCAAAGACAGTTATCAAAATCTTAAGATTGAGCAGATGTTTTTGTGCTGTGTTCTCGTTTGGAGAAACCATCTGTGGCGTGCATTCCTTCAGGCATCTTTTCCACTTCACGGGCGCATGCGACTTTACCGTGGTTACACTACAGTGAGATTAAGTGATCCTTATGATGAAGCGAGCTGCTGTTCTGTGCAAACAGAGTTCCTGGTGTGAAGCATTTATGTGTAAAGACGAACTCAAATCAGCCTTCGATCATCTATTGAATAAAATGTGCAAATGCAAAATAAAATATGTACGCAGGTAGGTACAAAAAAACTGCAGATACATGCACATTTTTTTACATGTCATATCTGGCCAATAAAGCCACTGGATCCGCCTTCACAGATGAATTGAAAGGTGAGAAGTCAGGAAAAGGAAGGAAATAAAGGAAAAAAAGGATCTCTTTCAGCTTCAAACGAATCCCCCCCAGTGAAATATTGTTTCGGTGCACCCTGCACTTTGTAGCCCTAATGCAAGCTTTGAACTGTTTTGGCACCTGTCACAAAAACTGATGGAATAGTTTTTCCTTGCAGAGCACTTTCTCCTCTATCCTGCTCTCTCTCCCACAATGTCCTGTTTTTCCTGCCTTCTACCTCCTTTCTCTTTTTCTCCCGGAACTCCTTTCCATTGTGTCTCGAAAGCAGTATCAGCTTGTATTTGAACAAAGTACTTACTTGAATTTTCTTCTATTTTTCTGCATTGACACTCTTGAGAAATGCCCAAAGAGGAAAACAGTTGTGTATTATTATTATTATTGTAATATTTTATTTAACCTGTTAAATAATGAAAATTGCTTTTTATTAGAATTTAATACAGAAGACTGAAAGAAGCAAAAGGGCAGTATAACGGCGACTGGTAGAAAAAACGACAGGCTCAGCTGACACAAATTCAATAGACGGATAAATAAAACATTGGCTAGCTGCAGCTTGTCCTACAGGCTATGTTAGCTTCTAACACACTGGCTTCTACTAGTTAGCTTTAACAGCAGGATACTGAAACCTTTCCTCTTCTCTCTTGTGGCGCCTTGGACAATGCAAGCCCACGGCTTTTGACATGAGCCCTTTTTTTCCCTCTGAAGCAGACTTCAAACTGCATCATCTCTCTCCTCTTTCTCCCCCTCGCTCAGTCTCTACCCTTCCATCAATTTTCAAGTGTTTTCAGATACTCTAGGCAGTTAATTAAGTAGGACATTGTCAGGGGGCTTGGGTACATGGTGTGGATGATGCTGAATGAATGTATGATAAAGAGATCGAAGTGATGCAGAGGGATTCAGGCCTTCTACCTGAATATTTGTCATTTCCTGATGCTTTTATTATTTTTCTTTTTATTTGCTTTTGATCCCTCTTTATTCAGTCTTCATATCCTTTTTTTCTCCTTTCCTTTTTTCCTTTGCTTCTCTTACAACTTGGATAGCTTTCTTTTCCTGTTGCTCGCTCCCCAGTTAAACTGGTTCCTCTGCCTTAAGTTTTCCTTTTTTGTCTAAATCTCTTGCTGTTTCCTTCATTTATTTCTCTTCTTCTCAACAATCTTTCCCCTCCTTTCTTTCCTCTGCCTTTTCTTTCCTCCATTCCCTACTTCACTCCCTCCTTCTACACCATCCATTTTCCCTGCACACCAATCTTCCCCACACCCGCCGCCTTCTTCCTAGTTGATTATACATCAGGTCTTCAGCAACCCGCTTCTTCCTACTATAGTATTCCCCTCTCTCATTATGTGTTGTGCATGTGTTTGTGTGTGATCAGACACACAAGGCCAGGGCTAAGCAGGCTAATGAACAAACTCCAGCATTGTGTTCAGGCCCTGGGGACATGCTGTAGCTTCTAATGTACAATAGCTACAGCTAGAGGAGGGGAAAGAAAAAAATCACTGACAGTGAGCCAGCTATCTGCTTAAAGGAGCAACAAGAAGTGAAGGAGAGGCTGTGTATGGTGAATATTTTACAAGGATCTGGTCAGTGCTTTCCTTTCCTTTTCCCTTAGTGTATCTTATTCTTGCCTTTGGACTTGTCAGCCTGAGTGTGTTGCTCTGTAGAGCTGCACTATCTTGCTGGGACTATGAAATCTAAAATGGATACTTTTAGAGGAACACTCTGAATCTTAATCTATTGTTTTAGGGCCTTTTATCCTTATGAAAGAAGTCCAGTTTGCATTCTCTATCTGCACATGTCTCTTATAATTTGAGTTACTTTACAGTGTCTCCAGGTTGTAAAATATGTGATTTGTCAGCACTGATCTGGTTTATTATCCTTTTGGCTCAAGAGGCAGAGTACGGGGTGGGATGGTTCCACCCAAGTTTTAACTCATGTTTTTTAGGATCTGTCACCCACCCTCCTGCTCTCTCTTTCTCTGGCTCTCATTCTAACTGTTGACAAGATCTGCATCAGTGCCAGATTGTGGCATGAACACTCTAATGACTTCATTTCTTCCAGCACATGCACAAATGCATATCTAGGGAACACTACATACTGAGCAGACTGCCCGATATACTTCTTGTTCAGCAAACACATGCGACCATACTTAATTAGTCAAATTGCATATTGAGAAAGCTATTTGTCTTACACATCTATGCAAGGACACACACACACGCGCACACACACCCTCCGGGGTTGTGTACTGCAGTGATGTAAGCCAGTGGATGGGCTACTTCCAGATGATCCAAACAAGACATTCAGCTCTGGCCAATATCACTGTGAGAGGGTGCGCACACACTCACACAGACAGGCTCAACACAAGTTCATGAGCTCATTACTCCATTCCACACATGGATATAATACGCTGCAGCGTATCCTCGTGCCAAAACAATGTTATACCATTGTGATGCAAGTAATTTTACTTGGTAGATAATAGTTTATGAGCTATAGACGAAAAGCTTTTTTGCTCTAACGTTGTTGTACAGCATTAATCTGGTGCAAGGCCAGCGGGAGTGTTGCACAAGCATACAGCACATGCGAACGGTGCATCACAGCCCGACTCTAGACTAGAGTGTGTTATGGCAAATCTGGCATGAAGTCAAATGCAGTACGCAAGCCTCGGCCTTCTTCCCTCTTCAGCTGTTAACAGCAAAACAAATGATATATTTCATCATCCCAGCTCTTATCTTGCTGTTATTCACTTCTTGTTTGCATGCCTTTCTGACTTTGTGGAATAATCTGACTCTCTTTATTCTATAACGGTCTTGTCTTGGGTATAAAAGTTAAACATTTATTTTTCCCACATTTGTTTTTCACAGGATTGCCCTCAGATTCTGCCGTCAACCCAGATCTACATCCCTGTCGGGGTGACAAAGCCAATCACCTTAGCTGCAAAGAACCTGCCCCAGCCCCAGTCTGGACAGAGAAACTATGAGTGCGTCTTCCACATCCAGGGGGAGATCCACAATGTGCCTGCACTGCGATTCAACAGCACCTCCATCCAGTGCCAGAAAACTCCGGTTAGTATGAAGAGATTGAATGTATTTATTTTATGCAATCCAGCTGAATGAAGCGATGTTAATGGTGAAAAACAAAGCAGGTGTTGTGATGTACACTAATAGTTTGAAGGGGGGGAGGATTTCTCTCAGGCACTGGTAAAATAAAAGCAGCCAAAATTCCTGAACACTGAACAGGGCAAGAACTGCACACAGAGTAGAAGGATAACCATTAAGCACTGTTACTTTTGACCTAATCAATGCAACTAGGTATCTAAATCATGCTCCCAGTGCGGGCATTGACTCGGCCAAGGTTAAATAATGGCCTCCTACAGGTAATGGCTATCTAGACACTAATGTGCTCATTGTCCTGATAGATGTCGTGCATTACTTGGACACTAGCATAGTCTTGATCAAAATAAATGATGTAATACTATTGAATTGATAGTTAGCAATTAGATATTGTGATGGCAAGTGTTTACATTTGAATTAATACAAATTTATAATGAGGCATTTCCTGTTCTGGTCCAAATCATAACAGATTGTCATGGCTGATGTATAATATATAAATTATTGATCAGGTACGATGGTCAGCCATAGTGGGTTTTTTTTTTTTGTTTTTGTTTTTCAATGCTTCTGTTATTTATTTATTTATTTTTAAATGTATTCACGGCTTTGTCTGATAGGGATGAGTGGTTGGGTGGTTGGTGTCCGCCAGATTAAAGCAGTCTAAAGAAGTATTTTGTTTCTTTGCAGAAGTTTTTAATAAGTGTAGAGGGTTTGCTGGTAGGTTGAAGTGTTTCTGCGTGTAGGCCCATGCCTGTCCAATGTGTTGAAATGTGGTTGTGCGTTTATATTTTTATATATATGTGTGTGTGTGTGTGTGTGTGTGTGTGTGTTTGTGAGGCTTCAAACTAGCATGACAGATAAGAGGTAGCTAGCGTCGCGCTTCACTGAGGCTGAAAATGTGAAGAGGAAGTCTGTCTCTGAAGCTAGTTGGGAGCGGATTGATCATGTTTACACCTCGACTCTATACCTCTCCCTCTCCCTTCCTCTATGTGTCTGTAGAGCCCATCTTTCTCCCTGCCTCTCTTCCTCCCACTGTCTGTCAGTCTTTCTTCTTCCTGCTCTTCCCTACTTTTCTCACTCCATCTCCCTCGTCTCTCATAAGTTCACTTTTGCTGCTTGTTTCTGTTCGTGTCTGATTCCATCCTGAGATATACGATGCCATTAGAGCTGCTGCTGTTAATTTAGTTTTACATGAGGATGTTTAGCTGCCACAATAACATACTTGGAAGAAAATAGATTCAGAGACAGTAGAAACCTCAGGATGTCTCTGCCTAATAAGATTTAGCACTTACTCACTTCTCAATAAGCAGCAACTGGTCATAATAGGCAGAGATTACCACAGGAATTCAGACCCTGGCAGACACATTTGGAGTACAGGGTAGCAGTAGTCTCTGTTTAGCTGTATAGCTTGATGTGTAGCCGCTGTGACGGCTAGCACAGTGTTTGATTCTGTCTGTATCGACGGACAGTCTTTAGGTGTTGGCACACGCTAGCCAGTTGTTTGTGAAGGCAGGGCTAATTACCTAGCGCAAGGCTTGTCTCTCCACAGAGATGCTTGTTTATTGACTGTTTATTGTAGCTGCAAGGCCAGTGTTAATCAACAGCAAAGCCTAGCCTCAGCCAAAAGCTGAATTTCTCCATTTGATGTCCACAAAGCAGACATGCTAGCAGTAATTAGCGCAAGACTGTCAACACTTAGCCCCTGTTAGCAAATAGCAGTGGCATCTTGACTGTACAGCCAGATATCGATGTAGCGTGTTCATCTAGTCTGCATGCATCTGTATTTAGTTTCAGAGTATGAAAAAGGTGCCAGCTGCATGAACTTGCAGTTAGGGCATAATTCATACTGGCTCAAGATTAAGAGTTTAATTATGTGTCATGAATTATTACTTTGAGAGTCTTATTATAGCTCTGGAGCAGCATTTTGGAAGAAGCAGGTCTTAAATATTAGTTTATCTATTTATAGACCTTTATATCTCTACTTTCTGCATGCACCCCTCCATGTTTGTTCTTACTTTGACAGTGTTCAGAACCAACTCAATAAATCATGAATGATTCTGCAGTAGAAATAGACTTTATCTGTTATACTGTGTACACACTGCTGCCTCAGCTTACAGGCATACAGCTGTGAGGATAGGGGTTGATCAGTGTCTCTTCATGTGTGCACATCTGCATGCTTCTCTGTTCCTTAGGCTACGGATTCCCGGGTAGCTATTCATGAGTGTGTTTGGATGTGCAGTTCCAGCAGAAGACTGTAAGGGGCATTACACTTGCTGATCAGTGTGATAAACACAGGGGCTGCATAATCCACAATATAGCTTTTTGTTTGAGATCCACAGCATGTGCCAAATGAGACACATTATTTAGAAAAGGTGAAGATCAGGGCTGAGATGAGATGTGTGCTGAGAATTTCTATAAAGTGAAGGGGAAGTACAGAGTGGACAGTATACATGGAGGTGGGAAATGGATGTATGCACAGAAGTCGATGAAAGGAGAAAGGATAAAAAGAGTAGTAAAACTACAAATCAGTGGAAACGGCCAAAAAAAGAATATCGAAGAAGGCAACGTGGACTAGGGAAATTGGTGCGTAGTCGACAATTTCAGGTGAGATGAATGGAGAAAAGTGAGAGGCAGAGTGTTATTGAAAAGAACAGAGGGGGGAGAACGAGATGAGAAGCTGTAAGAGAGAAAATCAGCTCAAAAGTGTCTCCTGAGGCCAAAACTCATTCTCCTTTCTTTTATACAATATCATCAGACTATCCGAAAGAAATAACTACCCACAGGATATTCAAGACATCCACAGTCGGATAATGTTTAAACTTTAGTTTCCCATACCTTACTGCTCTCACAGTGACCATAATAACTCAATGCTCTTGCGTTGTATCCCCTAACAGGAGGCTGTCAATAACCAACTGTATATGCGGCAGACATGATATATGATAGTGTAACTTCAGCTCTATGCTAACCTTGTTGGGTATTGACTTTCCATATCTGCTCATGGGAGAAAATATTGGTGCTGTGGTATTTCTGTATAAGGTTACTGTACATACCAGCTGATCCCAACGGGGAAAGAGCAAGCATATCATAGGACCAGAGAAAGAATGCAATATTGGAAAATGATTTTCTTTTGCAAGAGGGGACATGAAACAAGCCTTTGTCTTCATGGTGTTAAGACTTTGAAGAGTCATGCATTTAGAGTAAGGGTTTAAAAACGCTGCTCAGAGCTCTAATTTTTGCTGTGTTAAGCCTCCATAATGTTTATATTGTGAAAGGAATGGCTCACACACTTTGCATTTTTCACTTTTGAAGTTGGGTACATAGCCAAAAGTAATTCAGCATTTATTCTTTTGGAACCTGTGAAAGTTGGTGAAATGGCAGATTGTCAGAAGTCCATTTGCAAGTTAATTGGAGAAAAACGCTGATCATTTTATAAGAAGAAAAAAGTGCCCTATTCGTATTTATTAGTGCCAAACAAGCCCACATTACTACTGACACATACAGAGCCATCCGCTATGCCTTATGGTAGCAGTTAACTCCGGTCAGCAGCGACCAAACCAACAAGCTGGTGTCTACATTGGTGCCTTCCGGTTTTCTGACCCGGTCCAGACAGCTTCCTTGTGTGTGATCCAATCAGGGGCTTCGGTTAAGGTACAAAGGCCAATAGGATGCTGAGCTGTGGGCTGGGAAGTTGTGCTCATAGTGCCAGAGGGGTCGTTGGAGCAACAAACACATGTACACACAATTCTTTCACACACAAATGACTGCAGTCTTGGGTCAGACAGGCTGATGTAGCGCAGCTGGACATCGTTCGAAGGGTGTGGGTGAGAGAGGAGAGTCAAACTGTTCAAGACTTTTTGTTTCTGTTCTTTTATCTTCATGTGTTCTTAGCCTTTTGTCCATTTGTGCGTCTCCATTTTCCTACCCTCAGTTCCCTCTTTATCCTTCTTCCTTGTTTCTCCCCGGAGGGCAGGAATGAGAGGACAGATAATATCAGAGCGGGCCTTACACCATTACCTTCTGTCTGATAAACAGCTCGGCCACTCTATCACCCTCTTTCTCCCAGTCCTTCACCAGTGGAGAAAAAAAGCAGACATGGGGGCAGGAGGAGAAAATCTAGTTTGGGATAGGGTGTGTGTCTGTGTGCTTCGCTTCTGTGTATAGAGAGCAGCTGTTTGTTAAAGTAGAGATGCGAAGTATCAGGGGTCCTGATGGCATCCAATTAAGGGAGATAAAATGATGATGAATTGCTGCTGGGCAGTGGAGACCAGTGCTCCTGTATCACTGTGTATGTGTATGCACATATGAGCTCACTTATACAGGAAGAGAGCAGAAGAAAGCAACCATACTGATTTGGAGAAGATTGTGTTGGGGAAAACAAAGAAGAGCGGGTTCGGAAAAGACACAAAAGGGAAGTTTCTCGGCAGAGCTTCCAGGAAAAAGGGAGTTAGAGAGCAGTGTGCAAGATGGATGAGGAGGAGGAGAAGTGAAAGAAGAAGGGTGCATTGAGACTGTACTGTGAGAGAGTTTGAGGAGAGGACAAATTGTCTGCTGGCTTCCGATGGGAAATGAGAGAAGTATGGCAGACAAGAAAGATGGATAAATAGATGAATGAATGGATAGACTGAGCAAACAGAGGTCTAGAGAAGAGGCCAAACATGTCTGCAGGGAGAGCGGTTAACACAAACCACACTGGTCTAATGGTGTCACACACCCCGTGATGTGTGTGTGTGTTTGTAAGAAAGAGAGAGAGAGGGGGCTGAAGCGAATACAAACTAAACTCTCTTGACTTTTTATGGGAATTGGGCTCTCTTTATATAATTAACAGTAAAACTAAAAATGCTAAATTGCACATTAAAAAAAAATTAAAATATAAATGCACTATAACATGCGCATATATTCATACACACATAGTGCTAAAGGTAGCAGGACAAGGCTAATGAGGGCCTCGGTGCTGTTGGGTGGAGGGTTGGTGCAGCAGAGCAGAGTACAGTCTGGCCTGGCATGGCCTAGCTCAGCTTAATGAGATATAAACACTAGACCTGCCACTGCACTCAGCCACAGCACACACTGACACTGTTTTAATTGGCTTGCACATTCTGTGTGTATTGTGTGGGGATGGATTTGGGGAAAAAGCAGTAGACATTCACTGGGTTTCACTGTGGATAGCTGCAGATGAAAGATTATCATCATGTGGCAGCCCAGACTGATCTGATCTCTTACAATGTTGTTTAAAGTTAATGTATTTGTCTTAGTAGATCTTATAGCTGGGAGAAACATGAGTCTTGATCATGTGATTTCCTACTATAGCTCAAATTACTTGTGTACATATCTGTTTAAGTTTGTGATATTTAAAGAAGATCTTGTGTGTTTGCTCATCTGTGCTTATTTGGCATTTATCTGACTGCTCGCTGACCCATCTTCTTTTAAAGCAGCTCAAAGTGAGAGAAAGAACAGACAATGACCTTCCTATAGTGTGCTCTTTTTTTTTTTTCTTCCTCTCCTGCATTCTTGTGCTCTCCAGCAGCGCCCCTCTTTTACCTCCCTCTCACATACTGTGTGTGTCTCCCTCATTTTCCTCTTCATCTCTGTCCTGTTGCTGGCTCACTTGCTCTCCTCCTTTCTGACAGGTGAAGAGCACAGCTCCCACGCTGCTGTCCTGGATAAATAAGAATTAACTGCAGCACAGCTATCTGCATATGCCAACTTCTCCACCCCACTTTCCTTATCTATTTCTCATTTCTCTCCGTCTCCCTGCATCTCTGCAATTTGTAACCTTTACTCCACATATTCTTTGTCTCGTAGCAGCGCTGCACTTTTTCTAAATGATTATTTGAAGAGACATCTGAAAAGCTGAAGGGATTGTTATAGCAAGGCTCTCTTGCCATTACCCTGGTGAGAATAGAGACCATCAGGAGGTCAAGCCAGAGAAAAGACCTGGCCTTACTTTCAGATCTCTTAGAGAGCATTTGCACACTTCTTTCCATGTGACTGTCTGAAGTGTGGCCATACATGTCAAACACCTTCTGATCACAGTATGCTGCCATAGAAGAATCAGTTTTCTTCTCCTTGTAGACATTCAAAAGATGCCTACCTTTTATTAGAATATTTATCGTTCTACAAATATGGATGTGCACAGAATGAGCCTGTGCAGTTAAAGCAACATAAACATATTGTCAGTAATAGCATCTTGTTATATGCAAGTCATTCTGTAAGAGATTAAAGTCTTTGATTAAATATAATACTAGAAATTGGTAAATCTTCCTGGAAATCCTGTGATTAATTAAACCATTAAGTTAAGTTGCAGCATCACCTTATTTGTAATAAAGACTGAGAGCATGTGCAAGCCATGCTGACTTCATTTTGAAAAATTCCCAGTGGACGAGACTGTAAAACTTTAAATGTTATTTTGTTTGCTTTTTGTAATAAAGGGCTGCATAAAAACAAAGTTTGTCATTTAATGCCAGTTAATGTCTTCTGTTTGTTGCATATTTGTTGTTAGATTTGTTAATGTCATGGAGAGTGCTCTTAGTGATGGCAAACTACTGGAGTTACTGAGTCAATGCAAAATGTGGTCTGTATTTCCTCATTATGGGACCAGCATATACATACATATGTGTTATTTGGCAGAGAAGTTAGTTAGTGGCCACCAGAAGAATGGCATTAAGTTGAGGGAGGAGAAAAAGTGTGACGCCACTGAAAATCTGCACGTTTCTGCCAACTACCAAAAATCAGCCTTTTGTCCTGGGAGAACTTTAGCAAGCTTACACTAGCTTAATGCATAGGCTGAAAAATAAGAAACATCGACTATGGCAGCATTATTTTTCCCTCAACCCAGCATTTTTCTCCCCTCCACCCCTCTCTTTTTCTTTCCATCATTGAAGGAAGTATGTGTGCAAACGGGTATGCACATATGTGCGTTATTGTGTCTGTGCTGGAGATAAGCTGGGGAACTGGGTCCAGCCATGCTCCAATCCTGTTAGCATTAGCGATTAGCACTGGCTAACAGGCTCCTATTATGAGCAGGGGCTGATTCTCTGTCGCTTGACCGTACACGTGCACACATGCACGCTCATACACACAAACACAAAACTATAAGACGGATTACCACTTGATCCTTGATAAGGAAGCTATATCTGCCCAGAAGTTGTGTGTATATAAAAGACTGATGGTGTGTACGACAAGACTTGGACATCCACTGTATGCCGAGTCTTATCTAGGCTGGCAAAACACATTTCACTTTACTTCACTGTGGAATATGTCAGAACTAGAATGATGTAGGTTGAAGGTCATGTTATGTCAACTAATGTTTTTTTGGATCACCTTGAGAAATCTGTGAACAGAAGAAGAGGGTAATCTACATATTACATACATATCCCAGGCATGGGCCTGCCCTGGGCAAAAGGGATATTTTTTTTTTTTTTTTTTAGCACACCTTCAAAATGACCAATTACAAGGCTGTGGCTCTCATAGAATTTACCCATTGTTACCTGCCTTACTTTCAGTCTTCACCCTACCTTCATTCATCTACACCTGCCTCCCATTCTTTAGTTTATAGTGACAAATGTCCAGCTACAGTGCCGGACTTTGAATCTGTATTTTGTTGCTGAGAGCCTCTTGTAGGGTAGTCTCTCTATTGTCCTTAATGCCCCCCCCCCCCCACCCCCCTTTTTAAAAGTCATTCCATTTTGTTTGGGGTTTTTTTTTGGTTTTTTTGTTACACTGGCTTATTTGTTGTCACTGCATATTCTTGTTTCCTTCATGGAATCTCCCTTTCCTGTTTCTGTCATCTGCTGTTTCATTGTAAATATTCTGCATCCCTAATTTTCTCTCTGGAGTGCCCTCTTTGCAAAATGTAGTGATTTTGTGGTTCCATTTTTCAATGTGACTTTGTTTTTTAGAATTATTTCTTAGTGTTTAATTTTCATATTGGAATTTGCTGTATGGTGTGAGTAAACCCTGTCCAAGGCGCATGTGTGTATTCCCTGAACGCTGTGTTGTGCAACAGTGGTGGTTCAGTATAAAAGTTTAATAAGCCCTTGGTGCAATGAGAGAAGATGAGCTCTGGATAATAACCTAACCTTTCCAATGGCTCCCCCACTCTCTGCTGCCCATTTAACACACATACATGCACATACACTCTCCTCCCTAACTAAATATGCATGTTTGTGTTATAAATGGATGAATATACAGGCATGGACAAATTCTTATATCATAGATTTAAAACAACAAAAAACAGAGGCTAGATCGCTTTGGTGTTTTATTGGTGTGTACTTGTGGTGCACGTTTTGAGGTAGACAACTTGCCATGGTAAAAATCAGTGTTAAGTGGTTGATATACATCTAAAATATGTTACTCTATTGAGTAAAATTGGTAATATGGTCAAAGAAGAAAAAGGCCTTCTCTTAGAATTTGCTGTTCAGCAGAGAAGCAAGGGCAGAAATAAATGGCACCTTGGTCTCTTGTCCTTAACTAAAGCTAGTCTTCTGTCCTGATGCATGTATAGATATGTTTTTGTCTTTTAAATGGTTTGGAAAGAAATGGACTGGTATTCAAGTAATTGAAATTTTGGTTATTTGTTTTTATTTGGTTATTCTTTATCATGTAGGTATTGCAGTGAGTTCCTTTCTCTGTGTTTGTGTGTGTTCAGCTTAATTTCATTCAGGTTTATTTAGATAGCGGTATTCCCTGTTAATCTCTACAAAATAAAGCATTCAGGATAACCGTAAAGGGACTACGGTGTTTAATTTTGTTTATTTGCCATTTTGATTTTGACTGCTTCAATTTAACAACCTTCGTGTCGTGTTACAGATTATGAGAAACCCACCTGCTGCTTAGTGTAAACACAACTGACTGTTCAGAGAGCGGTTGATCATTTTCGAACCCCTTCATCAGCTTGAGCAATTTCCAAATACAAAGCTGACCTTGGCTGGATAACAGCCGCCTTCTCCACTCTCACCATCTTTCTCCCACTTGCATCTCTACCTTTTATGTCTCAGCTTTATTCCAGATGTCTTGTGTTTCCTGCCTCTTTTTTGCCTCTTTATCTCCTTCTCGCTGCGATGCTTTGATGCTTTTTCACTCTTTGCACATGTTCACAGTGCAGTGTCCCTGTGCACTTCCTTTTTTCTCCTTATTGTCTCGCATGCAGATATACACTCAAACACACTCACACGTTCTCTCCATCTTTACCAAGTGAAGAAGTGCTCTTGTTCCCAGGCAGACTGGGTGGTCTAGTGGTGGAGCGATGAGGAAGGAGGGAGGGAGAGATTGAAGAAGTTCATATGGTCAAACTTCAGAAGAGAAATAATAGCTGATGTCCAAAATGTGTTTTTGCTGTGCCCTATCTTCCTGTGTTTGCATGTGTTTTTATTCATCATATTTTACTTCCTGTACAGACCATGTGATCAGTCTTTGATGAATTTGCCGCCATCCTTCACTGGAAGGAGTCCCATGTGCCGGACATGTATTTATAGTACAGTGTGCACATGTGTTTTTCTGGGAATGTTTGGTATATGTGATAAGGAATCTGGTTCATATTTCCTTGTTTGACTGTGGACTTTTTTGGGGGGTTGAGGCAGATGAGAGAAAGTCAAGCTAAGATTGATAGGGGAAGAGGTTTGTAAAGAGGTATAGGGAAGGAATAATGAGAGGGAAAGGGAAAGAGAAAAAGGAGGGGTGGGAAGGAGGATTGCAGGAGAAGGAGAGGCAGAGGAATGTGTGAAAAGACCGAGGCAGACATGTCAGAGAACAAATTGAAAATGCCAATTTCACTTTAGCCCCCACCAGCTCAGGCGCTTACAGCCCAGCCCCGGCCTCTTATTCCATGTGTAAATGAATGGTGTCCACAGAATAACACACAATCACCTCTCTCTATCCATCTTGCCCTCGCTATTTCTCTTTCACCCTTTCTGCTGCATTACCTGCTCTATACCCCCTCTCCTTACCCACTTTGTCATCCTTTCTTTTCACCGTCTTTTTGTTGTTTTCACTCCACTTCTGAGCTTTTGATCACAAATTCCAAGTATTTTCACGTCTTCTATCATTTGGCTGTTTTTTCTTTTCTGTTTGCCCATCCACTTTGCTTTTCACACCCTACCTTATCATTTTGTGCTGTGCCAAGGTTAATGTTTTGGCTTAATAATCTAGTTGTAATGCAATAGCGCTGTCTAAATTCAGAGCTTGCTATATCTACAGTGAGACTGTAAAAGTTTTTTTTTCAGTGTTCTGTAGGCCAGCTTCCAGGTAGAGTTGCTCAAGTAAAAGTTTCAGTAGTTCACGGCTGCTAAATAAATTAGAGTGCAAAAATTTGCCTGAAAACACATTTTGAAAGAATTTGCCTTTAAAATCAGCTCTAAGAGCAAAGTGGTATTTTTTCTGAGATGCATGGAGACGTCTTTCTTTATTCGGATATCAGCGTCTCAGCCTTCAGGGCCCGCTAAATGTAAATCATCCAATCACAAAAAAAAGTGATGAAAGAATTAATCAGCCATTCACACATTGTGACATTGCTGTGTCCTCTCATTTTCTTATCTTCTCAGTGCACATTTTTTAGTCTTTTCCCCCCTCAAATATATTCAAATTCACTATTATTACAGATGTCAGGATAAATCTCACAGTATCACAGTGGAGTGGGTGATATCACATAGTGGCAAAGTTGTAGCTAGATTCAATCTTTGAGGGCTCATAGCCCCGAGCTTGGGGCTTTCACATTGGATTTTATCACCACTCTACTAGAAGAGAAAAGTCCTGCTATCTCTCACCCAGAGGCTATTGGAGATACTGACCATACCAGAGGTAGTGAGAGGGGCTGGGCACCATTAGGTCATTATCTGAAGTCTCACCAGCCATCACCTCAACATTGCTACAGACAACACACAGATCTCGTCATATAGTGTCCGCTTTATGTCATCTGAAATACAGCTAAGGAAAGAGACGTTAATAATGTAAAACCTGTCTCGGTGAAGTCTGTGAAGTTCTTGATGAAGATGTTGTATTTACCTCACATCAGCAGGGGTTATTGGGGAGGCGATGTAATTTCTAAAGCTGCATTTTATTTGCTGGTGATAATTGTCATTGATAATTTATAAGTTGGGAGTTTGGGCAGGGACTCACAGGAGCTCTTTTCTCCGTTACCCGTTCAGTTAACACGCCGCCATCACATCACCGCTTTTGAAGCTTGTTGTCTCATTTAAAGCAATTCCGTAAAACTGATTATGCCAACGATGAGTCAATTACATTTCAACTCTTATTAGTTCAGGATGCAAAAATGAAATTAGATGAGAATATTATTGTCAGAGATATATTATGCGTTTCATTCATCACTGGAATGGAATGAGTCATACAGTGATGGGGATTCCAATCTCTTAATCAACTCTGCGCTCTGCCAGGCAGCGGCGGATGTGCCGTGTGTAAAAATCACAATATAGCCTGTCTCTCATCATTCATTTTTATGGCCCTTCAACTGTGTGAGCACCGCAGGGTATGACATTACTACCAACCACTAGCTTAACTGAGTTTGCTCTTGGTATTAGCTGTGTTTTTTTTCTTTCTCGCTCTTAAGAATTTATTGAAAGAATTTCATTGAAAGATGGAATGTTTTCTGATGTAAGAAAAATGTTGAATGGATGAGTATGAATTTTAATCTCGTTCTCTTTGTTTTATATTTCAGTATAATTATGAGGGTAATGACATCAGCGACCTGCCTGTCGACCTGTCTGTAGTTTGGAACGGAAACTTTGTCATTGACAACCCCTATAACATTAAAGGTGAGTAAGTGTGGTGTCATTCACTGGTGAGCTTTACTTATGGTAGGAACTGAATGTGGTTGAATGAGTTAGATTTGTCTTAAAAACCGGGAAGGAATTCAGTGTCCTGCAGTGACGTACAACATTTGTTTGTTTTTTTACCTTAACATTTATATTTATAACTCTAATCAGCTCTCTTTATAAAGCTATGCTGTGTGTCAGTTTTGTAATAATCACCCAATCATCTTTTCTGCTTCATTAATGGTACATTACCCCCATATACTACAGTCAAAAAGCAGCCATTGCTGGCCTATTGAGAGATTATTGAGTGGCTTCCTCCCATAGTCCAAAGACATGGATGTTAGGTTAATTGGTGGTTCTAAATTGGCCGTAGCTGTGAATGCACTGGGTGCCTGCAACAGACTCGTAACCTGTCCACAGCTACCTCTCACCCTATGACAGCTGGGATAGGCTCCACCCCCACCAGAACCCAGATGGATGCATTAGTGGGTGGGTGTTTTTAGTTGGTTAGCTGTTTTAAGTTACCCTAGATACTGTTACATTTTGACACAATCTTACACAGGTACATATTTGAGAACAGTATCAAGATAACTGTGTGTGTATTTGTCAAAACAGTCACATTATTAAACTGTTTGCTTTTTCTCTTTTGTTAGCACACAGTTAAACACTGCACCCAAGGAATGTGCTCAAATCCTCTGTCAATGCCAGAGAGTTCACATATTCTAGTTTTGGTCATTTGTATTCACTAATGCATATATTGAATAATAATTACGTCCGTCAAGGCTCAGGTTTTACCCCACGAGACTCTTTTGTCATGGCTAATGGGTAGCAACCAGTGTCAAAGGGATCAATGTAATTGATATTTTCTCTCTCTAAATGTTTTAAATTTCAGTCTATTGAGCCACATTTAGGATGTACAGTATGTGCATGTTGTAGAGCAATGAGGCTAATTTCTGCTTTGTTTGCAAATTGTGCCATTTGAACAAAGCAGAAATTGGCAAGCGTCATGAGTCAAGGTGCAAAAGACTGCTACACTTAGTCTTAACTTTACACCCACTAATATACAATTACACATAACTCTTTGCATTTTAACCAGATTTTTACCATGTTTTGTATTCATATTGTTGCATTTTCCTCTTTGTTAATGTCTTTAGTGTTGTAGGCATCCGTGTGTAGCTTGACTTGTGTTATTTTAATGTGATGGTGCATAGAAGACGTATATATTTCTTTAAACGGTATTTGAGTGCATTATATTTGATTTAATGTGAAACCACACCTCATCCAGGAACCTTGGGGGGTAATAATTAAACTCATATACATTCTCAGTGCACCACTGTGGGAGAAGACAATGAGATCATGTCTGTTGGATATAATTACTGGTAAAAGTCTTTATAATGCTGTCTTCGTAATTATTGTGGGTTGTAAAGCACAGTGGGGGATGTAACATTATTCCCCTGCTGTGAGGTAAAGTAACATCATCGCCAGTTCGATATAGTCTGTGGATGACATGCACATTGAGTTTTGTACAACAGAGGGAGTAGCATACTCTGCTCCTGGTTGTTACTCATTAATGTTTAAGAACACAACAAGTAACAGGTATTTTGTATGTAGTATTTACTGCCAGAATTTGCCGTTATGTCTTACATGTTTGTAAGTTAGTGATTATTGCCATTTGTCTGTGCTGTTTATTGATCACTCTTTGTAGTCTAATTGAGCCAAGCAAGCTGTTGTAGTCTTAAATGTCAGATATTTCTCAGTATGAGCGCTGTAACTGGTCTACATGTGTTTGTACCATGTGAACAAAGGCGTGTCTGTAGTATTGTAGTCTTACTTTGAGTGGGGCTCATCACTTTGTGCATTGTGTGTTATCTCAAATGTAACATCAGGCAGTGACCTACAGCCTAAATATGGCTCTCGTCCTCCTTCTCCCTTCTCTGCCAGCCACCTCTCTATTTCTCAGTCATGATAATCATCTAGTAGAGTGCAACTGATGCTCACTCATCTTAAATACTGATAGGTTAATGTAATTAAAGACGAGTCGTTTAGCAGCCAGTAATTGGTATAGGGTTTCTTTAAAGCTGCTCCGTGACCAATGGGATTTGGGGAAGGAATAGCAGAGAAAGAGAGAGGAAAGATTTACTCTTCTGTTCCTCGGGCCTTTGGGAAATCGGGCCTTAACTCAACTTTGGCTCAGTGACACTGAAGAAGTTTTGAAATTTTATGATAAAGCTGAGGAAGTGAAAATAAAGCAATTCAATTTCATTCAAAAGAAAACTGTCAGGTTTCTTATCTGCTTATTTCAGTCTGAAAATAAGATAGTCTTTGACTGGAGGGAGTTACAATCCAGCTGATAAGCAGCAACATAAGAGACTGGTGCAAGGACTTATACAAACAAGGAGAATATGCAAACTCCACAGAGAGGTTCCAGCTGGGCAGCAGGTCCAAACACAGTACCTTCTTTGATGTCTTTGAGGCCACAGTGCTAACCGCTAGCACACCCTGTGTTGGGTCTGTTCCCACAAACCCCGCTAATTCTAGAGACTTATTCATCATGAATGAAAACAAGACAGTCAGCGATCGATCGATTACTTGCGCAAGGGAGGCCTCGTCTATGTCCAGCATGGAAGTGACCCCGATGAGGGCCTCCTCTCGCTGGCTTTTATTGACAAACTTCAAACAATAGTTTACAAAACACCTCCCCTCGCAACCCCCTTTGGTTACAAAGACAAGGCACTGTATGTATATGCATGCAGGTGTGTGTGTGTGTGTGTGTCCTCCGGCTGACCAAAGGGTCGTAAACGCAGGAAGCTTACATCAAAGGAAGTAGATCTTCCAGATAGGATGTATCTGCTATAAAACCTCCCCCAACACAAAGTGGTTAGAGGTGCTCAGGATCAAAGGAATAGCTTTGATAATACTGCTTGAACTAAGACTGTACAAATTTAAGAAACACAATGGCAACATTCAACAATTAGACCTAACACCCTGTCATTTCTAACATATTATATTGACTGGATGTTTTATTCACTTGGTATCCTCAGTTCAACAGTAATAATTTCATAAGGCTTCATTTCTCCCTCCTTCTCTTCAGCTCACCTGTATAAGTGCTATGCACTGAGGGATAGCTGTGGGATGTGTTTGAAGGCAAACCCCAGGTTTGAGTGCGGCTGGTGCGTTGGGGAAAAGAAGTGCTCCCTGAGACAGGAGTGTACTCCCCCAGAGAGCACCTGGATGCATGCCACAACAGGAAACAGCCGCTGTGCTCACCCCAAGATCACCAAGGTAAGGCTTGATAATAATGACACATGCTTACACATATTGTATTGCAGTTAAGCATGATTCCAAGATAACAGATGGTACATGTCTTGTTGTGCAAATGTACCCACACATACACACAGACCCCTATATCCAGACATATAATAACTACATGCAGAGTGGACTGTGCACAACAGAAATATTCTCTTTGATGGATACTACAAAATTGAAGAGAAAAATAAAGCAGAAATAGTTTCTTTTTTTGTAATTTCTCAGCTCATTATATCACACCATTTCAAAAACCCCTTTGAATGAAAGCTGTTTGAGCAAAGAATGTGAATCATAAAGTGTCCACATTCATCATTAGCCCACTTTAAAAACAACATTGCATGGAACAGCTAAATTCAAGGTAAAGAGAATAGGCTTCTCTAAGCATTGCTAAAGCACACACTCACGCTGCTGTTTGGCTGTTCATGACCTAGCAACTCACTGCAAACAACTCAGGGGTCTGAGAAGAGAGGCTTCACATTACAGTATGTTACTTGTAAGCAGGCTATGATTGCCTCTTGTGTGTTTTTTCTACAAGAATCCAAGCCAGATCATTAGTAAAAGCAAATTTTTCAAAAGAGGAGATTTGAAAACTCTTCCTGCTCAGTGTCATTGTTTGGCCCCGGAGAGTGAGGGGGACATCCTAGGAGGGCAGACAGCAGAGAGGATAGACAACTTAGAAGCCAACACTAAGACTGCAACAGCAACACAGATGGGCTGGCAAGGAGGAGGCAGTTCACACACTCCAAGACTGAACACAGTGACGAGATCAGAGACGACGGCTTCACACAGAAGCGCACACAGACACACACATGCACCTAAATGAAGAGTCGGAGAGGGTGGTTGTCTGGAGAGAGACAAAGAAGCCGAGGATGTGGTAGTGCGTTAATTGTGTCCCGCCACGGGTGCTGAATATGTGCGTGCACATGTGCATGTGTTCATCTGACAGGCTGGCAGAGCCGAGGCGTCTAAACACCATAGCGTAACCATCTGTTGCCACTAGTAACCGTGGCGGTGGTCCTCGTCTGAGTGCGACCTGGGTCACAGTTCCTACAGCTCACCACTGGGACTAGTGCACACACACAGTGCAGTTTGAAAGCAATGCACTGCTGTGTGAGACGCGTCCTGACATTCAGCCCTCTCGTCAGTCTGTCTTCTGTCTTCTTCCGTTTTTACTGTGTCTCCAACAGTGATTCAAACTTTCAGCCAAGCATTTCTTCCTTTAAATGTATCTCAAATAAGCTGAAGAATCATCTAAATTCTTCAATTTAAATGAGTGTGAAATATATGTTTAAAATCCACGCTCATTTCATTGATGTTGACTTGTGTGACTGAAGCCCTCAGTCCATTTCCTGTGTGACATGGGTTCGTCTCTTTGAATGTGTAATGAAGATACTGGTTAATTGGAGCTCTGGCACATAGATAAAACCGTTTGCTAATGCTCCCTCGCTCTTCGTGCTCGTTTCAGTTATCTCTTTGAAACAAGCATACAGAGGCAACTGGGTTGTGTGTGCGTGCTTGCGGGAGAGAAACGGGAGGTGGTAGGGGGGTTGTGCTCACAAGTATGTGCCGTTGCATGCATATGTAGGGGTAAATCCTGCCCTTGGGCAAGATGTTGGTGGCAGTCAAAAAGCTGGCAAAGAGCTTCAAAAAGCAGCAGGAGAAGAGACGCGCTGCAAGTTTGAGAATGCAGAAGAAGAGACAAAGAAGAAGCGGAGAAGAAAGAGACACTGGGGGAAGCGTTATCACCAAGCTGCGCCGCTGGCCTCACCTCTCTTCTCCACCTTTGACATTTACAGTTTGACATTTAACGCCAAAAGAACATCTGCAGATGACAAAGAAAATCTCTCCTTTTTCATCTGCCATTTTATCTTTTCCCCCCCCCAAAGTGCATCACATTGGCCACACAAATTGAATATTCCACTTCTTAGCAACCATTTGGTCAAATCCCCTTTTCCCTGTTTCATCTTTTTTTTTCTTTTTGCCTGATTCAGCCTGCTTTGTTCATTTATGCAGCATGCTAGCTGCTGTGTGGCCAATAGCTGGTGGATTAACCACTAATTTCATTTGGACCAGGGAATGTGTGTTCAGCTGGGGAGGAAACACCACTGGAGACACACATGTGTGCACAACGTACACACAGTAAGAGCTGTCAGAGCAGCAAGTGTTTAACTTATTTAGTGTTATTTCTGAGTGGGCTATTGTCCATTTGATATTTTTCAGTAGTGTGCAGTGTGGCTACTGTGCCACTAACAGCTTTGGCACCTAGTACTTCTCTCCAAATGCAGCAATTAATGTTTTAGGTACTAAATGATGATTTTAGACATTGTAAGAATTTGGCTGTTAAGCTGATGAAGTGCTATTTTTATTGTGCTGTGTTTTTGTGCACTGACATTGTGCACAAAGATTAATTAGTACTTCCTTCCAAGCAAGCAAATACTCCCCGTGTGTGTGTGTGTGTGTCTTTGAGCCCGCGCAAACACTCACACAAGCCAGCAAGACTCACAATGGTGCCCACACATTCTCAGAAGCCTCCAAATCAAAAATAAAGTAAGCTACAACTTAGGTAGTCTGTATTATATTCTCAAAATTGCATTCAAAGCCACATGGATAGGGACACACACACACACACACACACACACACACACACACACACACACACACACACACACACTCTGTATGCCACTGTGTCCCAGTGTAGCACAGCAGTGTCCTGGTACTGGCCTTGGATGCTGCCTGGCCCTCCATCATCCATCATCTCCTGCCTGCCATCTCCTAGGGGACAGGAAGAGCATCACAGCTAGCCCTTAGAAACCAATTAAAACAACGCAGGCCATTCCAGTCTGTGTGTGTGTGGGAGGGTTGCATTTTTAGGGTTTTAGCACGTGGTAAGCTTGTGTGCTCCATGTGTTTATGTGTGAGCGTTTCTTGATGTTGTATATGTAATAAAGTGCATAAGTGGGTCTGATGGCCAGTCTTTCCTCCCTCATGTACTGCTTTAGTGGTTTTTGCCTTTGCCAGTTTTCTTTATGTCTTATCTCTTTTTTCTAGTTAGTCTCATTTGTTTTTCTCATCCTTTATGTTTTTTTGGCAACACTTTTTTTTAATTTCCATTGCCTCCACCGACCATTTCCTCTGTCTATTTAACTATTCAGTATTTTTCATTTTCCTTTCCCTTATTTTGAATCTCATCCTTTGGTCTTATTGTTCCCTTACCTGCTATCTTCCTTACCCTCTTGCTTGCAACCTCCTTATTATCAATATAGAGATAGATATTGTTCTTTTTACGGGCATTGATTGACCATGCTTCTGTGATTTGCTGATTGTATTTTGGAGCTAAACAGTAAGCCCCCGCTGTTACAAAAATAGGAGTATTTACCCACTGTTGGGTAAATACTTGCCATGCTCATTCATAAAGGGGAGGATTGTAACTGGATGTCAGCCACGATGATGTCCTAATTAAGCTCATGTACTTGTTTAATGATCAGAGTTCAGCCAGAGGGATATAATTGGCCCCGATGTGATTCTGACTTCTGACACAGATTTGTTCCTGTTCTATAAGGCTACACATCTTCAGAGCTAATATTATTTGACTCAGTCACATGGAAACATTTAACGTTTAAAGACTTATTTGATCCCTCTCTTCTTTCACGTCATTGCCTCTATCAGATTGCTTGTGAGTTTTTGTTTTTGAGAGCCTTTCATATCACAGATAAACTCTAGAAGCCTTACACCATGTTCATATCATCTCCCCCTGTGTCCCTTGCCCGTGTCCCCCTTCCCCCCTCCTCCTCCTCTAACTAGCAGATGCTATCTGTGCACTGCTTCTTAGCCAGCCACAATAGGCCTGACATAAAGCCTCCAATACATCGGGACAAGTCAGCCACAAAGAGAAAAAAGCGAGTATGAATGAGTGTAGAGCGTTATGATGGTGAGAGGAGAATAGAGCGAGTGTTTAGGCTGGTGGCTTTTATCAAAAAGGGCTTTTTGTTTGTGTTGTTTGGTTGTGGCTGGAACAACGTGCATGTGTGTATGCGTCTCACTCTGTGTCTTTGTGTGTCTGTGTGCTTGATAAGCCAGTGCTTATAGAGAAGGAGAGGTTGATTACCATATCTAAAGATTGTGACTGGAGCACTGCTGCATGCCAGTCATTCTTTTGTCTCCAGCTAAAATATATACATTTGGGCACACTCTCAAAGACGGAGACAGAGACTGAATTAAAAGACACAAGTTCAAGATGGAGTGCCAGCTGATAAATAGCCATTAATTAATATGTGCAGCATTTCATTTCTGGCTTGCATGACACTGGCTTTGTTCCCATTGTGTGTTTGTGTTAGTGGTTTTCTAAACACCTGTGGCTTTTACTAACATGCCACCTTTTTCATAGTGTTAGACTGGGTATCATTGTAGCACCAGGTGGGGACATATTTGAGTGGGTTGAGAGGTTGATCTAATTAATCTGTAAGACTGTAGATAAGCTTTAAAGAAGCTGAATATTGCAGAACATATTTTCATTGTTGGCATGGTGTCAGTAAGATTGATACTGTCATTATGTCTGAGTGGTAAAAATGAAGCTACGACTGCTGCTTAGCTTGGCACAAAGACTGGATGCAAGATGTGGCAGCTGCAATGGCTCTACCTATTGCCATATTATAATATTTCTGTTTTACACAAACAAGCCATAATATGTTAATTAGTGACTTTTGGTGCTGATAGCTGGATTTTGTAATGATTTAGATATCTGAGCTGGGGTTTTTTCACCACCTTTGTTCTTTATGCTGTGCTAAGCTAACTAGTTGCTGACAGTATTTCCTAAACTATTAAATTATTTCTTTTACAAACCTGAATATTTGAATACATTATCCCTGCTGTCACCTTTTTTCAACACTTGGTGTATTCCCATCCTTTTTTTAAAAATAGATTAAATGTGTAAATTTGTTAAAGCAAAGGACTAGTTGCACCACTTTTAAAGATGGCAAAGGTTTTGACCACAATCACTTAATTTCACTAGAATCACTGTCATTAAAGGATTTCTTCATAGAGAAAAAGTAAATTTGCACAGCGTAAAGTTCAGCTTTAGCGAAGCTTGACAAATGAATCAAATTGTTAATGAATTGTGGTGACAGTGCTGACCTTTGAAGGAACAAAGAGTGATATGGAGGTCAAATTGAGTGAGTTGACATAGCTGCACACGGTTTTCAGTAATTCGTTGGATGGCACAAATATTAACCATTTTAAGTTTGTGTTTCACCAGGCTTCCAGCGCCGCCTCTAAAGACTTACAAGTGGAATGGGCCATATTCTAGTTGTTGGTGACCGTTGAACCGTCCAATCAAATAAAGCATACGGGAGACTGGTCACTGTTTTGCCCCTTTGTTTCAATGTTGACGTGTTTGTCTTTGTAGAGCTTTTTGTGCCACACAGCAACTTTTTTATACACCAAGCAGAAAATTTCGAAGTTAAAAAAAAAGCAGGATTCATAATCGATCATTTTTCTTTTGTGGCAGCCTACACCCCCACTCCATGACATCCAACCACTAATGTCTCCCCCAATAACCCCCCTCCCTGTTGCAACAAATGACCCCACTGCCCCGCCGTGTTCTAATCTAATTAGCTTTAGCCCTAATTATACTAGTAAAGACTGATTACCATTGTCTGCATTGGGGCTGAATGAATAGAGCCATGATTAGCGACTAGGCTAGCCTCGGGTAGCCATTAGCACCTCCGTACACCTTTCACAGACCTCTAGGGAAAAAGAAAAAAAGCAGAAACCAGGGGTCACTATGGGTTCTAATTGTATTCAGCCTATTAATCTTCACAACATTAAAAGAGGGACGTAAGTGAGGGCTTGATGGGTAGGTCCAGGTTAAGTGTGCGAGTTGGCAAGTTGTGAATGTTTGACTGAATTGAGGTGGAGTTAATGGATTCAAGGTCATTTTTCATCGTGCTTAATGAGGTAGCAAGAATGTAATTCATGCAGAATGAAACATGACCATAACGACCTAAGTAAACTGCCATTCATGCTTAAACACAATATACGCCACATGTGTTGTTCTGCTTCACTTATGTCCTCCTTTCTTTGGTCTTCCACCCAGTTGTATCCTGAGACTGGGCCCAGACAGGGAGGAACCATGCTGACCATCACTGGTGAGAACCTGGGTCTACAGTTCAAAGACATCCAGAATGGAGTCCGTATCGGCAAAGTGACGTGCAACCCTCAGGAGGACGAATACATTAGCGCCGAGCAGTACGTTGGCATTGTCTCTCTCTTCACCCTGTTACACCCACTGATTTAAACCTCACTCTTTCTAAAACTCACTGCTTTCTTTTTTGTCTTGTCCCCTGTTGTTGTGACACTGAGTGCTAAGCACAGTGCTGTGACTCTCTCAGACCTTTGTTTCATAAAACCTTCAAAGGTTAAATGCTGTTTTCCACTAACAGACAAAACCAATTCCTCACAAATAGCCTCAAGCTGTGCATGGTACTGCTACTTTCTGTACATGTTCAGTCCGAGTAACTCTGACAGCAACTTGAATAAAACCTTTTCAACTCAACTAATGCTCAGGTCAGGTCAAGCAGCATTGAAATACCTCATATAACTCGCCTCATTAGGATTAATTTGACCCATTTTTAGATATAAGTGGATTTAATATTATCAAAAGTGTGCAATATACATCCACTGAAAGCTATTCTTCATATGAAAGGTTGTCATGCGAACACTCTAATTAAGTTATGTTTACTGTTTTCTGGGAAATGGTGAAGTACAGCAGATTGCGCAGATGTAATTTAACTCCCATTTAATAACTGCAGTTGTATATCCTGGGTAGAACTCAGAGTAATGAATAACAGTCATGTTCAGTCTATGACTGAGCTCTTTGTTTTAACCGTTAACAGGGTGCCTCTTTGAAAAAATGTTCTTTATTTCACGTGTAAATGATATCATGTGAATCATTAATTAAATTACATTCAGAATAAGAAGAAATCTGGGGCACTGTCACACTGGCAGTGCCCCATTATAGCTCCTCCAAATACTGGGGCAATGAAATTACAAGATGAGTCCCACTTTCTCTTTTATGTTGTATTCATCTAAGCAGACAAGATACATTTTCTGATGAGGAAAAAATTGGTGAAGCTCGTCACAGTTGGAGGCGTCCTCAATATTCTATTTCCAACCATGTTGCTGTCATTGTACAAAAATGCCCCATTTGCTGAGTTTTGCAGCACAGTCCCAGCAGACTTGGTTTTCTTTCTGCCACCCTCGCTAAGAAGAAACCAGAGGAAATGTGACTTTGATGGTTTGACAGTCAGGAAAACAGAATGCTGTTCCACACTCACTAGTGGGTTTAGAGTAGTGTACTGACATGTCAGTCTTGATTTATAATTTATAAACTCGTGTGTTGTTTTGTTCAGACAGAGCGGAGCAGTTTTACATTTGCTTTTATCACGAGGCCGTGCTGTAGCCTAACTTTTTCTTCCAAACATGTTCATTTTCTCCAAGTGATCACATCCAAAATGTCAAGGTGGTGACGTTTAACCCGGCCAGCTCAATAATGCTGCTTTTGGCCTGTTGCCATAGCACCCGCAGGAAGATGAGGGCGCGGTTAGCAGTTAGGCTGTCATGCTAATTAAAAGTGATGTTAGCCATACGGTGCCATTAGTGTCCCGGTTGCACTCGTCATTCTTGTGACCCTATCAGAGCCATAGCACAGAAGACAAGACGGGGTCACAGCATTGACAGCACAGGTCAAAGGTCAGCTGCGAAAGAGAAGAGGATGTGCAATGACTGTTGGGCAAAACGTAGACACCTTGTTCTCGCTCTGGCTTTCTGCTTCTGCCACCTCTTCTACATCACATTTTCTGTGATTGGAAAGAATTGGATTGCAAGGAACTGTGGCCTTTTCCCACCTAAGTCATCAAATATTCACTACATGGTTTAACTTCACTTTGAGAAAAGTAAATCATTGCCAGCAGTGAAGAAAAACAGAACCTAAGCTCTCTCTTTTTATTGCCTTATTAGTAGTTACTATGTGACAATTTGACATATGTTGAATTTTTTACCATTCTACATTCCACCAAAGTTATTTGATTGATTGAGGCATAACTTATGTTGTTGTCATCTTTGCTAATGTACTTTCTAACCACGTAATACCAGCTCAGTGTAGCCACCTGTCATCTGGGCAATAATGATGCAAGCGGAGCTGCATTCCTAACTGATATTTGTCCAGCATTTTAATCATGGCCTCTGTCATAGCAGGAGGACAGGGAATAAATGAAAGGGAAAGTAAAAACAATGGAAAAAGCACAGCATCGCAATGTGAAATTCATTGTTGCGGCCGCGATGCAGTTGCCATGGCCACCTGCAGGGTGGATGGAAGCAGGAGAGTTAATAACTCATCTCAGGGAGGGGAAGCTGAGGTGATGTGTAGGATATGAGCTTGTTCAATTAATCAAGCTCTTTCCCTTTATCCCTCTCTCCTTCTTACTACTTTCGTTCTCCTTTCTTCTCCGACTCCCTCCTTCCTTTGCGCTCTCGTCCTTTCTCTCTGTCTCATTCGTGCGCTCTAGCTAATTAACATTCAACTATGTCTCCAGTGGGTGAAACATGAAATGAGTGTGTGTGTGCGTGTGTGTTCTCCCTGTGGGCTACACCACCATTCCTCCCCATGTTCAATCATTTCTCCTGTGGATTTTCATTTGGCTAGCCAGCGCCCAAGGCCAAGTGCGCAGCTTATGGTTCTACAATACACGCTAATGCATGAACACACACAGAAAAGCCTTTAGTTTCGTAGCAGTTCACATTATCTCTAATAGAACATTTGCTCTGTTTTTGTTATTTTTATGAATAAGATGGAAACTAATGAAACACTTCACTCATAACTATCTGAATGCTTTTCTGATTTGACAGAGCAGAAAAGAAGTATTCCTCATTTTTTTTTCTGTCCCTTTTTTTTGACCAAGTTGTCACACTATTAAGCAAACACTGAAACTGAAAACATTCACTCATTTACATAGTGATAAACTTTTTTTTCCCCTCTTGTTTTCAGGATTGTGTGTCGGCTAAATGATGCAACAGGTTACAGAGTGCAGGAGGCTCAGGTGGAAGTGTGTGTCAGAGAGTGTAGTCACCCCGACTACAAAACAGTCTCAAGCAAGGCCTTCACTTTTGTGGTAAGTGTTGTTGATGTATATTACAACTGTGTTTTTGGATGATTTTAACACATGTGTTTGGCAGCCACAGTCCAGTCGATAAGTGACTCTTAACTTGCTTGGCCTCTGTCCGTTTCCCTCTTTAGTCCCCATATTTTACACGAGTCCATCCTTCCACCGGGCCGCTGTCTGGAGGAACAAGGATCACTATTGATGGCAGTCATCTCAACGCGGGCAGCGCTGTGTCTGTGAAGATTGGACTCCACCCCTGCCGTTTCGAGAGGTGAGTTAATCCAGAGTACTTGGAGTATCTACAGTATATTCTTTTAGTTCAAGTGTTTCAACCTGAAGGTTTTTTGGGGGCAGTTTACAACGAAGTCACAGAACTCTTGTTTATGTAAGGTTTTTATAGAGGCTGATTTTTCTAAGAAAATGGCAATTTAAACTTGTGTTGTGCTGCTGTGGAGGCAGGGGACCATGTTGATTAAAGCTCTCCAAACAGTGGAGAGGAACCATTTGGCCTTACCGTTTCAAGATGTTGTAATCAAATGTTTGCAGATTTACTACTGATTTACTGGGTTAAAATGTAGCTGTTTTATTTCCGCTCTTTAGACAAATAATAGCCATATAATGCAGAATATTTTTTCCTACATCTGCTACTCTTTTTTTGCCAACTTTTTCCACCGTTTGCTGTGTTTAATAATTGTAGTTATTCCCTGTTTTTAATGTGTGACACTCTTCCCTGGTCAGTGCCTTTGATTTGCAGCAGGAATAGCAAAAGCAGCGGGTAACAGGATGACCTGCAGTGCTGTAATTCCCAGCACTTGTGAGGATGACAGTGTAGCCTTTCCCAGTGAAGCCGATATCGTTGTTCTCTTGTGCTGTGGATGGCTTAAGTGCATGGCCCACATTTTCTCAAAGATATGACTATAATTTGAAAGGAATGATATGGTGTTGCTGGTAATTGGTAACTTACATTTTGCTGCTTTGAACCGATGTTTGAAATATGTAATTTTTCTCCCACTTTTTTAGTTTTTGCAATGATCTTTCTCTGCTATCTTCACTTGTCACTCAGTCTGCAAGAGGTTGTGTCTGGATTTCAAGCAGCGGAGACATTGATCCAATTTGATATGACTCTAATTCCCCTAGCCAAGAACTCCATTGTTTCTTTGAGTCTCTTGCTGGCAGACTCACAAAAAACTGGGCTTTGAACTAAATCCAATCATGTATGGTGTCTGGCAGATGGCACAAGAAAACATCACAGAAAAGATTGTTAGTTCCCTAAAACAATCGCATATATACTGAAAAGGTTTATCTGATGGAAGCTTCCTTGTGGAGGTTATGTTTGTCAGATAGGAAGTGGTATAGGAATACTCCTTGTTTCCACTTTTCTTGTTTCTTTGCTTTAGAGTGGTGTTTTTTTTATTGTAGTGGTTCCGTTCTCTCAGGCAACAAGTGACAGGTTAAACTAATAAGCTTGGACCCATCAAGTTCTTTTTATATCATATCAAAAGCAAAAGTAGAGGCCAATTTAAAGCTCTGTAGCACATCCCGAGAAAGGTGAACATAATAGTCTTGGCCTTTCATTCACTGAGCAGCAATAACCTTTATGGCCAAAGTAATGAACTGGTTGAGTCTATCTCTTTAATGTGTCTTTGTATTCAGTGGGGCCTCTGCTTTAATCAAAACCTATTTACCCCGAGTCACTCATCCTCTTATCTCTCTGTGCAACCCCTTTTCTTTCCTTTTTCCTTTTTCCTTTCTGTGTCCCCTCCTGGCTTCTTTTGTGTGGCCGCAACCTTGTCAAAAATACGTACGCGGCACCACAGGCACTCTTGACGGTGACAGCGTTGTGAAAACTGTTTCCATGGAAACACAGCACTAGTGGAATGTGGAAAACCTTTTTTTTTTTTCTTTTCATTCGTCCTTCAGTTTTTCCGTCTGTCTTCATCCCCTCATCAGCAGCCTCTTGCTCTGAGGACCCTGTGAAAGGAAATAAAATAAAATTTCCTCCTGGGACAAAGACCCCCAATATGTCCGTTCTTGTTCAGTTGCCAAACCCCACCCGAAATCCCCGGAAGATGTTGGGCCAAAGAAGCAAAAATGGATTTTTGTTCTTTCATCTTCTCCATCTTTTGTTTTATGTGGATTTTATTTTCACAGCGGATAGTGGGGGAGGATCTGTGTACAGATCAGCTTGCTCTTCTCATGTTCAAAATTTCATACTGTCCCACCTGCCTCCATGTCTGCACCACTCATACTCATCCTTTTGCACATTCTTTGAGTGCTGTGTAGGGCGTTAGCAGACGTCGACTGACACAAAAAGCATACTTACACCCCGAGTAAGTGTTAATCTTCTGCCTGTGAACAGCATTTATATGGAAATTCACAAACCCTTTACACAGTACACTTGATCAACACACTGTGCACGTACACAGGTATGCCCACATAGGTTGCCATCCCCACCGCTTCTCTTCCAGCAGTGTCTTCCCTCGACGGGGAGGGGAAAGTGGAATGAGCCACTGGAGTGGAGCACAAAGTTTCTGGCAGCAGCGCAAAGTTTCACAGCAGGTCACAGCTGGCTGGCTGTCTGCAAGGGAGGGAGTTACATCACACAGAGAGACAACCAGCCTGATCTGCCACTTCAGATCTGTTAGCCAGAGAAAGCGAAGGAGGGAAGGAGAGACAGACAGAGAGAGGGAGAGTGTGTAAGGGCTTTGAAGTACAACAGTGTATGATTCAGGCTGACGAAACCAGGGCTGGACAGACTGAAAGATGTTGGCCTTGTGGATATGTGACGGTCACCGCCGTGTCTGTGCGTCAGCCTGCTTTTTTTTTTTTTTTTTTTTTTTTTAACACTTAGGATAAATATTTTACAAGTAATTGAAAGGATGAACAAGAGTTTCCTTCCTGTGTAATTGTGTTTTTCTCTTTGGGGTGCCTAAAAACTCATTGTTTCCAGGAACTATTAGTATTAATCCTTAACTCGATCAGTGTGAGACAAAAAGCCACACACTTTTCTCTTGTCCTCTCTTATATCTCCCACACTTTTAGGCGGAATGCCAAGGAGATAGTGTGTGTAACCCCAGCAGGCCAGGCCACGGGCGAGACACCTGTCATGGTGGACATAAATGCTGCTGAGCTGAGAAACCCAGATGTCAAGTTCAGCTACACAGAAGATCCTACTATCCTCAAGATCGAGCCTGACTGGAGTATCGCCAGGTAAGGAACCAATCAGTGCTACTTCCAGGACAACATGGTTGAACATTTTGGATTCATGTTTGTCTCTTTGTTTTTGTTTTTCTGTGTTGTATAGAAGAGCAAAGATAATGCAGTCTTATATTTGAGTTATCAATTAATTCTCATTGTTTACATAGTGTCTTCCAACCCTGAAGGTGATAAACACTGAATATTTTAGGGCAGTTGTTAGAAAATGGAGGTGTATTGTCATGTGTTACTGTATTTTTAATGTTTTGCTCACTCGTTCATATGGCGAACTGTCAAACATTCACTGTATAATGCATCAGCATATCATGTGATGATTTCCATATCTATAATTTATATCAATACGGTGTTTTATCTACAATTCTGCTTGATGTACCTAGATCTACAGAACAAAACAAATACAAACGCATGAATACATTATTGATCTCCGGTGATGACTGTAGAGCAAATTATTGGCTTTTTTTCAACTAATCTGAAATATGAAGTTTCTGGAGAGCGTATTCCCTCTCCGTTGTCACACTTGTTTTACTTTTCGAAACATTATTTATTCAGTTTATCTTTATGTTTCTAAAGCAAATCTTTGAGTGCAGGAACAGCAGTCAAGGAGACTCCTGATGCAGTGTGCTGCTAGTTGATGAGCTGCAGCAGAGATGTATCTGTAAATATTACTTGACTTATTGAAATGAGTCTACATAGCCACAGGAAGATTTCCTCCTCCAACACAAGCTGCGTTGTGGAGAGAGGGGGAAAAAAAGCGTCCACATGCTAATGGGCTTACTAGCATGACCTAGAAACTCCCATACTTCTCAACTGAGAAATGAAGCCAGCAAACACACTGAAACACACTCACACTGTTGACTCTCTCATTTACTTCAAACGTACTGTAGTGGTTCCAATGATTTTGGAACCACTTACATATGTAAGTTTTGGTAGGGTTTTCCTGCTGCTTTTACTTAAAATGACTAAATAAAAGTTAATTCACAGCCCTGAAAACATGTTCAAAAGTAAATCCCGAATGAAAAACCAATAAACATTGCATGTCATAATCTAAACACAGTTGCTCCAAGATGCTCAGCAAGTGAAATAATGTTCGCCTTTGGTTCAGATTTGTCAGTATTAAGTTGTTTTTCAAAAGTAACTGTACTTTGTGCAGACAGTTCACATAAAAAGCTTTTCAGGACAAGGCATAGTAAATTATTTGTTTCTACAACTTTTGTCTTCTATCTCAGATATTGATTAGTATCAGCTCTTACTCCACCGGATGCATTGTCTGTTTAGAAAGTGTTACAGTCATTCACTGCATCGTCATACGGGGTTGAGGTGAAACTAGAAGTCAGGGTTAAAACTCTGCAGGAAGACAAAATCTGCCATCATGTGAAACAGGTGTGAGTGGAAAAGGAGTCTAATTTGGAGTGGAATGAATGAAAGGTTGAGGATAGGAGAAAGCACTGTCGTCAGCCTCAGGGCTAAATAACCTTAGCACTCGGCTTGTGTTTGGTGTTTCAGTCAGTGCTCCCAGAGTAGGAGTCGCATGCTTCTCTGGGCCATTTGTGTTTTTGTTTTGTTTTTTTATTGACCAAGCTATTCTGTCGCTGTGTCCCCTTTGGTGACCCTGTTCCTGGAGCTATTTCATAGAGTGCTCATTCTCACAAATTTGACACTACAGAGTTTTTTGTTCTCGCGCTTTCAGGAGGAGTTTCTTGGATTAACAGCACAGATACATGGCTTTGCAACAGTTGCAGGACACTACAGGGTGTTTACATAGAGTAGTACAGTGTACACAGTACATCATGTAGTTTGCATCATATCTATGGAAATGATTATCCTCATAGAAATACAGTGTTTCCACAAATTAGTGTTAAGAACTTTTCTTTTAACACACTTTTTTGCGTTGCCACCTTGACAACAGAATTTTCTGTTCTTCCATCAACATGTGAAACTAACTGTAAAACATAAAAATAACTTTGCCCAGTTTTCACAGCAGACACTGTTCAGCCTCAGTCAGCACCTTTAAGCCTCTGAAAAGCGGTAAACTTTCTCGCCTCAGGCAGTTTTCTTGGCCTCCTAGCTCCTCAAGCCCCATCACCCTCTGAGGGATGGTGTTACTTCAGGCCCTGAGACTGCCCTCACCTCCATACCTGCACTTGCTTCCTGTTCAGCTGTTTCACTTAAACAGTGCTGTGGCACTTCTTTTTTTTTTTTAGTCCTAGCCTTTTGTGAAAATGTGTAAAACATGATTGAGTATGATTTGTATTTTTATGTGTGTGTCTTTGTGTACACACAATAGCTGTGTGTTGCTTCTCTACTTCAGCTTTCTATGGTAGTTGTATGCTAACTTATTTAGCTCCTGTCAGAACACCTCACATCAGATAAAGTTCAGCATCGCAGGCCAGCAGAGGCTGACGAGAAGGCATTGTAGGGGAATAGGCCCCACACCCGTATTAGCCATGTCTCTACTGGTCAGCGTCACATAGACCTGAATAGGTCACAGGTGTAAAGGTTAGAGAAAATGTCAGATCACTGACACTGTTGCTTTGCCATGTATATCTCATACCGCTTTGCAGCTTCGGTACACTCTGATAATGTCCCCCGGGTCTCAGGGTGTGGTACTGGGAGGCCAGAAGCTTCAGGTTCTCATGGGTAATGCTACAAAGTTACCTGTTTTTTACTGCAGCCTGTGTAGCTGTTTAAACACACTTTGAACATTAGAGAAATCATTTCCTTAAAGTCAGCCTCCATGAATAAGTGAGTGAAAGACTACAGCAGGAGTGACTATGTGGCAAATGGTGAATCACCAACTGGAGGGCACTCTTTGCTCCCACAGAGAATGTATTATATTTTTATTGGTTGTTTGTTTTCTCCTTTTGTCTTGATTAACTTTATGTTCATCTTTCTTTCTTTTCATTTTTGTTTTTTAGTGGAGGAACCAAGTTGACCATTACTGGAACTAATCTGGCCACCATCAAGGAGCCGAAAATGAGAGCCAAGTACGGAGCTGCCAAGTCGGAAAATGTGAGTGCTTGGACACCTGTAAACACTTTATTTCACATTATAAATGCATTGATTGGACAAGTGAGGTGGACTAAAGCCCATATAGACTGCAGGTCTCTCATTCATACTGTCTTGATGCTGGCTCCCTCTCCTTATCCATGAACAAAAAAAGGTGATAACGCGTGCACACACACTCCTGGGACGCAGACTCACACACCTGACCCATCGGTCAACCAGCCAAGGGCCCATTTTCTGTTTGTTTTTGATGTTGAATTTCCTTTTAGCAGTTTAACCTTTGAAATGTCAACCAGCAATAAAGTAGCTCTGGCAAATCCCCCTCTCTTCACCTAGCACCATGGGGCTTAGCTAACCTTTTTCCCACTCCCACTCTTAGCTAAAAGTAAAAATATCCATTGTTTCCCTGTCTCACCTCTCTGCAACCATTTTTATTTTTCTTGGTTAATGCATCTATTGATCTATAAAAACAGTTGTGCTTTATGTCTTGCCTCCAGCTTCAGTATGCGTCATATGGCACATAATGCATGGCTATGACATGCTGTGTTATCAGCAAAGGTCTCTCTCGCTGTATTGTGTTATCAGCTCCAGGTTGACCTCTCCAGATTCTCTGCCATTACAGTCTAATTTGTTCTACGGTGACTGATTTAAGTGTCGTGCCCCACGGCAAATTTACAGATGATATCAACACTGATTACAACACTGATGTTATTAAACCAGCCTCTTTCTCATTATGTTATTACTGAGACACTTAATCACTCACACCATATACATGTGTTTCAGCTCTTATAAATATTATTGATTATGCTTGAATTAACATATATTTTATTCAAAGATTAAAACAATTACCTGTTTTAATTTAATTCCAAAATTGCATCTTAAACAAAGTAGAAAGGTTGTCAAATAGGAAATTAAATCACCCTCTCAATCTGAACTTCTCATTTTCTTTGTTCTTTTCTCCTTTTACTTTTTTCCTCCTGTATTCCTAATGTATTCATCACCTGTCCCCACTCTTATGTTCTCTTACCAGAATTGTACGGTCCTCAACAACACCGTAATGGTGTGTCTGGCGCCCTCTGTGGCTGGATCTGACAAGAGCTTCTCGGATGTGGGCAGCAGTCCTGATGAGATTGGCTTTGTCATGGATGACGTGCGCTCTTTGTTGGTGGTAAACGAGACTTTTAGCTACCACCCGGACCCTGTGTTTGAACCTCTGAGCCCCACCGGCATGCTGGAGCTGAAGCCCAGCTCACCACTCATACTCAAGGTAAATTGCCTTGTGCTCTTAGCATTGATCTGTTTTGGCCTTGTTCAGCCTGACTTTGCTTTACATCCATCACATTCTTTGTCTTTTTATTCTTGACTTTACTCTTGACTTCTTTTTCTTTTTTCCACTAAGCCCTTTGTCTTCTTTATGCCTCTTTTTGTTCTTGAGTCATTCTAATAATCTTCTCTATCTTGTTTTAGCCTCACCTGTCTCTTCTTGCATCACTTTCTTTGTGCCTGTGTCTCCTCTTTCACATAGTTTACCTGGAATGGGTGGAGAAATATGTTATGAATTGAGTTTGTAATTGTTTAGTATTAAAGCTTTTTACGAAAGGTTACCCTTTAAAGGTGAGGGATTAATGTCCCCATATCCCAGGACTCGAGGATAAAAGAAGGTTAGTTGAGTGCTGGCATTCACTTGACATACAAGAAAACAGTAACGGCAGATGCATGTAGCAGTGTGCTAGTAATATCGAGTATTGTCAACAGTGTTAACAAATCAATCTCTCAAATAGATAATGAAAAATTATAACCAGATGCCTCCCAGTCAGCTTCCAGTGCAGCTGATAAGACACTGATGTGCATTTGAGATGATTTGCTCCAGACATTTCTGTATAGGCTCTTCCCTTTCGCCTTTTTCTCGCGTTTCTTTCAACACATCCTTCTTTTACATGTGTCAGCTTTGAGAGATGTGATTTCTCCACCTGCTGTCTCCATTGGGTTTTACAGACATTTTTAAAAAAAAAAGTTGCTTTTAAGTTGCTTTTCAAAATCAGTTGCAAAGGGAAATAATGTTTATAAAGTGGGCCCATGCATTGCTGTGCCACCTGCGCAGATTTTATACGATAACTTCTAAAGAGAGACTTCATAGGCATGTTTACTCTGAGCCATAGAGGCAGCGCGCATTTGAATCCAGAGCGAATTTACCCCTCCCACTTATGCTGCCTTTTGTCATGTCACCTCTCCCCTTGAACTTCAAAGGCTTTCAGGAACGAGGGAGGAAATTATCACGCAATTTCATGGAAAACTAAAACCTTTTTTCTCTCAGCCAATCTGGGTGGAGTTTCAGAATTAAGACTCATGAGTCTCTCCTCTGTAACTTTAAATATCATCATAATGAAATGCTCTGATTGCCTTGCCATGCTCCCGGTTAAAAAAGAAAAAAAAAAGCTGCAGAAATAAGCTGCAAAGAAACGGCATCCTATTAAATAATTGCAGACAAATTAGAAGTCCATCAAAATTTTCCAGCAATTAATTCCCCCACTTTGGAAAGCATGGAGAGCATGAGGAAGGGTAGGTGAAGATGGCACAGAAGCAACTGGACTCAATACTTTTAGTGCATCCAACACATTTTTTTGAGTCTTTCGACAGCTCGCTGTGATGTAAGCCCTCAGCTGAATCAATGAAATAACACCACGAGTGTTAGTGTGTTAGATTAAAGGAAAACAGGTTGGGACCTCACAAAAATCAAAGTAATAGTCATATTTGCAGACAGTTTAACTCGTGATTTTGGTTGGTTTCTCTGAGAGGTATTATCTGGCAGCATCAGAAGTACTGTTGCTATGGTTACCTACATTTTACAGCACCTTGCACATCGGGCAGTGGATGAACTGTTGACATATACCTCGGAGCCAATCAAAGACAAGTGTTTGTTTTACCGTGGTCATGGCTCCAACTATGTTGCTTTTGTATAGTTTATCTCTTCATATAAACCACCATACCCTGACTGTGTGTAAGTAACTTAAGTGTGTCTGTTTCCAGGGTCGTAACCTAATTCCTGCAGCCCCAGGAAATGCTAAGCTGAACTATACAGTGCTGATCGGGGAGACGCCCTGCATTCTCACCCTGTCTGAGAGCCAGCTGCTCTGTGAATGGCC